>NC_068914.1:163320201-163974368 GCF_023091745.1 Budorcas taxicolor
CCGTCTCTCCAGTCGCCTGTCTCTCCGTCTGTCATCTGCTGACTCCTTCATGGCAGCCCACTCTGCTGCTCTTGCCTGGAGAATCCCGTGGACGGAGGAGCCTCGTGGGCTACAGTCCACGGGTCGCAAAGAGTCGGGCACGACGGAGCGACTTCTCTGTCACTGCCCCGTTTCTTCCCCACCACCTCTCCTTCACACCTGGGGCGGCCCTTATGCACTTTCCAGGCCCCGTGAATGTCCTCGCACCATCACTGTGAGGTCCATACAACCCCCCTTCCACTTTGTGTCTTCACAGCCTAACGCCCTGCATCGTCCGCAGACTTGTCCCTGACTGCTCCCACCTCGCTGCTGACCCCCTGGCCTGTCGCCACCAGCTCGCCCAGTCTGTGGCTTCCACGTAGCTCCTGCGTTTCGCTCTGCCCTGCCCCGTTCTCTCCCTGTGTCCACCTGCCTTGTCCATAGGGCCTTCTCCATCCTGTTACTCGCTTATACACCTGTCATCTCCCCCCTTCCCTTGTGTCTCAGCTGGTAAAGAATCCACCTGCAATGCAGGAGACCTGGGCTCGATCCCTGGGGACAATCCCCTGGAGAAGGGGAACGCTGCCCCCTCCAGTATTCTGGCCTGGAGAATCCCGTGGAACGTACAGAGTTGGACACGACTGAGCGGCTGTCACTCGCTCACCTCCCGCCGTGGCCTCTTCCTGCCCTGCCCTTGGCTTCTCAGGGCCTGAGTTCTCACTGGTACTCTCAGCTGTTCACCTCTTCTTCGTGTCCCTTCTGTTTTGGCTTCTCTAATGTCTTTGGAAGGAATGATGCTGAAGCTGAAGCTCAGTACTTTGGCCACCTCAT
Organism: Budorcas taxicolor; assembly: GCF_023091745.1. Taxonomy (NCBI): domain Eukaryota; kingdom Metazoa; phylum Chordata; class Mammalia; order Artiodactyla; family Bovidae; genus Budorcas; species Budorcas taxicolor. Next base: position 163,321,051 of record NC_068914.1, read on the forward strand.
GTGAAGAGTTGACTCATTGGAAAAGACTCTGATGCTGGGAGGGATTGGGAGCAGGAGGAGAAGGGGACGACAGAGGATGAGATGGCTGGATGGCATCCCTGACTCGATGGACAAGAGTTTGGGTGAACTCCGGGAGTTGGTGATGGACAGGGAGGCCTGGCGTGCTGCAGTTCATGGGGTCGCAGAGAGTCGGACACGACTGAGTGACTGAACTGAATGTCAGCTAAACCCTGGAAGGCGAGAAGAGCCTTCTGGACTGAGGGGGCAGCACATGCAAAGATCCTGGACCTCCTCCAGGAACCTGGATAAGACCGCTGTGTGGCCAGGGTAAAGGGGAGAGACACTCAGAGCCTTGGTTAAAACGTTGGCCTTCCAGTCGTCTCTTCCTTGTAGTCTGTTGACTCTGGGTTGTGAGGGGACGCAGGCTGCAGGTTGAGTTGGGGAGTGCCATCGACATGTGAATACCAGAGGGAGAGACAAGATGTTGGGGGGAGTGCAGCTCCTTTGTGTGCCGTTTTAGTTGTTGAAGCCATCCTTCAGAATTGAAAGGTAACAATTCCTGATTCTGATTTCTATTTTTAGAGTAATTTTGCAGGTCCTTCAGCATCGTAGAAGTGGAGCCAGAAAGTATACTACATAGTCTTTCGCGTCTCTGTGGGTTTGTTTGGCTGTGCCGGGTCTTGGTTGAGGTGTGCCAGATCTTTTGTTGGCAGCGTGCAAACTCAGCTGTGGCACGTGTGCTCCAGTTCCCTGACCAGGGGTGGAGCCCAGGCTGCCCGCATTGGCGGTGCGGAGTCTTAGCCATTGGACCACCAGAGAAGTCTCTGTGTCTGTCTTCTTTTGCTCAGTATATTTTTGAAATATAATGATTTTGATTCTTTTATCTGTAGTTGTGCTCTTCTTATTGATATTTGGGTTGGTTTCCCCTTTTGGCTCTTGTAACTAGTCACTAAGTTTATTTACATTCTTTTGTGGATATATGTATTATTTCTTTGGGATAAATGTGTGGGAATGGAATTGCTAGGTCATAGAATAGATTTATGTTTAATCTTTTTAGAAACTGCGAGTTTTCCAAACTGGTATCATCTTATACTCCCGTCAGTAATGTATGAGAGTTCTAGTTTCTCCACATCCATACCAACAGTTGATATTATCATTTTTTTAAATTTTATTTTAACTCAGGTGGTAGTGGTGTTTCATTATGGTTTTAGTAATGTCGGTGGGGCTTCCCTGGTGGGTCAGTGGTAAAGAATCTCCCTGCCAGTGCAGGAGACACAGGTTCGATCCCTGATCAGGGAAGATCCCACATGCTGTGGAGCAACCTAAGCCCGTACACTACAGCTGTGGAGCCTGCGCTGTGGGGCCCGGAGCTGCGCCTCTGAGCCCGTGTGCTCTGTGGAGCCTGCGCTGTGGAGCAAGAGGAGCCACCGCAGTGAGGTGCTAGGGTAGCCCCTGCTTACTGCAACTAGAGAAAAGCCCGCATCGCAAGGAAGACCCAGCACAGCCAAAACTAAATAAATAAATAAAGCAAAACAGTGGTGAGGGACTTTTCACGTGCTTTCCGACCGTTTGTGTCTCTCTTGTTAAGTCTTGTTAAGTGTCCAGTCTTCTGTCCGCTTTTTGTTGGATTGTCTTTATTATTTAGTTTTTGCAATTAAAAAAATTCTGGTCGTCAGTCTTTTATGATGTGGATACAGACACAGTGAGGGAGTGGGAGGAGGAGAGGAAATGAGGGCTTAAGGTTTCTTCTTATTTTGTAGTTTGCCTGATTCTCTTTTTTTCTGGAAAAAATTTATCTGTTTGGCTGCGACAGGCCTCAGTTGCGGCACACGGGCTCTGCTGGTCGCCTTGTGGGCTGCAGCGCGTGCGGGCTCAGTGGTGGTGCTGTGAGTGGGCTTAGTCACCCTGTGGCCTGTGGGGTCCTGGCTCCTCCACAGGGATGGAGCCTGTGCCCCCTGCATTGCCAGGCAGATTCTCAACCGCTGGGCCACTGGGGAATCCCCTAAACTGCAGGCGTTTAAAGTGTGAAAGTTGATAGCTCTTGACATATGCACATAGCTGTGAAATCATCGCCACAGTCAAGATAGTGAATGTGTCCATCATTTCCCAAATTTCCTCACATCCCTTTGGGATCCCTCCTGCCAACCTTTTTTGCCCCTCTATCTCCAGGCAAATACTGATCTCCTTTATGAATGATCCATCTTGTGTCTTTTATGTGTGAAGTGGAAAAGGGTACATTTTCCCCATATGAAATAGATAATCATTCTAGTATCCTTTGTTGAAAAGACTGTCTTCATTAAATTGCATTGGAACCTTTGTTATGAATTAATTGAATATGTGTATGCAGGTTTATTTCTGGGCTTTCTATTATGTTCCATGGGTCTATTTTTTATCCTATGCCAACACCATGCTGTCTTAAGGGCTGTGATTTTACGGTCAGTTTGGAACTCAGGCCGTCTAAGACTTTCACCTTTATTCCTCCACGAAATTGTCTTGCCAGTTTGAGAATAAGCTCTTCAGTTTGGACGTGAATTTTCCTGGGAGTTTGGTTGGGGTCACATGGAATCTCTAGATGGGTGGTGGTGGTGTTTGGCCTAAGTCGTGTCCAGCTCTTTCGCAGCCCCATGGACTGTACCCCGCCAGGCTCCTCTGTCCATGGGCTCCTCCAGGCAAGAGTACTGGGGCGGGATGCCATTCCCTTCTCCAGGGGATATTCCCAACCCAGGGATCGAACCCGAGTCTCCTGCATTTCAGGAGAATTCTCCACCACTGAGCCACTGGGGAAGTCCAGATCAAGTTTAGAATCGAGTTATTAACTGAGTCTTCTGTGCACATGGTGCATCTCTCCATTTATTTAAATTTTCCTTAATTTTCCTCAGCAACATTTTGTAATGTTTGGTGTGAAAGATCACTTTTTTCATTCAGTATGTTTGTAAGTACTTGGTAGTTTTGACGTTATTTAAAATGTCTTTATATTATTTCTCAGTCACTTACTCATGTGCAGGAGCACAGCTGGTCCGTGCGTGCTGGCCGCACTCCCTGCAGCCCCTCCCAGTCTACTCATTCGTCAGTGCGCATGGCAGGCTTGCATTCTGTCTGCATAAGAGTAGAGGCAGTTTTCTTTTCCTTTCCAATTACTATGCTTTTTGTTTCTTTTCCTTTGTAGCACCATCTAGGACCTCTGCTATAATGTGGAATGGAAGTGGTGATAGTGGGTCCCTCGGGTCTTCAGTGGTTGAGGAGGTTGCCCTCTAATTTGTTTTAGGGGATGTTTTTACCATGAAAGGGTGTTGGATTTTGTCCAGTGCCTTTTCTACATTTGTTGGGATGATTATTTAGTGTCTGTCCTTTATCTTATCAGTGTAATGAAAATGAAAGTGTTAGTCGCTCAGTCAAGTCCCACTCTTTGCAATCCTATGGACTGTACCCTGCCAGGCTCCTCTGTCCATGGAATTCTCCAGGCAAGAATACTGGAGTGGGTCGCCATTCCCTTCTCCAGGGAATCTTTCCGAGCCATGGATCAAACCTGGGTCTCCCACATTGCAGGCAGATTCTTTTACCATCTGAGCCACCAGGGAAGCCCCATCAGTGTAATGTGTTGTATTAATTAATTTTCAGATGTTAAAGTAACTTTGCATTTTTGGATAAATGCCCTTAGTGTGGGGGTATGGGGGGAATTCCCTGGTTGAGGAACTAAGAAACTAAGATCCTGCACGCCGCCAGGCATGGGCCCCCTGCCAAAAAAAACAAAACCAGAACAAAACACAGTGGCTGGATTTTTGTTCACTGGTGTTTTGTTAAGGGTTTTTTTTGGCACATATCATACATATATTCATGAGACATATTTGTGTATGACTTTTTTCCCCATATGATATTTTTTGTTTTGATATCTGTGTAATACTGGTCTCAAAGAATGAGTTGGGAAGTTTTTCATTCCTTTTTGTGGATTGGATTTCTATAAAGGATCATTTTCCTTTGGCTTAAAGTACTTTCTTGAGTATTTCTTATGTTGTGGCTGTGCTGGGGACAGAATCACTCCATTTTTGTTGGTCTGAAGAAGTCTTTACTTACTCTTCAGCTTTGAGAGGTATTTTTGCTGAATATAGAATTCCAGGTTGACAGCTTTTTTCTTTAAGTGCTTTGAAAAAATTATTCCATTGTGGTTTTTTTCTAAGATTTTTTTTTTTTTAATGTGGACCATTTTTTAAGTCTTTATTGAATTTGTTACAATATTGTTTCTGTTTTATGGGTTTCTGTTCTGTTTTTTGTCCACAAAGCATGCGGGATCTTAGCGCCCCCGACCAGGGATCAAACCTGACCCTCACGTTGGAATATGAAGTCTTGACCACTGGGCCGCCGGGGAAGTCCGTACTCCACTGTCTTCTAGCCTCTGTTGTTTCTGATGAGGAGTCAGCTGTCATTCTTACTTCTGTTTACCTGATATCCTTTTTCCTTCTGTGTTTAAGATATGTATTTATTTTGATTAAATAAATTCTTAAAAGCTTTTTTTCCATTTGAGTATTATTTTCTAGGTGTGGTGTTTCTATATTTATCCTGCTTGGATCTGTGGGTTGATGTATTTAATCACCTTTGGAAACTTTTTGGCCATTGCCTCTTAAATATTTCTTTTACTTCCTAATCCTCCTCCTCTTGGAACTCTGGTGGTATCTGTTTTAGACTGTTTGATACCGTCCCACAGGCTTTGAATGTGTTGGTATTTTCGCATTCATTTCTCTCTTTGTTTACGTTGTATAGTTTCTTTTCGTCTGTCGTCAAGCTCACTGCGTTTCTTCTTTGTGCCCATTCTGTTATTAATTCCATCCAGCGGCATGTTAATTTCAGATGCTGTGTGTTTCAGGCGTCCTTAGTGGCTCAGACAGTAAAGCATCTGCCTGCAGTGTGGGAGACCTGGGTTTGATCCCTGGGTTGGGAAGGTCCTGTGGAGAAGGGAACAGCTTCCCACTCCGGTATTCTGATCTGGCGAATCCCACGGACAGAGGAGCCTGGAAAGCTACAGTCTGTGGGGTTGCAAAGAATCGGGCACGACTGAGCGACTTTCACTTTCACTGAGTTTTCCAGTTGCAGAGTTTCCTTCTGGTTCTCCTTTCAAGTTTGCATTTCTCTGCTAATATTCTCCACCTGGTCATTCCTTCTGTTCCCTTTTCCTAAAACCCTTTAACATATTTATAATTACTCTTTTGAAGTTTTCATCTTCCAGTTTCAATATATGGCCATTTTTGCTTCCTGTAGCTTGTTTTTCCTCTTGATCATGGGTAACATTTTTCTTCTCTGCCTGTGTAATAATTTTTTTAAATTGCAAAACGGACATTGTGGGTAGTGTATGCTAGAGACTTTGTTTTAGGTTGTCTTTCCTTAAAGAGTGTTGAGGTTTGTTAGGGCAGGCTGTTAAATGACTGGAAGATGATCTTGATCCTGTCAAAGCTTTTCTAGGGTAGATCTGTTTTGGTTTTGTTCTAAATTTTAGGGCATAACTTTTAGCTCTGGAACATGGGTTTTACTCCTAAGGCATGGCCCTTCTGAGATTTTAATAGAAAACCCATCTAGTTTAGCAAAATTTAACCTCTGAATTCTGTCTCCACGGTGCTGGACAGCTGCCAAATCTTGGCTTAGCTCTTGTATCTTACAACAGCTGATTTCTGCTTAGTTTTTTTCCCCCCAGCTTCATCAAGGTGTAATTGACAAAAATGTAATATATTAAAAGTAGGTTGTGATGATTTGATAAATGTAAATGCTGTGAAGGAATCCTCCCCATCCAGTTAACTGTCACAGTCACCACTGTCTTATCATGCATACACACGTGCATATACATGGGAAGAACACGTGAGGCTTGTCTTAGCAGACCTCAGTGCCTTGTTACTGACAGCAGTCACCATGTCTCGCACCCAGTCCTCAGACCTTATTCATCTTGGGCTTCCCTGGTGGCTCAGTGGTAAAGAATTGGCAAATGCAGGACGCGTGGGTTCGATCCCTGGGTTGGGAAGATACCCTGGGGAAGAGAACGGCAACCCACTCTAGTACTCTTGCCTGGGAAATCCCACAGACGAGAAACCTAGTGGGCTGAGGTCTGTGGGGTCCCGTAGAGTTGGACTTAGTTGGTAAAGAATCTGCCTGTAATGCGGGAGACCTGGGTTTGATCCCTGGGTTGGGAAGGTCCCCTGGAGAAGGGAGCGGCTACCCACTCCAGTATTCTGGCCTGGAGAATTCCATGGACTCTATAGTCCATGGGGTCACACACAGTCGGACCCGACTGACTGACTTTCACTTTCGCTCTCATAGAGTTGGACTTGCCTGGGCACACGCATGCACTTCTCTCTTAGATTCTCCGGTCCAGTTTCAGCCGTCCTGGCAGCCCTGAAATCGGGCCTCCTCCTCCTGTGGCCGACGCGGTCTCAGGAGCTCCCCAGTGCAGAGCTCGTGGGGCTCGCTCTCCTTTCAGTGACTGTGTCCCCTCCACTCACTGCACGTTTCTGTGTGTTCAAATAGGTGTTTTTATGTTTAGTTTAGAGTTTATACTTACTATCAGCAGGGAGATTAGTGTGATATAGCCGCTCCAGTTTTTCTAGAACCAGAACTCGGAGAGCTGCACTTTTAAACCTGTGCAGCAGAGGGCAAGGAGGGAGACAGGACTGACGCTGGGAGGTGCCCACTGGTGGACTGAGCAGAAGTGGGAGCTGACAGAGAGTAGCTCTGGGGCCGCAGGGCCCTGCAGGGTGTGGTGTCAGGGAGGCTATGACATGGTGTTACTTCCACCGTGTCAGGCCAGGAGATGCCAGGGGGTGGTCCTGGGGGGTCACTGACTTCCTTCATGGGAACAGTCTGGTGGCGTGGTGGGCGCAGGAGCTGGATGGGAGGGGACGGCGCGAGCCAGCGTCCCTCGGGGGAGCATTGCTGTGAGCAGAATCAGAGAGGCGTCTGTGGGGCGACGGCGTGCACGGCTGTGCGTGCACAGTGAGCGAGGGGGAGACAGGCCAGGAGGTGTGAAGGGCAGGGTTGAGCGCGCGGGTACAGTGGTTTGTCTTGGCGGGAGCAAGGCCCTTTTTGTGCTGTAATGACGGGAGGCAGGGACTGTGATTCGGGTTGCAGATTTGGTGAGCTGAAGACTGGAGGGTTCCCACTTGAGACCGTGTGCTTTTTCTGTGAGTTAGGGGGGTAAGGATGTTGAAGGGTTGCGAGGAATCAAATGACTGTTTTTCCTGAGTTGGTGGGTTGAGCCCAGTTTGGGTGGCGCTGGCTCCTGTCTGCTCTGTGTGTGGAGCCAGGCCTCCTCGCGAGACGGGGCTCTCCAGGGTTCAGTCATCCTTGGGGAGGCTGGAAGGGCTTCTTTGCACTGGCCACAGGGCTCCTTGGGGGCAAGAGCAGAGGCCGTGGGGCCTCTCGGAGCTGAGACTTGGACCCGCCCCATCCCTCCCCACCTGTGGTGACTGGGGGTCCTGGGCAGGGGGACTTGCTTTGTGATGCGAGGGGTTGTGCAGAGTTCACGTCTGTCCAGCGCCTGTCCCGGTCGTCTCAGAAGAGGCAAGCTCGCTCCAAGAGGAAGCAGGCTCGCCGGGCTGTGTTCTCTGTGCACATGAGGTTTGTGGTCAGTAACTTAAAAGGAGTAGATAGAGCTCCTGCAGGTTTCCTTGTGGCAGCTGTCACTGAGCACAGCGCCATCCTGACTCCTGAGTTCAGTCCTGTGGGCTCTCTCCCAGCCCTCCAGCCTCTCCTCGGGGGGCACCGCAGAGCTGCTTTCTCTGTCTGGTCTGCTCCCCTCTGGGAACTTGACTGTTACCTGTCAGCCCACTGAGTGTGCGTGTTTTTTCATTAAGATGTAATTCCTGTCCTGTGAGATCCACTCTTTCAAAGGGTGCAGTTCGTTGGTGTTGAGCACACTCAGAAGGTTGTGCTTGGTGGTCACCGCCTGACCCCAGCTCGTCACGGTGAAGGCCCTGGGCGCTCTGCTCGGAAGGCTCGCTGGGTGACACCCTGGGCCATCCAGCCCTGGGTTGGGCCTTTGCTTCCATTCCGTCTGCCTCAGGCCTACTGCATCTGCTGTGATGCCTTCCTTTCCCCTGTATCAACTAGAATCTGGGTCAGAATCTGGGGTCGTGTAGAGATTGAGAACATGGACTGCTTTCAGACAGCCTGGGTTCCAGTTCGAGAGCTGACGGTAACCTCGTGGCCTTGGGCTGGCCCTGCCACGATTGCGGCCTCTGCGGTCCCACTTGTGCCCGGGGGTTGGCGGCGGATCGCCTCCTGCGCTGAGTCGTCCTCGGCTCGCGGGCTGCCGGCCCTTAGTGAGAAGGTCCCCGTGGCAGCGGCTCCTGCCGCTTCTTTTCTCAGGGCAGGCGTCACCCCGCATCAGTGCTCCTTAAACTAGTGCTTTTGCGCCCTTGTTTGGACTCAGCTCTGTTCATTGCCCTGGTTTCCACCCTCGTGCTGTTGGGGAGTTTTTCTGCCTATTTGGCACTGCTTCTTAGCTGCCTGTTTAACATTACTTTTCCTTCCAGAGTCTCAGCCTAGAGGCCTTCCTGGTGGTCCGGTGGTTAAGAGTCCACCTGCCTATGCAGAGGGCACGGGCTCGATTCCTGGTCCGGGAGCTAAGGTCCCACGTGCCTCGGGGCACCTGAGCCCGTGTGCCGCAAGTCCTGAAGCTCCTGCACCCTAGAGCCCGCGCTCCTGGACGAGAGACCCCTCCGCACCAAGAGGCCTGCGCGCCGCACTCGGAGGGCCGCGCCCACTCGCCCCTGGTCCAGAGGGCCCGTGCACAGCGACGGGGACCCGACGTAGCCAGAGCGACAGGCTCAGCCTTGGCTCGAGCCTGCCTGCCGCCGTTGGTTTTGGTTCTCCCAGGAGCGCAGTGCTGAGAGCAGGTCCAGGCAGGCGCTGCTTGCCGCTCTCAGCTGTGTGCTGGGGCGGGTGCCCCCCAGGGCCTTGCTGTGGCGGCTCTCTGTGGTGCAGATTCGTACCCTCCATGCCACCAGGGAACTCCTAGAAACATTTTTTTGAGTAGGTGGCATATGTCAGCGGTCCTCCATGGTGTCTCAGACAGTAAAGGACCTACCCACAGTGCGGGGGACCCAGGTTTGACCCCTGGGTTGGTGCTGTCCCCTGGAGAAGGGAATGGCACCCCCCTCCAGTGTTGTTGCCTGGAGAATCCCACGGACAGAGGAGCCTGGTGGGCTGCAGTCCATGGAGTCACCCAGGGTCGGACACGACTGAGCGACTAATACTGTCTCCATACGTAAGCAAATAGTTAACATTTATTAGATCTCAATACATGGATTTTTTGTAGTTTTCTCTGGACTTTTTAATATTTTAATTTTTTTTCATGATTGAAGATAAAAAATACTTAAAACTAGATTATAGTGTGTTGATTCTCTTGTAACAGTGCTGAGGAAGAACTCAAGAAAGCCTGATAAAAGTGATTGTCTTTGAATTTTGAACTTGAGGGGCAGATAGGAATTTGCCAGGTAAGGAAGGTGGAGGGAGGGTGTTTCAGGCAGAGGCCCACGTGCCGAGGTGTCCGCTGCAGAGGCTGGCAGTGAGTCAGGAAATCGTGCAGGGCGGGCAGGGGGAGTAGGGGTGCGCTGAGAGTGAGGCGGCGCCCGGCACCCCAGTGTGCCTCGCGGTGGGCTCTCGGGGCCCTTGTCCTCTCTCTCTGCCTTTTGTTGGATTTAGAGTATGTTTCTGATTCTCTTTGGGGCTTTGTACATCTTCCGTGTCTCTCTCTAACACATCTCGTCTTCCCTCCAGGTGTCTGAACATGGGATACAGTTACAACCACTGTCTAATGTCCTTGTCTGTCAGTTTTACTGTCTGTCATTTCTGGGTGGATCATGGTTTGTTTTTCCCGCTTCCTTGCATATCTGGTCATTTTTGATTGGATGCCAAGATACTGTGACTTTTATCTTCTTGGATGCTGGGTATTTTTGTTTTCTATAAATATTCTTGACCTTTGTCTGGAATGTTGTTAAATTACTTGGAAGGAGTTTAATTCTGTGAAGTGAAGTGAAGTGAAAGTCACTCAGTTGTGTCCGATTCTTTGCAACCCCATGGACGGTAACCTGCCAGGCTCCTCTGTCCATGGAATTCTCCAGGCCAGAAGACTGGAGTGGGTAGCTGTTCCCTTCGCCAGCGGATCTTCCCAACCCAGGAATCGAACCAGGGTCTCTTGCATTGCAGGCGGATTCTTTACCAACTAAGCCAGATTCTGTGGGTCTGGCTTTTAGGCTTTGTCAGGTGGGACCACAGGAATGTTGAGTCCAGGTCTCATTTTGCCCCACCACTGAAGCAGAAGTCTTCTGAATATTTGTGCAATGCCCAGAAGTTGGGAAAATAGCCTCTGTGACGGGGAGGAGGAGCAACTCTTCTTGACGCCATGTGAACCTGGAGGATGGTTCCGCTAACCCTTGGCTTGGCTGCTCTTCTCACACACACGGGCTGAGCAGTACCTGGCCGGCGCGGGTGCATCCTCGGCGCTGTCCGCGCCTCTGTCTCACCCTGTGCTCTGCTTGGCAATGCTCGTGCCTTGCCCCCTGGACTCCCAGCGCTCTTTCTTCCCCTCGGGGACTGCTGGACCCACCTGGTTCCTCTGCTGTGACCCAGAACTCTTTGTCAGGCAGGAAGCTGGGCAGTTAACGGGCTCCTCTGTTCCCTGCTTGAGGGGTCACTGTTTTCCCTGCCAGGTAGCCAGTGTCCTGAGAACCATTTCATTTGTAAATCTGGTCCAACTCCGCTAGAAGCGAAAGTGTCAAAAACAGATCCTTGAATGAAGGCATTGGGAGGCCCAGAAGGGCGTGCTGGGCCTGTGAGAGTGCCGGCCCCTGTCCAGTTCGGGGTGCCTGTGTGGACCTCAGGGAATACGTATGTTTAGGGATGGAGGTGAGGTAGGGCTTGGGAGAAAGAGGTCACAGGAAAACCAGGCTGCTGACAAGATCTGAGAGCCTGCTGTGATTCTGAGCAGGACAGTGTGCCTGCCTTGGCAGGGAGGGCACGGGAGAGGGTGGCGCTGCCAGGCAGTGCGAGCATGGGGTGTGTGCTCAGGGTCCCTGCCTGCTGAGGAGCCTCGTCTCCCGTTCCCCGGCTGCACACCCCGCCCCAGTTCCCCGGCTGCATCCCCAACCACGTCCCAGCTGTACCCCCCATTCCCCGGCTGCACCCCTCATGTCCCAGCTGCACCCCCCATGTCCCGGCTGTACCCCCCATTCCCCGGCTGCATTCCCATGTCCCGACTGCAACCCTCATGTCCCGGCTGCACCCCCCACCATGTCCCGGCGGCACCCCCATGTCCCGGCTGCAACCCTCATGTCCCGGCTGCACCCCCCACCACGTCCCGGTGGCACCCCCATGTCCTGGCTGCACCCCCCATTCCATGGATGCACCCCTGTTTCCTGGCTGCACCCCTCATGTCCTGGCTGCACCCCCCATTCCCCGGCTGCACCCCTCATGTCCTAGCTGCACCCCCCCATTCCCTGGCTGTGCCCCCACCATGTCCCGGCTGCAACCCCCATCTCCCGGCTGCACTCCTCATGTCCTGGCTGCACCCCCACCATGTCCCGGTGGCACCCCCACATCCCTGCTGCACCCCCATTCTGTGGCTGCACCCCCTGTTCCCTGGCTGCACCCCACATGTCCTGGCTGCAACCCTCATGTCCTGGCTGCACCCCCACCATGTCCCAGTGGCACCCCCATGTCCTGGCTGCACCCCCATTCCCCGGCTGCACCCCAGTGTCCCAGCTGCACCCCCTACCATGTCCTGGCTGTTGGGCTTCCTCCAGCTCACACTGAGGAGAATGTGTCAAGAAGATGCAGTGTTATGAAAGCACCCTGTTCAGTCAGAATAAACAGGTCTGAGGGCCCTTATAGAGAAACTGTATGAAGTGCTGAAAAGCCAGTTCTGAATTGGGTGGGAGTTTGAGAATAGCAGTGCAGGACAGCCAAGCAGTAACAAAAGCCATGGGCAGGTCTCTCTGAGAAGACGGAGGGCACTAATTAGGGGAAGAGGAGGAGGTGCGCGGCACTCTTGAGCAAAAGTCCCTTGGAGGAAATGAGAGTTCAGGGTGCTGACGGTTTGTTACTGACTGAGTTGCTGGGCAAATGGGAAGCCTTCCTCCTTGGGGGTCTGTGATCGAAACCCGGCAGTGCTGGGTGAGGGCTCCCCTTTGGACCTCCTGACTGAATTTTAAAGGAAGGGTCCTTTGTTCTGTTTCACAGTTTTAAAAACTAGTTTCCTGTGTTAGGGTATAACATTGACTTACTGCTGGTTTACTAGCACAACTCCAAGTACTTTTGTTTCTTTTTATATGGAATTTAAAAAGACACCAGAAAACACCGGATACCCTTGTGCTCACTTCCCAGCTTCATCGGTGATCAGCACTTTGCCAGGTTTTTTTTGTTGGTGGTGTTCTTCTCTCTCACACCTTTAAAATTTGTTTGGCTCTTGTGTTTTGGTAAAGTGTTTTAAAAGTAATCCGAAAAATAATGTCATTTCACTCATGAATACTTCATTTTTTCTGCCAGATAAGGGAGGTTTTTGTTTTTAAAACCAAAGTAACCATGTTATTTCTACAACTGAGAGGTTCACATCAATTCCTTAGTGCTAGTACCAGCCTGTATTTAGATTTCCCCAACAGCGTCAAAAACGCACTCTTCAACTCGGTTCATCTTAATTGGACCCGAACAAGACTTAAGTGTTGTGTTTGATGGGCCAGTCTCCTACGGCTGGTATGTTCTAGAGCGGCCATCCCTCCTTGTTGCGTAAGCGTGCTTTTCAGATGGTGAGATCATGACTCTCGTGCAAATACAGAGTGAACAGTCCAGGGCGCTCTTGGTCCACGTTTTTGCTGCACACCTTGAAGTCAGGATTTTCTCCGAGGAGTGCTGCTGACGTTTGGAAATGGTGTCTAGCAGTCCCACCTGGAACCCTTTGGAGCCCCTGTTTTCTGGAATTGTGAGGGGCGTCGTCTAGGCGTCTTGTGATCAGGATGTGTGTTTGTTGGGGTTGGTAGTGCGGGCGTGGCCCTGGACGGCTCCGCAGAGGCCTGCTCAGCCCTGCGCCCCGGGCATCCCATCGGCTGGCTGCCCAGCTGGGGGTGGGCGTGTGGCGCTGGCACCAGTCTCACAGAGCAAGCAAGGACAGGGGAGGTTTAGACCCTTGGTCACAAATTGTTCTGATAATCTGAATTCTCGGTTAAGGTAATGACTTCTGTTTTTCTTTTCTCTATCATTTTGGAGAGTTGACTTTAAAGACGTAGAACTTAAGTTTTTTTTCCTCTCTTATTTTTCAGGTGAAGAGATTCTACATCTACTGAATGAAAATTTTTTTCTTAAAGTTGCATATACTCCAAGAAAAAGTCCCAAATGTTTTTATATTTTGCCTAAATATAAAATTTAAACGAGGAGTTTCCACAGAAGGTAAGAACTGTTTTTGATTCTCGTTAATTGTGTGGTATATACAAATAGACGGTATGAGGAGACATTCAAGGATGGATGACAATAAAAATTTTAGTTTTGAAGATGTGTATATGGTCTCCTGACTTTTGGGGTTTCTTTGACCCTTGTGTGTCTGTGGGGTGCTGTGTTGTGGAAAAGTGACTTGGTCTCTCTAAGCCAAAGTGTAATCCAAATAAAACAGCCAGTTTTGAGGTGCTGTGTTGTGGAAAAGTGACTTGGTCTCTCTAAGCCAAAGTGTAATCCAAATAAAACAGCCAGTTGTGTGTGTGCCGTGTGGTGAGTCACTCGTGCGGAGCAGGTGGCTCGGGCTTAGGTGTGAGCGTGGCCACCGTCAGAGCACAGTCCGTGCAGGCGCCGGAAAGGGAGGGAAGGGCTCGTGCCTCCACAGGAGCAGAAGCGCCTGAAAGGCTCTCCCATTGCAGTCCAGTTAGATGCTGGATGAATTACGATAGTTATAACTTCTTGTGAGTGCTTCAGTGCTTTAGAAATTAGGCTAAGAGGACTTCCCTGCTTGTCCAGTGGGCAAGAATCCACCATGCAATACAGGGGACAGATGTTCAGTCCCTGGTCTGGGACAAAGATCCCGCATGCTGTGGAGCAAGTAAGCCCGGGCACTGTGGCGAGCGTCTGCTCAGTGCGCTGAGAATCTGCGCGCTGTGATGGAAGATCCTTCACGATGCAGCCAAGATTCCGAGTGCCACAGCTAAGACCATCGCAGCCAGCTAAGTAAATAAATAAAACTTTAAAAGTAAATTAAGCTATCTCTTCAAAAGTCGGAAGAGACTTGTTCTTTGGTCTCTAAGTCATGTCCGACTCTTCAGAACCGCGACTGCAGCACACTGGGCTTCCCTGTCCTTCACTGTCTCCCGGAGTTTGCTCAGACTCGTCCACCCTCTTCTGGAGGCCGGTTCTGGCCAGTTCTGCATCTGACAGGGCTTTGACTGGATTTCCAGAGTCCAGATGGTTCAGCGTAGTCTTAGGTAAACTATTCTTGGTAATCATTTAAACTTCCTTCATGCTTGTGGCCATTTCTTCTTTCACTTCTGAGTTTAGACTTTTATTCGTCGGTTCCTGCCAGCCACCCCCTTTCTCTGGGTCTCCCTCCTGCCGCCCCTAGCGGACTGTGTCCAGTATGGACGTGCTCTTGCTTGTGGACTGATGGATTGCGCAGGTATCCGCTGCTCTCCATGGACTTGCATTGTCACTTTTTTCCAGACCAGTGAGGTTTCCGCGGTGTGTTGAGAAATGTTTACCTACTGACTCTCTGGGAGAGTCAGAATCCTCCTTGCTTACAGCGTCTGTTGATTCCGCAGTGCAGAGCTCCCCTCATGCCCACCTCCAGCTACCAGTGTGACGCCACTGAAGCCGGCTCCGGGAGAGGCGCTGCTCCGCTGCCTTGAGCAAGCTGTGCCCACCCCGGCCAGCGCTGAGCCCAGCCTCGGCGGCATGGTGCCTGTGTCTCTGTCTCCTCCTCTCTGCCATCGGTACCTCTGAGGAGAGGCTGTGCCAGTCCTGTTCCGGGCTCCTCACCCAGAGGGCAGCTTGAGTCGCCCTCACAGTTGGCCCTCTTTGGAGGGGCTCCTTGTCCCAGTTTTCAGGTGAGGACCCGACACACAAGAGGCCGGGTCACCCAGCAGAGCCGGCGCTTGAGACTGCCCTGTGGCCGGAGCCTCCTTTTCCCTTAGCGACAGTCTCTGCCACAGAATGTCCGCGTCTCAAGGGCTCTGCTCATGGAACTGCGTGGTCGCACGGGCAGCGTTTCTCTTTGGAAGCTGCCTTCTGTCTGATGGTCGTACTGACCAGAAAAAGAGCAGCAGCAGCACTTGAAGTTCCTCTTTTGGCTCTTGGATGAGAGTCTGGAAGGTAATGGCAATCCTTTGCTTGGCATTCCCGAGAGACTGGAGGGCGTTGTCAGGATATGACAGGAATGCTTGTAGAGTATTGGAGCTCAGGTATAACCAGAGATACCTCGAGTCACCACGCCAGGTCACGAGCCAGGTGTTGTTCAGTCGCTCAGTCATGTCCGACTCCTTGCGACTCCGTGAACGGCAACACGCCAGGCTTCCTTGTCCTTCACTATCTCCCAGTTTGCTCAAACTCGTGTCCGTCGAGTTGGTGATGCCATCCAACCATCTCATCCTCTGCCATCCCTTTATTCTCCTGTCCTCAGTCTTTCCCAGCATCAGAGTTTTTTCCAGTGAGTCAGCTCTTTCCATCAGGTGGCCAAAGTATTGGAGCTTCGGTGTTAGTCCTTCCAATTAATATTCAGGGTTGATTTCCTTTAGGATTGACTGGTTTGATCTTGCTGTCCAAGGGTCTGTCTGGAATCTTCTCCAGCACCAGTTCGAAAGCATCAATTCTTTGGTGCCCCACTTTCTTTATAGTCCAGCTCTCACATCCATACATGGCTACTAGGAAAACCATAGCTTTGACTATACAGACCTTTGTTGGCAAAGTGATGTTTCTGCTTTTTAATACGCTGTCTAGGTTTGGCATAGCTTTTCTTCCAGGTGCAAGCATAGCTTTTAATTACATGGCTGCAGTCACCATCTGCAGTGATTTTGGAGCTCAAGAAAACAAAGTCTGTCACTGTTTCCATTTTTTTCCCTATCTATTTGCCATGAGGTGATGGGACTGGATGTCATGATCTTAGTTTTTTGAATGTTGAGTTTTAAGCCAGCTTTTTCACTCTCCTCTTTAATTTTCATCAAGAGGCTCTTCAGTTCCTCTTCACTTTCTGCCATAAGGGTGTTGTCATCTGCATACCTGAGGTTACTGAGATTTCTCCTGGCAATCTTGATTCCAGCTTGTGCTTCATCCAGCCAGGCATTTTGCATGATGTGCTCTGCATATAAATTAAATAAGCAGGGTGACAGTATACAGCCTTGTTGTACTCCTTTCAAATTTTGAACCAGTCCAATGTTTCATGTCCGGTTCTAAGTTTTGCTTCTTGGTTTCTTTGCTTCTATGGGTTTCTCAGGAGGCAGGTAAGGTGGTCTGATATTCCCATCTTTTTAAGAATTTTCCATAGTTGGTGGTGACCAACATAGTCAAAGGCTTTAGTATAGTCAGTGAAGCAGAAGTAGATGTTTTTCTGGAATTCTTTCACTTTTTCTGTGATCCAGCAGATGTTGTCAATTTGATCTCTGGTTCCTCTTGCCTTTTCTGAATTCAGCTTGTACTTCTGAAAGTTCTCAGTTCGTGTACTGTTGAAGGCTTGCTTGAAGGATTTTGGGCATTACTTTGCTAGCATGTGAAATGAACGCAGTTGTGTGGTAGTTTGAGCATTCTTTGCCATTGCCCTTCTTTGGGATTGGAATGAAAGCTGACCTTTTCCAGTCTTGTGGCCATTACAGACTTTTCCAAATTTGCTGGTATATTGAGTGCAGCACTTTAATAGCATCATCATTTAGGATTTGAAATAGCTCAGCTGGAATTTTGTCACCTCCGCTAGTTTGGTTGGTAGTAATGCTTGCTAAGGCCTGCTTGACTTCACACTCCAGAATGTCTGGCTCTAGGTGAGTGATCACACCATCCTGGTTATCCAGGTCATTAAGATCTTTCTCGTAGAGTTCTTTTGTGTGTTTTTCCTACCTCTGCTTAGTATCTTCTGCTTCTGTTAGGTCCATAGCGTTTCTGTCCTTTATTGTGCCCATTTTTGCGTGGAATGTTCCCATGGTCTCTCTGATTCCCTTGAAAAGCTCTCTAGTCTTTCGCATCCTGTTGTTTCTCTCTGTTTCTTTGCACTGTTCACTGAAAGTAAAAGTGAAAGTGTTAGCCTCTCAGTCGTGTCCGACTCTTTGCGACCCCATGAACTGTAGCCCCCTAGGTTCCTCTGTCCATGGGATTCTCCCCTGGAGTGGGTAGCCACCTTCTCCAGGGGATCTTCTTGACCCAGGGATCAAACCCAGGTTTCCTGCATTGCAGGCAGATATTTTACTGTTTGAGCCATCAGGGAAGAGAAGGTTTTCTTCTCTGTCTTTGCTGTTGGAACTCTGGGTTCAGATTGGTATATCTTTCTTTTTCTCCCTTGCCTTTTGCTTCTCTTCTTTCCTCAGCTGTTGGTAAGGCCTCCTCAGACAGCCATGTTGCCTTGTTGCATTTCTTTTTCTTGGGGATGGTTTTGGTCACCACCTCCTGTACCGTGTTACGAACCTCCGTCCATAGTTCTTCAGGCACTCTGTCGATCAGATCTCATCCCTTGAACCCATTTGCTACTTCCACTGTATAATCCTAAGGAATTTGATTTAGTTCATAGCTGAACGGCCTAGTGGTTTTCTCTTTCTTCAGTTTTAAGTCTGAATTTTGCCATAAGGAGCTCATGATCTGAGCCGCAATCATGAGCCAGTGCCTTGTTCTAAGGATGAGCTGTCAGTGGCGGGCCTCTGGGTCATCTTGGGAAGGAAAGTTAGTCTTCTGGTAGGCAAGGGCCCAGTAAGAGGATGCCAGCATCTCTTTGGAGGGTAGCACAGAGTTGTCGGGATACAAGAAGTGTGTGGATAAGAAGTGTGCAGCTGTTACCTGAGTGACAGTTCTGGAACCAGTTTATACCAGTTCCTTGGGCGGTGAGATGAGGTCACCTAAACTGGTGCTGTCACTGTGAACTCTTCATGGATGCTGCTGATGAGATGACCCGTTTCTTAAAGTACTTGGTAGCCACCAAAGCTCAGGAATGTTATTACACAGAGATTTTTGGTTGAATGACCTAGAGCTGTCCCGATGTGGGCCAGTGGGGTGATGGTCAGTCTAAGTGAGTGACTTAGAGAGTAATTCAGTTTTATTTCTAGTCACAGTGCTGGTTTATATGTCTTAGGTGAGATGAGCAAAGGTGAGCTTTTCTCTAAAAAATCGGTTTTTAAATTTATTCATTTTTGGCTGCATTGGGTCTTAGGTGAGATGAGCAAAGGTGAGCTTTTCTCTAAAAAATCGGTTTTAAATTTATTCATTTTTGGCTGCATTGGGTCTTAGGTGAGATGAGCAAAGGTGAGCTTTTCTCTAAAAAATCGGTTTTAAATTTATTCATTTTTGGCTGCATTGGGTCTTAGGTGAGATGAGCAAAGGTGAGCTTTTCTCTAAAAAATCGGTTTTTTAATTCATTCATTTTTGGCTGCATTGGGTCTTCGTTGCTGCCCGTGGACTCTCTCTGTTTGTGACGAGGAGGGACTCCTCTCCAGTCGGGGGGGGGCAGTCTTCTCATCGCAACGTTCTCATTGTGGAGCACAGGCTCCGAAGTTCTGGTGCGCAGGCTTAGTCGCCTTGCGGCCTGTGGGGTCTTGGACCAGGGATCGAACCTGTGTCGCCTGGATTTGCAGGCAGGTCTCGTGACCACTGGACCACCAGGGAAGGCCCCTAAAGTGTGTCTTTTGTTAGAGATTGTTTCTAAAAATTAAATCTGAGAAAATTCTTTTGCATTGATTAGTCCATATATTATACTACTATTAAAATTATCAGCACTAATTTCTTTTTTAAAATTCATTTTTATTGAAGCACAGCTGGTTTACAGTGCTGCCTGTGAGTGTTACTTTCTACCACTTTGTTCCACATTTCCCTTTACTAGTGCCTCCCCGTTTTTATATCTCCTTTTCTGTTTTCCGTCGGATAGATCCTTTTTGTTTCACTCCTGATTAAAAGTCACACATTCTGTTTTGTGCATGTGTGTGTGTGCGCGCATGTGTGTGTGAGGCCTTCTTGAACTTAAGACCTTTCGCCATGGGTGTTTGACTTTTCAAGCGTCACAGGATCTTTGCTTTCCTTCAGTAAGACGACTGTCCTAACACGCTCCTCTCCTGATTGACATGCCCCAAAATTCTGACCTCTGCTTTATTTTATTTAAAAATGTGAGTAGTGATTGAAGGATATGTTAGGATTCTTGGGCTTCCCTGGTGACTCGGTGGTAGAGAATCTGCCTGCCAGTGCAGGAGACACGGCTTTGATCCCTGACCTGGGAAGATCCCACGTGCCTTGGAACAGCTAAGATTGTGTGCCGCTCCCCTGGGCCTCTGGTCAGAGCGGGAGCTGCGCCTGTGAAGCCCTCGTGCCCGGGAGCCTGTGCACCGCAGGAGAGAGGCCACCACAGTGAGGAGCCCGCACGCCGCGCCGAGGAGCAGCCCCTGCTCACTGCACGTAGAGAGGGGCCTGTGCAGCGGGCAAGACCCAGCACAGCCCAAAGTGAATACAGTTTTTTGGAAAAAGGATATGTTGGGGTTCCTTATCATGTTACTGGATAATGCCAAGCTTGTTTTAGTAGCAGTTTTGTAGCGATTCTGGGTGGGAGTGGTAGGTGGTTTCTGCCTCCATGAAGACCGGTGGGATATGCCTGAGGCTGAGGTCAGGCTGCAGGCGGAGAGGCGGAAGGGGCCCTGGGGGAGACTGTTTTCTGTTTGGTTGTTGTTACTGAAATCCTGTAGATGTTTTTGTAAATTGCAGATTATTTTACAGTAAGCCTCTCCAATTTATGAATCCTTTCTAAATCTTGCGCTCAGCTTTATGGCTGTTTCGTCAGTGGCTGTTTGCCTTCAGTCTTTGTTTTAACGGTTTCTGGGCCTCTCTGCTGCTGTGCACAGTGCTGGCTGCGCATGGCTGCGCCTGGCCTTTCTCGCGGCGGCGCGGGCAGGGGCAGCGCTCTGCGTGCTCGGCGGCTCACGGCGGCTCCTCGCGCTGCATGCCTGGGCTCTGGGTGCAGGGCTTCGTTCACGGCAGCACACTCTGAGCCCCGCGGCACGTGGGGTCTTCCTGGATCAGGGATTGAACCTGTATCTTCTGTATTGTCAGGCAGGTTCTTTTTTTTTTTTCCTTTCTCCCCCCACCTTTTTTTGGTAATATAAATGTATTAATTTTAATTGGAGGCTCATTACTTTACAATATTATATTGGTTTTGCCATACACTGACATGAATCCACCACGGGTGTACACGTGTTCCCCATCCTGAACCCCCTCCCACCTCCCTCCCCATCCCAGCCCTCTGGGTCATCCCAGTGCACCAGCCCCGAGCACCCTGTCTCATGCATGGAACCTGGACTGGTGACTCGTTTCATATATGATAACATACATGTTTCAATGCCATTCTCCAAAATCATCCCACCCTTGCCCGCTCCCAGAGTCCAAAAGACTGTTGTATACATCTGTGTCTCTTTTGCTGTCTCGCATACAGGGTTATCGTTACCATCTTTCTAACTTCCATATATATGTGTTAGTATACTGTATTGGTGTTTTTCTTTCTGGCTTACTTCACTCTGTATAATCAGCTCGAGTTTCATCCACCTCATTAGAACTGATTCAAATGTATTCCTTTCAATGGCTGAGTAATACTCCATTGTGTATATGTACCACAGCTTTCTTATCCATTCATCTGCTGATGGACATCTAGGTTGTTTCCATGTCCTGGCTGTTATAAACAGTGCTGCGATGAACATTGGGGCTCACGTGTCTCTTTCAATTCTGGTTTCCTCAGTGTGTATGCCCAGCAGTGGGATTGCTGGGTCATAAGGCAGTTCTATTTCCAGTTTTTTAAGGAATCTCCACACTGTTCTCCATAGTGGCTGTACTAGTTTGCATTCCCACCAACAGTGTAAGAGGTTCTTAACCGCTGTTAAGAATACTACAAAAAAACCCAATATTACAGAAACATTATGTAACAGTATCACAGAAACATTATGTAACAATATCACAGAAACATTATGTAACAATATCACAGAAACATTATGTAACAATATCACAGAAACATTATGTAACAATATCACAGAAACATTATGTAATAATATCACAGAAACATTAATAATATCACAGAAGCACTATGTAATAATATCACAGAAGCATTATGTAATAATATTACAAGCCATGACACTGAGGGTGCTCATGGTGTGCTTGGTGCTCCGTTGCTTGGGACTCCGTGCTTCTGCTGTAGGGGACGCTGGTTCGATCCTTGGTCAGGAAACTAAGATTCTGCGTGCTGTGCTGTGCAGCCAAAGGAAAAAAAAAAGAATGAGAATAATATTATATGAGGTATAATTTACGTACAGTAAATGGACCCATGTTATGTTTGTAGTTCTGTGGGTTTTAATAAATATGCCGCCACGGTCAAGAAGCAGAGTATTTTGACATCGCCCCCACAGCTCCGTCTTGTCGCTCTCGCCTGTAGCCTGTGACCCTGAGCAGCCACTTGTCTCCTGGGCACCATGGGCTCGGTTGCTGTGCTTAAAGTCGCATATGAATGGAATCATTCAGCTTTACTTTTTCGTGTCCAGCTTCTTTCCCCACCAGGGTGCTTCACTTCATCTGTCCTCACAGAGGTGCTTGCTCCCCTCGCTGAGTAGTCTTCCGTTGTGGGAATGGCATCATTTGTCTCTCACCTGTCGGCGGTATTTGGGCTGCGTCCAGTGTTTGGCTACTGTGAATGAGGCATTTGTGAACCTTGTTTACAAGGAGTCTTTGTTTGGATTTATGGTTGCATTTCTCTAAAGTTAATACCTGGGATTGGAATTGCTGGGTCACATGGTAAGTGGATGCTTAATTTTATAAGAAACTGGCAAAGAATTCTCCAGGACGGTCGTGCCATTGTACAGTCCTGCTCACAGTGTGGGGGTTCCTGCCTTGCATCCGTGCACACGTGGTGTTGGCAGCATTTTAATCTCAGCTGTTCGAGTGGCGCCCCTTAGCATACGTTTCCTGACAACAGTGGTGATAGTTTTCCATGTGCTTATTGGCTATTTTAAAATCTTTTTTTGCAAAGTGTCCAGATCTTCTGTCCATTTAAAAAAACACATTTTTACTAGTCTTCGTTGCAGCGTGTGAACCCTTAGTTGCAGTGTGTGGGATCTAGCTCCCTGTTCAGGGACCAGACCCAGGCCCCTGCACTGTGAGCACAGAGTCTTACCCACTGGACCACCAGGGAAGGCCCTGTCTGTTTTTTAGTTGAGTATTTTTCATATTACTGCTTTCTAAAAGTTCTTCATGTTATCTCGTTAAGAATCCTTTGTCAGAGACTTGTGGCTCGGTGATAAAGAATTTGCTTGCTACTGCAGGAGACATGGGTTCTATCCCTGGTCCGGGCAGAGCCCTCTGCTGCGGAGTAACTCAACACGTGCACCGCAGCTGTTGCGCCAGACTGCAGAGCCCTGGAGCCGCAGCGCTGAGCCCAGCGCCCCAGAGCCCCTGCTCTGCAGCGAGCGGGGCCCCCACGGTGGGAAGCCTGCACACCTCTGCTCTCCACAAGTAGAGAAACGCCGCACAGCAGTGAAGACCCAGCACAGCCAAAAATGAAAAGCAATAAAATTATTTTTTAAAAAAAGAATGCTTTATCAGATATAGAGAACAAATGCTTTCTCCCTTTCTGTGATTTACCTGTGTATTTTCTTAATGATATCACTTAAAGAGCAGAAGTTTTCAATTTTGATAAAGTCCTGTGTATCGGGTGTTTTCTTTTTATTGGGCTGTGGGGGTGAGTTGGAAACCATCTCTGCCTTATGGCCGCTAGGGAAACGTCTGCTCTGATTCTCCTGGGATGGCTCTCAAAGCTGTTTCTTTTTCTTGCAGCCACAGCTCTCGCTGTAGCAGCCTCTTCAGGCCCACTGCTGAGTGGCTTCTCTTTGGGAGAGAATGTCCTCTTTTTCTTGGGATCACTCTTGTTTCCTGACTCTTCGGGGTCACTGTCTGGCTCCCCTCTGGGGACAGAGTTCTTCCTTTCGGGAAGACTTGCAGTGCTAGCTGTCTCTTCAAGATCACTACCAACCAGCTCCTTCTTGGAGAAAGATTTCTTTTCCTTGAGTTGGGAGAGGAGACATCTGGGTCTTCCATCCCGTGTGCCTGAGGAGCCTCCTGGGGCTTTTGCTTCTTCTCAGGCCTCTTGCGTGTCTGCTCAGGCTGCTCTGGAGTACTGCTGCTGTTTTCCGAAGATGCCAGGGCAGTTGCAGCCAACCATTTCGTTTCCTTCTGTAAGCGTGTCTTCTCCTGTTTTTTGAGCAAAAATAAATAAATAATAATAATAACAGCAGTTTGCTTTCCTTGTGTCTTATCTATCGCAAGTTTACAAATATTTTTTCCTTAAATTTTCTTCTAAAGATTTTAGTGTTGGTGTTTATGGTTAAGTCTGTGATCCGTGGATGATGTGAGGTAAGGGTTGAGGTCTGATTTATATATAGATACTCAACTTTCCAGAGCTGTTTGTTAAAAAGGATTATCCTTTCCCCATTAAATTGCTGTGGTACACTTAGTTGAAGTCAGTTGGCCGTGTGTGTGTTGGTCTTCATATGGTCTCTCTGTTTTGTTCTGCTGAACCACTAGACCCACACTCTCCTGAGTAATCTCACTTTATAGGAAGCCTTAAAATCAGGCGGTGTTAGCACTCCAACTTTGTTCTTTCCTTTCAAAATTGCTTTGGTTCTCCTGGGTTTTTTCCCATATACATTTTAGTAGCAACTTGTCCATTTCTATTTTTAAAAATCTGCTAGAATTTATTTGGGATTGCATTGAATCAGTAAACCAGTTTAAGAAAAAAGACCCGTGTCTTAACAGGGTCTTCCCTGGTGGCTCAGCTGGTGAAGAATCTGTCTGCAGTGCAGGAGACCTGGGTTCCATCCCTGGGTTGGGAAGATCCCCTGGAGGAGGGCCTGGCAGCCCACTCCAGTATTCTTGCCTGGAGAACCCATGGACAGAGGAGCCTGGCGGGGCGCAGTCCACGGGGCTGCCAAGAGTCGGACACGGCTGAGTGACTAAGCACGTCACAGCAAACGTTGACAGTTGGGTATTGCTAGTACGCTGAGAGACGGCTCCTTTTTGGATATCGACCTTGTAACTGGTAAGCTAGCGAGGATCACTCTCATTAACTCTCGTGGCTCTTTTCCACACAGGCTTCTAGGCGCCTCTGCTTACACAGTCGTGTCATCTGTGAGTGCGGGCAGTCTTGCTTGCTCTTTTTTGACCTGCATGTGTTTCCCCTGTCGTCTGGCACTGCCGTGGATGGAGCAGGTCTTCACTAGAATCTCGAATAGAAGAGCTTAGTTTCTTACTCCAGTCTCAGGAGGAAAACATTGTCTCTTCAGCGCATTAAGTGTGCTGATAGCTGTAGGGTTTTAGTAGATGCCCTTTATCAGGTTCAGGAAGCTCCCTTCTATTCCTAATTTATTGAGAGTCTTTTTTTGGTCATAGAAGTGTGTTATATTTTTTTCAAATTACGTAAACCCAACCATGTTACGTTAAATAATCTAAGTACTTTAATTAAAAGGCAAAGAATAACAGAATAACAAAGCAAGACCATATCAACTGTGTGCTGTTTAGAAAAGAAACACTTTAAATGTGAAGATACAGGCATATTTCACAGATATGTAAAAGGAAGCTGCAGGATGTAGCCAGCATGAACTAGGAGAATGGTGTGCTGTGTTCATGTGGGACAAGCTGACTTCAGGACACAGGACACAGAGAGACCACCTCTAGCTGCCCTGCTTGGCAAGTTCTTGTTTGGAAAAAAAGCCCTGGTTAGGTGGGGGTCTCCTTCCCTGGATTGTGTGTTATCCAGGTGCACAGGTCATTCTGTAGGGCTTCAGAAGAGAGGGCACCTGCTGTGTGGGGGGGCAGCAATCTTGTCCTGAAGGCCCGTCTAGTAATCGTTTTTTCTCGTCCCCTAGAATCTGTCACTAACACCGCAGATACCCACCTGCACTCCTCACAAGAGAAATAAGGAAGATGTTAGGACCTAGATGAAATTGAGTGCAGAGACTTCCCTAGTGGCTCAGACGGTAAAGCGTCTGTCTACAATGCAGGAGACCCGGGTTCGATCCCTGGGTTGGGAAGATCTCCTGGAGAAGGAAATGACACTCCACTCCAGTACTATTGCCTGGAAAATCCCATGGACAGAGGAGCCTGGTAGGCTGCAGTCCGTGGGGTCGCAGAGAGTCGGACACGACTGGGCGACGTCACTCCCTCACTCAGCTCGTGGAGTCCCTGCACTGAATGTCCCAGTGGCCTGCACCTGAGTCTGGCAGGCACCTGGGATCTTCGTCAGTGAGGGGCCTGAGCACAGGAGCGTGTGCAGAGGGTGAAGGCAGAGCGTGCTTTGTGTTGGCAGAGAGATGGCATACTTGTGGCAAGGGTGAAGTTGGGGGGCAGCAGGGAGTCCCCAGAGGACGTGGAGGCACACTGGGGACAGTGCCCTGGTGAGTGGTGGGCATTTGGGGCCAGACAGGCTTTAACGCCGACGTGAGAGGACCATGAAGATGTCTGTGTTTTGGGAAATGGAGTTTAATGCAGCAAAGACAAGAGGCTGTGGAGGGCATGGCTGGACAGCTGAGGGGCCGGTGTCATGGGGTTCTGAGAGGTGGGCTTCACACACACAAACTAGGGCTTCCTGTCGTGTGGGGAGTCCTTTACTCTTCCAAATAAAAATATTAGATCAGATAAATCCCCCGTCTGTTATCATCATGATTTTGTAGATAGTGATTTAACACTGAAAAGATTCGTAATCTCAAATAGAGGTTTAACTTGGTTAAAGATACAAGACTTTGAGGACTTGCCCAGTGGTACAGTGGATGAGAGTCCGCCTGCCAGTGCGGGGTCCGCAGGGTTGATCCCTAGTCCGGGAATGTCCCACCTGTGGAAGAGCAGCTGAGCCTAACACAGCCGCTGAGCCCGCTCTCTCGACTGCGCGCGGCGGCTGGCACACCGCAGAGGGAAGAGGCAGGAGGCCGGAAGGGAGCGTAGTGCTGCTCCCGGCAACTAGAGAAAGGCAGCCGAGACCGAGCGCAACAACGCAAAGATAAATGATTGTTGAATTTTTAAAAAGTACAGCCTTAGGTTTTCCATTTTGTATCTAACACAGAAAACTTTGCTGCAAACCAGCCTAGGCTCACAGACTGCCACAGGGACTTGGTGAGCGGCCAGACCTTGTATAGTCCAGGCACAGAGAGCCAGGCCTGGAGACAGGGTGGGGCTGCGGCCTGAGGGCTGCTGGGTGAGGGGCCTGAGGTGGGGAGTGTAGAACCTCGGTGTGCAGGCGGAGGCGGGGCGTCAGGGGCAGCCCTGGCCACCCAGCAAGGGACCGGCGGGGGGCAGGGAGGTGGGGGCGGCGGCGGAGAGACAGGAGAGCAAAGCTTGTTGCCCTCCTGGGTCCTGGAGACGGGCGGCCCCAACCTCAGTGGGGCCGAGTAGGGAAGCCCGGGGTCAGGAGGCAGAAGAGGCAGGAGTGGGGGGCTGAGGCTGTGGCCCTTGTGGGGTTTCTGCGTGAAAGGCGAGGCTGGGCAGGGGGAGCAGCTTAGGGCCAGCTTGCTTAGATCATTTTGGCGGGCTTTAAGCTGTGTGGGCGGGTTCTGCTCGCCTGGCCCCTGGTCCCTGGTGCTGGGATGATGAACGCAGAGGAAGGGGTCTGCTGGCCTGTGGGCCCGCAGCAGCGCAGAGCCCTGGGGGGTCAGCCTGCAGGCTGGAGATGTGCTCCCGGAAACGCCCTGCTGCTCTAAGAGTTGGCTGCACAGGAGGGGCCGTCTCTCCTCAGCCAGAAAGCTTTTTCAAAGATAGTGTACAGAAAATTAAAAACGTACATGATTCGGAGACATCTGGGGAGAGGTGGGCAGTGTTGATTAAGGAGGGAGGGGGACACTGGGAAGAGGTTTGTGAGTCGTGAACTCTCTGGGTGGAAGGGTATTCGCTGTCTGACACAGGGACAGGCCTCTGCGGCCTCGGGCCCGGGGCTGTGAGCAGGAGCTCCGGTGAGGGGAGGTGGCGGGGGTGGCCCATGGGGGCACCCCCTGCTGCCCGGGCCGGCCAGCATGGGCTTGGGATTCGCCTCAGGGTGGCTGAGGCCAGCGTGGGCGTGGGACTCGCTGCAGGGTGGCTGAGGCCAGTGTGTGCGGGCTGGGGGACGTGACCTTCTTCTCTGCTTGCAGCTCTGTGGCCAGCACCATGTTCTGGAAGTTTGACCTGAGCGCCACGTCGCACGTTGACAAGCTGCTGGATAAGGAGGGCGTGACGCTGCGGGAGCTGATGGATGGAGAAGACATCCTGCAGGAGTGCAAGGCCCAGAACCGGAAGCTGCTGGACTTCCTGTGCCGGCGGCAGAGCATGGAGGAGCTGGTGGGCCTCGTGACTCAGGACCCAGCCCTGGACCTGGAGGAGAGGGCCCGCTTCAAGTGCGTACCGGGCCGGCCGCGCTCAGGGGGTAGCGGATGGGGCTTGAGGACAGCCGGGCCTGAGCTGTCGGAGGGAGCGGCTGACCCTCAACGTTGACCCCACCCGACGTGTGAGAAGGGCCGCCAGTGGACGTTGTGTCTGTGATGTTTAAGGTCTGGGATCCCCGCGTGTGATTCCTCACCCTGGGATGTAGCGAGCAGCAGTGCAACACGTGGAAGCGTTTTGGGGAAATGCTGGAAAACAGCTGAGCCCTGACAGAGGCCGATGCGTGCGCTCGGCCTGGTGAAGCGGGCAGTCCCCAGTGATGGGTGGCGTGTGGCCGCTGGACCATGGGGCCTTCTGCCTGGAGGAAACACGCTGTGCCCTTCGTTGTCCCAACTGGTCTCAGAGCCGTGACGTTAGGAGATGACAGAGGGGGCCGAGTGAGGACTTGGGACTGGGGCTGGGTGCGGGTGCGGACAGAGGAGTGTGAACGGCGGGGCCTCGGGGGGCGGGAAGGACCCAGCACTGGCCTCTGACTCTGAGGGTGCCGCTCGGGTCCCACTCAGACTCGGGGACGTGCGGGAGCAGGGGTTGGTGGCACGGGGAATCAGGGCAGACAGAGTGCCCGCAGCTTCTCACGTGTCCCACTGGGGTCGGCGTGTGTGGTCACGTCTTAGAACGGACTAGGGAGTTACGGCCTGAGGTCAGATCCTGTTTTTGTAGGACTTGTCAGCTGAGAATGGTTTTACATTTTAAAATGGTTGGGAAAAAAGTGAAAAAATTGTATTTATTTACCTGAAAATGGCAAAATTCACATTTCATTGTCCATCAGTAAAGTCTTGTTGGATACACCCATGACCTGTTGGCTGTGACAACATAGGCCTTCTAAAATAGTTACTCTCTGACCCTCTGTAGGATGTCTTTGCTGACTCAGGAGGCAAATAAAGCAAGATGAACCGACGAGGGCGGGGGCGTCAGGGCTGTGGTCTGCACTCCTGTCTGGCTGGAGTGCTCCAGAGAGAGGCAGGGGCTTGCTCGTGGAGGAGCCGCCACTGTGGCGCGTCAGAGCCCGTCAGGCCATCTCCTGAGATGTGCCTGGTCTTATCTCCGCGTCGCTGTTAGCGACCCCATTCCTCTGATTCTTTCGCTCTCGGGTGGGTCCTGATGCTGCCCGAGCGAGGCTCTCCGGTCTGAGGCGCTGGCAGCAGTGGGAGGGCAGGAGGACCGGCTGGCTGGTTGTGCTTCTGGGTGGAGGGTCCCAGCACAGCAGTAGAGACCGGAAGAGCTTTACAGTCAGAGTCGGAGGAGATCGGCAGTCGGGAGCACGAACAAGGCAACAAGGAAACCTGCCGCTCTGGGCAGGGGCACGCACAAGTAAGCAGGTGGGACAGTGTTTGCACGTGTATACAAAAAGGGCAGCCCCAGATAGGGATTTAACGAAGAATTGTGGTATAATTTTATAGAGGCGAGGAGAGGGCAGTGGGGGGGACGGGCCGGATGATGGGAGAGCTCCAGCGTCACGCAGGAGGTCGGTTCGTGATGTCTGCAGTTGCTGAAGATGTCTGTTTGTGTTTTATTTGGAAACACGGAGGTGAATAGTAGAGAAGGTGCCAGGAGGCTGGGTGACCGTCTTAGCAGTGTGGCCTGCGAGTGGGGATGGGGGCTCTTCCTCAGGAGCCTGGTCATGCTGAGTCGTTACAGCATGTGTGCATGTCACCTGTTAAAAAAGTAGAACCTTTTTAATTTAAAAGTTAATTTTAAAATTAACTTGCTTATTAAAGATTAGTTTGCTTTTAGTTAAAATTAAATGTCCTTTTTGAAAAGAGAAATAGGCTGGGTAGATGGATGAGGTAGTAGCTGGAGGAGGGTGTGGGGTCAGGATTAGTTTTCAGAGGTGCCGAGGGTACAGGTTGGACCTGTTTCAGGCTCTGAGCCATGGGTCTCCGTCGAGCCACTCCGTGGGCTCGTGCAGCAGCGCCCGGTGAGCTGGGCATGAGTGCGGCGGGCAGGAGCGCCCTCGTCCCAGCCTCCGGACGGCTGCTCCCGTGGCTGTCCTGACGGCCGCGTCAGCCTTCTGGCTGCAGGCTGGATTATGCAGAGACCTGTCCGGGATGTAGGGGTGCCTCTGAGCCGAGGGGCCCAGGGGGCCACCCTGAGTGGTCGGCTGCTCTGCAAATGCCAGAGGAGCTCCGTGCAGGTGAGGCCCTGTGCAGCAGCCCAGGGCTGGGAGCTGGCCCGAGATTCCTGAGGGTGCTTCTGGCTCTTTCTTAAGGTTCCCGTGCAGTTTGCCTGCCGAGCTTTGGACCATTTGAGAAA
This sequence comes from Budorcas taxicolor, assembly GCF_023091745.1. Taxonomy (NCBI): domain Eukaryota; kingdom Metazoa; phylum Chordata; class Mammalia; order Artiodactyla; family Bovidae; genus Budorcas; species Budorcas taxicolor. Next base: position 163,350,916 of record NC_068914.1, read on the forward strand.
TGAGATGATAAAGAGTCCGCAGGTGGATGCCAAGCTCACACTGTTGTTTCTGGCGCGGTGGTGTGGCGATGGGTGGAGGAGGGCTTCCTCTTCTCGAGTCACAAACCTGCATGCCTGTGGGGAGCAGGGCTGGGCCCGGCAGCCCAGGAAGGGCTCCCCGCACCCCCACCCTGTCCTGCAGGGCAGCGCAGAGGAGGACGCCGAGCCCTGGGGAGCGCCTGGGGAGCAGCCGGGCGGCCACAGAGAGGCGTGCAGAGGGCCCAGGAGCCTCCACCGTGATGGCCCTGGACTCTTCTTGCTCACTCGGAGATGGCTGCGGCCCGTCCTGTGTTCCTGAGGTTCGCTTTTCTTGCTGCGGCCCCTCCTGTGTTCCTGGGGTTCGCTTTTCTCTCTTTCGCTTGCTGCCCCTGGCTAATTCTGTTCTCTGACAGCCTCCTGAGTGCGCCCTTTTCTCCCGGGCTGGCTCTGCCGGGTCACATCCAGGCTGGACATGGTTCTCTTGTCATTTTGAAGACTCCAGGGTTGTCTTTGCCAACTGAAAAAAAGGGCACAACTTAAAAGCTGAGAATTACGTTTTACTTGGCGGACTCTCTGAAGACTTTAAACCCTGGGGAGAGGACTCCCAGATCACTCAGGGATGCCTCTGAAGAGGCGAGTGAGGAGCCAAAATGTGTAGTTTTTCCAACAAAGATCAGGTAGTCAGAACTTCAGAAGATTGCTGTTCATTAAAGAAGACCAGACGACTCACGCTGCGGATTGAGCGCCTCTCTGTGCCTGGGAAGGTGCGGGGTCTGGGCTCACCGCTCGCTCTTCTGCCCTGCCCTGCAGCTGTCTTGGCAGCGTCCTGTGCACTCCCGTCCTGAGTCCCCTCGCGGCTCGCCGTTGAGGGTGGCGGCTCTGACAGAGGGAGGAGCCCCGCGGGGCTTCCAGGCCCGGGGCGGACTGTGTTTACCAGACGTCCACACGGTTCACTCACACCTTCTCTTCCTGACTCCATCCCTGCTGCTGAGAGATCTGAAGCCACAGGCCCCCAGTTTTCCTCAGGGGCATCCTAGGGCCTTTTCTAACTCTGTCGCTTTGCAGTCTCCCAGGACTTTATCCCCTGGGTCAGGACGGGGATCTCAGAAGTGGCGCCAATAATCCAGGAGAACTTTATAGTCAAAGTGTTTGGCGAAAATTAGTAATAAGTAAATACAAAACAAAGTGAACAAAACCAGGGAGTTTCATTGCAGCAAGCTGCAATGGGGACCTGCCTGGGGACCACTGTTTGCATCCAGGCCTCTCTGAGCGTTAGAGAACACAGGCTCCTATGCTCGAAGCACTGTGAGGCCAAACTGGAACGCCAGAGGCTGGAGCAGAGAAACGTGTTTCACTGTGGGGCTAAGCAAGAATGGTGGCTTGTGCTGTTGCCAGAATGTTGGCTCTCTGTGCCCCATTGCCAAACAGAAATATGAAGACACAGTTGTGGAGGAGAAGGAAAGAAAGTGAAAGTGTTACTCGCTCAGTTGTGTCCGACTCTTTGCAACCCATGCACTATAGCCCCCCAGGCTCCTCTGTCCGTGGGATTCTCCAGGCAAGAATACTGCAGTGGGTAGCCATTCCCTTCTCCAGGGGATCTGCCCAACCCAGGGATCAAACCTGGTCTCCTGCATTATAGCAGATTCTTTCCTGTCTGAGCCACCAGGGAAATGGCTTTATTACTTTGCCAGGCAAAAGGGGAACACTAAGTAGGCTAATGCCTCAGGGACTGTGCCCCCACTTCCTGGTGAGTTGGGAGAGATGATGTAGTCAGGCAGGGGTCTGTGATAAGGACCAGAGCCGTAACAGTCTTGCGTTCTTTATTCTGCAGTTGCTAAGGAGTGGGGTGGCTGACACGGTCAGAGTCTGTGTGCAGAGCCTCGGGTGGTCGTCTCCTAGTCTTCTGTGGGCCTCTCTGGGCCCTTTAGTCTTGCTTCCCGTGGCTTCCTGGCTGCTGCTCCTCTGATGAGTAGCTGCTCTGCCTTTTGGGACTCAAAGAAGGGCGTGGGAGCTGCAGTCTTGTCTATAAGAAGGCTGTGTGCGCGCACTCAGTCGTGTCTGACTCTTTGGGACCCCATGGACTAAAGCCCACCAGGCTCCTCTGTCCGTGGAATTTTCCACGCAAGAAGACTGGAGTGGGTTGCCATTTCTTTCTCCAGAGGATCTTTCCAACCTAGGAATTGAACCTGCATCTTTTGTGTCAGCAGGCAGATTCTTTACTACTGAGCCAAGAATTGATGCCTTGTCTAAAGGAAATGGGGGAAAAAAATAAGTAAAGGAAATGGGGGACAAAAAGACCTCCTTGCCTGGGAGACCTAGAGGGCCCTGCTTGGCATCAGTGCCCAAAAACCCCAAACTCCCCAGTAGTTTTAGGGGAGAAGCTTATAGGCAAATTTGAGGTGAGGGCTGCGGGATGTGGTGCTTTCTTCTCTTTGGTTGGTGGTGAGGTAACAGGGCAGAGCTCCAGGAATCTTGGGCTCAGGCTGAAGTTACTGTCATCCATCTGGGGGTGGGTGGGGGGAGCTTAGTTCTGCTGAAGAACTCAAAGGTATTGTTGTGTGTATCCCTTTAGCAGAAGGTGCTTGCTCCTTGGAAGAAAAGCAGTGACCAACCTACAAAGCATATTAAAAAGCAGAGACATTACTTTGCCTGTAAAGGTCCGTCTAGTCAAAGCTGTGGTTTTCCCGGTAGTCATGTATAAGTTGTGTGAGCTGGACAATAAAAAGGCTGCTGCTGCTAAGTCATTTCAGTCGTGTCTGACTCTGTGCAACCCCATAGACGGCAGCCCAGCAGGCTCCGCTGTCCCTGGGATTCTCCAGGCAAGAACACTGGAGTGGGTTGCCATTTTTCTTCTCCAGTGCATGAAAGTGGAAAGTGAGAGTGAAGTTGCTCAGTTGTGTTTGAGCGCTGCAGAATTGATGTCTTTGAACTACGGTGTTGGAGAAGACTCTTGAGAGTCCCTTGGACAGCAAGGAGATCCAACCAGTCAGTCCTGGAGGATATGAAGACTGAGTGTTCATTGGAAGGACTGACGCTGAAGCCGAAGCTTCAGTACTTTGGCTACCTGATGGGAAGAGCCAACTAACTGGAAAAGTCCCTGATGCTGGGAAAGATTGAAGGCAGGAGGAGAAGGGGGCGACCGAGGATGAGATGGCTGGATGGCGTCACCGACTCCACGGACGTGAGTTTGAGCCAACTCCAGGAGGTGGTGAAGGACAGGGAAGCCTGGCGCGCTGCAGGCCTTGGGGTTGCGAGGAGGAGGACGCGACTGGACGAGGGGACAGCATTGAGGACCCTGCCCCGGGGCTGTACCATTGTTTCTTGACTGCCCCTCGCTTCTTTGTCAGCTACTGTTTGAACCTGCCCTTCCTAACTTGGGGGAGGTGTGTGTTTGTTCCCTCCCTCAGTGGTGTCTGACTCTGTGACCCTGTGGACTGCAGCACGCTAGGCTTCCTTGTCCTTCACTATCTCCAGGAGTTTGCTCAAACTCACGTCAAGTCAGTGATGCCATCCAACCATCTCATCCTCTGTCGTCCCCTTCTCTTCCTGCCTCAATCTTTCCGAGCATCAAGGTCTTTTCCAGTGAGTCAGCTCTTCGCATCAGGTGACCAAAGTATTGGAGCTTCATCGTCAGTCCCTCAAATGAATATTCAGGATTGATATCCTTTATGATTCACTGGTTTGATGTCCTTGGTCTCCAGGAACTCTCTAGAGTCTTCTCCAGCACTGTAGTTCGAAGGCATCATCTGGGGCCCCTGTGGGGCCTCTGCCCCCTGGGCTAACAGGAGCACCTGCCCCACAGCCACGCTGATGGCCCTGCTTCCGCCCCTTCTGCACCTGGATGGCTGTGCGCGCCATCAGCTGTTTCCTCTCGAGTCTCTTAACCCCAGACCCCTCTAGCTGACCCACAGTGAGCACCTTAGTTTGGGGCCCTCTGGGTGGCTTCCGGGAGCTGAAGGTCACTGTGGCTGACCTTGACCCAGGGCTGACCGTGTGCCAGGCTCTGCTCTGCTTTATGCACAGCTCGGGGAGTGGGCTCTCAGCCCCCATGTTTGGCTGCGGCAGCTCAGGCTCAGAGAGACTCAGTCACATGCCTGAGGCTACACAGCAGGTCCCGCGCCTCGTGTGGCGCCAGGCCTTATCACTGTACTGCGTGGCGGCGGGCTCTGGGTGCTGCAGGGCGTTGGGTAGGCCTGTCCAGGGCCCGTGTCTGTGAGAGGGTCAGGCAGGGAGCACGGTGGTACGAGGTGATACATGCTGGGATCAGGACTGTGTTGTGTCCGATCATTTTTATCAAAGGAATAATACATTTTAACAGACATTGATATTTGTAGGGAAGTAGCCAATTAGCCAAAATGGCGGTGGTCAGGCTCTCTCACCCCAGCCCTGTCCCCCAGGTTTTGTAAACTCACGGTTGTGTAGCAGCTGAGGTCACTTACTGCACACACACGACACGATGTACCCACTCAGCCATGGGCCGCTTGTATTCTGTAAACATACATGAGCTCCACCTGAAAAGCTCTGGCCTCCGGGTTACGGCTACGTCAAGGCTGTGTTACGTCTGTCCGCTGGGTCACCAGCAAGAGGAGAGACCGCCGTGTGTCTGCTGCTACGGCCATGCCAGTCAGGAAGGAATAAATGTGTCTGCCATTCCTACGGCTCCTTGGGCTTTCTTCCAGCTTCCCCGTTCACACTTTGCCTACCCTGGGTTCAGCGAACAGTGTGGACAGCAAGATAGCCGGCGTAGTCCACAGTGAGCTGCAGTGAGACAGCATTTCTGAATACTAACCGGCATACCACGCGCCCTGGCGCTGCATCCTAGGCTGCGACACGGGGCCTCTTCAGTCTGGGAGCAGGCCGGGTCTGTGCTGGTCGACGTGTGGGGGTGAGCAGGGTGCGGAGAGGGAAGGACGACCAAGAGAAGGCTGTTGGGCAGCTTCCTGAGCAGCGGAGAAGCCCAGTTCACACCCAGCTGTTGCTCTGTGCCCCTGCAGATACCCGAACACAGCCTGCGAGCTGCTGACGTGCGACGTGCCACAAATCAACGACAGGCTGGGAGGCGATGAGACTTTGCTGAACGTTCTTTACAACTTCCTGGACCGTGAGCCGCCCCTCAACCCTCTGCTCGCCAGTTTCTTCAGCAAGACCATTGGTAATCTCATCGCAAGAAAAACTGAGCAGGTAATCAGCTGCCCAGCCTGCGCGATATGGGAGGGAGGCTTGGCTGATGCCGAGCATGCCGTCAGCCGTCGCGTGGAGGCGGGTTCGGGCTGCTCCGAGGGACTCACCAGGAGCCCCACGGCTGCTGCTGTGGGAGCTGCGGTGGGTGAAGAAGCTGTCTTCCCGAGAGAGGGCCACTGGCCTGCTCTGGACGAGCAGCGCTTGCGCCCTTCCCGCGAGTGCACAGGGCCCCAGGCGAGGCCGGCCTATCCTCCCACTGACCGCTCCCACGGTGAGGGCCAGGTCGGGCCTGGGTCGTGCTGGGACCGTCGGGTTCCTGCTGTTGCATCTGTGTGGGTGTCGGGTGTCTGTTTATACCGTGCCCGTGTGCTCAGTCGTGCCTGGCTCTCTACAGCCCCATGGACTACAGCCAGCCTCCTCTGTCCATGGATTTTCCAGGCGGGAATACTGGGGTGCTAGCCATCTCCTTCTCTGGGGAATCTTCCTGACTCGGGTGGAATCTGCGTCTCCTGAATTGATGGGCGGACTTTTTACCACTGGAGCCACTTGGGGATCACTTCTTTGTGTCTAGGGCACTTATTATTTCAGAACAAATAAAAGGAAGTTCTCCTCTGTCCAATGGATAGGACTCTGTGTTTCCACTGTAGGTGGCGTGGTTGGCGAACTAAGATCCTGTAAGCCACGTGGTGCAGCCAAAAAATAAAAGGAATGCCCTGTTGTAGGTTCCTGCAGAGTGTGGGGTGAGCTCACCTCATGCAGCTGGAGCGCGGTTCTTCTGGGAGCGACGCGGGCGCCTGCCCCACACCGCCCTGGCCCGCTTTGGCGCCGCGCACTGCACCCGTCCCGGAACGGCCGCGCGGTGTGCAGGCGCCCGCTCCAGGAGCTGGCGTGTCGCTCTTTCATCTCCTGACCCAGCTCACCGTCCCCAGTGCGAGTTTCAGAACGAACCCCAGACAGCATGTCAGTTCTGTAAGCACTGCAGTGTGAGTCTCTGAAGCACGAGGACTTCTTTCTCCTGGTGGCACATCAGGTGGGCAGCGTGAGTGGCTGAAGCGAAGGTGCTTGAGGCGCTTGCAGTCCCAGCAGCAGCGCACGGCCCCTGCTGCTGCCCTTGCTCTCCAGCCTCGCTGTGGTCACCCGGCTCACTGCAGCCTCTGCAGCAGTTGCAGACAGCAGCGTTGTGGCTTTAAGTCGCGCCACTTCGCTGACTACTGCGGATGAGCACCTTTTTATACATTCACCAGCCATTTGGATATTTTTTGTGTGAGATCTCTTGCCCATTTTCTTTCAGCCTCTCTGTTTTCTTTTCGTTTGTAGGAATTGTCTATTTTGTGGATACAAGTCCTCTGAATTTTTTTCGGCTGTGCCACATAGCTTACCAGATTTTATTCCCCGACCGGAGATTGAACCTATGCCCTTGGCAGTGGAATCTCGAGCTCGAACTGCTGGGCTGCCAGGGACTTCTCCCTTTGTTGATTTTGTGTTGCAAACATCGTTTCCTACTCTGTTTGCTGGTCTTTTTGGGTTTTTCTTTTTTGGTTTTTACTCCCTTAATTGTATTTTTTTAATGAACAGAAGATCTGATTTTCATGTAGTGCAAGTCTTAACTCTAATTATGGTTGTTTTTTTTGTTTGTTTTGTCCGTTAAACTTTTATCTACTTCAAAATCATAAAGATACTCTGTATTATTTTTTAGAAGCTTTGTTGTTTTCAATTCAGTTCAGTTGCTCAGTCATGTCCGACTCTTTGTGACCCCATGGACCACAGCACGCCAGGCCTCCCTGTCCATCACCAACTCCCAGAGTCCACCCAAGCCCATGACCAGCGAGTTGGTGATGCCATCCAACCATCTCATCCTCTGTCGTCCCCTTCTCCTGCCCTCAATCTTTCCCAACATCAGGGTCTTTTCAAATGAGTCAGCTCTTTGCATCAGGTGGCCAAAGTATTGGAGATTGAGCTTCAGCATCAGTCCTTCCAATGAATATTCAGGACTGATCTCCTTTAGGATGGACTGGCTGGATCTCCTTGTAGTCCAAGGGACTGTCAACGCCACAGTTCAAAAGCATCAATTCTTCGGCGCTCAGCTTTCTTTGTTGTCCAACTCTCACATCCATACATGACCACAGGAAAAACCATACCTTGACTAGATGGACCTTAGTTGGCAAAGTAATGTCTCTGCTTTTGAATATCCTGTCTTAGGTTGGTTATAACTTTCCTTTCAAGGAGTAAGCATCTTTTCATTTCATGGCTGCAGTCACCATCTGCAGTGATTTTGGAGCCCAGAAAAATAAAGTCAGCCACTCTTTCTACTGTTTCCCCACCTATTTGCCATGAAATGATGGGACCAGATGCCATGATCTTCGTTTTCTGAATGCTGAGCTTTAAGCCAACTTTTTCACTCTCCTCTTTCACTTTCATCAAGAGGCTCTCTAGTTCTTCTTCACTTTCTGCCATAAGGGTGGTGTCATCTGCATAGCTGAAGTTACTGATAGTTCTCCTGGCAATCTTGATTCCAGCTTGTGCTTCCTCCAGCCCAGCGTTTCTCATGATGTACTCTACATATAAGTTAAATAAGCAGGGTGACAATATACAGCCTTGACGTACTCCTTTTCTTATTTGGAACCAGTCTGTTGTTCCATGTCCAGTTCTAACTGTTGCTTCCTGACCTGCATACAGATTTCTTAAAGGCAGGTGAGGTGGTCTGGTATTCCCATCTCTTTCGGAATTTTCCACAGTTTATTGTGATCCACACAGTCAAAGGCTTTGGCATAGTCAATAAAGCAGAAATAGATGTTTTTCTGGAACTCTCTTGCTTTTTCTATGATCCAGAAGATGTTGGCAATTTGATCTCTGGTTCCTCTGCCTTTTCTGAAACCAGCTTGAACATCTGGAAGTTCACGGTTCACATATTGCTGAAGTCTGGCTTGGAGAATTTTGAGCATTACTTTAGTAGCATGTGAGATGAGTGCAATTGTGCGGTAGTTTGAGCATTCTTTGGCATTGCCTTTCTTTGGGATTGGAATGAAAACTGACCTTGTCCAGTCCTGTGGTCACTGCTGAGTTTTCCAGATTTGCTGGCATATTGAGTGCAGCACTTTGACAGCATCATCTTTCAGGATTTGAAATAGCTCAACTGGAATTCCATCACCTCCACTAGCTTTGTTCGTAGTGATGCTTTCTAAGGCCCACCTGACTTCACATTCCAGGATGTCTGGCTGTAGGTGAGTGATCACACCATCGTGATTATCTGGGTCATGAGGATCTTTTTTGTGCAGTTCTTCTGTGTATCCTTGCCACCTCTTCTTAATATCTTGTGCTTCTGTTAGGTCCCTACCATTTCTGTCCTTTATTTTTGCCCATCTTTGCATGAAATGTTCCCTTGATATCCCTAATTTTCTTGAAGAGATCTCTAGTCTTTCCCATTCTATTGTTTTCCTCTATTTCTTTGCGTTGATCGCTGAGGAAGGCTTTCTTATCTCTTCTTGCTATTCTTTTGGAACTCTGCATTCAGATGGGTATATCTTTCCTTTTCTCCTTTGCTTGTTGCTTTCCTTCTTTTCACAGCTATTTGTATGGCCTCCCCAGACAGCCATTTTGCTTTTTTGCATTTCTTTCCCATGGGGATGGTCTTGATCCTTGTCTCCTGTACAGTGTCACGAACCTCCATCCATAGTTCATCAGGCACTCTGTCTATCAGATCTAGTCCCTTAAATCTATTTCTCACTTCCACTGTATAGTCAGTCATAAGGGATTTGATTTAGGTCATACCTGAATGGTCTAGTGGTTTTCTCTACTTTCTTCAATTTGAGTCTGAATTTGGCAATAAGGAGTTCATGGTCTGAGCCACAGTCAGCTCCCGGTCTTGTTTTTGCTGACTGTATAGAGCTTCTCCATCTTTGGCTGCAAAGAATGTAATCAATCTTATTTCGATATTGACCATCTGGTGACGTCCATGTGTAGGGTCTTCTCTTGTGTTGTTATATATTCTCTTATGTGGCCTATAGATTGGGGTTGGCTAATTACTGCCCACAGGTCAAAACCAACCTGCCACCTGTTTTTGTAAAAAAAAAAAAAAAAATTTCTGAAGCACAGCTGCTCTCATTTATTTACCTGTTACCTGTGGCTGCTTTTGTACTGTAGTAAAAAGCTGAGAAGTTGGGGCTTTTTAAATTTCTCTCAGTAACCTCGTTCTCAGGGTATCAGTCTTACAGATTTTTCGCTATGTTTATTCTTAGGTGCTTTATATTTTCATGTTGTTCTAAACAGTATCTTTTTTATTGAGAAACTTTACTGAGATAACTGTTGATTTTCTGGAACACATTCAACTTGACAATGATACATTATACTTTTTTTCATATTGCTTTTTTTTTTGAAGAATTTTTTATCTGTTGTCATCAGTGAGATTGGCATATAATTTCCTTTAAAAAGAGCTTTTATCGGGAATGGTTGGTTTGGAGTGTTGTGCTGGTTTCAGGCGCACAGCAAAGCAGCGTGCGCGTGCAGACGTCCACTCGGGCGCTCTCCCCGCACGGGCGGGCCGTTAGAGAGCGCTGAGCAGAGTGCGCCATAGTGGGTCCTCCCAGCACTGCCTGTTCTTAAAGTGCCCACAGCAAGCTTTGGAGTCAAGGTTTTATGTCTTCGTACAATGATATGGGGCATACTCTCTCACTTTGTGTTCCCCTGTTTATGCAGGGGGAGTCCTGCATAAGACTGAGATGTGTTTCTTCAAATGTTTGATAGAATTCTCTAGTAAAGCCCTTGCAGTCTGGAGTTTTCTGTATGGGGAGGCTTTTAGTTATAGATTTTGTTTCTTTTGACCCTCTATAACTCCTTTTTTTTTTTTTTTGGTCAGTTTACTTAAGTGTGTTTCTCAAAGAAATTTATCTTTTCAGATTTACAGAATTTGGCATAAACTTGTTCCTGACATGCTCTTGTGACAGTGTCTGTAGGTGCTCAGGGGTGTTCCTGGAGCCGTCTCTGCTGCCTCCTGTTTCTCTCTTTTCAAATACCAGTCTCCCCGCTCCCCATCGCCTCTCTTCCCTCTCTTCCTCCTCCTTCCTCTGCTCCCCGCTTCACTTCCAGAATGAGGACGGTTGGGACCCCCTGCCTCCCACATGTCCCCATGGCCCTGGTAGAGCCCTGGGTCTGCCTCAGTGCAGGGGCCTGAACTCACAGGCCCCTTATTTCAGGGGCCAAGGAGGCCTCTGCATGGGCCCCTCCTGGCCATCTGTGCTCGGCCAGCCGCCCCTCCACCCTCCTTTCCCAAAACCTCAGTCCTGTGCCTTCTGCCATCTATGGGACCTGTCAGCTTTCCGGGTTTGCGGCTCGTGTCAGGGACCATCAGCCCTGTCTGCACTGGTTACTTCTGGGGAGACCTGGGGCAGTGCGCATGGAGTAGTCACTCTGACCTCTCACTCAGGTGTTTGGGCCCCCTTGGTGCCCAGGCTCAGTGTGGGGGAAATTCTGCCAGCCCAGGGCCCTCTCAGGCTCCCCACTGCCTCCTGGACTTGTCTGTGTTCAGGTCTCTGCCTGTCACTGAGGTCATCTTTCTTATAACTCTTGCCACGTCTTTCCATTGTTTCTGCTCAGTGTTGCTGGAAATACATCTTTCTGTGGCAGTTCTCGGGGGAAGACAGTGTTTCCTAGGATCAGGGCCTGCCCTGCTCGCCTCTCAGGGTCCATCTGGTTGCAGGTGATTGCGTTCCTGAGGAAGAAGGACAAGTTCATCAGCCTGGTGTTGAAGCACATCGGCACGTCAGCCCTCATGGACCTGCTGCTGCGCCTGGTCAGCTGCGTGGAGCCTGCGGGGCTCCGGCAGGAAGTCCTGCACGTGAGTGTGTGGGCCCTCCTCCCCGTGTGTGCCGTCTGCAGCTTCTCTGAGTGTGGACTAAGCGCCTGGCACTGGGTGGCGGGGGTTGGCGGGGCAGCCCTGAGGTGCCCAGCACCCAGCTTTCCACCCAGCAGGACCTTCCCTCCTGGCTGGGCCCTCAGAGGTTCTCATGGCGGCTTGTGTTTGAGGCGGGGTCTGTCCTCTGCACCTTTTCTCTTGTCTTGCCTCGGTCCATTCATGAGCAGAGCAGAAGGGGGCTGCCTTGCTTGCGCCTCCCCTCCAGGGGCCTGCCAGGGCTCTGTTGGGCGCTCTTCCTGCGCCCAGGCGCCCGCCCGAGAGGAAGCACTCGCCTTCCGGGCTCCACGTAGAGGTCGTGCAGACTGGAGTTGGCCTGCTGTCGGTCCTGCCGCCCGTGCCTGTGTCTGTCCTGACGCTCTTGCAGTGAGGTGCCCCCCACAGCTCCCTGGGCTTCCCAGAAAAGAGAGGGTCCTCAGCCGGGGAGCCCAGGAGATCTGTGCTAGTCACTGTTAGCTGTTGATCGGCAGGTTGTGTTTGTAATTTAAAGTAAGGTGAGTAAAGCGTCGAGCCTCCTGGCCAGGCTCCAGCTCCTGGCATCGACAGTCGCCACTCTTAGGCTCATGGCTTGTTTCCTGTCAGAGCGGCTGCCCGCTGAGAACGAGCTGTACTGGCCCTCGTGGCTTGGCTAGCACGGCGCGAGCGCCAGCGCTGTCAGAAGCTGGCGGAGCCCTGCCCGGGACGCGCGGAGCCTGCTGTGGATAAGGAAGTGCGTGGAGGAGCCCGGCTGCCCTGGAAGGCCCAAGTGCCACCGGGAGCAGCTGGGCTGTGTGCGGGAGCGCACCCCCAGGCCCCGGCAGGGGGCTCCTGGCTCTGCTGCGGGGGTGTCCTGTGAGCAGAGTTGCGTGTGCTCGAGTGAACCACGGGCGCATGTGGACGGGGCCTCCCTCCTCTTGGCATCTTCGGGTCACTCCAGAACTCGGCCACTGCCTGTGCCTGCTGGGCCTGGGTACGCGCCGATGCGGTGAGGTGTCTGTGCTAGAGCCTGGACCTCCCTTCCATTCAGTCAGATGTGAGCAGTCACTGACACGCCTCCGTTTCCCTTTCAGTGGCTTAATGAAGAGAAGACCATTCAGAGACTCGTGGAGCTGATCCATCCGAGTCAGGATGAAGACGTGAGTAGGGGCTCACGGAGCCACCTTGGGGTGGGAGCCCGGCTCAGGGCGGCCGCGGGCACTCGCTCGCACTGTCTGAGGGCAGGCCACTCGTCCTCAGATGCAGACTGACGAGTCCTCCTCTTCCTTTAATTAGGCACTGACTTCTAGTTGGCTTTTTTCTAAAACATGAAGCATGCATATTATAAAAAACCGGTTGGAATAGGGTTGTGCTAGTTATCTGTGGCTCAGTGACAGGTCACCCCAAACGCTGATTCCCTGTAACAGTATTGTCTCATCTCCGCTTTTATGGGCCAGGGTCACAGGTCCTCTGCCCAGGGTCTCTCACAAGACTGTGACCATCTCAGGACCCGCCCCTGGAGGCTCGGCGGGGCTGAGTGTCTTGAGGGCTGCTGCCCGAGGCTGCCCTCAGCTCCGCCCCGCCGCCCTGCAGGCAGCTCAGAGCTGCTCCTCTGGCCCAGGCACCCCTCTTGGGGACGGCCCTCACTGGCCGCGTCTGGCTCCCAAGGGGGAGTCCAAGGGCATGAGCCCTGGAGGAAGCCTGTGGGGTGGCCCCCCTTCTCCTGTGGTGTCCCTGAGGGTGTCGGGTGTAGCCCGAGAGGCGTCTTCCGCTCGGGACGGCTGCGCACATTCTCGGTGCTTTGGAGAAGGCGCTGCTGGCTCGTGTCTCACCTTTGGCTGCTGCCTGGCTGTGCTGTGTGGGGCCGTGTTGCCCACGCGTCTGACCAGGCAGTGGGCAAGGGTTGCTGGGCTCCAGATTGGGGTGAGCGCTGGGCACCGACTGGCCCCTCCGCAGGCCTGGGGCCGCCAGGCTGCTCTCGTTGGCCCTGAAGGAGCCCCAGAGCGCATCGTGCAGCCTGTTCCCTGTGCTGCGCACGCCAGGGCTGGGCATGCGGTGCTGCCTGCCCGGAGCCTCCAGCTGAGTCTTCCTCTGATCCTGCTCACCTGCTCCGTAGCCTCATCCCACACGGTTGGCAAGCGCCCCGAGTCAAAGAATCTGCGTTTTCAGAGGCTTCGTGTTTCCATAGAAAAGCTGAGTCCTTTGTGTTCTCTGTAGCAACTTTCCTGTTTTCATTAGCTCACAGGACTCACCCTGTGTATTAATAGCCACTTACTAATCTAAAGCAGAGACCTGGAGCAGGGTCTGCGGGGCGTACTTGCCCACCAAGGCCCAGTGCACACGCCTGAGGGGCGGCCAGGGCTGCACTCTGTGGGCAGAGGCTGGCCCTGAGGGCGGCTCTACGTGCCCATCTTGCAGAGGCAGTCCAACGCTTCCCAGACGCTTTGTGACATCGTCCGGCTGGGCAGGGAGCAGGGCAGCCAGCTGCTGGAGGCTCCGCAGCCAGACCCCCTCCTCACGGTGCTGGAGTCGTGAGTGTGGGCTGCAGCGCTGCGGGCCTGGGGGCGGGGGCTGGGGACGCTGCTGCCTCGGATCACTTCTCAGGAGCTCGCCCCTACCCAGGGTTACCTTGATGGGCCTCTTCCGCAGGGGAGGGGTCTCTGCGGGTCTCCTGGCAGGTCCAGGAAGTGTGGGCCCTGGGGCAGCTGTGTCCTGAGGACCGGGGTGCTCGGCCTGAGCCCCAAGTAGGGCCCCTCTGGGGTTTGGGTGCTGCTCCTTTGGTGGGGGTGGGGTCTGTGTGTCTGCCCACCGGGCCGTGACCTCGTCGTGTCCTACAGGCAGGAGTGCGTGGAGCAGCTGCTGAGGAACATGTTTGATGGAGTGCAGACTGAGCTCTGCCTCGTCAGTGGGACGCAGGTGTTGCTTACCTTGCTGGAGCCCAGGCGGGCGGGGTGAGTGTCCCCCGAGAGGGAAGAGCTGCCCCTTCAGTGGCCTGAGGCCCAGGGCAGCGCCTGGGGTGTGCAGTCTGCGTCTTTAACATCTTTAGTTACGCAGGTAATCCTGGGGATCCTTTTCTCGTTGAAAGATAGACCCTATGGCAGTGGCCAAGTCTCCTCTGACCTTCGCCATCAGTCACGTTCCCACCTCAGCCCAAAGGAGCCCCGTCTCCAGTGTGCAGTGCTTGTCCACGCGTGCGTCCCTGCAGCGTGTGGGCGCGGGTGTGCGTGTGGCACGTGCACTGCTGACATCTGACCCCCAGGGAGACTGCGGTCCCCGCGTGTCCTTGCTCTGGAGGGGCTTCACTGCAGCCTGTGCCCTTTTTTTTTTTTTTTAAAGAAAGAAAACCAGAAAATGATAAGAAATTGACTTAATTTCAGTGGTGAGATTGTTGGCAGTTTCTCTTTCTCACTCTGATACCCAATACATATTTATTACCTGAAACTAGAATTATGATGTTATCATCGTTTTCTCTGGTTCAGCAAGCAGAATATTGATGTTTTATTTGCGTGAGCCCAGGGAGGCTGGGCCCTTCGCACAGGAAGGAGGCCTCTGGTGGAGGCCTTGCCTGCAGCTCAGGGACAGGAGGGCCATTGGGCAGAGACGGCCGCTAGCTATCTTTGGCATTTTTATCCTTTCGTGTATTTAAACACTGGAAACAGTGTTTATATAAAAAGCCAAGGGGTGGTGTGGCCAGTCCTGTCTGTGTCTCGGGTTAGGAGGGGTCAGCAGGAAGGGCTTCAAGGCGGGTGAGGGGGAGCCGAGCTCATTGGGCTGTGACGCTGCGGCCCACCAGCCCCCATCCTGTGCAGTCAGCAGCGCCCCCGGAGACGAGCGGACATAGCCAGGAGGGCTGCGGGGTGACGGGGGCGTCCCTGTGTCCAGCCGCTTCTGGTCCACAGGTCAGAGGGCTTGCTGGACTCCTGCTCTCAGGGACTGGACAGGTCGTGCACCATCAGCCCCGGTGTCCTGCATGGCATCGAGCCGCGGCTGAAGGACTTCCACCAGCTTCTGCTCAGCCCGCCCAAGGTAGGTGTCCTGAGCAGAGGCGACCTTGTGGGTGGGGTTGCTGGCAAGGCGAGGACCGCATGCGTTGCCCGCAATAGCGGACACACTCAAGCCCCATCTGCTGAGTGTCCATCTTCTCTTATGGGAGGCCTGGGAGTAGAGCGGTTCACTGACCCCCAGATGACTCCTGCCTTCTGATAAGGGGTTGCCCAAGGCCCAGATACACTGTAGGCCTGGCCTCTGTGTGGGGGACACCCAGCCAAGGGTCAGGGGGTCCCCAGGGAGACCCTTAGCTGCACTGAGCAGCTCTGGGCAGAGTTGGCGACACTGAAGAAGGCCCACTTCTTCGCCCCCTTAGTCCTTCAGCGTAGCCGGGGAGAGGCTGGGCAGGTGGGCAGGGCGGGCGGGCCGCCCAGCCTCTCCCTGGGTCTCCTGCTCAGCACCGTCTGTGCTGCTGCTTCTGTTTGCCAACCTGCTTGTGGTCTCCTTCCCACTGGAAAGGGGGGCCTGTGAAAGCAGGGATTCTGGAACATTCAGCTAATGAAAAGGTGGACTGCGTGCAGGATGACCTGTCACAGGGCCAGCTTTCTCATCAGGCTCCTCTGCCTTATGAGCTCAGGTCACACCCCTGTGGCTGGCCGGCGGAGACCAGGGTGCCCTGGGCTCCCGGCAGCAGCAGCCCGCCCGGGGCCACTCTGTGAGCCCTGAGGGAAGCGCTGAGGCTCTTCACCTGACCAACTCCCTGTCTCCTCCCGCAGACCACCTTGAGGGCTCCTCCCCAGCTAGGCCACGTCACACAGCAGGGGCTCCTGAGCTTAAGTGAAGCCCACAGGTGGGCACAGGCTTGAACTGGCGGTGCTTCTGTGTTTGCAGAAAGCAGCCATCCTGACCTCCGTCGGCGTGCTGGAGGAGCCCCTGGGCAACGCGCGCCTGCACAGCGCCCGCCTCGTGGCTGCCCTGCTGCACACAGGCACACCCAGCATCAACCAGGAGCTCTGCCGGCTCGACACCATGGGGCTGCTGCTGGTGAGTGCGCCCGCGGGCGCCTGTCAGGAACGGGGGCCAGGCCGCAGCCCCAGACCAGGCCCGCCTAAGGGAGGCTGCGCAGAGACACGTCCTGCCCCCAGGCCCTGCCTCAGTGTTGGTTCACACAGGGCTGCCCTGAAAGCAGAGGTGGTGGGGAAACAGGCCTCCCCTTTCTCGATTCTGCCTCAGAATGTTGTAGCTCTTCAGCCTAAAACAGCCTGAAGAGCTGCTCCTCGTCCTCCCACAAGGAGCCGCCTTGGAACTGGGCCTGAAGGACCGCCTGCCTCAGGCGAAGTCCCTGGGCTTTGCTGTGACCGTGGAGCTCAGACGTGGGTCAGAGGGCGGCTGGGAAAGGCCTCATTTCCGCTCCCCTCCCCCAAAGCAGATTCTCTCTCTCCCACTTTTCATTTGATTCTGGCAGAACATACGTATATAATGTGAGACACACTGCTGTGACAGCTGTCACCCGTGTGGCTCATCGCTCACAATGTGGTACAGCCATCACCACCATTGCCAGGCCGTGCTCCTCTCCTCCGACTGACCGTCACATGCTCGGTCGTCCTCCCACGCTGCCCAGCCCCACGCTTCTGCCGCCTGTCTGCGGTCTGACTGGCCCAGGCCTGTGTGCGTGGCTCTGCGGCCTTTGTGCTCCTTGCGTGTCTGGCTTATTTCATCCCCAGCCCCGCGCTTCTGCCTCCTGTCTGTGGGTCTCGCTGGCCCTGGCCTGTGTGCGTGGCTCTGCGACCTGTGTGCTCCTTGCGTGTCTGACTGCTCTCGCGCAGGGACGTCCGCCCGGGCTGCAGCGCGTGCCACGGCTCTTTCCCTCTCTCAGGCCGCATGGCGTTTCATTGTGTGGACATACTGCGTTCTGTGTATCCGTTCATACATTGATGGACAATGGGTTGCTTCCACATTTTGGCCATTTTCTAAAAAAAATTTGTATGCTTATTTTTCACTTGGCCATGAGGCATGACATGAGGGATCTCAGCTCCCTGACCAGGGCTCAGACCTGTGCCCCCCGCACTGGAAGTGTGGAGCCCTGATACCCAGGCTGCCACAGAGGGCCTCGGTGTGGCCGCTGAACACAGTGCTCCAGCTCAGTCGCTCAGTCGTGTCCGACTCTCGGCGACCCGATGGCCTGCAGCACGCCAGGCCTCCCTGTCCATCACCAACTCCCGGAGTCTACTCAAACTCGTGTCCGTTCAGTGGGTGATGCCAGCCAACCAGCCATCTCATCCTCTGTCGTCCCCTTCTCCTCCTGCCCTCAATCTTTCCCAGCATCAGGGTCTTTTCCAGTGAGTCAGTTCTTCGCATCAGGTGGCCAAAGTATTGGAGCTTCAGCCTCAGCATCAATCCTTCCAATGAATATTCAGGACTGATCTCCTTCAGAATGGACTGCTTGGATCTCCCTGCAGTTCAAGGGACTCTCAAGAGTCGTCTCTAACACCACAGTTCAAAAGCATCGATTCTTCAGCCCTCAGCTTTCTTTATAGTCCAACTCTCACATCCATACATGACCACAGGAAAAACCATAGCCTTGACTAGACGGACTTTTGTTGGCAAAATAAAGTCTCTGATTTTTAATGTGCTGTCTAGGTTGGTCATAAATTTCCTTCCAAGGAGCCAAGTGTCTTTTAATTTCACGGCTGCAGTCACCATCTGCAGTGATTTTGGAGCCAAAAAAAATAGTCTGTCACTGTTTCTACTGTTTCCCCATCTATTTGCCATGAAGTGATGGGACCAGATGCCATGATCTTCATTTTCTGAATGTTGAGCTTTAAGCCAGCTTTTTCATTCTCCTCTTTCACTTTCATCAAGAGGCTCTTCAGTTCTTCTTCACTTTCTGCCATAAGGGTGGTGTCATCTGCTTATCTGAGGTTATTGATATTTCTCCCGGCAATCTTGATTCCAACTTGTGCTTCATCCAGCCCAGCATTTCTCAAGATATACTTTGCATATAAGTTAAACAAGCAGGGTGACAATATATAGCCTTCAGTTCAGTTCAGTTCAGTTGCTCAGTCGTGTCCGACTCTCAGCGACCCCATGAATCGCAGCACACCGGGCCTCTCTGTCCATCTCCAACTCCCGGAGTTCACTCAGACTCAAGTCCATCGAGTCCGTGATGCCATCCAGCCATCTCATCCTCTGTCGTCCCCTTCTCCTCCTGCGCCCAATCCCTCCCAGCATCAGGGTCTTTTCAAATGAGTCAGCTCTTCGCATGAGGTGGCCAAAGTACTGGAGCTTCAGCTTTAGCATCATTCCTTCCAAAGAAATCCCAGGGCTGATCTCCTTCAGAATGGACTGGTTGGATCTCCTTGCAGTCCAAGGGACTCTCAAGAGTCTTCTCCAACACCACAGTTCAAAAGCATCCATTCTTCGGGGCTCAGCCTTCTTCACAGTCCAGCTCTCACATCCATACATGAGCAAGAAAAAACCATAGCCTTGACCAGATGGACCTTAGTCGGCAAAGTCATGTCTCTGCTTTTTAATATGCTATCTAGGTTGCTCATAGCTTTTCTTCCAAGGAGTAAGCGTCTTTTAATTTCATGGCTGCAGTCACCATCTGCAGTGATTTTGGAGCCCCCCAAAATAAAGTCTGACACTGTTTCCACTGTTTCCCCATCTATTTCCCATGAAGTGATGGGACCAGATGCCATGATCTTCGTTTTCTGAATGTTGAGCTTTAAGCCAACTTTTTCACTCTCCTCTTTCACTTTCATCAAGAGGCTTTTTAGCTCCTCTTCACTTTCTGCCATAAGGGTGGTGTCATCTGCATATCTGAGGTTATTGATATTTCTCCCGGCAATCTTGATTCCAACTTGTGCTTCATCCAGCCCAGCATTTCTCAAGATATACTTTGCATATAAGTTAAACAAGCTGGGTGACAATATATAGCCTTCAGTTCAGTTCAGTTCAGTTGCTCAGTCGTTACAGCCTTGACGTACTCCTTTTCCTATTTGGAACCAGTCTGTTGTTCCATGTCCGGTTCTAACTGTTGCTTCCTGACCTGCATACAGATTTCTCAAGAGGCAGGTCGGGTGGTCTGGTATTCCCATCTCTTTCAGAATTGTCCACAGTTTATTATGGTCCACACAGTCAAAGGCTTTGGCATAGTCAATAAAGCAGAAATAGATGTTTTTCTGGAACTCTCTTGCTTTTTTGATGATCCAGCAGATGTTGGCAATTTGATCTCTGGTTCCTCTGCCTTTTCTTTTTTTTCTTTTTTTAGCTCTCTTCCGAGGTTTATAAGTTCTTTCCTCAAGAAGCTGTCTTTTTGCAGATGTTTGTTGTTGCGAGTTGTGGTGATGGGGACTACCCTAGTTGCAGTGCACAAGCTTTTCGTTGCGGCGGCTTCTCTTGTCGTGCGGCACAGGCTCTAGGATGTGGGGGCTTCAGTAGGTGCAGCACGTGGACTCAGTAGTTACGGCTCCTGGGCTCTAGACCACAGGCTCAGCAGTTGTGGTGCAGGGACTTAGTTGCTCAGCAGTTGTGGTGCAGGGACTTAGTTGCTCAGCAGCATGTGGGATCCTCCCAGATCAGGGCTCGAACCCATGTCTCCTGCATTGGCAGGCGGATTCTTTACCACTGAGCCGCCAGGGAAGCCCTCCTCTGCCTTTTCTAAAACCAGCTTGAACATCAGGGAGTTCACCGTTCACGTATTGCTGAAGCCTGGCTTGGAGAATTTTGAGTATTACTTTACTAGCATGCGAGATGAGTGCAATTGTGCGGTAGTTTGAGCATTCTTTGACATTGCTTTTCTTTGGGATTGGAATGAAAACTGACCTTTTCCAGTCCTGTGGCTACTGCTGAGTTTTCCAAATTTGCTGGCATATTGAGTGCAGCACTTTGACAGCATCATCTTTCAGGATTTGAAACAGCTCAACTGGAATTCCATCACCTCCACTAGCTTTGTTCGTAGTGATGCTTTCTAAGGCCCACTTGACTTCACATTCCAAGATGTCTGGCTCTAGGTGAGTGATCACATCATCATTATCTGGGTCGTGAAGATCTTTTTTATACAGTTCTTCCATGTATTCTTCCCACCTCTTCTTAATATCTTCTGCTTATGTTAGGTCCATACCATTTCTGTCCTTTATCAAGCCCATCTTTGCATGAAATGTTCTCTTGGTATCTCTAATTTTCTTGAAGAGATCTCTAGTCTTTCCCATTCTGTCGTTTTCCTCTATTTCTTTGCATTGATTGCTGAAGAGGCTTTCTTATCTCTTCTTGCTGTTCTTTGGAACTCTGCATTCAGATGCTTATATCTTTCCTTTTCGCCTCTCTTCTTTTCACAGCTATTTGTAAGGCCTCCCCAGACAGCCATTTTGCTTTTTTGCATTTCTTTCCCATGGGGATGGTCTTGATCCCTGTCTCCTGTACAGTGTCACAAACCTCATTCCATAGTTCATCAGGCACTCTATCTATCAGATCTAGGCCCTTAAATCTATTTCTCATTTCCACTGTATAATCATAAGGGATTTGATTTAGGTCATACCTGAATGGTCTAGTAGTTTTCCCTACTTTCTTCAATTTCAGTCTGAGTTTGGCAATAGGGAGTTCATGATCTGAGCCACAGTCAGCTCCTGGTCTTGTTTTTGCTGACTGTATAGAGCTTCTCCATCTTTGGCTGCCAAGAATATAATCAATCTGATTTCGGTGTTGACCATCTGGTGATGTCCATGTGTAGAGTCTTCTCTTGTGTTGTTGGAAGAGGGTGTTTGCTAGGACCAGTGCATTTTTTTGGCAAAATTCTATTAGTCTTTGCCCTGCTTCATTCCGCATTCCAAGGCCAAACTTGCCTGCTACTCCAGGTGTTTCTTGACTTCCTACTTTTGCATTCCAGTCCCCTATAATGAAAAGGACATCTTTTTTGGGTGTTAGTTCTAAAAGGTCTTGTAGGTCTTCATAAAACCATTCAACTCCAGTTTCTTCAGCGTTACTGGTTGGGGCATAGACTTGGATTACTGTGATATTGAATGGTTTGCCTTGGAAACAAACAGAGATAATTCTGTCATTTTTGAGATTGCATCCAAGTACTGCATTTCGGACTCTTCTGTTGACCATGATGGCTACTCCCTTTCTTCTGAGGGATTCCTGCCCGCAGTAGTAGATATAATGGTCATCTGAGTTAAAATCACCCATTCCAGTCCATTTTCGTTCTCTGATTCCTAGAATGTCGACATTCACCCTTGCCATCTCCTGTTTGACCACTTCCAATTTGCCTCAATTCATGGACCTGACATTCCAGGTTCCTATGCAATATTGCTCTTTGCAGCATCGGATCTTGCTTCTATCACCAGTCACATCCACACCTGGGTATTGTTTTTGCTTTGGCTCCATCCCTTCATTCTTTCTGGAGTTATTTCTCCACTGATCTCCAGTAGCATATTGGGCACCTACTGACCTGGGGAGTTCCTCTTTCGGTATCCTATCATTTTGCCTTTTCATACTGTTCATGGGGTTCTCAAGGCAAGAATACTGAAGTGGTTTGCCATTCCCTTCTCCAGTGGACCACATTCTGTCAGACCTCTCCACCATGACCCGCCCGTTTTGGGTTGCCCCATAGGCATGGCTTGGTTTCATTGAGTTAGACAAGGCTGTGGTCCTAGTGTGATTAGATTGACTAGTTTTCTGTGAGTACGGTTTCAGTGTGTCTGCCCTCTGATGCCCTCTTACAGCACCTACCATCTTACTTGGGTTTCTCTTACCTTGGGCGTGGAGTATCTCTTCACGGCTGCCTCAGCAAGGCACAGCCGCTGCTCCTTACCCCAGCCATGTTGATACATATACAGCCTTGATGTACTCTTTTCCTATTTGGAACCAGTCTGTTGTTCCATGTCCAATTCTAACTGTTGCTTCCTGACTTGCATACAGATTTCTCAAGAGGCAGGTCAGGTGGTCTGGTATTCCCATCTCTCTCAGATTTTTCCAAAGTTTGTTGTGATCCACAGCAAGGTACGGTCAGCAGCGGCCTGCCGCAGGGGCAGGGGCCCTGGGTGCAGCAGCCCTGGGTGTTCCAG
Organism: Budorcas taxicolor; assembly: GCF_023091745.1. Lineage (NCBI taxonomy): Eukaryota > Metazoa > Chordata > Mammalia > Artiodactyla > Bovidae > Budorcas > Budorcas taxicolor. The sequence continues at coordinate 163,373,026 of NC_068914.1, forward strand.
AAGCCCTCTTGGAGGAGGTCTCCCTTAACCCCATCCTAGAGCCGCCAGAGCTCACACAGGACTGGGACACAGACTCTTGGAGGGCACAAGCAGAACCTGGTGCACCAGGACCCAGGAGAAAGGGGCAGCGACCCCCAGAAGACTGACCCAGACTTGCCCGGGAGGGTCCAGGCGTCTCTGGGGAGGCGTGGGTCGGCGCCGGCCTGCTGCAGGGCCGGGGGCGCTGAGTGTGGCAGTGCCTGCACGGGGCCTTTTGAAGGAGGCGCCATTGTCTTCGTTGCCTCCACCATAGTTTGGCCCAGGGTTAAATAGCAGGGAAGGAACACAGCCATCAACAGAATATTGGATTAACGATTTACTGAGCATGGCCCCGCCCGTCAGAACAAGAGCCAGTTTCCCCCTCAGTTAGTCTCTCCCATCAGGAAGCTTCCCTACGCCTCTTATCCTCATCCATCGGAGGGCAGACAGGCTGAAAACCACAATCACAGGAAACTAACCAGTCTGCTCTCATGGACCACAGCCGTGTCTAACTCAGTGAAACTATGAGCCCTGCCATGTGGGGCCACCCAAGATGGACGGGCCATGGTGGAGAGTTCTGACAAAACGTGGTCCACTGGAGAAGGGAATGGCAAGCCACTTCAGTATGCTTGCCTTGAGAAGCCATGAAAATGCTCCTGTAACTGTGGGTGTGTAAGAAGCCTGAGCCCGTGCTCTCACCTGCTCTCACTGCGTCCCCAGAGGTGGAGTCGATGGAGCATGTAGTGATTCTGCGTCCAGCTGTTGGAGGCAGTGGGATTCGCACCGGCAATTTCTTCACAGCCTCACTTACACATGCTTTCTGTTTTTTTGATAATAGCCATCCTGACGGGTTTCAGGTGGCATCTCACTATTGCGGTTTTTTAATAAGTCTGTTTCTGTGTTCGGCTACACTGGGTCTCCGCTGCTGTGGGGGCCGCCGTCCAGCTGCGGTGAGCAAGCTTTCCGTCACAGTGGTGTCTCGTCGCAGAGCTCAGGCTTCAGTAGTCGAGGTGCAGACTCAGCTGCCCCGTGGCATACGGGGTGTCATTACTGGCTCCCCGGGCAGGGATGGAGCCACAGCCCCTGCGTTGGAAGACAGGTTCCTAACCACTGGGCCACCAGGGACGCCCTCACTGTGTTTCGATTTGTGTTTCCCGGTGGCGCAGTGGTGAAGAACCCACCTGCCAGTCCAGGAGGCACCAGAGACACAAGCTCAGGCCCTGAGTTGCAGAGATCCCTGGAGTGGGAAGTGGCAGCCCACTCCAGTATTCTTATCTGAAAACCCGTGGGCAGAGGAGCCCAGTGAACTGTACAGCCCATGGGGTCGCAGAGAGTTGGTCATGGCTGAGCAGCTAAGCGTGTGCCCCATCTCCCCACCCTGTGCACCTGGCTTCCTTCCGTGGGGGCAGCAGGAGGTCTGGGCGTGGGCTGCTGTGAGCCCTGCTGGGTGTGAGGTGGCCATGGGGCATGGGTAAGGCCCGCCCCCCGCCCTGCCATTGAGGCCTGCTGACCTCAGGCAGGTCTGGAGGAGGCCCCGCGCGGGATGCCACTGCCCATTCAGCCCCCAGGGGCTTCCACCCCAGGCCCCTTGGGGAATGTCCACACGGGCACCTAGTCATGGCCCCCAGGGGGTGGAGAATCGCTCACGCTCCCGGTGATTTGTGGGTCTAAGATAAAATCATAAAAGAAGGATGATAAAAACATGACATAGCAAAACGTGCATCATGTAGCGGAGGTGATTTTACAGGAAACTCGCAGCTTCATGGAGACGCACCCGAGAGGGAGCAAGGCTGAGCCACCATGGGCCAAGCCTCTCACTTAGGACGGGGGAAAACACACCCACAGGAAGCACTCAGGAGCAGAGATTAGAGATAGAAGCACGGCCTAGGCTGGATGGGGAGAGGTTGTGGGTGGTTCTTTGCGGAAGTTGCTAGAAGCCCTGCAGCCAGATGTCAGGGTGGAGTGGGAGGGGGACAGAGCGGGCGGGGGGGGCAGTGTGGGAGGGGGCCAGTGTGGGAAGGGGGCCAGTGTGGGAGGGGGCCAGTGTGGGAGGGGGCCAGTGTGGGAGGCGAACGGACAACAGGGTCCCCTCAGGCTCCGCCCACAGGAGACAGCCTGGTGCGTCCCTCGTCCCCTGTCTCTGCAGGACCTGTTTTTTAAGTACACTTGGAATAATTTCCTGCACCTCCAAGTGGAGCTCTGCATAGCTGCCATCCTGTCCCACGCTGCCCGGGAGGACAGGGCCGTAGCCAATGGACCCGAGGGGGCGCTGGAGCCTCCACCCTCCAGCGGGGACCCAGCAATCCCCCAGCCTGCCAGCAGCCTCCCTGAGAGCACCATGGTGACCCATGTAAGTCCAGCTGGGGTCATGTGAGTTGCCGTGTCCTGCCTGTCTCTGCATCCTGTGTGCCCTGAGGTCCACCCAGGCCATGTGCACAGGCGGGGCTGTGGGCCTTGTGTGGTCTCCTTAACCCTCACATGACGTGGGTGGGCTGCTCTGCTTTTGAAACCAGGAGACAGGAGACCCCAGCACTCGTGGGTAGAGGGTCTAGGAGGGGTGCCAAGGAGCCCTGATGCTGCCTATGTTGGCTCATCTGGGCTGTGGGGGCGAGCGGCCCCCAGATGACGTGTCTGCCGCGGCAGGAGTACCCGGGGAAGAGCAAACGCGCTTTGATTCTCATGAGGGGGCTTCCTGGGGCTGTGAGCCTCTGGGGAGAGTGGCGGCTCTGCACGGCTCTCCCGCTTTCCCAATAGCCCGAGACCCCCAGGGCTGGCCTTCTGGGGGCTGCAAGCCCTGCGTGGCCAGTGCCAGGCCTGCAGGGAGTTGGTCTAAGTGCTCCTTGGCGCTCCCTAAGGAGGGGAGGGAAAAGCAGAACATGGCACACGTGGTCCCCAAGCCAAGAGCCCAGCGGTGCACACTGGGCCCCAGGAGTCAGCCATGCCGCCCTCCTGCAGGTGACGCGAGGCCGGGGCGGGGGGGCGGGGCAAGGGGCCCCTGGGTCTGTGGCCAGAGGCCTGGGAGAGAGTCCTGAGGGGCCATGCCTGCAGGCCTGACCTGGGCGACAGCAAAGGCAGCTTCGGTGGGGAGAGGGCCACGGGGCACGGGGGCGGTGCTTGGGCCCTCCCACATGGTGAGGCTGCATGTGGGTGCAAGTGCGGCTGAGACCGGCACAGCCTCTGCAGGCGGGGGAGCTGCAAAGGGCTGGGGGCAGGGCAGCCCCGGGCCAGCGGCCTCCGCCCCGAACAGGGAGAGCAGGGGCGTGGCCAGCGGCAGGCGGCGGGCCGGAACTCGTGTCCCCTCGTGGATGTCCCTGGACGGCACCTGCCTGGGGCTGTGGTGGGGACCGTAGGGCTGGGCTCTGATGCCAGGTGTGCCCACAGGGAGCTCGGGGCTGACGTGTCCGCGTGCTGCCCGCTGAGCCCACTCAGCCCCGGGGGTGGGCGGACGGGGCGTGCTGCCCGCTGACCTGACCTGACCGCTGCCGCCTGTCCCCAGCTGTTCCAGAAGTGTTGCCTGGTCCAGAGGATCCTGGAGGCATGGGAAGCCAACGACCACACTCAGTAAGAGCCCTGGGGCCTGCGTGGGGCTCGGGGGGTGCCACGGAGGGTTTGTTTCCGAGGACAGGCCCCACTGCTGGGGGAGCAGCTGTGCTGCTGGCGGGGCTGAGGCACAGGGCAGGCGGGCGGCGCAGCTGGGCCGCACTCAGGGTCCTGCTCCTTGAGGCCTGCTTGCCCGGCTTTGGGGCCCCTCGCCTGCTCAGCAGCGGAGACCCCAGTCCTGTGTTCCACGCCGTCTCAGGTCCCTGTGCCAGCCTCCAGCTGTGGCGCTCACGGAAGCCTCAAACCCTGGGCAGAGCGCCCAGGCCAGTCCCTGCCTCCTCCCTGCCCCTCCTGGCCTCTGGTCCCTTTGATCGGCTGGGGCCTCTCTCAAACGAGCAGGTGGTGTCACCCGCCGCTCAGAGGTCTCGACTGCCCGGGTACCTGGTGGGGCTGCAGGGCCCTCTCTGCTCCCACTCTGCCCTCCTGAGAGCTGCTCTGGGCGGGGCTCTCTGCGACCTCAGCTGGTTCATCCTTCCTGTCCTGCTGTGCTGAACCCACAGATCTGCGTCCGTCCTCACGGAGCCCCAGGCACGGTGGGGTCACCCTGGCTTCCGCTGGGCCCGGGTGTGGTGACTCGGGAGGCCTGTGCTGGGTCTCCTCCTGTGTTTCGCTTGTTGGTGCACACGTGTGTGTGCCTGTGTCGAGAAATGGCTCAGTGCTGTTAACCGAGGAGTCTCTGAGCCCCAGGAAGCAGCGGACAGGTGTGTGACGCCTCAGCCCAGCTCTCCTGTGTCCTGAGCAGCTTGCTCACAGGCCTCCACCCTCGTCCGGCTTCGTCTCTGGCTGGTTCCTCCCAGTCTCGTGACCCCTTTCCCCTGCTGGGGGGCCGCCGAGTCAGCACCCTGGGTGTCCTCTCTGGCCGTGGCTGGGCTGAGCAGAGAACACGGTGCAGAGCAGGTGCCGCCCGCGGGGACCCGAGCCTGCGTCTTTCCGTCCTCTGCTGTCGGCCGCCCAGGGGGCAGATGAGAGGCTGAGGAAGGGCCGTGTGGGCGTGCTGGTGGCCGCCAGCCAGGGCGGGGACAGCCGCCCCTGCTGCTGCCCGCTGCTGGGTCCCCAGTTGGCCCTCAGTCTCCCTGGGTCTTGGGACGCCCTCAGGCAGCTCTCGCGGCCCCAACGCGACCCTGGTGTGCCGGGCCTCCGGCTGTGCAAAGTTGAGTTGGGGGCGCTGGCGCCGAGCACATGCGGCTCAGCGAGCTCCGCGGGGAGGAGGCCTGTGGGAGGCGGCGGCCGACGCTGGGCCACGCGGGGCCCCGCTGACCTGATGCTCCCTCTCCTAGGGCGGCGGGCGGCATGAGGCGCGGGAACATGGGCCACCTCACCCGGATTGCCAACGCGGTGGTGCAGAGCCTGGAGGGGGGCCCCCTGCAGAGCCAGGTCAGCGAGGCCTTCCGAGGTGAGCGCCTCCAGGCCCGGGCATCGCTGCCCGCGGTGCCCCCTGCACTGCGGCCTTCATCGGGTGGGACTGGCCCTGCTGCTGGATGGTCAGCTCGCCTCCCACGGGGTGACCTGCCCAGTGGGCCTTGGGCCTGAGTTGGTTCCCTGCTGAGCCCTGTGCTGTTAGTAAGAGCAGCCCGGAGCCCTTTGGGGCCCCCTCTCATCGCGGTCTGCGGCCTCTCCACCTGGGGCTGCCGTGTGCCCCTTGTGTATCCCGGACGCCACTCTTCAGCTCCCAGCAGCGCATCCTGGGCTGAGCTGGGGGGGCCTGAGGGGTTCAGATGGGAGGAGGTGGGCAGCCTGGCCTCTCGGGGAGGAGGACAGCACCTCTGAAGCAGTGGGTGCCAGCAAGGGTGAGCACTCGGGGCGCCAGGGGCGAGTGCACACAAGCCAGGCCCGAGGGCAGGAGAGCAGCAGCCCAGAGGGCGGGATTCTGAGGGCAGTGAGGGGCTGTGGGTGGAGGCTGAGGACAGGCCCGGCCCGGGGCGAGGGGGCGCTGGGGAACGCTGAGCAGGCGCGCACCGTCTGGGAGCCCTGGCTGGCTGTGCGTGCCGCCTGGGGCCCCTGAGCCCGCCGGGGCGCGGGAAGCTGCCTTGCCGATGTGCAGCTGGTCGTTTGCGTGCATACGGCCTTGGCGTGTGCCCTGCCGTGCCCCGCCAGGCACCTCCACAGTGGCCGCCGTGGCCCCCACAGCCCAGGGACAGCTGTGAGCTCAGCAGCTGGGGGGGCCTCCGATACCAGCGTGGCGCTCAGTCCCTGGTGGGCTGGGTCAGTGTCTCATGGAGGCATGCGCCCCCGACGGCCCTGTGCAGGGGACGGGGGCGGGCGTCGGGGCCCGGTGCGCCCGGGAACATTCGCCCACGGGTCAGGCCTGTGAGGCCAGGACGGGTGCGCGCTGCCGCGGGGTTCCAGAAACCAGGGGCTCAGTGCACGGCCTTCCCACAGGGCTCCCGGCGGACTGCCGCGGGCGCTGGGAGAGCTTCGTGGAGGAGACGCTGTCGGAGGCCAACCGCAGGAACGCGGTGGACCTGGTGAGCAGGCCTGGCCTCCGGGCAGAGCTCTGCGGGCCCTGCGGTTCCGCCCGGCCTGGGCTCACGGGGCTGCCTGTGCAGAGGGCTGGGGCGGCAGGGTGCCCGCTCATGCCTGCCCGCCCTGGCCGTTGCAGGTGAGCACACACCACCTTCACCCCTCGAGTGAGGATGAGGACATGGAGGGCGTCCTCCCCAGCGAGCTGTCGCTGCAGCAGGTGTGTGCGGCCAGGCCTCCGTGTCCCCACAGCGCCGCACCCTGTGCGCCGCCAGAGCCGCCAAGGGGGCCCCGGGCACTCTGCATCCATGGGACCCATGGGGACGTGGTTGGCTCTGTGGACATGGCCGCCTCGGGCGCCCACCCAAGCGGGCAGGAGCTGGGAGAAGTCGCTGAGGGCATCTCCTGAGAGCAGCCGGCCCTGTCGTCCAGGCGTTCTCCGAATACCAGGTCCAGCAGATGACAGCCACCTTCGTGGACCAGTTTGGCTTCAGCGACGAGGAGTTTGCTGAGCAGGACGACAGTGTCAAGTGAGCCAGCAGCCTATGCCCGCCTCCCTCGTGCCCGCCGCGTCCTCGGTGCCTGTGGGCGGGAGCTGGGTGCCGCTTGGCCTGACCAGGTCCCTGGCCTGCGGTCAGCACGGCTCAGGCTGTCACACCACCTCCTCAGCTGGACCCACATGTAACCCCAGGGTCTCGAGGTGCCCTCCGGGGAGGGCGGCGGGCGGGTCGCCCCTGGCTGTGAGCCTGCAGTGTGGCGCCCCCGCCCCCACCCCTCAGGTCCAGACGGGGCCGCCTCCCGCCCCTTCTGGTGGAGGTGACGGTGTCCCTGCTGTCCCTGCAGCGCCCCATTCGACAGGATCGCAGAGATCAGCTTCAGCGTTGATGCCGATGACGACAGCGTGAGTCCGCGGGGTCTCTCGGAGGCGGCCAGGCTTTGTGGGCGCAAGGCCACGGGGCCCACGTGCACTCTCTCGCAGCCTGGCGCCGCGCTGTTTGAGGCCTGCTGCAGCGACCACATCCAGCCCTTCGACGAGGACGACGATCTCTGGGAGGCGGAGGAGACGCACCATGCAGCCCGCGTGACCAGAGCCAGGTGGGCCCGGACGCGCCGGCCCCGCCCCACCTCAGCCCCGCCTCAGCCCCGCCCCAGCTCTCGGGGAGGGCAGCTGACTCCTCTCCCCCCAGGTTCGGGGCCCCCCACGCCTCAGAGCGCTGCCTGAAGGATGGCCCAGAGCGCGGAGGCCAGGGTGCAGGCGAGGGTGTGGACGCCGCTCAGGCAGGCTCGCCGTGCGAGGGCGGCTCAGAAGGTGGGTGACGGGGCTGTGGGGGACCTGGGGGAGACGCAGAGACAAAGGGTCTGGTGACCCCACCCTGCAGCAGACCCCTTCAGCCCCTGACAGTCTCTGGGTGGAGCCCAGAGCCACCCTCCGGCCACGCTGTCCTGGCTGGGGTGGGTGTCCCTGGGACTCTGGGGGAGGCACGCCTGCCCCCCTGCTGCGGAGCCTCCACGGTCAGTCACGCCTGGACCCCAGGGCAGGGCTGGCCGGTCTGCCTGCTGGGCAAGGGTGTGGACACCTGTCTCCCCCAGCAGGCTCCCCATGGGCTGTGCCTGATGGGCCAGCGACTCCCATGGCTGCCAGCCCGGCCCCAGCAGTGGCGCTGGACGTGGGTTCCAGTGTGTGGGCAGCCGGCTCCCCCAGCACCTCTGCTCCAGAGGAGAAAGGCTGGGCCAAGTTCGCCGACTTCCAGCCTTTCTGTTGGTGAGGCGGGCGCTGGGGGGAGCGAGGGGCCCGGCTGCCTGAAGCCAGGTCTCCTGGCTTGGGCTGAGTGTCAGCCTCGTCCACAGCTCTGAGTCAGGGCCGAGGTGCAGCTCCCCGGTGGACACTGGCCACGGCGATGCCCAGGCTGGCCTGAACCAGGGCCCAGAGAGAGCCCGTGAGTGGGGGCCGCCTTGGGGCAGAGGAGTGGGATGGGGCAGCCGTGTCCCCTGGGTGATGGTGGGCCTGGAGCGGGCCTGTCGGCGGGGGGAGGGTCCATCTCCAAGCAAGGCCCCCGGGCTGGCCCACCGCCTCCCAGGGGCGGATGGCGGGGCGCACCGTGCTGCCATGTGCTTGTCCTGTGCCTGTGCAGGGCCTGGCCCTGAGCCCTGTCAGACAGACTTGGAAGCCACCAGGCTGCGTGGTTGGCCCTGCCTGCGGGGAGGACAGTTCTCTGCAGCTTCTGTGAATTCACAGACATGCGTGTGCATGTTGTACGGGCACAGTGGTGGGCGTGGGGGACAGGTGTGTCCCTGGGCCGTGGGCTGAAGTTCCCGCATGCTCCACACCGGCTCTCTGTCCTCACCTGGCATCGCTGGCCCCGTCTTGCAGTTGGTGCCTGGAGCACATGTGTCCCCAGGAAGGCACCCCTGGTGGCCGCCAGCAGCCGCGAGGATGAGCAGAAGGCAGCTGCTGCCTCAGAGGCTGTCGGTGTGGGTCCCAGCCAGAAGGCCTCCCCGCTGCCCGTGTTGGGCCCCAGGTGAGTAGGCGGGGCGGGCGGCAAGGGGCTCCCGGGGGCGTGCAGAGGCCTGGACCTGTGCTCCCTCTCGTCCTGACGGCCCTGTGACTTCTCAGAGGCCAGCTCTGGACAGGAGGGACACCCCTTCCTCTACGGGGAAGCCACGGGTGGTCACTGAGGTAGCGAGGGGCCAGCCCACCCCAGGCCTCGCTGGAGGGGATGGCCAGGCTTCGGGGGTCCCGGGGGGCGGGGGGCAGCTCTGGAGCTGCTGCCGTCCTGGGGGTGGGTGCTCAGTCCAGAGTCACAACCATCGCTGGGTGCCTCACACACACGTCTGTCTCACTGGGCCAGTAGGACGAGGGTGTCTGGGGCTCTGCTTCGGCCCAGGCCCTGACAGAGGTGCTCTCCCTGCGAGCTCAGCCCTGCAACCACTCCGTGTGCAGGGCAGGCCTACGGCCTGTGGGACCCCCTGTGGACAGATGCTCCGGGCTGGGCAGGCGGCAAGAGCTGTGTGCCGAGACGGGACGCGGGCGGCAGGGCTCTGGGCCGGGAGAGAAGCAGAGCTGAGTCGGCGTGAGGGGCGCCAGGTGGGCAGGGAGGACGGGGCTGCTCCCGGCTCCCCCGCCCCCTCGGATCCTCCTCCTCAGTTCTGGGGTCAGCCTGTCCATGGGGGCCCAGCTCTGCCTCAGCACACACTAGCTCCTGGGACCCAGGGGACGCCGATCCCACCGGTGCTGGGCTCACCCGTGGGCACAACCAGGAGGGAGCAGGCGCCCGTCAGGAGGGGCTGGTTCTCACCGAGCCGCTCAGGGAGACCCGAGGCTCAGCTTCTTCCCTTCCTGACCCCCGTTTCCCCCGAGGCGATGTTCTGAGAGCAAGTCCTTTGGTTTGGGGGGTGCACTTTGGGCCATTGTGGGTAACGAGCCAGGCTTGCCTGTAGGCTCCCCCCCAACCCTTGCTGCCTCCCCGGAGTCCTTGCGAGGCAGTGGGTGATGCCCTGTAGTGGGAGCGGGTGCGGCTGCTGGGTGCTGTGGGTGCTCCTGGGCCCCAGGCCGCCCTCCTGCGCTCCCTGTCTCCAGGGGTGGGTGGGCACATTCTGGGCAGATGTGGCCTGTGGCTGTCCAGGGAATGGCCCTGGGCCACATGGTCCACAGAAGGGCGTGGGCTGTGGGAGCACCTGAGGGTCATTCCCGAGCAGGCGGGGGCCTGCGGGGGGCACAGGGGCGGGCCGTCCTGGGTGAGCGCTCCTGGCAGGAGGCAGCTGCCTGGCGGGCTGTGCGGGGGGTGGGGTGGGGGGGGTCTCTGGAGTGTTTGGAACTTGGGGCGGCAGAACAGGGGCCCAGGTAACCAGAACCCATCTGCTGTGCAGGGCTGACTGTGCCCCCAGCTCACCGCCCGGCCCAGTGCCCCTGGACCCTGCCAAGGCGCCCACTGCCCCCGCTGAGGCCACCGTGACAGGCCCTGCGCCCCAGGCCGTCTCCCCCGTGCTGGCCGTGGCTGCTCCCCCCGGGCCCATGGTGGCCGCCACCACCGCCGCCCCCGCCAGCCCAGCCGTGTCCGTGGCGGCCGCCTTGGGGACAGTGCCGAGAGACAGGTGAGCCGGCAGGCCGGGGGAGGGGCGGGGGGCCCCGGGCCGGGGAGCCCAGCCCTGAGCGACCCCCCACCCCGCAGACAGGCTGGCGGGCCGCCGCCCTCCGGAGCCGCCCTCAGTGGCCCCGTGTGACGCCGCTGCTGCGCAGTCTTGGCACCCAGCCCAGAAAAGCACCTGGTGATGCAGTCTCTTTTTAATTTAATTTAATTTAATTTTAAAATAAATGCTGCATTGGTAAAGCTGGCACTTGGAACCAGCCAGACAGCCCCGCCTGCATTTCTCCTGCCTGACCCCGACTGGGTGGCCACGGGGGTCCAGCCCCGCACACAGCAATAAGGCCTTGGCCGTGGCTCTGCCCGTGGGAGCCCGGGGCTGCGACCCCAGAGGCCCGAGGGCCAGGCCAGACTCCACGGACTCCCTGCCTGTGTTTTACCAGTTTTTTCTTAGCAGATGCAGGAAGAGCCACGTGTTTGCACTTTTTATCTAGCGCAGGAGAGGGTCTCCGAGGCTCTGGGGCCAGATGCGGGGCTGGAGCAGGGCTGGCCAGACCGGGTCCCTAGCTGCCCAGAGCTGGGAGCGGGCCGTGCCAGGCTGCAAATGACTGCCTTAAAACCCAAGCTCCTGCAGCCTGGCAGGGTGTCCTGGGCCTCCCGCAGTGCGCGCTGGCGGTGTGGGCCGTGGGCGGGTCGGGGCAGGTCGGGGCGCCCCGAGCAGTGCTGGGGAGGCGCCAAGCTGTCCGGGGGGTGGGGGGGTGGTCTGCAGGGTCAGCTCACATGACCTGACGATCTGACGGCACTCAGACCCTCGCCTCCAATAAAGGTTGTCACTCACCTACAGACCTTGTGTCTCGCGTGGTGTTCAGCGGCAGGCCCTCCACTGCCCCAGGCCCGTCTGAGTCAGCGCCAAGAGCAGCTCCGCCTGGAGTTGAGCGCTGGGCAGGGCCTTAGCCCGACGGCTGTCTCCGGGCCGGGAGCCCCCCTCCCACAGTGGGTGCCCCACCGTGCTGTGCTCTCCACCCAGGACCTCTCGGGGGGCCCCTGGCCTCTGCAGTGCCACACCCCACCTCCTACCTGCTGCCGCCCTGCCACTGGTTGGCACCCATTGCAAGTGAGACCCAGTCCAGGTGACCCCCATTACAGCCCAGAATAGGGCAGTGGGGATGGTCAGGGCCAGGGGGCAGGACTCACGGGAGTAAGAGATGGGCATCTGCATAAGAGTCCCCAGCACAGATGCCGTCAGGGCACCATGCCCCGCCACCCTGCGTCTGCCCGAGCACCCCTGCCCTCTCCAACACCTGCCCTCTTCAACGCCCACCCTCCTGGCGTCCCCCTGGCCCGGGTGCTCTCATCTGGCCAGGGGCCAGGGCCCAGGGAGCTGCACCGTCCTTGCCACCCCCAGCCCTCTGGATGCAGGGCAGCTTCCTGGGGGTCGCTGCTCTGTACCAGCCCCAGGGTTGCCTGAGGCCTGGTGGGGAGCAGACCCCAAACAAGGGCCTGACGATGGCCCCCATGATGCGGCCCGGGCTCAGGGTTGGGGGGTGGGGAGAGCAGGCGGAACAGACGCAGGCACGCGGTGTCGTTAGCTCTTTATAGACTCTCGTTCTAGGAAGAGGGCGCCTGGGGCCGGCCGGCCAGGGCCAGCGCGCAGACGGGCGGGGGGGGGGGGGGGGGTACTATTTACAGGCCCACCGCGAGGGCTGTACCGTGCTGCTCCCGGCGGGCACTCAGCCAGGCCTCCAGGGAGCTGGAGCTGGCTGGGCGGGGCGGGGCGGGGGGCTGTACACGCGGGGGGAGGGCCTCAATACTGTCAAGGGTGGGGGCTGTAAACATGGCCGGGGGGCCCTGCCCACCCCTAGTGGTCGGTAACTGGACGCAGGGCTGCGGGGCAGGGCCACGCTCAGGCGTCCGACAGGCAGCTCTGGATCTGGTCCACCCATTGCTGGGCCGACGGCACGTCCTGGGCACAGAAGTTGTAAACACGACGTGTCGTCTTCACCTGCGGACAAAGGACGCTGACTCTCGGTCCTCCCGTGGGCAGCTGCCCCAGCCCACTCCCACCGCAGCTCACGTCAAAGAAAGCCTTCTCGTCCACGGTCTTGGGGGCACCCATGGCGGGCGTGCCCGGCGCCACAGCCTCCACCTCGGCCAGGTCGATGACACCCTTGCACTCCGTGTCAGCGCGGTGGTCGTAGTAGCGCAGCTGCGGTGGGGGGGCACGAGTCAGGGTGGGGCCCTCGACGCCCCGCCCCACCAGGGCGCCCGGCACTCACTTGGTGCTTCGTCTTGTCCAGCACAAACCAGCGGGCCTTCCAGGGCTTCATGAAGGCACCTTTCTTGTACAGGGTGCCCTCGTAGGACCTGTGTTGGCAGCAGGACCGGCCAGACCACCTCAGGGCCCGGCCCCGGTGCCCTCTGCACCCCTGCCAGGGCCGGCAGCAAAACCCAGGCGCTCGCCCCCAAGCCAACCTCAGCCCAGAGCCCTGGTCCCCAGACAGACACTCGCGAGGGCCTTGCTAGGGCCTCAGGGCAACAACATCCCACGCACAGCAGGTCCCAACAACCAGGCAGGTCTCCGATGACTGTAGCCAGCGGCCCCTGGGCCCAGAAAGGGGGTGCAGCCCGCGGGGCCTGTGCCAACCCCAGCCGTCCCTTCCCTCTGTGGCTGAGGTCACCAGCTCCGCGTCCCAAAGGCTGAGCCCAACTACTTCTTCCCAGCCCTGGTCAGCTCACGTGGAGGCCACTGGTAGGGCCTCCCCCACCAGTAAGTCCTGAAAAATCCCTGCGAGCCCCCCGAAGGCGCCCGCCGCGCCTGTTCGGGGGCGGCCGCAGACCTGTTCTCACTCTCCGCTGTCTGGAACTGGCTGTAGAGGGTGCTGGTGCTGCGGCGGGCTGCCTGCCGCGAGCTGGACACGGAAGAGCCGCTGCTCTGGTCACTGTCCAGGCTGAGGCTCAGCGTGGACCCCACAGGGCCCTCCTGCAGGTATACACCCAGCGAGCGGCGGTGGTGGGGCACACTGGACACCAGCAGGGAGCCGGGGGTGCCCTGCAGGCAGGAAGGGGCCCGGGTCAGGGGGGCGTCCCCGCCTCCTGGCCGCAGGCCTGCCCACCCACCCCCCACACCCGCCCCGCTCACACGTCCGTCTGGCCGGCCCTCGAGGCGCTGGGCTGCCTTCACCCGATCCCAGGCGTCCTTCCAGCGCTCGGGGGGTCGGCCCAGCTCAGTCTCCAGTCGCTGCATCTCCTGCGGGGGGGGGGAACCAGTGAAGTAAAAGGTTCTGCAGAATGGGACACGTGAAGACAAAAGGATGAAGGCTGCAGAAAGGAGACGGAGAAAAGATGCACCAAGCGTGTGACTCATCCACGAGCAAGAGGCGCAAGGGTGTGGGGCTGGACAGAGCCCGCACGTGGAGAAACCCCTGGAGAGACGGCTAAAGAGAGACTCCAAACGTGTGAGCCAGGAAAAAAGCTATCTTCAAAAGAGCAACAGGGAGCTGCCTGGCACACAGGCATGAGGAGCTGAGCGGTTACGGGGCCGTGCTGCGGCCTGAGGCCCAAGAGGGTCACACGGGAGCCCGAGCGGGCAGGGCAGAGGCGGGGGTGGGGGGAGCAGGAGCTCGACCCTCTCCCCACAGACAGCCCCCACCTCGAGCATCTCTAGCCAAGAGCAAGCGCCACGTGTGCAGCAAGATCCTGCGAGGCCTGGCAGAGAGCAGCTACTCAAAAGCTGTGAGCTACATCCAGATGCTGGAGGCCACACGGCGCGGGGAGATGCAGGATCCACGGGGACACCCTGCTGATGGCACAGACCTTCTGCTGAAACCTGAAAAGACCATGTCCGTGGGGCCTGGAGGAAAGGCTTCTCTACGAGGAGCAACCCCATGTCCAACGAGCGGTGGCTGCGCAGGGGCCGAGAGGAGCTACTCCACGTGCAAGGTCAGGAGGGGCGGCCGTGAGGAGATACCCCTCGTCCAAGGTAAGAGAAACCCCAGTAAGACGGTAGGTGTTGCAAGAGGGCATCAGATGGCAGACTGAAACCACAATCGCAGACAACCAGCCAATCATCACACTAGGACCACAGCTTGTCTAACTCAGTGAAACTAAGCCACGCCGTGTGGGGCCACCCAAGACGGGCGGGCATGGTGGAGAGGGCTGACGGAATGTGGTCCACGGGGAGAAGGGAATGGCAGACCACTTCAGTATTCTTGCCTTGAGAACCCCATGAACAGTATGAAAAGGCAAAATGATATGATACTGAAAGAGGAACTCCCCAGGTCAGTAGGTGCCCAATATGCTACTGGAGATCAGTGGAGAAATAACTCCAGAAAGAATGAAGGGAAGGAGCCAAAGCAAAAACAATACCCAGTTGTGGATGTGACTGGTGATAGAAGCAAGATCTGATGCTATAAAGAGCAATACTGCATAGGAACCTGGAATGTCAGGTCCATGAATTGAGGCAAATTGGAAGTGGTCAAACAGGAGATGGCAAGGGTGAATGTCGACATTCTAGGAATCAGAGAACGAAAATGGACTGGAATGGGTGGTTTTAACTCAGATGACTATTACATCTACTACTGGGCAGGAATCCCTCAGAAGAAATGGAGTAGCCATCATGGTCAACAAAAGAGTCCGAAATGCAGTACTTGGATGCAATCTCAAAAATGACAGAATGATCTCTGTTCGTTTCCAAGGCAAACCATTAAATATCATGGTAATCCAAGTGTATGCCCCCACCAGTAACGCTGAAGAAGCTGAAGTTGAATGGTTCTATGAAAACCTACAAGACCTTTTAGAACTAACACCCAAAAAAGATGTCCTTTTCATTATAGGGGACTGGACTGCAAAAATAGGAAGTCAAGAAACACCTGGAGTAATAGGCAAATTTGGCCTTGGAATGCGGAATGAAGCAGGGGAAAGACTAATAGAGTTTTGCCAAGAGAACGCACTGATCATAGCAAACACCCTCTTCCAACAACACAAGAGAAGACTCTACACATGGACATCACCAGATGGTCAACACCGAAATCAGATTGATTATATTCTTGGCAGCCAAAGATGGAGAAGCTCTATACAGTCAGCAAAAACAAGACCAGGAGCTGACTGTGGCTCAGATCATGAACTCCTTATTGCCAAATTCAGACTGAAATTGAAGAAAGTAGGGAAAACTACTAGACCATTCAGGTATGACCTAAATCAAATCCCTTATGATTATACAGTGGAAGTGAGAAATAGATTTAAGGGCCTAGATCTGATAGATAAGAGTGCCTGATGAACTATGGAATGAGGTTCGTGACACTGTACAGGAGACAGGGATCAAGACCATCCCCATGCAAAAGAAATGCAAAAAAGCAAAATGGCTGTCTGGGGAGGCCTTACAAATAGCTGTGAAAAGAAGAGAAGCAAAAAGCAAAGGAGAAAAGGAAAGATATAAGCATCTGAATGCAGAGTTCCAAAGAATAGCAAGAAGAGATAAGAAAGCCTTCTTCAGCGATCAATGCAAAGAAATAGAGGCAAAGAACAGAATGGGAAAGACTAGAGATCTCTTCAAGAAAATTAGGGATACCAAGGGAACATTTCAAGCAAAGATGGGCTCGATAAAGGACAGAAATGGTAGGGACCTGACAGAAGCAGAAGATATTAAGAAAAGGTGGCAAGAATACACAGAAGAACTATACAAAAAAGATCTTCATGACCCGGATAATCACAATGGTGTGATCACTCACCTAGAGCCAGATATCTTGGAATGTGAAGTCAAGTGGGCCTTAGAAAGCATCACTACGAACAAAGCTAGTGGAGGTGATGGAATCTCAGTCGAGCTCTTTCAAATCCTGAAAGATGATGCTGTCAAAGTGCTGCACTCAATATGCCAGCAAATTTGTAAAACTCAGCAGTGGCCACAGGACTGGAAAAGGTCAGTTTTCATTCCAATCCCAAAGAAAGGCAGTGCCAAAGAATGCTCAGACTACCGCACAGTTGTACTCATCTTACATGCTAGTAAAGTAATGCTCAAAATTCTCCAAGCCAGGCTTCAGCAATACATGAACCGTGAACTTCCAGATGTTCAAGCTGGTTTTAGAAAAGGCAGAGGAACCAGAGATCAACTTGCCAACATCTGCTGGATCATAGAAAAAGCAAGAGAATTCCAGAAAAACATCTATTTCTGGTTTATTGACTATGCCAAAGCTTTTGACTGTGTGGACCACAATAAACTGTGGAAAATTCTGAAAGAGATGGGAATACCAGACCACCTGACGTGCCTCTTGAGAAACCTATATGCAGGTCAAGAAGCAACAGTTAGAACCGGACATGGAACAAGACTGGTTCCAAATAGGAAAAGGAGTACCTTAAGGCTGTATATTGTCACCCTGCTTATTTAACTTATATGAGTACATCATGAGAAACGCTGGGCTGGAGGAAGCACAAGCTGGAATCAAGATTGCCGGGAGAAATATCAATAACCTCAGATATGCAGATGACACCACCCTTATGGCAGAAAGTGAAGAGGAACTAAAAGGCCTCTTGATGAAAATTAAAGAGGAGAGTGAAAAAGTTGGCTTAAAGCTCAACATTCAGAAAACTAAGATCATGGCATCCGGTCCCATCACCTCATGGGAAATAGATGGGGAAACAGTAGAAACAGTGGCTGACTTTACTTTTCGGGGCTCCAAAATCACTGCAAATGGTGACTGCAGCTATGAAATTAAAAGACGCTTACTCCTTGGAAGACAAGTTATGACCAACCTAGACAGCATATTAAAAAGCAGAGACATGACTTTGCGGACTAAGGTCCGTCTAGTCAAGGCTATGGTTTTTCCTGTGGTCATGTATGGATGTGAGAGTTGGACTGTGAAGAAAGCTGAGCACCGAAGAATGGATGCTTTTGAACTGTGGTGTTGGAGAAGACTCTTGAGAGTCCCTTGGACTGCAAGGAGATCCGACCAGTCCATTCTGAAGGTGATCAACCCTAAGATTTCTTTGGAAGGAATGATGCGAAAGCTGAAACTCCAGTACTCTGGCCACCTCATGCGAAGAGCTGACTCATTGGAAAAGACTCTGATGATGGGAGGGATTGGGGGCAGGAGGAGAAGGGGACGACCGAGGATAAGACGGCTGGATGGCATCACGGACTCGATGGACGTGAGTTTGAGTGAACTCTGGGAGTTGGTGATAGACAGGGAGGCCTGGTGTGCTGTGATTCATGGGGTCGCAAAGAGTCGAACACGAGTGAGCGACTGAATTGAACTGAATTGAACAGCTGCCTACCAAAGTGTAAGAACAGCCCCTGAAAAGACCAAGCTGACCCACAAGGTCACTAAATGCCAGCAGGAAGAAAACCCACGACCCTGAACGAAGACAAAGAGATCTTGGTCTTCAACAATGTCCAGCTCCCAGCAATTCTTAGACAAGCCTGAAGGCAGGGAGAGAGGAAGCATCATCAGAGGAAGGTGAAACAGACCCTGCAATAAACTGGATACTCAAGTAGCATACGAGAATTCAAAGCAGTCAGAAGTACATTTACGATTTCAAGATGAACCTAACAGTTGAGAAGATGGGGAATCTCTAGAGAGAAAAAAACTATAAAGAAAATGGAAACTCTCGAGGTGAAAACTCTTAATATCTAAAATAAGAAATTCATTAAATAAGCTTCAGAGCATTCTAACCATAAGGAGGAACAGGGCAGTGGACTCGTGAGCAGGGTGATATAAATCGCACAGCACAATCTGCAGAGGAAAACCCACAGAGCCTTAACGACCTACGGGGCCAGAAAGTCCCTCCCAGAAGAAATGAGGGAGCAATCATAAAGGGTAAACTGTTTAAAGAAACAATGGTCTAAAATCCAGTAAATCTGATTAAAACCATCACCCCACTGCGTCTAAGACGCTTAAAGAGCTCTAAGCAGAACACACACAAAAGCCCACGCGATGGCCAGACTGCGGACACTGGAGATGAAGAGGGCTCCCCGGCGGCCGAGCGCGGAGAGAGCCGGCCGCCCACGCGGGGACACAGCCCCCATCCCGGGCCAGGAAGGGCCCACACGCGCCGGAGGAAGCAGGGCCGCGCGCCACCAGCACAGAGCCTGCCTGTGCGCCAGAGCCGCGCTCGGCAGCGAGGAAGGCCGCTGCCCTGAGAAGCCTGCACTCCGCAGCTGGAGAAAAGCATAGCAACAGCGGAGACCCAGGACAGCCCCAAGGAGGCGAGTGAGATGGGCAGGAGGCCTGAGAGGTCGTCGGGGAAAAGGGTGACGTCACACAGACTTCACACGGGCGAGAGGGAGAGCCAGCACTCAGACAGCACCAGCAGGAGAGCCTGGAATGACGCCTTTAAACTGCCAGGGCCAAAGCTGTGAGCCTAGGGTCCTGCATCCGAGGAAAACACCCTTTCAAGAAAGAAAGCACAGAGAGAGAGCAACGAAGGGAACAAACGCCGTCTGCCGCTGCACCAAAAAGAGCGAGACAGCCGGGAGTGCGCCTGCCCACGGAGGCCGGAGACCCCACGCAGAGCCGTGGGGCACCGAGGAGAGCCGCCGCAGGTGCCAGCTCGCTGGGGAGGCGCGGCGCGCTCTGGGGCCGGGAGAAGCCGTCCTGTGAGCTCGCTGCTGACCGGGGCGCTGTCTCCAGAAATGACCACCTGTGGCCAGTGACTTTAGTATTGTGGCTGGGCGAACATTAATCTGCTCATTCACTGTGCAGGTTGTTACACGCAGCGTTACACACGACACGCCTGGAAAGCTGCCTAGTTTCCGAGCAGGGCTCTCGGCCCACTGTTCTTTAGCGTCCTCCAGTGCCATGAGTTTCCGTTTCACTTCCCATTTCAGAATCAATCACTAAGGGTTTTTTTGGCTTTCGTTGATCTAATGTTCACATCATCTGAACAGAACTATATTCTGAGGAACTATCATCTTCTGAGACATTACTACATATATCACTTAGACAATCAAAGACGGTATCTGCATAAAATTCACTGACAAATTCCTCACTCAAAATTTCACAGAGCATCAGTTTTGAAAATTTCACGTTTATAATATACACAAGGTTGGGAGAAACAGAGCAAAATCTGAATGGCAGAACTTCCCTGGTGCCCAGTGGTTGAGAACCCACCTGCCAATGCAGGAGACACGGCTCGGCCCCTCGTCTGGGAAGACCCCACTTGCCGCAGCCGCAGAGCCACAAGCACCGGGCCTCAGGCTGCGCCTGCGGAAGCCTGTGCGCCTGGAGCCCCTGCTCCGCGCGGGAGCCGCCGCCACAGTGGGAAGCCTGCTCACCACGAGGAGGAGCAGCCCCTACTCGCTGCAGCAAAGCTGTGCAGCCAAAAAACTAATCAAAAAATGAACCGAAGACCTAACAGACATTTTTCCAAAGAAGACACGTATATGACCAATAGGCTCGTGAAAAGCTGCTCAATATCACTATTAACATTAGAAAAATGCAAATCAAAACTATAGCAAGGTACCACCTCACACCAGTCAGAAAGGCCATCATGAAAAATTCTACAACTAATAAATGTTGGCGAGGGTGTGGGGAAAAGGAAGCCCAGCTCCACTGATGGCAGGATGGAGACTGGTGCAGCCGCTACGGACAACAGTATGGAGGCTCCTTAAAAACCTTCCAACAGAGCTGCCACGCGACCCTGCGATCCCACCCCCGGGCACACATCCAGGAAAGACGAAACCTCTAACTCGAAAAGACACATGCACCCCAGTATTGACCCCAGCAGCATCTGCAATAGCCTACATGGAAACCCCGTAAATGTCCATCAACAGGTGAACAGATGGAGGCGTGGTACATACACACGGTGGAATACTACTCAGCCATGAAAAGCGTGGAGTACCGCCACCCGCAGCAACATGGATGGGCCCAGGGGGTTTCACTAACCAAAATTAAGTTAGAGAAAGAAAGATACCATCTGCTATCGCTTACATGTGGGATCTGAAAAATTACATAAGTGACCTTATTTACAAAACAGAAGCAGACTCACAGACACAGAAAACAAACATGGTTACCAGAGGGGATGAGGGGAAGGGACGGATTAGGGGTCTGGGGTTGACATACACACTCTGTCTGTATGAAACAGACCATCAACAAGGGCCCGCACAGCACAGGGAACATATTCAGTATCCTGTGAAAGCCTAGGACGCGGAAGAATCTACTCTCTACATATAGACACACACATATATGTACATACACATATATACACACAGATATGCTTTCCTGGTGGCTCAGACAGTAAAGAATCTGCCTGTGAGGCAGGAGACCCAGGTTCAATCCCTGGGTCGGGGAAATCCCCTGGACAAGGGAATGGCAACCCACTGCAGGACTCGTGCTTGGAGAATCCCACGGACAGAGGGGCCTGACAGGCTATACGGTCCATGGGGTTGCACAAAGTCAGACACGACTGAGCGACTGACACTCTCAAATACAGATACATCTACATCACTCTATTATACACCTGAAACACAACACTGTAAATTAATAGTACTTCAAAAAAGAAGAAATGGTGAAAATACAAAAATTTTAAAGGCACAATAAAGAGATTTTCAAGTGAAAAAAAAGTGCTGGGGGAGTTTATCCCTAGCAGATTTGATTTACAGGAAACATTAAAAGTTCTTCAGGGTCTTCCCTGGTGGTCCAGCGGTTAAGAACCTGCCTTGCAATGCAGGGGACACATGTTCAATTCCTGCTCAGGGAACCAAGATCCTACGTGCTGCAGGGAAACTGTGCCCCTGTGCCTCAAGTACTGAGCCCCCGCGGCCAAGTAAATAAAATACATACATAGTATTAAAGAGAGAAAAGTTCAGGCTGAAGAGAAATGACACAATGGCAGACCTACAAGGAAAAAATGAAACATACTGGGCACGGCAGACAGGCTAGCCCTTGTCTAATTCCTTCAAAACAAAGCTGCCACTTAAAACATAATCCATGCTGAGTGCCGACATTCGAGGTGAAAGCAAAACGGGCGGCGACGGCAAATGGCAGGAGCGGGCGGTTCCGCGGGGGGTCAGGGTGTGGGTACAACTCAGCCCCAGAAGACCTGTGACTGCAGTCACTGGCGACCACTGCTAGTACTGCAAAGGCACAGCTCAGAAGCCACACAGTGCTGGTAGCTGGAGTAATGATGCCCAACTATCTGGAAAAATAACAGAAGCAAGAAAAGAGCAAAGAAAGGACAGCAAGCTGCAAGTCCGACTTCACGTCAGTGTGAAAGTGCAAGCGTTAGTTGCTCAGCTGTGTCCAACTCTGCGGTCCTCTGTCCGTGGGATTCTCCGGACAAGAACACTGGAGCGGACCGCATCTCCTTCCCCAGGGGATCTTCCCAACTCAGGGATCAAACCTGGGTCTCCTGCACTGCAGGCAGATTCTTTACCCTCCGAGCCAGAAGAGCCCATCACACTTCAATGATTAAGTACAAATGCTTATGCCGGATTCACATTGTGTGGCGGAGGCTAACAGCACAGTAATTATCCTCCAACTCGATTTTTTTAAAATGTTTAAATAAAGAGAAAAACTTAGACGTGAAGATACAAGTATAAATATCCCAACAAGTCCAATGAAAGACAAAAATGGGTAAAAAGAAGACCTAACCACGAGTACCAGGCGCTCCGCTCAACTGTAAAGACACAGACCAGTCAGAAGGGGAGGCAGCAGACAGGACACGCCGCACAGACGCTGGTCTAGGGCGCCAACTCCAAGAGCGCGAGTAGCGTGGGGGGCGAGGGCCGTCCGCTCTCTGAGCCTGAGAGTCCCCTTCATCCACAGCGCCAGGACCCAGGCTCCCCCGAACCCTGGGGGGCAGGCTGCCAGTGCTGGTTCCCGCCTGCTCGCTCCTCACCGTGGCCCGCGCTCCCCGCAGGAAGCCGCGGGTATCCCCGAAGCCACCCAGCCAAGGGCGGGGCCACGAGGCGCCGCCCACCGCACAGCCCCGTCTATTCCAGGGCGCACCGCCAGGTCTGGCAGAGAACAGGAGCGGCCTCCAAGCCCACCCCAAGCTTCTCTGAAGAGACGCCAGGCAGCTGGAGCCCAGCAGAGCACCGTCCACACACAGGCGTGCACGGCCGGGAGGGAGCGCGCAGGGGCCTTCAGAGGACACACAGGTTCTGCGAAAACCCCACTTGCCCTTGGGTGACTCCAAACCTTCCTGAGACGGGGCTGGGGTGGGGGTGGGGGGGCGCGGGGGTTGGTTCCCCACAGCCTCGATCACCGCTGCCTGCAGACACCAGTCAGGGTGGGCACTGCAGGCCAGTGGGGGGAGGGGGGAGCCCACTCCCAGTCCCCGGGGCCACACGCACCTCCAGGAGCCGGGAGATGGCGTCGGGCTGGGCTCTGGGCCGGCTG
This sequence comes from Budorcas taxicolor, assembly GCF_023091745.1. Classification (NCBI taxonomy): domain Eukaryota; kingdom Metazoa; phylum Chordata; class Mammalia; order Artiodactyla; family Bovidae; genus Budorcas; species Budorcas taxicolor. Next base: position 163,395,518 of record NC_068914.1, read on the forward strand.
TCATAGCAGGGCCACACCACCCGGCGCCTGCTCTGGGGGGCACCCCCATCTGGCCGCTCTTCCTCCGGGGGCTCAGGGGGCCCCTGCGCCAGTTCCCAGTCGTACGGGGGGCCCTCGGCCAGCGTCTCCTCGGTGTAGAAGTCCCACACCTTCAGGTTGGACACGTTGCTGTAGGGTCGCAGGACCTGGGGGCGGGCCTGGCGTGAGCACTGGGCGTGGAGGGGCCCAGCCACCTCGCCTGGGGCCCGGCTCACCTCCGCGTCCTCCGGCGCGTACATGTAGTTGTAAAACACGGGCGTCCGCTTGCTCAGCCGCTCCACGTACTCCCACACCGAGCGGCAGGCCTGCGGGGCCCGGCGATCCCCCTTCTCCTCGTAAAGCAGTCCTGTGGGCGGGCGGGTGGGGGGCAGCGCCGGACTGTTGACCACGCCCCTCCAGACCACGCCCCTACCCGCGGGCCACACCCCTTCTACAGGCCACGCCCTCGGCCAGCGGACCGCGCCCATCCCCGGGCCGCCCCCACCACCTCCCGTACCCACCCGCCCTGCCCCTGTACCCAGCTCAATGCGTTCGTAGTCGGAGTCCAGCAGGAAGGTCCGGAAGCGGCGAGACACGTGATGGTAGCCAAGGAACTTGAGGTAGAAAGGGCTGAACTCGAACTCCATGGGGAACTGCAGATGGATCTGTGTGCAATCTAGGGTCAGCGGCGAGAGGTCAGCACCCACAGCCCCCAGCCACGGCCGCCCGCTCACCTGGTGCACACAGTCCAGGAACTGCAGGAAGACTGGAGTGAAGCCGCTGCTCTGCCCAGCTAGGGTGTGGGCGCCGCGGTGGCTGAAGCGGTGGCCGAAGGACAGCCACTCCTTCTCCACCAGCAGACGGAAGCCCTCCAGGGTGCGGTAGAAGGGGTCCGACAGCAGCTGCACCAGGGACACCACCTGCCCGCCGCACCGAGGGTCAGCAGGGCCTGGGGACCCCGCCCCCCCACGCACCTGAGTGATGTCCCCACCCCCCCCACGCACCTGCGTGATGTCCCCGCCCCCTCCACGCACCTGAGTGATGTCCCCGCCCCCCCACGCACCTGCGTGGTAATGTCCCAGCCGTCCTCCAGGCTCACCAGGACGGAGGAGCCCGAGTCCAGGAGCTCCACCACCAGCACCGACACCTGCAGCAGCTTGTGGATCTGCGGGGACCCACACCCCTCAGCACCTCCCAGGCCCCCAGGCCCCACACATCCACAGAAGAGGTGGTTGTGCAGGCTCCCACCAGAGGACAGCCTGTGCCGTGGGAAGGCTGGACAGGCCCAAAGGGCGCAGGGGTGTGTCCCTCCTCCCGCCCACCTGGTCAGCGCCTTCTGGGCCTGAAGAAGTGGCCTTCCCTGACACGCCCAGTCCCACCAGGACAGAGCAGAGGGCGCCCACACGGTCGGGCCCTGGCCTCCACCTCTGTTCACCTCCCACCACTGGGAAGCAGCCATGATCTCCTCCCAAAGCCAGTGAGCAAGTCCAGACCCCACCCACCTGTGGCCCTAGGTAACTGGGGGGCCGAGCACCCAGGCGGCCACTGGACAGTCCCTCCCCGTGGCTTCTGCACCCCCTCCCAGCGCCATCCCCCACAGCGGGGTCGGAGCAGGGCAGAGACCTGGATGAGCCACTCTGAGTCTTCCAGTGAGCGCAGGAAGGAGGCAGGACCAGGCTCGGTGGCAGGACAGCCAGGGACACAGGCCTTTAGCAGCTTCTTGAAGCTCGCCTTCACCTGCCGTGCCTCGAACACCTCAATGGGCACCAGCTCCCACTGCTGCAGGGGGTCTGGCCGCACACCCTGGAAAAGGCCGACCGTGGTAAGGCGGGCCCAGGCCTCACGTCCCCTCCCGGCCCTGGGACCCCACCCCTGTCACCTTCAGCTGGGCTTTGTCTCCAATGATATAGAGGGCTGCACGCTGCGGCCGCAGAAAGCCTGGGTCAGCAGGGGCCCCGTTGGCCTGGGGGGGGCCCACGCCTGCTAGCCGGGAGCCCACATCAGTGCTGAGCCCACCACTGCGCCCGCTGGCCCGGACGCTGCCCCATTTACCTGCACAGAGAAACGAGGTAAGCGCCAGACCGGGGCCAGGGCAACACTTACCTAGGGCTGAGTTCCCAGGAAGGGCAAGGGCGGGACTCGGGGCATCAGGCTGTTAGTGCCCAGGGCTGTGGGGAGGGCTGGGTTACACCAGTCTGCAGGTGGGGCCGTTAGTGCCAGACATGGGGACGTCAGTGCCCGTGACCGCTCAGTCCCGTGGGGACCATCGGGGCCAGGTGTGGGGGAGCCGGCCGGAGTGGCCAGTACGGTACCTCGGGGCGCAGTCCGTCTGGAGGCCGAGGCCGCCATGGGGTTGGACAGCGTGGTGACCCTGGCTCTGGGGCTGGGCGCTGGGGGTACAGCAGAGAGAAGGCTCAGGCCTGGCCCCAGGCCTGGGGGGCGCCCAGCGACGGGGAGACTGCGGCCTGAGGGGACTGCGTGCAGGGCTGGGTTGCCCCAAAGCCCCAGAGAGCCATGGGGAGACAGAGACAGCGGGGGTCAGCACCAAGACCCTCTGGGCCCCCAGGGCGAACCAGGGAACAGAGGACCCAACGGTAGGTAGAGAGGGGAGGGGACAGGCTGGACACTGGGCCTCCTCTGCACCCTCAGCCCATGGACGCTGCCCGGGCTGCTCATGACGCGGCCGCCCAGCACTCCCTGCCAGGCACACAGCAGCAGGAGGTGACCACGAAGTACGGCCCAGAGAGGAGGCGGCCCCCAGCCTGGGACCTCCAAGGCTGGTTCAATCCAGGCCACGGGCAGGCTCAAGGCTCATGGGCTGGACGTGCAGGGAGCTGGCAGGACGAGGCTCTGAACTGGCCTCTGGGTTCCAAAGCCAGCACCAAGCCCCGCCTCTCCTGAGTGGGGTGCGGGCCACGGGAGGTGAGCACGAAGGCAGCCTACCACGCTGCAGATGGAAGCACCGTCACCCACAGCAAGGACACTGTGTCTTCGTGACAGTCTGAACCGGAACCGGGCACAGCTGAGGTAAGCTGAACCCTGTCCACCCCAGGCAATGAGGGCATGGCCCCTGCCCGGAACTTGGGGGACACCAAGCAGCCACACCACAAGCACCACTAGGGGAAACCCAGGCACAGGGGACAAGAGGCCCTGCGGAGGGGTGCCTGCTGCCTCACGGGCTGCTCAGAACCTCTGGAGGGGACGGAAGGCAAGACAGCACGACCGTAAAACGTACTGAAGCACGGAAAACTGAAAACTAGAAGTGACGTTCCCAGCAGAGAAGCGACGCGGGTAAGGTACGTGCCCCTTCAGAAGGGCAGATGCCAAGGCTGGTCCTCCCTAGGTTGGCATCCCCGTTAACCACGAGGACAGGGGAATGCCCGTTTCCACAGCCGACACAAGTCCTGTGCCTCAGGGTGGGGCAACTGACCGCAGGGAGGGCTGCAGACGTGGGTGGTGAGCTCACAGGACTCAAGAGTGGGCAGCAGGAAGAATCAAGGAAGATGCCTGGGCTTCTGGAAGGCTGGGCCCACAGGTGGTGCCAGCCCCCGAGCCCACTTGAGGACCCTAGCACGTCTGGCAGCTAGAGCCACAGCAGAGGAAAGCGCAGACACGTCTGAGGGAGGGAGGGAATCAGGAAGGCCTGAGTGACAAGCGACCCCTGGTGTGACGCCTGTACCAGCTAGGGTAAGCGGTGGGGGGTCTCACACAGAAGAGACCCCCGTGTGACCTCTGCCGACTGCACACACAACCGCCAGGACAGCTCCGGGTGCGCACAGGTCCTAGGTGGACCCTGTCACCCTATCTGCTAAGGAACAGGCGGAGGTCGGCTCCGGCCAGCATCTGGGCCATAGTCAGGCCAAGGGTGGGCAGCTTCTCAGACCTTGTGCCTCGAGCGGGCAGAGGAGCCCTCCAAGCACAGACTGAGAGGGCTCTGATCCCCAGGCCCCAAGCACAGAGAAGCAACAGGAGTTACATGGCAGCTGGGGGAGGCCCAGTGGGCCAAGAGAACAAACCAGAGGAGGCCAGAGCATCGTGAGGGCCCAGGAGGGGAGACGGGGGCAGGGAAGGAGGTGGCCGTCACAGGGCCTCGATGAGGGGAACCGGGCGTGGGATGGGGCTGGGGGAGGGTAAGCGCAATGTAGAGGTGACTGCCTCGGAGCAAGGCCCCTGGGCGAGGCTGCTCCTGCCAGCACACACCCCTCCCCTGCCTGCAGGCCCTGGGGCCCTCACGGGTGTCTGTCTAGAATCTCTCCCACTGCCAGGCACTCACGCGGGGCACCACCCCAACAGCGTTCCCACCCCAGGACACCAGACCCTGTGCACAGCATCACAAGCTCTCCTGCACCACCGAGTACCTCCCGGGTCACCCGGCACCTGTACCCTGAGGGCGAATGGCAGGGCCCAGGATGGCCCCTGGTGCATGCCCTTGGCCTGCCGCCTCCTCTGCAAACCCCCGAAGGAGTGGTCAGAGCAGGGCCTCAGGACACTTACCTGGTCCCACTGCCCTGACACTGCCCCCTTACGGGCCTGCCCTCCATAAATGCCACCACTGCCTGCAAGTCCTCCCGTCCAAGCACTCACCATGGCTGCCCATGTGGGCGGAGGAGAAGCCGCTGAGCGTGTTGCGGCCGGACGCATCCGCGTATCGCGGCATGGAGCTGACCACGGCCTGCAGATACTTCTCCTGTTCCAGGCTGCTGGAGTCCGCCTGGGACTGGCCTGGGGGGGGAGGCGTAGGTGGGGGCAGGGCCCTGGGGCGGGGCGAGAGGCAGGGCGAGGGTGCCCGGGCGGGGCCATAGCAGGCGCAGGGCGCCTACCTGGAGAAGGCGCATTCTGGGCCTTGAAGAGGCCTACGACACCCTTGCCGTGCAGGCCTCCAGAGCGCAGCAACACAGCCTTGGAGCGCCCGCTGCGCCAGCAGACCACCGGAAAGCGGTTCTGGCGGTAGCAGCGGGAGACGCGCTGCAGAGCGTTGTCCTGGACGCTCTGGGGCACGATCAACAGCCCGGGGTAGCTGCGAGGAGGCAGCGGTGGCGGGTGAGGGCGGCGGCAGCCACCGTGGGCCCGCAGCCAGCGCCCCGGGGCCACGCCAGGGCTCACCTGCGGCAGATGGCGTACATGCGGTTCACCGGGGAGATCCGGAAGGGCTCAGACTTGGCTCGGCTCAGGCTGCTGCTCAGCGTGCCCAGCCCCAGGCGCTGGTAGTCCCGGCAGCACGCCCGCTCCACCAGGCTGCTCATGGTCATGCGGTCGGAGGGCTTCAGGGCTGACGACGGCGTCAGCGTGCTGGGCTCCAGCTCCTCCGAAACTGGGGCAGACCAGGCACGCAGGGCTCGTCACTCACAGACCTCCCAAGTCCCCTACCCTCCCCAGGAAGGCCTTCACCCAGACCGCCCAGGGCTCCCCACCCCCACCAGAGATCTCATCCTCCTGGTCCTCCGGGGGCGGCTGGCCCCGGTGCTCCCAGCTGGGGGGGTTGTACTTCTTCCGCGTGACATACTGCCGCCCGATAGTCTTCTTGGCGTTCTTCACCAGGTTCCTGGATAGGGTCCTGGGGGTGGGAGAGCCCGGCCACCACGATGAGATGAACAGGGGACACACACAGTGTGCTGGCTTTCGGGCCCAGCTCCCTACCTGAAGGAAGGTCCCTTGTCCTTGGTGGCACGGGGCGGCCGGCCGGGGGTGTGGGCAGAACCCAGGGTGAGTGCGAACGTGCCTCTGATGTCAGGGGGGTACCGCAGCTTGTGCAGCTGCTTGCGGAAGAGCTCAGCGCTGTCAGACCCCACCTCCTCGTCAAATGCCATCTTCAGCAGCTGCGTCAGACGGGAGGGCCTCAGAAGCTGGACAGCCCATGGGCCTGAGCCCAGCCACCAAGGCAGACAGGCCTCCGGGACAGCCCACGCTGCATCACTGGAACGCGAGTGTTTTTAACAGGGTGGATGGGTGAGAGCCCTATGGCCAGATGGGCCCCGGAGAAGGTGGCTGGTCTACCACGGGACCGTGAGAGTCAGTCTCGCCTCTGCATCCAGAGACGGACACCCCTGAGGGAGCACCCCAAGGACACAGGGCTAACGGAGGGTCTGCTCCCCAAACCACACGCAGCTGCAGACGGACGACCCAATCTTTGTGTGCACCCCCTCCGCAGGGGTTTCAGTCAGGCGTGCTCATGCAGCACACGCGACCCGGATCCTGGGGCCCAGCCTCACACACGAGACAGCGAGTCCCGACAACCAGCACTTGGCGCCGCGGCCCCTGCACAGATCAGGGCCGCAGAGGGCTCGGTGCGGGCGCCACTGCCGCCCGTGCGGACGGCACGAGGGGCCCTCAGACCCCTGCCCACCTGGAAGGTGCAGGAGCGCAGCTGCAGCCCGTCCTGCAGGAGCTGCTGGTCCACAGGGGTCTGGACGCTGATGCGCTTCTCCTTGGTCAGCGCAGCCACCGGGAAGGAGCGGACCACCACCTGCTCCCCGACTTGGAACAGGCCGGGTGCAGAGTCAGAGGGAGGGGAGGGGGTCACAGAGCCTCAGGGCACCAGAGCTATGGGGCAGCCGGGGAGGGAGAGACAGCAGCCCGTCTCCACAGACCCCCCACCCCTGAGGCGGGAGAGGGAGGGGCCGAGAAAGTCCCGCTCGCCCAGGGACCTGGGAGCAGAGGGGAGGCAAGGGCAGGGTGGGCGCAGAGGCCCCGAGGCTCACCCAGGGGGTCGGTGGGCATCCCTGTGAAGATGACCCGGTACGTGGTGAGGAACACGGCGCCTTCGGCCGGCAGCAGCGCGGGGCCGCCTCCGGGCCCCCCCGCGCCCTCCTCTCGCCCGTCGGGCAACAGGTAGACACGAAGGCCATCCAGCACGCACTCCTCTCCGGGCAGCAAGCGGGGCCGGAGCAGCTTGGGCTGTTTGGGGAGGGGAGTGGTGCCTCAGGACCCAGCTGGGTCCTGGGCCCGGCCCCCGCGGCGCCCCTCACCTTCTGGATGGGGGGCAGCCTCTTGCTCTCTCTGTGCACGGCCTCCAGGGTCTCGATGTGCATCTGGACGATGTCTGGGGGAGAGCGGCTCTCACACCAGGGCCTGGGCCCGCCCACCCAAGGGGAGTGTCTCCAGGCCCAGGCCCCATACCTGGCACCATGACATGCAGCCCCTTGAGGTGGTCGCTGGTGACCCCACTCTCTGTGCAGACCTTGTCCACAAAGCGGTTGATGAAGCGGACCACAGCCCCGGCCACATCACAGGTCTCTGCGTCCTCGAAGCCGCTCTCCGTGTCATAGCTCTCCGCCACGCTGCCCGCCATGCTGGCCAGGGAGGGGCACAGTGGGCGCCGGCCCCAGCCTGAGGCTCACGCCGCCCGTCCCCACCTCAGGCCAGGCCCCACCTGTTGGTGACAAGGCTGTTGCTGGCGCTCTCGAGCTCGCCCAGCCCCGGGCGCTCCCGAAGCAGGCGGCTCTTGCTGCTGTCCAGGGGCAGAAGCAGGTAGCTCATGCGGTTGGCGTAGTGGATGGCCTGGCTGAAGACGGTGCTCTCCTCCTTCTGCACCAACTCCTGCTGCTTCTCCCGGCTCAGCGTGGGCCACAGGCGCCTCTGCTCAGACGCCACGTCCAGGGCAGAGCGCTCGTCCTGCACGGGGGCCTCCCCTGCCTGCCGCAGGGCCACAGGTGAGCGAGAGCCAGGCCCACCCACCCCCCGGCCCAGGGAGCCCCCACACACCGAGAAGGGGTCTCGGTCCTCAGCAGCCTCCAGGTAAAGGGCCCGGATGTGGGTCTGCACGTCCCCGTAGAACATGGCCTCCCAGAACTGTGGCGTGCTCCAGACCACGTGCTCCTGCACGCAGCTGTAGGCAAACTGCGTCACCCCTGGGCTCAGCTTCTGCAGAGGCCAAGTGGGAGTCAGCGGGGGCAGCCGGAGCGGGCAGGGGAAGGCCCTGGCCACCCCAGCACTCACCCGGCAGAAGGCAGTGACCAGGGGCAGCAAGGCAGCTGCGATGCCGTGCTCATCCAGGGAGGTGCAGTCCTGCAGCAGCCAGGGGCGTCGGAACCCTGCCCAGCGCGCCCCCACCGGCACCGCCGCCAAGAGCAGCACCTCCCGCCGTCCCTGGACTGTCTGCACCCGTCCCCAGAGCTGCCAGGAGGCTGAGGGCAGGAGGCCTCTGCACGGGGGCCCTCCTAGGCCGCCCTCAGCAGCAGACCAGGGCCTCCCAGCTGCTGCGCTACCAGGAGAGGTCCCCTTGCAGGCTAGCTGGGGAAGCCCTGCCCGCCCCCGCCCTGCGGCCCCCTCGCCAGCAGACTGTGGGGCCTGGCCTCACCTGCAGACAGCAGTTCATCATGCGGACCACGAAGTCGAACTGCTGGTGGTCCAGGACGGCCCGGCTCTGCTGCGCGTGCAGGCGCAGCTCCTGGGCAAGGCAGCGGCGGGCCGCGCGCCCCTTCAGGGCCCTCAGCACAGCTGGGAGCAGCTGCGGGCAGAACCACAGGGAGGAGGGCTCCAGCCTGTGCAGACCCCCGCCGTGCCCTGCGGGTCTGCAGGGAGGCACAGGGAAGGCCCGGCCCAGAGGTGGGGGCCGGAGCACAGGCTCTCCGCTCTGAGGAGGCTGGAAGCCACTCGGGTCCGGTCTGCACCAGCCTCGGCGCTTCACTGCCCCAAAGAGACTGACGCTCCAGTGCAGCCAGCCCTGCCCACACGCGGCTCACGACTCGGCCAGCGTGCCGAGGCGCTCTGAGGGAGGCGACCCCCTGGCCGGCCAGACCCTGTGTCCAGAACACACGTGCCAGCAGCCAGCTCAGCACCGCGGGCTCAGAAGGGCTACGCTCGCACCTCTGTTGCTACCATTCTCTCTGAAACGATCAGGAACCCAGTGAGGGGCTGGTGTGAGCACCAAGTGCCTCACGGACAACCACACAGCCACGACCCACGAGGCAGACTCAGCTGGTTGTCCTGAGGCCGGAAGCGCCAGTGGACGCCACAGGGTGGAACGCTAAGTGACCTCCACCTTCTACAAATCAGAACACACAAAACACACAGACGCACGCACGTCTACACTACTTCCTGTCAGAGAGAGAAAAAAACCACTGAAACCCTTAACATGTTCTGATACCTAAACGCTGAAGGAAACCCCCCTGCAGGCCACGTCCAGCTGCTCTGAGCTGGAGGGAGGGGGACCCAGACCTGGCGTCCACCTGCCCTTCTCGCCTGCCTGGCTCCCGCCAGTGGCCCACGGGAGGAGGACCAGGGCTCCTCTGGGAGCTGCCGCCCCGGCCCAGAGCAGCCACATGGAGCGCCCAGCACCCCTCACCTTCTTGGCCTCCAGCATCTTCCCCTCGAACACGTAGGAGATGCAGTTCCGGACCACCTCCAGCCGGCGTGCGCTGTTGCCATGCAGCCCGCCACTCCGCTCCACGATGGCCGCTGGGGAGCAGACAACACGCTCGCCTCTGACCTCACACCAGCTCTCAGCCACACGCACGCTCCCCTCCCGGCTACGCACTCATGGGCGGCCCCGAGGGCACAGTGGTCCTCTTCTCAGCCTTCACAGCTGGGGGCGCGCCCTGCATCTTGGCGGCGGCCTGATCCACGATCCACTGCACCATGCCCTCGTCCAGCCGGGGGAAGGGCCGGGGTGCCCGCCGCAGGTGGCTGGCCTCGCCTGGCCGCTGCACCTTGTGCATAGCCACAGCTGGGTACGGGTTCTCCTGGGGGCACACAGGCAGGGTGGGCGAGCGGCCCCGCCGGGGCGACAAGATGGCCTTGCCAGACCAGCCCACGGCTCGCGTCGCCCGCCTTACATTCTTGTACAGCTGCTCGGCCAGTTCCTTGACGTGACGGAGAACTCGCTGGGGGTGGTTCTCGTCTGCCCGCATCCGAACGACTTCATGGGCCACCAGCTGGGTGCGGAGCAGAGTCAGGAGGGTTGGCTCAGGCAGGATGGGGTGGGGGGGCTCCTCCCGGCTGGGGTGGGGGCACACCTCATCAAACAGGTCCGTCGGGCGGTAGGGGACCCCGCGTTCTGACACGAAGCCTGCGAAGGCCATGCCCTCCAGCACCTTCATCAGGAAATCATCCTCCACCAGCCCGCGCTGACCCAGGAAAGCTGCCTGGGGTGCATGAAGGAGTCAGCCCTCGGGCACCCCTCTCTGCCCACCCGCGCCCCGCCCAGCACCCACCTTATGGAAGCGGATGACGGGCTCCGGGTGGACGCGGACCGTGTGCAGACACCAACGGTAGCCTTGCAGGAGCTGAGCAAAGAGCCGCAGGAAGACGGCGCGCAGCTCCTTGTCCTGGGGCACATGCGCGGCTGACTGCCCGCCCTGCCCTCCTGACCGCCCCCACACCCCCCGCCATGGTCCCTCCTCCGGGGCTCAGCAGCTGGGGCCCAGAGCTGCAGTGACGCCCACCTGCATCTTCAGGGAGGAAATGGACGTCGTAGGTGGAGGGAAGGCAAGATCAGCCAGCTCCAGCTCCGGATCCAGGACCTGTGGAGGCAGCAGGAACCAGGGCCGGCTGCACACCAGCCCCAGGCCCCGGGCCCCCCCCCGCCCACCGCGCAGCCCCACCGCGGCCCCAATTCCGCCTCACCATCGGGCCCCCTGCCCACCGCGCGGCCCTACCGCGGCCCCGCTTCCGCCTCACCATCGGGCCCCCCGCCCACCGTGCGGCCCCAATTCCGCCTCACCATCGGGCCCCCTGCCCACCGCGCGGCCCCACCGCGGCCCCGCTTCCGCCTCACCATCGGGCCCCCTGCCCACCGCGCGGCCCCACCGCGGCCCCGCTTCCGCCTCACCATCGGGCCCCCCGCCCACCGCGCGGCCCCACCGCGGCCCCGCTTCCGCCTCACCATGCTCAGGATGCTGTGTGTCTGACTCTGCAGTGGCTCAGGCAGGGGAGGAATGTGCACACACTCGGGGACAGTCACCGTCCCGCCATCCAGATCAGCAACAATCACGTCCAGCTGTGCAGCAAAGGGACCGAGAGGTCAGGGGCCACGGGCCGCTCGGCAGGGCCCGGGGTCGGCCCGGCCCGGAGCAGCAAGGCAGGCCCCGAGCAGGCCTCACCAGCTCCTGGGCCTCTGCCTGGAAGGCGGCGTTGACTCCGATGATGAAGGGCGTGGGCGTGCTGAGCACCTCCAGGAGCTGTGCCGGCAGGATGGGCACGTAGGTGAAGCTGCAACAGGCCGGGGCTCAGTGCGGCCGCCCCACGAGGGCTGGGGCGGGCAGAGGGGCCACGGGCGGCACTGAGGGAGGCACCTGTATCTGAGCGGGAACAGCAGCGCCAGGAGTCCCCGGCAGGCGTCCGAGAGCCGCTGGTAGCTCCGCGACAGGAAGAGCACCTTGTGCTCAGTGAGCGCCGCGCAGAACAGGGACAGCACGTTGGTGATGCCTGAGAGGGACGCAAAACAGGGACAGCACGCTGGTGATGCCTACGGGGAGATGGGCTCAGGGGCCCGGCGTGCAGGGCAGCCTCAGCCCACTGGCCGGGCGGGCGGAGGGGGCACTGTGCGGGGGGCCAGGCTCACCCAGCTGGCGGAACAACAGGGCCACGCTGCAGCGGCTGATGGGCAGCGAGTCGCTGAGCGGGGTCTGAATGACCTGCCGGTCCCCAGCGCCCAAAGAGATGGTTCTCTGCAGAGAGAGGGGCCAGGGCTCAGCTGCTCCGACCAGACCTGCGTCAGCCCAGGGCTCCACAGCCTCAGGAGAGCCTGGGGGGCGGAGAGACCCCCAGGTGGGACTGGCAGGGATGGGCAGGGGCAAAGGCCAAGCCCGGCTTCTGCCGGCCCAAGGAGCGCTCCAGAGAAAACTTTGGGCCTCTGACCTGGGGTGAGGATGGGGCCTAAGTGGGCAGAAGAAACAAACAGTCCGTACCACTCCATCCTCACCAGAGTCCAGCTGCACAGGACAGACAGGCAGAGAGACAGTTAGACACACCCACACGCGGGGGCACAGACGGGGGCACCGACAACCAGAGACAGGCACACCCGTGGAGCGCGCGGGCAGAGCACACAGGTGCGGGTGGAGCCAGGCGTGAGCCGGGACACGAAGCAGGCAGGGCCACGGGGGGCGGCGACTGCCAGCGGCCCTGACACAGGAGGGCGTCCAAGGCCTGGCGCTCCACCAGGCGGGACCCCGAGGGCCTCCAGGCCCCACCCCGTGGCCTCGGACACGACGTGGGCCTGAGGCTGCAGGCGACGGCCTGCCCCTCAACCCACCTGCGAGCCCCCGGCCAAGGGGATGACGCAGGTCAGCAGGTTCCCGACCACGTTCTCCAGGCCCACGTTCAGACCCTCTACGTGGATGGTGTAAATGAGGCCGAGGCTGTTCTGCAAGGATCACAGGCTGGGGATGACGGTCCAGCCAGCGAGAGCACCCCACGACTGACCTGGGGAGCCAGCTGCCCGCCTCACCCTGAACACCTCCACGTGGTCCAGCCGTGACACCAACACCAGCGTCTTTGGAGCAAACAGCTGGCCGGGCGGGCCGGGCGTTGGGGCGGGCAGTGCCCCCGGGCCCCCCTCATCGGCCTCCTCATCCCGCTCGGCGCCATCCTGGGCGCACGGACCTTCCTGCGGACAGAAGCCGTCTGCCAGGGTCTGCGCACACCCCCGAGCCCGGTGGGGAGGGGGCAGGGGTCCAGGCGACGCAGACGGGCCTGGCAAGCTGGAAAGTGCAGCCTCTGTGGGGTGGAGGACCAGACACAGACAGGGAGAGACGTGCATGGGGCGGGGGGGGGGGGGGGGGGGGGGGGGTCCGCAGCCAGAGGGTGGCCTGGCGTGCTGACCTGCGTGGGCTCCACAGGCTCCCAGAAGGTCAGGCAGGCACAGTAGTGCCGCTCGGAGTTGATGTCGGTGAGGACAGCGACGAAGAAGGTGGGCGGGTTCCGCTCAGGACACAGCTGCCACCCGCTGGGCTGGCAGAACTGGGAGAGAGGGCGGGCCACCCGTCAGCGCCTGCTGCCCCCAGCCCTCAAGGGGCCGCAGGCCAGGCCCAGCACCAGGGGACAGCGGGCTCTGCCACCCAAGTGCCTTGCCTCCCAGAGCTCAGCACCCTGCCCACAGGAGGAGGGAAGAGCCTCTGGCCGCTCCGTAGGGGCAGGGACCCTGGGACGCGGGACAGGCCCCCATCGTGAAGCAGGGACGTGACGGGGACTCCCCACCCTCCAGGGCAGCAACGTCGCCCTGTACCCAGCAGGGCCAGGCACTGTGGGGGCCCACAGCGTCTGCCCCGCCACCTCGGCACCCCCAGCCCTCAGCCCCACGCTCTGGGGCGCCCCACTCACCAGCTCGATGCCCTGAGGGAATGGGTTGTCCTCCCAGTCCTTCTCTGGGAAGCGCTGCAGGATCTGGCCCTGGCCTTCCCCACTCCCTGAGAACAAGAGCAGGGGTCAGGGCACCGCCCGAGCCCCACAACCCCACGCGACAGGAGCCTCGAGGGTCCAAGCGGAGCCATCTCTGCCACCTGCCCTCATCCGGCAGCAGAGCAGCCCCAGCCCCCAGACCTACGGTGTCCCTAAAGATGACTGCGTGAGGAATCTGCAGCCCAGGGCCGCCAGGGGCGTGGAGAGGAGCCCGGCTGTGGGTCGGGGTCTCCAAGAGCACCCGGGCCTCCCCACAGAGTAGAAACCAAGCTGATGGCCGCCAGGGGCAGGGCAGATGGACACAGGGAGGTTGGGACTGACGCCTACACACCGCCAACAGAAACAGGTAGCCGACCGGGGCCTGTGGCAGCGCACAGCAAGCGGCCCCGCGCCCTGCGGTGACCCTCGCGAGCGGTCTGTGAAACTGCGGTAGTGTTACTGGCTCAGTTGCATCGACTCCTTGCAACCCCAGGGGCCGTAGCCCCGCAGGCTCCTCTGTCCAGGAGTCTCCAGGCTGGAACGCTGGAGTGGGCTGCCGCTCCCTTCTCCAGGGGATCTTCCCAACCCAGGGACTGAACCAGGGTCTCCTGCACTGCAGGCGGATTCTTTGCCGTCTGAATAGTTAATTCACTTTCCTCCACAGCAGAAAACACAGCATTATGTATTTACTATAATCGAATAAAAAAAAATTTAATGACCTGGAAACTTCAAAAAGTAAAGCTATGAGTGCCTCAAAAAAACAAACAACAGAGTGCAGGTGCCCTGGCCCAGGGGATGGCAGCAAAGGGAGCTCAACCCGCCCACCCTCAGCCCCTGGCCCCAGGCCCCAACCCCCACACCCACTCCCCAAGTCAGAGCCCCCCAGCGAGCCAGCTCCAGAAGGGGAGAGCTGTTCCCGACCCCACGGCCGGCCCCCAGCTCAGGCCCTCAGCCCCCAGCTCAGGCCCTCGGCCCCCAGCCCTGCCTCCCCTCGCCCGCCAGCCCGACAAAGGTCTCACACCGATGTGGGCGCCCGAGAAGGAACCCCTGCGCCTGCGGCCCCCAACTGCCGCGTGTTCCTGCTGCCTCAGAGGCAGACAGGACCAGCAAAGGCCCCAGAAGAAGGCCAGAGTGGGCTGGGGCTGGCAGGAAGGGCAGGAAGGCTTTCCTGAGCCCTGAAGCTGGTGGGCACAGCTCTGCCCCCTGCCCACATGGGCTACCACGCACACCCACCGTGCACACACCACACGGCTGTGTGCAGCCCTGGGCCCCCTGGACTGGGGGAAGGGCATGTCCCTGCACCCCCAGCCTCCTAGCTCCCACGTGTTCCCCAGAGACCCCCTCCAGGCACGAGGGACTGTTCCCAGTCCAGCCCACATGGGCAGGGCCAGCTGGAGACCCCTCCCTCCTGCCCACCCTCCACGGAGCCAAATCTGGAGGCGTGATGCGGGCCCAGTCAGGGAACCACTCTCCTCGCAGAACTGGAGGAGGATGGACAGGGGTCTCTGACCCAGCAAGGCAGCAGCTCAAGCAGGAAAGACAGAGCCCCTCCCCCTTCACGTCCCACCCTCAAGCAGGTCCCACCGCCATCTGCTCAGACCAGCCTCGACTGCCGCCCCAGGCGCCAGAGGAGCAGGGGCAGAGGGCGGGCGGGAAAGCCGAAGCATGCAGCCCCTGCGGGCCTGCAAGACACGGGCCCAGAAGCCTCAGACACAGCTGGGGCCTAGACCCGAGGGCGCTGGCAAACAGACCCCAGCACCCCCCAGGACCCCAGAGGGCCGGCGATCGGGGCTGCAGTCTCGAGCCCACCACCCTCCAGGAAGAAGGCCGGGAGCAGGTAGGTGGCTGCTGGCTGGGGAGGGAGCAGAGCTGTGACTCTGACTCACAAAACCTCAGCTTCCTGCTGCCCTCCCCTCCCCCACTGACACTGACCGAGGTGGCAGACAAGCCAGGGTGGGGAGAACAGGTGCCTGTTGCTGCCACACCCAGACACACAGACACAGACACACACCCTGGGCCCTCCAGGCCCACCCTGAGGGCCGCCCTCAACAAGCCCAGGCTCGCGGGCCCTGCACAGGGCTCCTCCCCATCCACGCCCCCAGAGCCAGCCTGTGTGCAGCCCCAAACCGCACCCAGGGCTCACCCAGTTCTTGCCACGAGGCAACAGGAGGAGGGGGTGCGAGGGCGAGGACGGCAGCCCCTGCCACCCCCCCCCCCACCACCGCCCCGGCCCCGCATCCCCCAGCGTGGGGGCAGGCGGCCTACAGAGGGCGCTCCCCACGCCCCCTCCCCGGGCAGAAGGCAGAGAAACCGGCCACTGGCCCCCCATCATGCAGACCGTCAACTCCCAGAGCAGGCTCTGCCTCCAAAGAGCAGGCTTTCCTAGACCCAGAGCCCTCCCCTGCACCGACAGAGGTGAGGGCCAGCGGGGGCTGGGGCGCCAGCGGGGCGGTGAGCAGACCCCCACCAGCTCCTCCTGAGCCACGCCAGCCCCAAACCTGGCCCTCAGGCCTCAGCCCAACGACCATCACCTCCTCAAGCCAGCTCTCCGAACCCTGCCCACGCACAGGGGCTGCGGTGCGACCCAGGAATCTCCCACCCCCCAGCCACTGCCTTCTGGGGTTCCTGGGGCACCTGCCAGCCAGAGAGGCCTCCAAGAAGCTCCATCCTGCACCCGCGGCCCTCGGGCTAACCAGCCTCGGCCGCTCCTCCCACCCCACGGGCAGACCGGCTCCTGGGGGGACGTGTGGGCAGCATCCTGAGCCCCAAACACACCGGGCGCGCCACGGGCCTTCCCGATGCCCTCCCCCTCCTCTGAGACCCCAGCCCACACCTCCACTCTGTGCCAACAGGGGCCCAGGTGCAGCACGGCTGCGGGCCTGCATTCTGGGGATGGAGGGTATTTGCCACGTTGCCCAGCACCCTCACCAACCCCAGCTCCTGAGGCCACGGACGGGACCTCGAGCAGCTGAAGCTCCTGCCCCACCTCGGGTAGACAGAAGAGAGGAGCCCCCTCCCACCCGTGACAGGACTAACGCAGACAGCACAGCGGGGCCCCGCAGGGCTGGCCTCGGGGGCCTGGAGGAAGGACACAGAGGCCCCCTGGGACACAGGCAGTGCAGGGCTTCCTCCTGCAGCCGTTCTCCACACAGCCAACCCCGCGGGGGGAGCACAGAGCGCGCGTCTGTCATCCCCAGCAATGCCGTCACCAGTGCCAGGCTCCGATGCCCGGGCCAACCCAGGCCAGCAAGTGCTGGGGGCAGAGGCGAAGGAAGGCTGGCAGCCTGCTTGGCCACCCCCTCACTCAGAGCTCATGCCCAGAGACCAGCCCGGCCGTCGGAAGGACAGCACCCTCCTGCTGGTCCATACCCCAGACCTCAACACACGGCCCCCCACCACTCCCCCGAGGCCACAGCGCAGGACTCGGCAGAGGGGCTGCAGCCTCTCCAACCTGCCGGTCAGACAAGCCTGGCTCTGACCCAAGGCTTTAGACCCTTTGGGCTCCCAGCCCCGGCCAGCCCAAACAGCTCCGACCTGCTCCAGAAGAGGGGCAGGGCCATGGGTGGGGAGAGGTGACCAGCTCAGCGCAGTCAGGAGTGAGGCCAGGGCTGGAAAGCCCTCTCCTCAGACAAGACCACCATGGCCAGGAAATGGGCATGGGGGGGCTCTCTGGCCCCCATGATGTCCCCAGAGCTGGGCCAGGTTGTAAAATATGCTAAACCTAGGTCCTCAGTGAGGAGCGCCCCCAACTCATCAGCAGAGGAGCCTGCAGCCTCTGAGATGAATGGAAAGGTCCCACCCCAGCCCTCCCTGCCCTGCTACCTAGAGCCTGTTGTCAGGTAGCCCCACAAAACCAGGATGCTCCCTCAGGCAACGAAGATGTCCAGGTGCCAGGCAGGGACAAGGCCCCACCACGCCTACCCTCTCCACTGAACCCAAAGGCCCCGTGGCCCTGGGCTTGAGGCCGAGGCCTGCCAGCAGGCAGGGGCCCTCCAGCTCCAGCAAAGGCGCCCACTGCCACAAGCGTCCACACATGTGCGGCTCGGTGTTAACAAGACACCCGTCACTTCCTGGAGCTTCCTGTGTGATCGCGGCATGTGTGCGTGCCCCCCTCACTGTGCTCACGGCAGCTGGCGGGGAGGCCTCTGTGACTCATCCCGCCACCAGAAGAGGAGACGGAGGCGCAGGGGCCAAAAGACTGGCCCGAGGTCACAGAGGCACCGAGAGGCCAGGCCGGGGCCTCAGGCTGCGCGCCTCTGCTGCAGCCTGGGGGCTGGCTCCTCACAGGCTGGACCAGTGCTGCCAAGGAAGGCCCTGAGGCGAGGTGGCCAGCCAGCAGATGGCCAGCTCCAATCCCAGAAGGTAGCGGTTAGGGGGTTCCACGGCCCCCAGCCCTACTGCAAGGGACATCTTAAGACGCACTCCTTCCCGTCACTCAGGGTGACAGGCACTGTGGCACCGACCTTCTTCCCTGTCCCGCTCAGAGGCCACATACTCCGCGGGTGCCCACTGCCTGCGTCGCTCCAGCCAGCTTGTCGTGGAGCCCACCGAGGCTGCCTCTCCTCTCCCTGACACGCACTCCAGCTGCCGCCGCCGTCAGCATGCCTCCCCCGGCCTCTGCCTCCTCAGCCTCCCCGCACAGCCTGCAGCGACCTCAGCCCCCAAGCCCACACTGCTTATGCAGTCCTGGGACCCTCATGCTGGGGCCGCCCCAGACCCTGTGCACCCCCTGCCGCAGGTGGCACAGCCTTCTCGCTGCCCCACCCCACGTGTCCTGGAGAAGACAGCTCTCCATCTGGCCTGTGGGACACTCACAGCCTCCACGTGCAGGCTGCACGCGAGGACGACTGGTCCTGGCCCAGAACGCTGTCCCTGACACCGAGGGTGTCGGGCGGACAGGACGGGTAGAGGTGCGCTGTGTGAGAGGGAGTGAGGAGGGTGGGGGCCCAGCAGGCGCAGGCTCCGGGAGAGGCAAGGCAAGGAGGGCGACAGCGGCAGCCAGGGCGTCGAGAAGCAGGGTAGAATGGGGGTCTTGACCCCACCCTCAGGCTCCAGGCTCAGCCCCAACCTGACCACACAGCCGTCCCCATCACCCCAAAGCTGCGCCTGCCCTCCTGCAGCTGGGGTCTGAGCCGCAGCGAGGCTCTGGGCGAGCCTGGGCGCGGGTCCCACTCCCTCTGTAGTGGCTCAGACCAGGCGCTCAGCCTCTGCCCGGACTGCAGTGTACGGATGGGGGCGACGACGGAGCCCTCCGCAGGCTGCCGGGAGGAGGAAGCGCACTTGTGCACGCAGGGGCAGAGCAGGGCCTGGCACACCGAGTGCGCTCCCCGACGCCGACGTCTCCACGGCCGGTGCTGATGTCATCGTCAGGCTTTTTCCTACCCCCTGGGCTGGAGGGTTCTCAGACACAGGTGGTGATCCGAGACACGGAGCCCCCGGCCACGGGCACCAGGCCGCGCTCTCACCCAGGCTTGGCGGGCAGGCCCTTGGCCAGGAACACTCTTCTCTCTCCTCCCCACAGTTCTTGCCGATGTCCTCCGAATTCCGGCTCAAACGCCGCCTCTTCAAGAAGCAGTCCCTGAGCCCCAACCCCGTCTGCAGGCCCCCCAGCCTCCTGGGCCTGAGACACAGCACAGGGGCCACAGGCTCCAGGCCAGCGGCCCCGGGGGTCAGAGAAGGGGCTTGCAGCTGACTGAGCGGCCCGTGCCCCTGGAGGCAGAGCCGTCCGGCGGCCGGCCCCCGCGAAGGGAGCCCGTCCCACCCATCTGGGAGGCGCAGGCCGAGCCGCCCGGGGGCCCTCCCGCCTCCCGGCGACGCCGAGGCGCGGCCGGGCCGCCTCTGCCCTGACGGCGGCCGGCGAGCTCGGCCCGCCCCGTCACGCCGCGCGGCCCACGTCGGCGAGGCCGGCCCCCGTGACCCCCGACCCCGGGTGGCAGGCCCGGCGCAGCGGGTGCCCGGCGGGCCCGGGGCCGCCCCGCCGCCCCTTCCCGGCCCGCGGCCCTCGGCCCGCGGCCGCGCGCCGGCACTCACCGCGCGGGTGCGGCCCGAACGCCACCAGCACGAAGTAGTCCGCGAGCCGCGCCATGGCGAGGGGCGCGGGCGGGCTCCGCGGCTCGGGCACGCGAGGGCGGCGCGCTCATGGCCCGGCCCCGGCCCCGGCCCGCGCGCCCCGGACGCTCCGGGGTAGGTTTGCGGCGGCCGCCAGGCTTTGCGCCGCCATCTTCCCAGCCCGCCGGCCCGCCCGGCCGCGCCGTGCGCCTGCGCACCCTCGCCCCGCCCGGGAGGGCGTGGCCCAGAGCGGCGCGCCCTCATTGGGCCTCGCCCCGGGTGGGAGGAGCCCGAAGAGGCGCACCCTTATTGGGCCGCGCACCAGGGGGCGGGGCTCCGCTTCTCCCCGCCCCCAGGCGGTGACAGGGACGGCGGCTCCGGGTCGCAGGCCCGCTCGGCCCGGGTGGGAGCGCGCCCCGCGGCCGCGGCGCCCTCGCCGGCCGTGGGGTCTCGGGTCCTGCCCCGGGCGCTCTCAGTCTCGGGTCCGCGCGGCTCCCAGGGTCTCCCCGCCCGCGCTGTCAGCCCGGAGGAAGACTGGAAGGCGCAGTCCTGCGCACGGGCCTCCGGGACTGGGAGGGGCCCTGGGACGTCCCGGACGCCGCCATCCTGGCAAGGGAGAGGGCCCAGTCAGGCCTGCCCTTGGGGTTTCCTGCCTGAGGAGGGCTCTGGCCCCACTCGGGAGCCCGGTCTCAGTGAGGCGAAACGCTTAACATCAGTTCAGTTCAGTTCAGTCGCTCAGTGAGTGTCCGACTCTGCGACCCCATGAATCGCAGCACGCCAGGCCTCCCTGTCCATCACCATCTCCCGCAGTTCACTCAGACACACGTCCATTCAGCCATCTCATCCTCTGTCGTCCCCTTCTCCTCCTGCCCCCAATCCCTCCCAGCATCAGAGTCTTTTCCAATGAGTCAGCTGTTCCATGAGGTGGCCAAAGTACTGGAGTTTCAGCTTTAGCATCATTCCTTCCAAAGAAATCCCAGGGCTGATCTCCTTCAGAACAGCGCGCCACACACCCTGCTGTGAAAAGCAGGGAGCAGGCTGCCCTGCTGAGGTTCCCAGCAGTGCCTCCCACCCTCGGGCCCTGCATGCCGCACGGATGGGCAGGAGGGACTCAGAGTCTCGGGCAGACACTAGGAGAGGCGTCACGCGGTGGGGGGAGCCTCGGGGCTGCCACTGACTCGCTGGGACAGGGAGCTCGTTTCTAGATGAGTGTGGCGCTTTAAGAACCTGTGAAGGAGCAGGCTGCTGACGGTCCTGCCCGCCCTCACAAGTGGGAGCCCCGAAAACCCAAGCCAGAGAGGGCTGAAAGAGGAGACCCCTGGGCCCCCCGCCCTGCCCCGGGCACAGGCCTGTCACAGCCTCTTCCGCTGCTGTTGAGTACTGGGATGAGAACGCCTCCTTTCTGCCCCAGCTGTCTGAAGTTGGTTTTCCTCACTTCTATCCCAAAAGGTCCTGGCCACCACACTGCCACGCCACTGAGATCGTGCATGGGCAGGCAGCGTCCCTGGCAAGCCCTCTGGCCTGGCTCCTGAGCCCAGGACAGGCTCTCCTGCAGAGACGGTGGGGACCCTGCCCCCTATATTCCCCCACCCTTGGGCCCTGTTGCAAGGAGCCCACTCCCTGAGCCGTCTCAGAGGCACTTTAGGGTCAAAGGTAGGGTTAGGGTCACTTTCAGAGCATGATACCCCTGCTCAGCTTTCTTGCTAGCACCCTGTACCTGTCCCCCTCTGGGTGCTTCCTCCCTTCCTGATGATCTGCGCTTCCCCACCCGCAGCAGGTGCGCCCTCTCGTTTTGGGGCCCCTTGGCTCCCTTTCCGTCCTTTCACCCCCACCTAGCATGGCTCCAGTGCCCGTCACCCTGCCAACACCCTCGCCCCCACCTCCCCAACTGTCTTCACTGAACCCAGCTGGCAAATCCCAGCCACGCACAGCCCTGCCCACCCGTCTCCTCCAGCCTGTAGCAGCAGCTGGTGCAGAGTGACCCCACACAGTGACACCCCGGCCCCAGCTGCAGGTCACTGCTCTCCCTACCGCCCAGCTAGCCCGCATCTGGCCAGCACGCTTCACTCTGCGGTTTCCTCAAACCTCTGGTGCCCCCTCCAGTGTCTCAGAGATGGCCCTGCTGGCCTCCTTCACAGAGAAAACAGACCTGCATCACCCCAAGTCTGGCCCTCACCCCCCGCCATCCCCCCCGGCCGCAGTTACACAGAGGCTCGGCCCCTCCTGCCCCCTACCCTCCTCTGGCTGTTTGCTGTCGGTGCCCCTGCCTCATCTTTCCCTCTCTAGGATCCTCACCATCAGGATCAAGCTCAGTCTTTCCCACCTTAAGACACTCAGACAAAACCTCACTAGACGCGTCTACGCAGCCAAAGCCGCCCTGGCTTTTCCTGTCCCACGGACACTCTCCAAAGCATGCCTCCACGGCCACCAGCATGCCGCCTCCTGCGGTTCCCTGGGCTGCGTCGTTTGTCTCCACGGCCGAGCAGTGCTCGGGTGGCCAGCCTGTCATCCCCAGAAGTGGCTCTGCACTGAGCACTATGGGGGAGGCCTGTGGGTTTCCCCTGGGGGAGCGGCACACACACACAGTCACGGATGACAAGCGCCAGGGGCTGTGCCCCGCAGAGGCAGCGGGGTCACAGGGGTCTCTGACCCAGTCTGCAGCCGTGGGGTGAACTAAGCTCCCAGGCTGCACCCTGATGCCAGAGGACACCTGCCCAGGGGCTGTGGGGGAAACAGGACCCCAGGCCTTCAGTGGCAGCAAGTGTTTTGAGAGGAAGAATGCAGACGGACACTGCTGAGGCTTTCCTCCGCCTGATGTAGAGACTGGGAATTTTTATTTCTTTTTCCTTTATTTAGTAAAAAAAAAAAAAATGGGGACTTCGGTGGTGGTGCAGTAGATAAGAATCCACCTGCTAAAGCAGGGGATACAGGTTCGATCCCCGGTCTGTGAATATTCCACACGCGGAGGAGCAACTAAGCCCGCGCGCCACACCACTGAGCCCGACTGCCGCAGTGATGAGGCCGCTGAGCCGGGAGCCTGTGCTCCGCAACCAGAGAGACCGCCGCAGGGAAGAGGGGCCTCGGCTGCGTGGCTAGAGAAAGCCCGCTTGCAGCCACAGAGACCCGGAGCAACCAAAAGTAATGAGTAAATTGAGAAGCTTTTGAAAAATAATAAAGTAAATTTAAGAAATTAAGAAAAAATTGGGGGCCACACCACACAGCTTGTGGGATCTTAGTTCCCCAAGCAGGGATCAAACCCACACCCCTGGCACTGGAAGCATGGAGTCTTAAGCACTGGCCCGCCAGGGCCAGGGGACACACCAATTCTCCTTTGTTGGTGGGTGAGGGATGTGGTCACTTGTGTTTTGGAAGGATGGTCCTGGCAGCACGGAGCACAGCGCACTGCAGGGGGTGGGGCGGCTGGCCCGCCCCAGGGCCTCTGCCTGTCCCCCTCCCACTCCAGGTTCTGTCCTCTCTCTGCACCGTCTGAGAGTGATGCCCAGCACGCTCCCACCTCCCACAGACGTGCCAGTTCCAAAACTCCCCAGATGGTGCTCCAGTTCTGCCTTCTCTTCAGCCCCCGGCCCGGGACACTGGAGGCCAGCCAGACATTCCTGCCCGCAGGTCCCCCAGGTAGCCAACCCCTCCCCCGCTCGCCCCTCGTCTGCCCCCCACCCCTGCTCTGCGTCTCTGACCCATCCACCCACCCACCGCATCCTTCCTGCCCGTGCTTCAGACTGACTTCCCTGCTGAAGCCCACTTTTCTAACATAAATGTGATCACATCACCCACCCTCCTTCCGGTAAAAGTAAACAAACAGAAACAAGAATACCTGCTGCTGCTTCCTTACCTGCCTCAGGACAGAGGCCCAGCTTTGTAACGCAGCGGGGGGCCCCCACTTGTTAGTCTATTCATCCAGCTAGTGTTTGTTGAGCTCCCATGGCCTGTGCAGAAGGAGGCAGGGAGAGTGACCAGGACACTTATGATGACCTCACAGCGTGAGCGAGATTGGGGTGGGAAGACAGAAGAGGAAACACGGACGCAGATGAACGGGCGATCAAAAATGTCTGGGGCATGATGGGATAACCGTCCCCGCTCAGACGGACAAAGGGGTGAGGAACCCCGGCACCAAGGCCATCATCGCTGGCGGCGCGTCAGCCTTGTGGAGAGCAGTTTGGCTCCACCTGTCAACACAAACACGGGCTCACCTTTAGCCAGAATCCCCATGCCTGCAAATATATCCTGTAGGGACACATCCTTGAGCTCACGAAGCAGGGTACTTGCTCTTGGAAAGCCTGGAAATCACCTAATTGTCCCCCAGTGAAGGATCAGTGAAGTCACAGGCACCTCCTTGTCAGCGTGGGCTCAGGCATGGGAAAGTGTGGCAGTCTCTCTGCTTGTTGTCGTTGCCGTTCAGCTGCTAAGTTGTGTCTGTCTTTTGTGACCTCATGGACTGTAACGCGCCAGGCTCCTCTGTCGCCCACTCTCTCCAGGAGTTTGTAAAGATTCACGTCCATCAAGTCTGTGGTGCTGTGTAAACATCTCATTCTCTGTTGTCCCCTTGTCCTCCAGTCTTCAATCTTTCTCAGCATCAGGGTCTTTTGCAGCAAGTCAGGTCTTCGCATCAGGTAGCCACAGCACTGGAGCTTCAGCTGAAGCTTTATGTTTCCAGATGTTTTTGCCTGCACATGGATATGTGTGCGTTTATAAGGCACACACACAGGACACAGACCCCCCAAAAAACGCACATACGAGAAAGTAAAAGAACAGCACCCATCCTGGCCTGGGAAAGGAATCCACAATGGGTGGCAATTAAGAGTCCTTACCTATTTAAATTCCTTGCAGAAACCATTTAATATTTCAGTAATGGGAGGAAATGTGTGAAAGTCGCTCAGTCGTGTCTGATCCCCTGGACTATATGGCCCACCGAATTCTCCAGGCCAGAATACTGGAGTAGCCCTTCTCTTCTCCAGGGGATCTTCCCAACCCAGGGATCGAGTCCAGGTCTCCCACATTGTAGGCGGATTCTTTACTGTCGGAGTCAGCGGGGAGGCCCCCCGGGGGCGTGGGTGGAGATTTCAGGAACAGAGCTGCTGGGCGCTCTACTGAGGAGGGGATCTCAGAATCTCCTCTGGCTGGCCTCCGCCTCCCACTGGCTCAGAAATCTGGGGGCAAGCCCCAGGGCGGTGGGCGGGATCCACTCTGCGACCACACCCCGCAGCCCCCTCTCCTTCACCCTGGACAGTTCGGCCCCTCCAGGCCCAGGGACAGGGTCTCCCATCGGAAGGTGGCGGAGGCGACGCTGGCTCTGGGGGCCCCCGGCCCGCCGCCGCGTCTCCAGAAGCGGCCCCAGTAGGGGTCCGGGTGGGGAGGGGCGGGACCCCGCCCAGCCGGCGCGTCCGGCTCCGCCCCCCTGGGAGACTATTTAGCCCGGGAGGGTGCTGGGGCTCTGGCACCTGCAAGACTCTGGGCACGAAGTGACGAGGAGGCGCCCGCACCACCTCCCGGAGACCCTCGCCAACTGACCGACCGGCTCCAGTCTACGCCCCGAAGTGCCCGCGGAAGCATTGCGGGCCTGGGGCCGCCCCCCACACCTGCCCGGCTCGCCGCCTCCTCCGGCCCCGCCCGCATGGCCCGGCTCCTGACGGTCACCCTCGGTTGCATCAGCCTCCTCTACCTACAGCTCCCAGGCGCGCTGTCCCTCGGCCTGGCCCGGAGCCGACCGCCCACGCGACACAGGTGAGCAGGTCTCAGACCACCCTGGCTGCGGGGACAGGAAATCAGATGCTCCGGAAGGCCCCACCCCGCCGCCGCCCCAGGACTGCGAACTGGGGGAAACCCGCTTCGACTGCTAGGGCTCACATGCTAAATCCAGCCCCAGGCCCTGGGCACCCCCCGCAGGGCAGACGGCTCCTTTTTCTTTGCTTGCTCTTCTAAGGCATGCCCACTGCCCCACTGGCAGAGCAGACCCCTCAGAAGGAGGGTCAGCTGTGGGAGGGGAGGTTAAGGGGCTTCCCACACCTGCCCACCTTCCCCCACCCCAAGGGAAGGGAGTAACTTAGTCCTGAGCAGAGTAGCCCAGGGAAGTCAGGCAGCTGCTTGCCCGGCCCTTGAATGGGCTACTGAGATGGCTGAGGGCCAGAACCCCAGCCCTGAGCTCAGTGGGCTTCCCCTGGCCTGCTGGCCCATGGCGTGGGGTCTGTGGGCTTCCCCTGGCCGTGCTCCAGCCTGGGGGGTGGGGGTGGGGGGGGTGGGCTTCCCCTGGCCTGCTGGCCAGTGACTTGGGGGCTGTGGGCTTCCCCTGGCCATGCTCCAGGCTGTGGAAAGCTGTGGGCTTCCCTGAAAGGCTGGACCACTGGGTTTACTTCCTCCGTCTCCCTGTGCAGGGAGCCCCCAGCCCGGACACCTGCCAGTGGCTCGCAGCCTCGGCACCCTGCAGCCCTTCCCGCAGTCTGGAAGCTGCACCAGGCCCTCCAGCCCAAGAAGAGTGCCAGCCTGGCCCCTGCCAGGGGTCAGCCTCTCCGCAATGGCCCCCGCCGACACTTGGGTCCCCGCAGGCCTAGAGCCCAGCTCCTGCGTGTGGGCTGTGCGCTGGGTACCTGCCAGGTGCAGAACCTCAGCCACCGCCTGTGGCAGCTCGTCGGGTCGGCCGGCCCCCGGGACTCGGTCCCTGTGGACCCCAGCAGCCCCCACAGCTATGGCTGAGCCGGGGGGCAGGCCTGTCCCAGCTGGGATGCTGCACCACATTCCCAGGGCTGCAGCTGAGCCCCCAGCCCAGCGCGCCTGCAGAGAGAAGCCCTTAGAAGGGCAGTGCAGGCACCAGCAAACACCCCTGCCCCACTCTCCCCCGTCACGTTCTGCAGCAACCAGCCTCCAATCGCTGTGGACTTAGAGGCCCACGTGGGGGCTCAGCGGGGTCTGACCACCCAGGGGCTCTGCACTGAGAGAGGGTAACACTTGGGGGTCGGGGCTGAGAGGAGGTGGCTGGCAACATTAGATGCCAGAACAGGGCACAGAGGAGAGGGTCTGCCCGAGGACATGGGGCAGACGTCGGGGACCTGAGCACACCAGGCCTCCTCTGGGCTGCGGGAGAGAGGGACTCTGGGTTGGCCACTCGTCCTGACATGGTAGGGTTAGGGCTGGGCTGTTCTGCTCCAGGTGGGTCCAGGGTAGCAACAGAGACCTCTGCCTGCACTCCCTGAGGGCAGCTGGGGAGAGGGTGGAGGGGTCCTGGAGCTAGGCAGAGCAGGGTGGGAGTGGGGTGGGAGTGGCAGTTCTCCCAGAATCGCCTGGGAGAACCTTAGCTCCAGGTGCGTAGGGGTGGCCGACCAAGGGCCAGGGCTCCACAGCCCACAGGGGCTCCCTGAGCGCCCCCTGCCCAGCACGGGGACTCAGTGGGACCAGGCCCCGGCTATCAGTGCACAAGTCAGCCAGAGGCGGAGTCTGGAGTGGGCAGGTTGGCAGCTGGGGGAGGAGTTACATGCTGGGAGCTAGGGCCTTCTGTCCTGGCGCCTGGGTCTAGGGGCTCAGAAGGGCGATCTCCCTGATTCAGCAGACCTTTCGTGCAACACTTAATTTGTCGACGTTTGCCGTGTCACCCTTTCAGCCACCGAGTGAAGGGAGCACCACCAACTCCCAGCCAGGGAGCAGGGCCGGGCCTGTGGGCACCGCAGTGCCCACCCACAGATCCTGAGCTGGGTGCCCCACGGGTGGGCGCTCCCCATCCTCGTGCTGACTCCTCCGGCTCGTGGCTCCCCTCCCCTCCGCCAGGCCACAGGAGGTCAGCCCGGGCTGGTCCCTGCCCGGCTGGGGGGGTGGACGGAGGGCAGCCACAGCAGCTTGGATGCCGTGCGGAGGCTGGAATAGGCGCTTGCCGGGGCTGGAGAGGCCTGTGGTCACTGAGGGGTGTCGGAAGAGCGGGCAGGGAGGGTGGGCCGTGAGGGCCAGACAGGCTCCGGGATGAGGAAGAGGAGGCCCCAGGAAGGCTGGGTCGGGGAGTTAGGAGCTCAGCTGGGCAAAGCCCGCCACGGCCCTGGCCCTGGGCAAAGTCCCCGCGGTGCAGTGCCCGGTGCTCGCCGGGAGGGGGCACGGCCCCACACGGCGCCTCCACGAGGCGACACCGCCTGCCAGGCGGCCCCCAGGGCTGTGGTGCCCGGCATCCCCCCAGGTGCTCCCTGAGCCTCGGGCCCCCAGGGCCGTGGTGCCCGACGCCCCCCCAGGTGTTCCCTGAGCCAGGCAGCGCCCCGGGCCGTGGTGCCCGGCGCCCCTCCAGGTGCTCCCTGAGCCAGGCGGCCCCCAGGGTGCTCCCTGAGCCAGGCGCCCCCCCAGGTGCTCCCTGAGCCAGGCGGCCCCCAGGGCTGTGGTGCCCGGCGCCCCCCCAGGTGCTTCCTGAGCCAGGCGCCCCCCCAGGTGCTCCCTGAGCCAGGCGGCCCCCCAGGTGCTCCCTGAGCCTCGGGCCGTTTTCCTTGGGTCGCCTGTCACGGTCACAGCATCACACTGGTGTCCAAGCTCCAGGCCATGTCCCGGACGCCTGTCCGACCGCCTGCTTTGAGACCTGGGGGACGCCCGCCGGGACCCCACCCACCCCCTCCCGCTGCTCCCGCTGCTCCCGCTCCAGCCAGAGCCTATCGGTCCTGTCCTGTCTCCCGCCCTCAACCAGACCCGCCAGCCGGCCCTTTGTTCCTTCCCTCAGTCCAAGTGACCAACCTGCTTTGGGGTGATGGGTCCAGTCTCCCCCTGGCATCCCCTCTCCATCCCTGAAGCAAATATTTGTGGAGCACTTGTAGAAACAGTGAATAAAACATCAGCCCCCACCCAGAGACTGACACGTCCGTGGAGGAGCGGAGGAAACTGACCTCAGGAGCACAGAGAACGAGGGATGCCTGGCGGCGGAGTGCTGGAGGCGCCGCGGCTCACAGGGCTGAGAGCGCTCCGCCGTTTTAAACGGGGGGCCAAGCACCCCCAGCTGACTCTCAGGAGGGCAGGAGGAGCCGCGTGGAGAACCCCTGGCCCACTGCCTTCTCCTGGCCCAGACTGCACCCTGGCCTCAGCCCTCTCTGATGACACCGTCATCAGCTCCAGGCTGTGAGGCCCTGCTGTGTGTCCTGCCGAGCCTGGCCCTTGAGTGACCCGGGCCGTGAGTTCATCTCTGCCCTGACTGGAGATGCAGCCTCAGCCTCAGAGCCTGGCAAAGATCCCCTGAGCCTCTCTGAGCCATGAGCCTCACCCAGTGTTAGCAAGAATCCCACCCTGGAGAGAATCCTGTCAAGTCGGTTTAGCAAGGCTGCCCCTACCCTTGACGTCTCCTCTGGGAATTTCCCCTTGACCCCTGCCCAGTCCCCCACCCCCACCCCAGGGCTGTGAAACCCCAGCTGACCCTGCTGTGTTCCAGCAGACCATGTGAACATCTCTCCCATCTCACAATCATGAATGAAGTCTTCATCCCTTCTGAACAAGTGTCAAAGGGCACTTCTCTGGAGCTCTCATGGTTAAGGACCCTGGCGGAGAACCAAGACCCCACGCGCCATCGAGCACCTAGCCGGGGCACTGCAACTGCTGAGCCCTGCAGCCAAGACCCCGCTTGGCCAAATAAATAAATATTCTGTCAAAAATGTCAAAATAGCGTTTTCTGAAACAAGCCCCGCCCCGCCCCACTCCCAGGTGCCTGGGGAAGATAGGGAGCTGGGAGGGGCAGCGTCCTGGAGGAGTTTAAAGCTCCTGGCAGGGGTGGGAGTCTGGCGACCTCAACCTCCTGGGCAGGTTAGTTGCTGCAGGGACGTGGAGGTTGGCTGGGGGCGGGGGGAGGGGGTGCTATGCTGACACATTAACTCTCAGAGGCCAGCAGGAGGGTGGATGGTCACTCATTACCGAGGGCCAAGGCCAAGGGGCTGGGTGGTGTCCGGTCACTTATGTAACCTGTGGGCATATATACGGGCACGCAGGCCCGTGGAGCTGTGCCTCTCTCAGGATGAAGGTGGCTGCGGTGAGTACCCCCGGCCCACGCAGACTGCACGCTCAGGGAAAGCAGGGCAACCCCGTGCCCCGCGCCCAGCGGGTTTCTGCCGGCCCACTCATCTGGGTCAAAGGGCTCCCTCCCGGCCGTGGTCTATCTAGGGCAGAGGTCACGGGCCCAAACGCTGGGTTCCCTGCGGACCTGCGTCCTGAGAAGGAGACTCCGGTGCGGGTGCTGTGTAGCCACGGCCAAGCATCACTCTCGGAGCAGACATCCCCAGCATCCGCTCAGCAGATAAGGACTCGGGGCCGGAAGTCTTGACTCGGGCTCGCCAAGGCCACGCGCCGGTGCCCTGGGGTGCCCACCGCCTCTCTGCCGCTCCACATCCAACAGTCCCGGCCCCCATGGGGTGTCCTCCCTTCCTCTTGGAGCTGACTTCCTGGTGAAATGGGTTCACCCCCCTCCCCACCCTACCAGGACCCAGACCCTCCCCTGGTCTCCCAGCCTGATACGGAGCCAGAAGCAACCAAAGACAAGGACAGCTTCCGAAACTACACGGTGAGGACCGCTCCCCGGCCCCGCCTCTCCTGCCCTGGCCCCTCACACAGCTCCAGGGGCCACCCTGTCCACAGCTTGGGGCCCGGGAGAGGCAGGCAGTGGCCCCCTGGGTGTCAAGGGCAGGGGTTGGCGGGCTGCCTGGCTGACCCTCTGGCTTGCAGTCTGGCCCGCTTCTGGACCGTGTCTTCACCACCTACAAGCTTATGCACACTCGGCAGACTGTGGACTTCGTCAGGAGGAAGGTAGGTGGCCGACTCCTAAACGAAGGCCCTGAGGGCTGACCCTGGGACCACACTGACCTCTCCCTTCCTGGCTCAGCATGCCCAGTTCGGGGGCTTCTCCTATAAGAGGATGACTGTCATGGAGGCTGTGGACATGCTGGACGGGCTGGTGGATGAGTCAGACCCCGACGTGGACTTCCCCAACTCCTTCCATGCCTTCCAGACGGCTGAGGGCATCCGGAAGGCCCATCCAGACAAGGGTGTGCTCCCCACCTGCCCTGACGGGTGCTGGGGAAGGAGGGTTGGTCTGGCCCTCTCCCAGTAGGCCCTGCGTCCCCCCACAGCCCCAGAACTGTACCTCTGCCCCTGACCCTGCACCCCACTAGCCTGCCCTGTCCCTCCCTCTCCTTCAGACTGGTTCCACCTCGTCGGGCTCCTGCACGACCTGGGGAAGGTCCTGGCTCTGGCAGGAGAGCCCCAGGTGAGGAGAGGGGTGGAGGGCGGTCAGCAGAGCAGGGCCCGCGGCAGTCTCCGCTCCAGGCTCTGGACACCCACTTGGGGGGCAGGCCAGTTACGTCCACCCACGGCTGCCCATCCATCCGTCCCCAGTGGGCAGTCGTCGGAGACACCTTCCCAGTCGGCTGCCGTCCCCAGGCCTCTGTGGTCTTCCGTGACTGCACCTTCCAGGCCAACCCTGACCTCCAGCACCCCCTGTACAGGTGCAGCTCCCTTGCCCTCCCTCGCCGTGGTTCCCCTCCCTCCTCCCCCTTCCGGGTTCTGCTCCTGAGCCCCTCCCCTTCCGTCCCCCCTTGCAGCACGGAGCTTGGCATGTACCAGCCTCACTGTGGGCTCGAGAACGTCCTCATGTCCTGGGGCCATGACGGTGAGGCCGGTTGGGGGCGGGGACGGCGGGGACCATCTGGAGCTGCCCCTCTGGGTGCCCGTGGTGACCCGCCCTCTCCCACAGAGTACATGTACCGGATGATGAAGTTCAACAAATTCGCCCTCCCACCGGAGGTAGGAGCGGGGTGGGGACCGAGCCAAGGTCAAGCCCCGCCCCGCCCTGCCCGCCGCGCCCACCAGCCCCGCCCACCGCCCACCAGCCCCGCCCACCGCCCACCAGCCCCGCCCACCGCCCTCCACCCCCGTCCGGTCCGCCGTGCCCCCAGCCCCGCACCGCTCGCCGCCCACCAGCCCGGCCCGCCCCCTCCAGCCCCGCCCACCAGCCCCGCCCGGCCCGCCGTCTCCACGCCCCGCCCCGCCCCGCCCCGCCAGCCCCACCGCCCCACCTCCAGCCCCTCCCGGCCCGCCGCCCCCCGAGCCCCACCCGCCAGCCCCGTTGCGCCCCCACTCCAGCCCCGCCCGGCCCGCCGCGCCCCAGCCCCGCCCACCGCCCTCCAGCCCCGCCCCGCCCACGGCCCCCACGCCCCGCCCCGCCGCCCCTCCTGTCCAGCCCCGCCCGGCCCGCCGCGCCCCAGCCCCGCCCACCGCCCTCCAGCCCCGCCCCGCCCACGGTCCCCACGCCCCGCCCCGCCGCCCCTCCTGTCCAGCCCCGCCCGGCCCGCCGCCCCCCAGCCCGGAGCCTGAGGCCTGGCCCCCCGCAGGCCTTCTACATCATCCGGTTCCACTCCTTTTACCCCTGGCACAAGTTCGGCGACTACCAGCAGCTGTGCAACGAGCAGGACCTGGCCATGCTGCCCTGGGTGCAGGAATTCAAGTACGGTCACAGCCGCGGTCGTGCCCGGGAGGGGGGGCGGCTCGGGGGGCTTCACGGGCCGGTACGGTCACGGTCACGGTCATGCCTGGGGAGGCGACTCGGGGGGCTTCATGGCCACCGTCCCTGTGCTGCAGCAAGTTCGACCTCTACACCAAGAGCTCCAGCCTGCCGGACGTCGCCGCGCTGCGGCCGTACTACCAGGGGCTCGTTGACAAGTACTGTCCTGGCGTCCTGTGCTGGTGACCGCCCGCCCACCCCCTCACCCGCTGGGTGTCCCGGGCGCAGCCACTGTCCGGAACACTGTCGACCGCCGCAGCCCTTCCGGAGGACCCCACGGGCCCACCTGCACGGCCTGCCCGGCTGGCCCCGCTCCCTGCTGGCAATAAAGACCCTGAAGCGGCTCGAGACCGAGGCGTGTTGTGGTGGGGCACTCACTGGGGTACCAGTCTGGAGGTGGGGGACCCCTGCTCTGGGCTCAGTCTCCCTAAAGAAAACAAAAACATCTGCTGGCTAGAACACACTACAGGAAACCCCGTGGTAAACGCACAGGCTAACCGTGAGGAACGCGACCCCTGAGGAGACCCCCAGGCGCAGCCCTCTCCTTGGCCAAGTGTGCGCCCTCACGCGGCGGCGCTGCGAAAAGCTGCCCATTTCTCTGGGGACTTCCCGGCAGGATTTTGCTGATTGCACCCTCTTGGGATCTTTTCATGTTTTCCTTGGTATTTCTTGCTAACTGATAACTGAGCGGAGGCTGAATCAGATTCACGTTTGACTTAGGGGCCAGAGTGCTCTAGAGGTGGGGGCTTTCGGAGAACACCGCTGTCCTCAGCATGGTCAGTTGGCCGCGTGGTGGTCTCGGGTCTGAGAATGCCCTCCACCGGATGGAGAGAGACTCACCCCAGGGACCAGGAAGCTCCCCGCCCAGTTTGGTTACTGCCTGTGCAGGAAGGGGAAGTACGTGCTCCCACCTCTCTTAATCAGTCTGTAAGAGCTGCTTCCGTAGCATCCTTCGAACACAATCAGGTTGTCTGTTGTGTATCAAGAACACACAGATTCAGCGGATTTGTGCTTCCATGAGTTGTTATCCTTCCTGGTGCTCAGACAGGGCTGGGGAGGGGCTTTGCAGCGGGCTCCTGGGCCCTTCCGATGATCGAAATTGGTCTCCGGGATGGGATGTCTTTACATCCTGGGATGGGATGTTACATCCTGGTGTAACAGGATGCCCAGACTCTGTTAATTTCCTGTGTCTGCTGTAACAAACTGCCATAAACTTGGTGACTTGTTGAAAATAACACGTTTCTTCTCAAGTACTGGAAGGCAGAAGTCTGAGGTCACGGTGTCAGCAGTGCCTCTTCCAGGGCATCCGTTCCCAGGTGGCGGCCAGCACCCGCGGCTCGTGGCTGGCCGAGTCTTCTCCGCCTTCACGCTGCTGCCTCTCTGTGTGCCGCTCCGCCCCTCTCTATAAAGGCGCTTGTGATGGCACTCAGTGGGCACCCAGATGATCCGGGATGACCTCCTCATCTCACGGTCCGTGATTATAGCCACAGGGTGCTTTTTCCAAGTGAGGCTATGCGCATGTTTCACAGGTCAGATGTAGACCACTTTGCGGGCCATTTCCAGTGGAACTGGCCCTTTCTCCAGGAACTTTGGGAGTGGGAAAGTGGAATTTCAAACGCACGTGCTGCGGGCTGAAGACCCAATCACTTCTTGAACGTCCACGGGTTGTGACCGTGGAGGTGGCGCTGCCCCCTGCCTCCCTGCCCTGCTGCCCAGTGAGACCCCCCCCCCCATCCTGCTCAAAGCCGTCCTGAGCACTGCAGCCCCGCTGCGCCCTGGCAGCAGGAGAGGACCGGTCAAGCGTGGCCAGAGGCTTTGCCTGGGACTTCGCTGGTTGCCCAGTGGTTGCAGGAGGTGGGGTTCTGACCCCTGGCTGGGTGCACATGCCCAGAGCAAGCGCACCGGTGCGCTCGGGAGCCCGTGGGCTGAGCTGCAGCCGCAGCCCAAGTGCCTTAATTAAAGAGCAAGGTATGGTTCAAAGAAGATCCTGCATGCAGCCAACCAATGAGTGAAGCCCACATGTGCGCACACACACGCATAGGAAACTGGTCTGCCCAGGCCTTCCCCACTCACTCCTCCTGGAGCCCTCCTGCCTGCTCGGGGCTCCCTCGCACCAGCCTCAGGCCCCCTTCCCCGCTGCGGCCCCTCCCAGACTGTGAACTCTGGCAGGGAGGTGCAGGGCACCAAGGGGGCCCTTTCCCTAGAGCGGCTTGTGAGGTGCAGGGGGCTCTGCAGGGGCAGGCCAAGGGCTCTGAGCCTGGACTGCATGTGGGCAGCGGGGCCTCTCTGCCTTCCTGAGAGTGGGGAGGAGGCCAGTCTCCGAGGAGGTGAGGGGGAGACACAAGAGCCTCAGAGCTGGGGGCGGGGGATGCTATAATGACTGTCTGGGCCCAAAGTCATCACCCAAGGGGGGCCTCCACGGTGCACAGCGTGGGTGGCCACCTTCACCTGGGACCCTAGGTCCCCACGCCTCTCTGTGGCCCTGCAGACTGTAACCTGGTCGTCTCCAAACAGGCCCCAGGGTTGGGAAGGGGGCCAGGGATCTCATGTCCTAGTCTACCCACGGATTGCCGGTCTTGCTGGGGGCCTCAGGGCACTGGGCAACTGAGGAGCCCGCAGAGGCAAGGCTTGGCTCTACCTCCAGACTGCACTGGCCAGGCTCCTCTGCCTGTGGGCATCTCCAGGCAAGAATGCAGGAATGGACTACCATTTCCTCCTCCAGGGGATCTTCCCGACCCAGGGGTTGAACCCAAGTCTCCTGCATTCTCCTCCTGCATTGCAAGCGGATTATTTACTGCTGAGCCATTGAATTTCCCTTTAAACGAGCCAGTTTCTTCTAAGAGAGTGGTTGCAAGCAAGAGTCTTAGAGGAATCTAGAGTTTGTTATCGGGCCTGTTTGGGGTTGAAAGTTGGGAACGCCTGCCGGTAATGGAGACCTGTCGGTTCGTGGCCCACAGGAGTGGGGCAGATAATCACGGCCTCAGTTACTCTGGCCAGCTCTCGGGGGTAGCAAGCAGGTGCTAGAGGAAGGCCGTGGCTTCTACAGGCACCGATGGCCTAAGGCAGGACAGCGGTGAGTCCAGCTCCCGAAACCCAGGACCAAGCCTGGACCGGAAGAGACCATTCTGTGACTTGCTGGACTCTGCGACTTGCCCAGAACTGTGACTTGCCCAGACCGCAGCCCTGAGGGCATGGTTAGCGGCTGCCCAGCTGCCCCGGAGACTCTGGGCTGTTGGAGACCATGAGGTCACTGCTGCTTTCACCCAGAGAGGTCGCTGCCTTAAAAGGTCAGTTTTACTCAAGAAGGTCTTTTTCTATTTTTTTGCCGCACTGAGTGTCGTGTGGGATCTCAGTTCTCCGTCCAGGCATTGAACCTGCACCCCTGCAGTGGAAGCATGAAGTCCTGACCTCTAAGCCCCCATCAAATAATATTAATGAGTAAATATTTAAAGAATTCCTCAGGTTAATTTCCAATGGTAAATACTGACAGATAACAACACTCGTAAATAAAAGCTCTTTTGGGGTTCTCAATAGCTTTTAAGAACGTGAGACCAGATGGCCTGGTGACTTCCTTTGGCAGAAACCCCAAAGCTGCCTCTGTGGGCTCCCTCGGGGCCGAAGTGGAGGCCCTGCTGTCAATACAGCCGCCCCAGAGCCCACGGCGTGCCCCTCCCGGGGAGTCACTGGCCACCCCCACGGGCACCGCCTGTGATAACGGCAGCCATCTGTCACCACCAGGCCCTTGTGCGCCTGGATTTGCTACCCTGCCCCGTGCCTCCTCCGGCACTGTCATCCCCTAACTCACCCGGCACGGCCTCTGACCGAGGCCAGAATGCGGAGGCTGGAGCCTGCAGGCCCCCAGACGCCCCACGACCCCAAATCGATCGTCTGACGGAATGACGGCACCACCAGTCGGAGCCCCAGCTACAGTGTCGGCTTGGATGTGGGATGTGGTTGCGGAGGAAGCAGGGCTTCGCCCCAGAGGCACGGTGACGCCTCCTCCAAGCCAGGCGAGGCCGGCTGCACTGTGCTCTGAGGCTGGATGAGGAGGCGGGGGAAGGGGTGGCCACGAGGAAGAGGCGGCTGGCGCTTGGCTGAGGGGCCAGGAGGGCAACAAGCTCCTGGAGACCGTGGCCGCGCAGAAGTGCCGAGCAGGAGCCGGCTCCGTGGAAGACAGCAGTGCCCTCGCAGATGGGCTGAGGGCTCACAGGCCTCCAGACGGCGAGCTTGGGGAGGCCCTACCAGCCCTGCTCGTGACTGCAGCAGGAACAAGCGCAACCGGTACTTTCCTTGCCGTTCTGCAGATATCTTTGGGTCACTAAATTCACCGTTCAGTGTGTGGGACGCAGTTTTGATCAGGGACTGCTGAGCCCAGGGGTGGGTGTCCGGCTGCAGCCTGGAGGTGGTGTGCGTGCAGGAAAGGACCAGCTGTGGGTGGCCCCACCTGCGGTGAGCACACGGTTCTGGTGAGAGGTACCATGGCTGCCTCGTATCAGTGGGACACAGTGTGGGTGCAGAGGCAGTGTGAATCAGGAAGACGGATTCATCAGGGGCCAGGGCACCAAGGAGGAGGTGTGGGAGCACCTCCGCTGCAAGAAGGGCCTGCCTCTCCAGGAGTCAGCGTGGGGCTGGCGCCGCTCCTCCCTGCCCACTTCTCCTTTTGGAAGCCAAGACGGAGAGAAAATAGGTGCTTGCCCAGCAGCCCTAGGGCCCACGTTCTGGCCACACTTAGACTCTACATTTGAAGCTGGAGGTAAGCCTGGGGTCCAGGCACTGGGCGTCCTCACCAGGCCAGGCTGCAGCAGGTTTTTGCCCTTGATCAATCTTAGTAAGTTTGTTCTTGGTAAAGGGACATTCAAGAGAATGATGGGCTGCTTGCACTTGTATGTTTATTCACTTATGGGTTTTTTTGAATCCTGGAAAGATTGTGTTAGGTCAGGTGACTAAACAGTTAAAGAATAAATTAAATTTGTAACGCAGTTAAGTATGTTAGGCATTTAAAATTTATAAATGGAACCCTTCATAGTGACTGCTAAAACCTGCTCGATTTAAATAGAAGAGAGAAAGTGAAAGTACATGGCCCGGGACACTGTCATTCAGAAGACAACACAGTTTACCCTGAACAGCTTAGATCTGAACGGGACCACTTACATGTGGACTTTAGTTCACTAAATATATATCACAGCACTACGCAACACTTCACAGGTTGAATCTGTGGATGCGGAACCTCGGACATGGAGGGCAAACTCTAGGTTAGACTCTCATTTTTGACTGGTTAGAGTCAGTGTCTTTAACCTTGGCATTGCTGAAGGGCCAACTGTACAACCAAACTGATCTACAGATTCCAGGCAATCTTTATGAAAATTCCAATGGCATTGATTTTCAGAAATAAAAAACATCTAAAATCTCAAGGGATTCCAAATAGCCAAAAATTCTTGAAAAAGAAGAATAAAGCTGGAGGACTCATCCTTTCCAATTTCAAGTGAAAAGTGAAAGTGAAGTCCCTCAGTCGTGCCCGACTCTTTGCAACCCCATGGATAGTAGCCTGCACCAGGCTCCCCCGTCCCTGGGATTCTACAGGCAAGAACACTGGAGTGGGTTGCCATTTCCTTCTCCAGGGAATCTTCCCAACCCA
This sequence comes from Budorcas taxicolor, assembly GCF_023091745.1. NCBI lineage: Eukaryota > Metazoa > Chordata > Mammalia > Artiodactyla > Bovidae > Budorcas > Budorcas taxicolor. Next base: position 163,433,038 of record NC_068914.1, read on the forward strand.
GGGATCGAACCCAGGTCTCTCACACTGTAGACAGACGCTTTACCGTCTGAGCCGCCAGGGAGTCCCAATTTCAAAACTCGCTATAAAGCTGTGATAATCCAGTCAGTGTGACGCACTGCCCTGGCAGCCCAAGGTTAGGACTCTCTGCTTCCACGGCACGGAGCACGCGTTCAGTCCCTGGTTGGGGAACTGAGATCCGGCATGTCACTCAGCATGACCCAAAAAGGGGCAAAGGACTTGGATAGACGCTTCTCCAAAGAGGACATACAAATGCAATAAGCGCGTGAAAATATGCTCGACGTCATCAGCCACACACAAGGCTGGGTGACTTCACTCTCACTTTCATCAGCCATTAGTAGCAGTAGAAGTGTTAGCTGCTCAGTTGTGTCTGACTCTGTGACCGCATGGACTATAACCCCTCAGGCTCCTCTGTCCATGGGATTCTCTAGGCAAGAGTACTGCAGTGGGTAGCCATTCCCTTCTCCAAGGGATCTTCCAAACCGAGGGACTGAACCCTGGTCTTCTGCATTGCAGAAAGATTCTTTACCATCTGAACCAGCAGGGGAGCCCAATTAGGCAAAAGCAAAGATCCTCTGGAGAAAGAAATGGCAACCCACTCCAGTATTCTTGCCTGGAAAATCCCATGGATGGAGGAGCCTGGCAGGCTACAGTCCACGGGGTCGCAGAAAGTTGGACATGACTGAGCGACTTCACTTTTCTTATGCAAATTAAAATCACAGTTGAGATAGTGTTCGTATTTCTTACCCACCAGGACGGCTTTTATTGGTGAAGGGAGAATACTAAGCATCAGTGACAACGTGAAGAAACTGGGGCTCTGGTACATCACTGGAGGAGAGGTGCAGCTTCTGTGATAAAGGTCTGGTGCGTCCTCAACATGTGAATCACCATGTGTTTCTGCAACTCCATTTCCAGGGATACACCCTAAGGGCTGAACGCAGGGACTCGCCAGGCGCTTGTGCACATGTTCACAGCATTACTCACAACCGCCAAAATGTGAGGACGACACAAGGGTCTACTGATGGGTTGGTGGATAAACCAGAACGTGGCAGAAACACACAATGCCATGTTATTTGGCCACAAAAAAGAAGGTCGTTCTGCCACAGGCTACTAAATGGATATATCTTGAAAATACTATGCTAAGTCAAAGAAGCCCGACATGTAAGGGCACAAATTGTATGCTTCTATTTATGTGATGTTTCAGAATAGCTAACTCCATGAAGACAAAATATGGTCCACTGGAGAAGGAAATGGAAAACCACTTCAGCCTTCTTGCCTTGAGAACCCAATGAACGGTATGAAAAGGCAAAAAGATATGACATTGAAAGATGAACCCCCCAGGTCGGTAGGTGCCCAATATGCTTCTGGAGAAGAGTGGAGAAATAACTCCAGAAAGAATGAAAGGCTGAGCCAGAGCAAAAACAATGCCCAGTGTGGGTGTGACTGGTGATGGGAGTGACGACTGATGCTGTACATCAGTCTGCATAGGAATGCTGCATAGAAACCTGGAATGTCAGGTCCGTAAATCAAGGCAAGTTAGAAGTGGTCAAACAGGAGATGGCAAGAGTGAACACTGACATTTTAGGAATCAGTGAACTGAAATAGACCAGAAGGGAACATTTAATTCAGATGACCGTTATATTTACTACTGTGGGAAAGAATCCCTTAGAAGAATTGAGTAGCCCTCATAGTCAACAACAAAAGAGTCTGAAATGTAGTACTTGGGTGCAATCTCAAAAACAACAGAATGATCTCTGTTCGTTTCCAAGGCAAACCGTTCAGTATCACAGTAATCCAAGTCTATGCCCCAACCAGTAACGCTGAAGAAGCTGAAGTTGAACGCTTCTATGAAGACCTGCAAGACCTTCTAGGACTGACATCAAAGAAGATGTCTGTTTCATCGTAGGGAGCTGGAATGCAAAAATAGGAAGTCGAGAGATACAGGGAGTAACAGGCAAGTTTGGCCTTCAAGTACAGAATGAAGCAGGGCAAAGGCTAATAGAGTTCTGCCAAGAGAACGCACTGGTCATAGGAAACACCCTCTTCCAACAGCACAAGAGAAGACCCTACACATGGACATCACCAGACGGTCAATAGATGGTCAATAGATACTGACCAACAGGTGGTCAGTATCAAAATCAGATTGATTATACTCTTTGCAGCCAAAGATGGAGAAGCTCTATACAGTCAGCAAAGACAAGACTGGGAGCTGACTGTGGCTCAGATCATGAACTCCTTATTGCCAAATTCAGACTTATATTGAAGAAAGTAGGGAAAACCACTAGGCCATTCAGGTATGACGTAAATCAAATCCCTTATAATTATACAGTGGAAGTGACAAATAGGTTCAAGGGATTAGATCTGATACAGTGCCTGAAGAACTATGGATGCAGGTTTGTAACATTGTACAGGAGGCAGTGATCAAAACCATCCAGAAGAGAAAGAAATGCAAAAAGGCAAAATGATTCTCTGAGGAGGTCTTACAAGTAGCTGAGCAGAGATGTGAAAGGCAAAGGAGAAAAGGAAAGATATACCCATCTGAATGCAGAGTTCCAAAGAGTACCAAGGAGAAATAAGAAAGTTTTCCTAAATGATCAAAGCAAAGAAATAGAGGAAAACAATAGAACGGGAAAGACTAGCGATCTCTTCAAGAAAATTAGAGATACCAAGGGAACATTTCATGCAAAGATGGGCTCAATAAAGGACAGAAATGATATGGACCTAACAGAAGCAGAAGATATTAAGAAGAGGTGGCAAGGATACACAGAACTGTACAAAAAAGATCTTCACGACCCAGATAATCACAATGGTGTGATCACTCACCTAGAGCCAGCCATCCTGGAATGAGAAGTCAAGTGGGCCTTAGGAAGCATCACTACGAACAAAGCTAGTGGAGGTGATGGAATTTCAGCTGAGCTCTTTCAAATCCTGAAAGATGATGCTGTGAAAGTGCTGCACTCAATATGCCGGCAAATTTGTAAAACTCAGCAGTGGCCACAGGACTGGAAAAGGTCAGTTTTCATTCCAATTCCAAAGAAAGGCAATGCCAAAGAATGCTCAAACTACTGCACAATTGCACTCATCTCACATGCTAGCAAAGTAATGCTCAAAATTCTCCAAGCCAGGCTTCCAACAGTACATGAACTGAGATCTTCCAGATGTTCAAGATGGATTTAGAAAAGGCAGAGGAATCAGAGATCAAATTGCCAACATATGTTGGATCATAGAAAAAGCAAAAGAGTTCCAGAAAAACATCTACTTCTGCTTTATTGATGACACAAAAGCCTTTGACTATGTGGATCACAACAAACTGGAAAATTCCTAAAGAGACGGGAATACCAGACCACCTTACCAGCCTCCTGATAAGTCAGTATGCAGGTCAAGAAGCAACAGTTAGAACAGGACATGAAACAACAGACTGGTTCCAAATTGGGAAAGGAGTACAGGAAGTCTGTATATTGTCACCCTGCTTATTTAAGAAATGCAGATTACATCATGCGAAAAGTTGGGCTGGATGAACCACAAGCTGGCATCAAGATTGCAGGCAGAAATGTCAGTAACCTCAGATAAGCAGATGACACCACCATTCTGGCAGAAAGCAAAGAGGAACTTAAGAGCGTCTTGATGAAAGTGAAAGAGGAGAGTGAAAAAGCTGGCTTAAAACTCAATGTTCAAAAACCTAAGGTCATGGCATCCATTCCCATCACTTCATGGCACATAGATGGGGAAACAATGGAAACAGTGAGAGACTTTATTATCCTGGGCTCTGAAATCACTGCAGATGGTGACTGCAGCCATGAAATTAAAAGACACTTGCTCCTTGGAAGAAAAGCTGATAAACCTAGACAGTATATTATAAAGCAGAGATGTTACTTTGCCGCCAAAGGTCGTTATAGTCAAAGCTGTGATTTTTCCAGTAGTCATGTATGGATGTGGGAGTTAGACCGCGAAGAAAACAGCACTAAAGAATTGATGCTTTTCAACTGGGGTGTTGAAGACTCTTGAGAGTCCAAGGGAGTCTGCAAGGAGATCAAACCAATCAATCCTAAGGGAAATCAGTCCTGAATATTCACTGGAAGGATGGATGCTGAAGCTGAAGCTCCGATACTTTGGCTACCTGATGTGAAGAACTGACTTCATTAGACAAGACCGTGATGCTGGAAGAGATAGAAGACAGGAGGAGAAAGGGTTGAAAGAGGATGAGATGGCTGGATGGCATCACCGGCTTGATGGACGAGTTTGAGCAGGCTCCAGGAGTTGGTGACGGACGGGGAAGCCTGGCGCGCTGCAGTCCATGAGGTCGCCAACAGTTGGATACAACTGAGCAACTGAACTGATGAAGGAAAAGGGCTTCCCATGTGGCTCAGACAAGAAAGAATCTGCTTGAAATGCAGGAGATCCGAGTTCAACCCCTTGGTTGGGAAGATCCCGTCGAGAAGGGCATGGCAACCCACTCCAGTATTCTTGCTTGGAGAATCCCAGGGACGGAGGAGCCTGGTGGGCTACAGTACAGGGGGTCTCAGAGTCGGACACAACTGAGCGACTAACACTTTCACTCATGAAGACGAAAAGTAGATTAGTGTTTTTTTAGGTCATGGGAAGGAGAGGACGGAAGATGCCATCCTAGGAGAATGGGGTTTCTTCTTGAGACGATAAAAGATTGACTATGGCGATGGATGTGCAAGCCTGTGAAGCTACTGAGAGCCACCGAATCCTTTAAGCAGGTGAACTGTATGGCCTGTGAATTGTATCTCAAAGCTGTCACGGAACATGAAACCACCCCCGCAAACGAGATTCATACACTGAGCTTAGACGCCTAAGAAAAGCAATACGTCTTTAAGTTGTAATATGTGACAGTCTCCCCTCCATCCAAGGGGGATTGCTTCCAGGAGCCACTACAGGCATCAAGCTCCCTGACATAAGATGGAGCAGTATTTTCATAAACCTACACTCACCCTCCCACATACTCTAACTCGTCTCTAGATCACTTATACTTAATACCAGGAAGACGCTACGTAGACAGTTGCCGATTATGCAGCAAATTCAAGCTTTCTCTTTCGGAACTTTCTGCTTTTATTTTTTATTTTCGATCTGAGCGAGGTTGAGTCCGCAGACATGGAAGCTGAGGATATAGAGGACTGAACACTCTGAAGCCAAGCTCACATACAGATCACTTCATCATGTCCGACAGCACCCAAAGGCTCAGGTTACAGGACCCCTTAGGCCCATGTGACTGTGGGCACAGGCTGAGCATGGGGCACCGTCTACTTGGGTCAGTTGGAGGGGGACCCAGTGACTTGCAGGGAGAGGCTGGGCACATCGGGGGGCTGTGCAGAGGTCTGGGAGGTGACAGTGTGAGGGGCAGAGGCTGAGGACGGAGCCGGCAGCCTCCTACTCAAGAGCCACGTCCAGACACCCGGGCAACAGCACCTTCAACGCCTGCTCCTGGGAGTGGTCAGAGGCACTAACCGCCGACCCTGCCCCTGGCCCAGGGCCTCTGCTCCTCCCTCCTCTCCCCACCCACACGCCATCTCCCTCAGCTGGAGGCTGGACAAGTCCCCTGACAGGGCGTCCACACCGGCCCTGCCCACCTCCTGTCTCTCCTCCAATGCAGCCTAAGCGAGATGCAGCGTGCGGACCCTGCACTGCCCCCGAGATGAGGAAGTGGGGGCAGGAGCAGGGGGGGCCAGTGTTCTGGCCAACTCCCCAACCTTCACATGGCCCCAGGCCCCACACTGCAGCTCTGATCTCATAGCCTTGACACGCGGAGCTGACAGGTCGGCCAGGCCATGCTGGACTGCGGCTCAGGCAGCACCAGTCCGGGCCGTCGTGTCCATTTCACAGATGGGAACGTTGAGGACTAGACTGAGAAGGCACCCAGGAAGCCTGGTCAGCGATCAGCCGGACTGTATGTGGGCTGTGTCCACTGTCAGAGGCAGAGAGGCCGACCGCCCTCAGGCTTCCCCGTGGGAAGGAAACGGCAGGAACGTGGTCAGACACGATTGCCTTTATTGGTTCACGGATCTGGATGTGCAGACAGGCTGCTGTAGAGGAGACCTCGGGGCGTCTTCCGTCCTTTCCACAGCAGGTTAGCCTCATCCCACCCCACCTCCAGCCCGTGCGCAGGAGCCGGGGTCGGGGTTCCGACTCAGACCCCTGCAGTGCGGGCAGAGGGCAAGGGTCCCCGATTACCACGTCTGGGGACAGACCCTGGGCCCGGTCACACATGGGCCTCCTGGGCCGCGGAGCAGGCCAGAGGGTGTCCTGGGACCGGACATGGTGGGGGTTGGGGGATGCCCTTGCAGCAGAAGGGCTGGCGCCCCCAACAGGCCAGCACCCTGAGCTGCGTCTGCGTGGCAGCCGGCTAAGGCACGGTGGCTGGGCGCTCCTGCGGCGGAGAGCCAGAGGCAAGCGCGCCCCTGACCCTCTCAGGACGCGTGGCTGACAGGTCACGGCGACGTCTTCCGCCGGGGGGTCTGGGAGCTGCTGCTGATGTTGGGGGCTGGGGAGGCTTGCTTGCTGGCGGCTGCCGAGTCCTCCTGGGAGGCTGGCTTGTGCTTCTCCTCCTTGCTCCGAGGCAGGGCCTGCGGGCCCAGCAGGGCCTGCATGACCTTGATGGCCCCCACAGCCCCTAGGAGCCCCCAGAGCAGGGCGGGGGCCTCCAGGGGAGACAGCTGTTTCCGTATCCAGTGGAGGGCCTGGCTCAGGGTGTTGCTGGAGCCACGGGCCCGGGGTGGGCTTTTGTCCTGCAGGACAGGATGGAGGAAGGTCCGGGGGGTCGTCCCTGTGGGCCGGAGTCACCCCTGCGGCCCACCCCAGCCTGCCTGACTCCTTCCTACCTGAAGGCCAAACTGCCCGAGCAGCATGTCCAATGCTGGGTCCCCGAGGGACACGGATGGGAAGAATTCTTCCACCCACTGGCGTCGCCACCACTGGCTGCAACAGCATGGGGGGCTCAGGTGGGGCCAGCTCGCAGACCCCCGCACCCCTCCTGGCACCCAGACTCACCCCTGCTCCCAAGGATGTGAGAACCAGTACTTGTAGCGCTGGGCCCGCACGTACGTGGGTGGCTGCTTGTGGAAGGGGTAACTGGGCGTGTGGTTCTGGATGAGGCGGATCACTGAGGGCGCAGGGGGCACAGCTCAACGTCCGCCCTCCGAGGCGCCCCCTCGGGTCTCCCAGACGCCCCACAGGCTCCGCCCCTCCACTCCGCCTCACCAGGCGCCTTGCCCTGCAGCAGGCGGAGCACCAGGCTGGCGAACCAGGGGCTGTGCGTGTGCGGGCCCAGGGCTGCGAACCACATCTGCCAGTCGAGGCGCGGCTGGTGGGGCACCACGATGGGGGGCGGCCGGCTCAGGTTCCCAGGTTTGTACATGAACTCGATCTCCTGCCGGGCAGGGTCCCCTTCAGCACGGCTGGCTCCCCCTTCTCTCCCCACCCAGGCCTGTGGGGTCGTCAGGCACCCCGGGCAGGGGCCTCACCGTCCACTGGTGCCCATCATAGCTGCCCTCCAGCACCACCTCCGGCCGCCCACCCAGGCCCGTCATTCGGCGGAAAAGGCCGTAGGAGTTGGCCAGCTGCAGGTGCTCCACGGTGCCAAACAGGCGGTGGGCCCCGGTCCAGAGGCGCCCATGGCTCGAGGGCTCCATGTAGGAATAGGGCACCTGGAGGCAGGCAGAGACTCAGCAATGACCTTCCCGCCCTCTCCTGCCTCCCACCCCTGGCCCCAAAGGACTACCTACCAGGCTGATCAGGAACAAAGCCACCGTGGCAGTGCCAAGGACGGACAGCGGCACAGCAGCACAGAGCTTCTGCAGCGACCCTCGCACCTGCACCCACCTGGGGGCGGAGAACAGAACTGCAGTCACGCCCACCCTGCACGGCTGCACCCACCCTCTTGCACCACATACCTCCAGAGGGCGGTCAGCAGTTCCCAGGCCAGAGAGGCCGCGCCCAGCCACATGGTGGGGAGGGTCACCATCTTCAGCCACTGGGAGAACTGGTGGAAGGTGAAGGCTGCAGAAAGAACCGGGTGTGAGGAGGGACGCTGCAGCCTCCAGCCTCTGAGCCCCCAGCTGGTACTCACTGGTTCTGGACCGAACGATGTGCTGCTCCCAGTCCACCTCCAGGCCGAAGAAGTGCACCACGCCGTAGGCCAGCAGCCCGTAGACGGCCAACTCCAGCAGCAGGGCCAGCATGGCCAGCAGGGCCTTGGGCCAGGCTGTGGGCCAAGACAGTCACGGGTCGGCTGGGAGCAGGGCTGGAGGGTCTACGGCCTGGGGGCTGGGGCAGAGCTAGGCCACTGGGCGGGTGGCACGGCTGGCAGTCTGGGGCAGGCGCACACTCACAGCTGGGCGTCCTCTTGCGGCGGCTGGTGCTAGACTTGGCAGCCAGGTGTGTGTCATCCAGGAGGGCAGTGGTGAGCACCAGGGTAAGCAGGTTGAAGAAGTTATAGTTGCCAGTGGTGACAATCAGGACTTGCAGCAAAACCTGGAGACGGCCTGGACTCAGCTCCCGGGCCGCCCCCTTCCCGGGCCCTTCGGAGCCTGCTTCCAGGGCCCTCCAGATCTCCCCCGCCGAGCTCTCCTGCAGGCCCCTGTGCTCTCCGAGTCGCCTCCTGGCCTCTGCTCTCCCACTCCACTTCCCCTGCCTTCGCTTACCCCCTCGAAGGCTCCCACCAGCACCCACAGAAAACCCAAGCTTGGCGTGCCTCTCACGGCCCTTCCTCAGCCACCCCTGCTGACCCAGAACAGACATCCTCCACACAGGCACACCTTCACACCCCAGGCTAACGAGCTCCTCTGCCCACGAGGCCCTTCTGACTGCCCGGCAGCAGACACCCATCCCCAGTGGAGCCCTCGGGGCAGTGCAGAGCAAGGTCACGTCCAGCTTGTCTTTCTGATGGCTAAGGACCCCATTGACCTGGGAGTAGAAGGCAGCCAACCGCAGGCGGCGAACCGGAGCGAAGAAGAGAGGGGGCACCGCGATCTCGATGAGGAAGGTGGCCACCACGCTGAGCTTGTGCAGCCAGACGGGCAGGTGGTGGGCAAACCAGGCGGCCGGCGTGGGCAGGCACTGAGTCTCGTAGTGGTAGGTGAGGGCTGCAGGGGACAGGCGGGCGGTCAGGGCTGGGCAGAGCCCCCAACACTGCCGCACATCCAGGGAGGGACCCTCACCAGTGAGCCCCCACCATGCGGGGCAACGGCTAGTCAGCTTGACCACACCCGAGGCAAACATGAGGCGGAACAGCAACCAGCGCACGAGCCAGAAGGGGAGGCCTTCATGGGGGGAGACCCCTCCTGGCCTGCCCTGGGGGGCCTGCTTGTGGTTGGGGGGCAGCCCCAGAGGGGCCACCAGCACGGCCAGGAAACCTGTCTCCAGCAGCAGGGAATCCCTATGGGGAGAAAAAATAGCACAGAGGCCCTCCTCCCCATCAAGGCTGCTCCCCTAAGGGGATCCTCCTGGGAGAGACAAACACATCCCAGCCCATCTCACCCCCCCAGCCTTCTGTAGCCCCAGACCCAGCATTCACTCACCACTGGAAATAAAGAAACACCTGGCCCACCTGCAGGGAGAAGGGCGGTCAGGAAGCTCGGGCTGGGGAGAGGGCAGGTGGGCCTGGAGGAAGCTGGAGGCAAGGGTCCCCAGTGGCACAGCCTCACTTGCCTGGCAGACAGACAGGTAGGCGGCCCAGAGCAGCAGGTACACCAGGGGGTGGCGCAGTGGACGCGTCAGCAGGGCACCCAGGGCCAGCACGGTGCCCAGCAGGCTCAGCAGCTCCAGGCCCTGGGCAGTGTCCAGCCCCAGAAGCGGCGCCTCCCACAGCAGCGTGGGGGCCTCCCACAGCTGCTGCCAGCGGCCCTTTCCCTGGGGCCGCAGTGTCCTCCGGGCAGGCAGTATGCCCTCCGGGCCGTACAGGCCTGTGGGAGGGCACATCAGGGCAGGCCCAGGAAACGGCCCACGGAGACGAGACTCCCCACACCCGCCAGGGCCTGCGGATCTGCCCTCCCCAGCCCAGGTCGGGACCCGCAGATTCTCCCTCACGACAGGTCAAGGCCTGCAGACCCTCCAGACTCTCCCGCCGAGGTCAGAACCCAGAACCGTGCGGAAAATGACCCCTGGACGCCTGCCCACGGCCCACACCCCCGCGGCTCGCAGGACACAAACCGCAGCCCCCGACCCCATGCATCCGGGCCTGGACCTCACTGCCCCTACACATCGGTGTGTCGGGCGGGGAGATGAGGGGGTCACAGGACCCAGGTTGGGGGGGGTCCCGCCTGGTGGCACCCGGCTCTCGGCGCCCTCACCCGGGATCTGCGTGTAAAGGGAAGCGAAGGCGAACATGAAGACGGCGGCCACGCCCTGGAGAAAGAGCTGCCGCGGGAGCCGAGAGCCCGCCATGTCCGCTACGCGGCGGGCTGGACGCGATCCCCGGGTCCGCCCGGCCCCGCCCCTCCGCCCGGCCCCGCCCCCTCCGCCCGGCCCCGCCCCCTCCGCTCGGCCCCGCCCCCCGCCGGCCCCGCCCCCCGCCCGGCCCCGCCCCTCCGCCCGGCCCCGCCCCTCCGCCCGGCCCCGCCCCGCCGCCCGGCCCCGCCCCGCCGCCCGGCCCCGCCCCCGCCGCCCGGCCCCGCCCCGCAACCCCGCGCCGGCCGCAGCTGCAAGCCCCACCCCGCCCACCGCAGCGGCGGGCCCCGGCCCCGCTCCCGCCCCGCCTCCGGCGCGTCCTGCGCCCTTTCCGGCGTGAGGAGGCCGCTCTGCGTCAAGTTGTGCGCGCGTCGCTGCGCGCTACGTGTCTTCCTGGGCGGGAACAGCAAAATGGCGCCAGAAGTAGTGGCGGGCTGAGTGCACCGGCCCGTCGTGAAGCCGGCGCTGCGGTCCCCGGGCCGATCCGGCTCCTCCCGAACATGGAGGACGTGGAGGCGCGCTTCGCCCACCTCTTGCTGCCCATCCGCGACCTCACCAGGAACTGGGAGGTGGACGTGGCGGCCCAGCTGGGCGAATATCTTGAGGAGGTGAGGGCGGCCCCGGGGAGTGGCGCGGGGCGGGGGCTGCGGGGCTCTGCCGCCTCTCGGGCGTGTGCCGCCTCCGTCTGGCGCTCTGACTGCACTCATCCGCAGGCTCGTTCGCTTTTTCCTAGCTCCGTCTCTTGGCCCTCGAAATCATCCCTTACTTGATTAGCCTGGAGCTGTCATTAGAGATCGCTTTCTGTTAATGAGCCTTGAGATCGATCTAGTGAGTGGCGACCAGCACTTTTCTGTAATAGAGTAGAAGAGAATTTGTGTGCATGTGTGGCTGTGTCAGAGGTCTGGGTTACGATGCAGGAGGGAGATCTTATGTTAGACTTCCAAGCCAGTGCTCCACCCTCAGCATTTAACTCCTCCCTCATATCTGACAGTATGTCCACACCTCGTTAAACAGCTGTCCGCTCCATTTCTGCATTTCACTTGCACTGCTTAGCCCTCTTGGACTGCTCTTGCGTTGATCAATAACGACTTCCTTCCCACCACATCCAGGGGTCACCAGAAGAGTCGTCTTGTTCAGCTCAGCAGCATTTGATGAGTTGGTGGCACCCTCTCTTTTGAAACAGGTCTTGTCTCCTGTCTAGTCTCGCTGTTGAACCCCTCAGGGCGTGGCCTGAGCCATCTTTTTACACATTTCCCCTAAACCACTTCACTTATTTCCATGATTTTAAGTACCACTTGTATGAGGACAGTTGCTGGGTTTATTTATTTACTCCCCCCTCCCTCGGTTTATATTTCCATTCCAGGCCTTTTTCCTGATTCTGGTTTGCGTATCCAGCTTCTTAATCTTGACATTCCCGCTTAGATGTCACACCAGCATCTCAGGTTTAATAGAGTTAAAGGAGTTGTTGTTGTTGTTCACTCGCTTATTCGTGTCTGACTCTTTGTGACCTCATGGACTGCAGCATGCCAGGCATCCGTGTCCTTCACCGTCTGCTGGAGCTTGCTCAAACTCAGGTCCAGTGAGTCGGTGCTGCCATCCAACCATCACATCCTCTGTCGTCCCCTTCTCCTCCTGGGGAGGGGTCTTTTGTCATGAATTGGCTCTATGAATCAGGTGGCCAAAGTATTGGAGCTTCAGTTTCATCATCAGTCCTTCCAATGAATATTCAGGACTGATTTCCTTTAGGATGGACTGGTTGGATCTCCTTGTAGTGCAAGGGACTCTCAAGAGTCTTCTCCAACACCACAGTTTAAAAACACCATTTCTTTGGAATTGATCATCAATTTAAAGGAGAGCCCTTTGTTTTCCTGCTCAAAGCTCAGCCTTTCTGGTCTTGGTACACAGCACCAATGTTCCCCAAAGTGAAAGCTCAGAGCTCGGGAAGCCTGACGCTGCACACGAGCTCTCCCATGGTTTCTATCAGCTATGTCACCAGAACTTCAGTTAATCTCTTTTCCATTTTCTCAGATCCAGGCCACAGGCTGGCTCCCATTCATGTTAAAACCTCCATTCTTGGACTCCCTACTCTTATTTTTGGCTCTATCCAATTCACGTTCCACCCAGCAGCAGGTGTGACACTTTAGAATCAGGCTGCAGCACTGCCCTGCCTGATACCCCTTTCGATTGCTCCCAGGATAGAAGCCAGGCTTCCTTCTCTGAATCTGGCTCTGCTCACTGTCTTAGCCTTGTCTTAGGCTCTCCTCCTGGAGAAGGAAATGGCACCCACTCCAGTGTTCTTGCCTGTAAAATCCCATGGACGGAGGAGCATGGTAGGCTACAGTCCACAGGGTCTCAAAAAGTCGGATACGACTGGGTGACTTCACTTAGGCTCTTCTCCACCTGTTCTTTGAACCAATCAGTCTGCAACACCCAGGCTCATTACTTCACACACACACACACACACACACACACACAGACAGACAGACACACACACACACGTTTTCTGTACTCAACGGCGAAATTTTTTTGCCCAGTTCTTTTTAGGACTGATTCTCTCTCGTCCTATACGTCTCAGTTTAAATATCAGCTGACTGCCATGTATAAAATAGTTCTCTCTGTTATAGTACCTTCTGTGTTTCAGAATGTTCATCTTCAGCTGGTCTCTAACTTGTTTATGGTCTTTCCACACTAGAATGTAAATTCTGCCTGGGCAGGAACTAGCTTCATTCTCTCTCCCTTTTGCTTAATAGAATGCCTGGCACACAGTGGGTGCAGAATAAGTGTTGAGTGGACACTTGACCTGACGATGACCTCTGCTTGAACGCACAGTCTCCTGAGAGAACGCAGAGGACTGTGCTAGCTGGCGCTGCGCTGAGCGGGGCGCTTGGGGATGCCTGGTGAACCTGCTTGCTTGGTCTGCCCCCTTCTGCTTTGTATGTCCGCCTCCCCAAACGTTTCTGTCCCCTGAAGCCCTCGTTTCTCTGCCTCTAGTTTTGCCTTCCTCCGCCTTTCATTTTCCACACAGCTGCCAGAACTTTCTTTCTTACCTTAGAGAGAGCCGGTTTGGATGGGTTTGGGGATTGTTGGCATGTGGTTGGTGGACACAGATTTAAGGGGTGGTGAGAACCGGGTCTCAGGTGAGGCTGGGGGTCAGGAGTTGCAGAGGAAGGGGGATGACGTACTTGGAAGTGTTTCCTCCTCAAAGGATTGAGACCCCAGCATTTTGTCTCTCTCTTCCCCAGCCGTGAGGGTCCCCCGTCCTTCTGAGGTGGGGTCTTCCTGCTGGAGTTTGGCTGAGCTGGCCCCAGCTAGGGTGGGCGCAGTGCAAGCACCTCTGGAGAGGAGCTGGTGTGTAGCTCTGGCCGTGTGTGGGTCATGCACTCTAGGGGCCCGCGTCTTCCAAAACACTCGGTCTCAGAGGTTACAGGAGTCGGGGAAATCACAAAGACCTATCTTTCCCCTCCAAAAGAACGGGCAGCCGGCGAGCCCCAGGCAGAGCCGGGGCTGTCCGGAAGGGCTGCGCGTGGTGGCGGGCGCCTCGGGCCGCCGGCTCTGGGTGGCGTGTGGGCTGCGTGGGCTGCCAGGAGGAGGGCGTGTGGGCGCCCCACTGCCCCTCGTTGTGTCTTTGCAGCTGGACCAGATCTGCGTCTCTTTTGACAAAGGCAAGACCACGATGAACTTCATCGAGGCAGCGCTGTTGATCCAGGGCTCCGCTTGCGTCTACAGCAAGAAGGTGGGCCCGCCTGGCTGCGGTCTGGACGCAGTGTCTGCTGGGGCCAAGGTCTGCCGTCTCGCTGGGGCGGGTGGCAGGCTCAGCCCTGTCTCAGTTGCCCCAGCAGCACCTCCCACCGCCTCCTCCAAGTCCTTGCCCCTCTTAACACGGAAGAACAGAATGGGTTTACAATAGTAGGGTTGGGAATCCCCTGGTGGGCCAGCGGCTAGGACTCCACGCTTCCGGGGGACGGGTTTGCTCCCTGGGTGGGGGACTAGGATCCTGCCTGCCATGCCACATGGCCCCCCACAAGAGAGATTGTCAGTAACTGAGTCAGTGACTCTCAACCCACGCTCCAGTCCAAAGAGTCACCAGTGCCTGGGCCTCACCCACACTGACCAAGTCAGAGTCCCCGGGTGGTGGAGGTTGGGGGAGGGAGGTAGATGTCTGGATGTTTGAACTATCCTCAGCGACAGTCGGTATTGGAAACCATGGGAGGGGGCGGGGAAAGGGGAGCCGGGAGAGGGGTGTGGATGAAACACAGCAGAGGGGAAGCAGGTCGGCAGCGCGGCTGACGGGCTTGCCGTGGAGAGAAAAGACACCTCTCGGGATGGTGCCAAGAAGACGGGCCCAGGGGTTTGCAGGGCCCACGCCTAAGGCGCCAGCTTTCACACGGGGCACGTGAGTCAGCTTCTGAGAACCAGCCACTGTATAAGAAACTTGGAGAGTGAGGTGTGGCTAAAGATCAGCGCTGTTGAGGGAAACGCGAAATAAAAGACGAGTTGAAAGCACCGGTAGTCCAGTGGAGGTGAAGCGCCCCTCGCTATTTGCCAGGGCATCTGTGCGCATGCTGGAGATTTTCCTCCAGCGGCACTGCCCTGCCCATCCTCCAGTGGAGAAGCAGGGGAGAGTGGGCCACAGCACTGATCCACTCAACTGGCAGTTTAATGGGGGCGGGGAATGAAAGGCACGCAGAAGGAAGAGTTTAGAAATGTGTTGAGGAGCTCGGTACTGAGAACCCCTCCGGACAGAGGAGGGGAAGCCACCAGCTTGCAGGTCAGCTGGCACAAGGACCCACCTTGGGCAGCTTGAGTTATGAAGACGGTTTGAGAATTCACTGGTTTTTGTCTCAGATGAGTCCATGAAATCGGATTCTTGTGTCCTGCATTTGTCCCCAGAAGGAATATTGGCAATTAACTTTGGAAGCACAAACATAAGCTGCGCCTGTGGTCTAATACGTAGATGGGCAGATGTGAGCCTCCAGCAGGTGCAGTGAAATGTTAAGGCGAAGTCTAGGAGGTGTGAGGGGAGCGCAGGCTGTAGGCAGCGCGGTCTTCCTGGTCTTCCGAGCTGATGGAAGTCTTCTGTGATCTGATACGTGAGCGTCCTGGGCCCTTGAAATGTGGCACGTGTGACTGAGGAGTCTGGCTTTTTGCTGGCTTTCTGCGTCCCTGGTGCGGGTCCTAGACCCATCACTGGTGGGGCTGCTCCGATTCTCTGAGTCTTGGTTCACCTCGTTGACAATGAGGACAGCACCGGCGCTGATCCGAGTGATGAGACCATATGGAGCACAGTGCGGTGCGACAGACGCTTAGGAGCGCTCCTGGGCCTCGTTTGTGGGGCGTGGGATCCGTGCCCTTGGGGCACGCTGTCCTGTTGGGCGCTGTCACCAGAGGGAGGGGCTTAGGCAGTGCATGTCTGCATCCTGCTGGTGGGTGCTTTGTGGTCAGAATCTGGAGAATCCCAACGCTCACCCCTAGCAGTGGGGCCCCACAGGCTATGGCTGCACCGTGATGGGCCGGCAGAGACCCGCGGCGCTCCTGCAGGTGGGGGCTGGTTGGCGAGCCTCATGAAGTCAGACGCGGCTGAGGGTGCGGGCTGCAAGGTTCGGGTGGCCGCAGCTGCGGCGGCGGTGTGGAGTGAGGGCGCGGGAGGGGGCTCCAGCTGTTCGGCAGTGCTGGGGAGGCGTGGCGGTTGGGTTGGAGCAGGGATCTTGGCAGCCGGACGGGCAGGAGTTCGGAGAGGACACGGGCGTCTTGGCAGCTGGGCGAGTCATGTGGGGGCTCTGGGAGCCCCTCCGTCCTTGCCCTCACTGCTGGCTCTGGTTGCCAGGTGGAATACCTCTACTCTCTGGTCTACCAGGCTCTCGACTTCATCTCTGGCAAGAAGTGAGTATGCAGGGGGTGCCCGTGTGTCCGCTGCGCGTGTGGCCCGGGCGGCCCTCACCTGCGGTGCCCCTGCGCTGGTTCTCTCAGGCAGGCCAAGCAGCTGTCCTCCACGCCGGAAGACGGGACTGTTGGGGATGCCAGCTCGAGGGCCCCCCAGGAGGCGGAGCAGAAGGTGAGGCTTCCTGGGTGTCTGGCGGTGCCCACTGTGCCAGCCGGGCCCCCCTGAGCCCTCTGTCTTCCCACAGTTCCGAGCATTGGACGACCTCTCTGACTCCTGTGCTAACGTGGATCTCAGGGATGACCAGGTCCTCGGTGTGAGTGCCCCTCCTGTGTTTAGCTGACGGGGGGTGCAGGGTGCTGTCGTGGCCCATGGGTTCCCACGGTTCACCCGCTCTTGCCCTCTGTGCAGGGGACCCTCATCCCCCTCCTGCCCAACGCCCTGGTCGCCCCGGACGAGATGGAGAAGAACAGTAACCCCTTGTACAGGTGCGGGGCTGCGCCTGCTGGGTGGATGGGGGGTTGCTGGGGAAGGGTCTCTCCAGCGCCCATGTTTTGCCAGCTGTCAGGGGGAGCTCCTGGCCAGCCGGAAGGACTTCAGGGTGAACACGTGCACACCGCACCCCAGAGGCACGTTCCTGTTGGAGCCGCTGGGCGTGTCCCTCGTGGAGGCCCTGCAGCCGTGGAACCCGAAGGGTGAGGACTCGGGCGGGGACGAGGCGGGCTCGTGCCCGCCGTTCGGGCCTGCCTGCTGGGCGGGGCCTCTGCCCACAGCTGGCTCAGCCCCAGAGGGCCCGCGGCCTGTGCTGGGCTGTGTTCCCTGTCCCCAGTTCTGGCCGCGTGGGGCCCGGGAGGGACCTTGTAGGGGGAGCAGGGCTGACCGTGTTCGATCCCTGCTCTCTCCCAGAGCCTGGAAGGGCTGAGGAGCAGCCCATGGAAGTCTCTGTGTGCGGGAGTCCCGGCCCAGCGCTCAGCACCTCCCAGGAGCCAGGTGAGAAGCGAGCTCCCAGGCGGGCCTGCGGGGGGGCTGGGGAGGGCCTCTGCGCTCAGCACCCACCCTGTCCAGCGCTGCAGCCTGGGGGGCTAAGGCTCGGGGGCAGGCCTCCGTGCCCAGGGCCCACCTTGGCCAGCTGTGCTGTCTTGGTTCAGTGGCTGCCCCCAGACCAGCTTCCTCTCTGAGCAGACAGAGGCGGCAGCATTTAAAGAGGAAAATTACTAAAAACTAAAGTGAACCGAACAGAGCAGCGGTGTGACGCGAGTGTGCCGTGCACTGTCTGCTCCCCACAGGTGACGCTGCGGCAGGGACGGCCCCTCGTCCCCAGGCGCAGTCCCCGCTGCCTGGCCTTCTGGCTCCCGAGGCTGGCTGTCTCGTGTCCCTGCCAGGCTCCTCTCCAGACGGCCCAGCGCCCAGAGGTGGGGGCGTGGGAGAGGACAGAGAGGATGCAGAAGGGGTGGCGGAGCCCCCTGAGGCCTCAGCACTTGAGGTCCCTATGGAGCCCCCGGAGCCCAGGAGCCCTGAGCAGGTGGGACCCCGAGGGAGGCCTGCTGAGCCCCCGCCCTCAGCCAGGCGAGCCCCGGTGGGGACAGCGTGTGCGTGGGGCAGGCGGTCCCCTGGGCTGCTGGCTCTCTGGTCCTTGTGCGCCAGCCGGCCCCGGCCCCACCCCCTGCCCTTTCCAGCAGCAGCTTTCACGGCTCCCTCTCTGAGCAGAGCAGCTGCTGCTCTTCAGGGGTGGACTGGTGCCCAGGGGCACCACCCAGAATGGCGCTGGTCTCCAGAGCCGACTCTCGAGGCCAGGCTGGCAAGAGTGGACGGGCCTGTCAGGTTTGATTGGTTGTTTTTGCTGTGCTTAATTGCTGTCACGTCCGACTCTCTGTGACCCCATGGACTGCAGCCTGCCAGGCTCCTCCATCTATGGGATTCTCTGGGCAAGGATACTGGAGTGGGTCGCCATGCCCTCCTCCAGGGGATCTTCCCAACCCAGGGATGGAACCCAGGTCTCCCGTACTGCAGGTGGATTCTTCACCGTCTGTTTTTCTCTTTGAGGAAGTATCTCGCGGCCACTCGTCTAGTTCCGATCTCCTAAATTTTTACTAGCTTTTTGCCTTTTCGTCGTTGAACTTCCTGCCCCCCGGGGGTTTCTGCAGGGTTCCCCATGTCTGGCCCCAGAGCAGAGCTGCTGGGGGCCTGGGATCCTGGGTGGAGGAGGAGAGGGGAATCCCTGGTTTTCCTTTGCAGAGTGCTGCCCAGCCCAGGAGGTGTACACTCCGGGAGCGGAAGGAGGCCCCGGAGCCCGCATCCAGGCTGCAGGTGAGGGGCGGGCGGCCTGGAGCCCGGCGGGAGGTGGGGGGGGGGCGCCCTCGGCAGTGCGTCTCTTGAGCACTCTTCCTCCCCCAGCGCTGGGCCTCCCTGCTGCAGCTCCAGGGTGCCCCCTCCCCGTGCTCTCAACTAGGGGAGGGTGCGCGTCCTCCACCCTCCTGTGTCTGCTTGTGCTCAGGACACCCCAGACCCCTGGCAGGGCCTGGACCCCTTCGACTCTCCAGATTCTAAGCCCTTCAGGAAAGGTAACACGGCGGGCATGGCCCCTGGGCACCGGGGGTGGGGGCTGGATTCACCCGGCTTGAGTGGAGGTTGGGGCTCCACGGCCTGTGGGCACGGAGATGGCCCTGGGCTGTGGCTGTGCTCCGGGACTGCCTGTCTGCCCCCAGGTAGGCCCTACTCCGTGCCCCCCCGCGTGGAGGAGGCGCCAGGACAGAAGCGTAAGAGGAAGGGTGCCGTCAAGCTGCAGGATTTCCACCAGTGGTACCTGGCTGCCTGTGCGTGGGGCCCGGGGCCGGGCGCGGCTGTGGGCCTCAGCTCGGCCCCTGCTGACCTGGGCTTCTTGCAGATGCTGACCACACCGACAGCAGGAGGTCCCGGCGAAAGGGCCCTTCCTTCGCAGGTGAGCCTGGGTCCTGGGGCTCTTTGAGGGAGGCTGACCCCACATTGCACCACCCCCCTCAGCCTGGGGAGGCCGGAGGCCGAGTGTACTCGGGTGGGCCTAGGCAGGATGAGGGAGCCCCCTCATGAGGCTTGTGTGCGCAGACATGGAGGTTCTGTACTGGAAGCACGTGAAGGAGCAGCTGGAGACGCTCCGGAAGATGCAGAGGAGGGAGGCAAGTACCGGCCACCACGTGGACCCCATGGGGCCTGGTGGGAGACAGCAGTGCCTCTGACGGGCTGTCTCTGCACAGGCGGCTGAGCGGTGGCTGCCAAGGGCTGAGCAGGGGCTGTGGCCTGTGGAGGACCGCCTGGAGGACTCGGTGGAAGACCTGGGCGCCGCAGGTGGGGCCTCCGGGGGCAGGCCGGGGCAGGGCTCAGGGCCCACCGCAGCCTAACTGGCCTTGTGCCCGGGTGCTCCCTTCTCAGATGACTTCCTGGAACCTGAGGAGTACGCAGAGCCCGAAGGGGCAGAGCCCGCGGAAGAGGCAAACATGGGTAGGTCTGGGAGTGGGCTGCTGGCCTGAGGAGTCCTGAAGACGGGAGGGAGAGACGCTCACGGCTGCACTTTTGCAGAAGCGGAAGCCATGCCAGCGTCTCTGCGCTATGAGGAGCTGGTCCAAAGGAACGTGGTAGGCCCAGGTCAGAGTGGGGGCAGCAGGGTGGGGCGGGGGCGGGCCCTGCACCCAGCTGCTGGCCCCGGTCCTCCCCCAGGAGCTCTTCGTCACCACCTCGAAGCAGGACGTCTTCGTCACCGCCTCGAGGCAGGAGCTCGTCCAGGAGACGGAGCTGAAGCAGCACATCAGGGGCTGGGAGGAGGCCATCCAGACCCTGCTCCAGGAGCAGGTGAGGCGGGCTGGGCGGGCCCCTGGCGGAGGATGGCGTCCCCTGCCGCCTGCCTTGGGCCAGCCTGGGACCCTCCCTTCCCCTCCGCAGGAGGAGCACGTGCCCTTTGACATCCACACCTACGGGGACCAGGTGGTCTCCCGGTTCAGCCAGCTCAACCAGTGGTGTCCCTTCGCAAAGCTGGTGGCAGGCCAGCCTGCCTTCGAAGTGTGCCGCTCCATGCTGGCCTCCCTGCAGCTGGTGAGTGGCCCGGGCGTCTGGGAGGGAAGTGGCCCCGGCCTCTGCTGACGCTTGGCGTCCTACAGGCCAACGACTACACAGTGGAGATCACCCAGCAGCCGGGGCTGGAGGCGGCCGTGGACACCATGTCCCTGAGGCTACTCACGCGCCAGCGGGCCCACCAGCGCTTCCAGACCTACGCCGCCCCCTCCACGGCGCAGCCCTGAGCAGGGAGCCCGCGCCCCACGGACCCCGGGTGTGCGTCTGCGCAGTCTGCTTCCTGGCTGGCCCAGCCTAATAAAGTGTTGCCACCCCACCAGTCCCTTAAAACAAACCCTTTACCGAACCGTCGTGTTTAGGGGAGAGGGCTGTCTGTCCCCTGTGCCCCAGGAGGCAGCCACCAGGCCCCCAGCCCCCTGCCCACCAGGGCCTGCCGGTACAGATCTCGCGCACACAGCTCTGTCACAGCCCTTTAATGGCCCGGCTCAGCACAGGACGCTGCGGAAGGCAGCCATGTGGCGCCGCACGCTGTCTGTGATCTGCTCGGCCGACCGGCCCCTGCTGTAGTAGTCGGTGAAGAGGCCGTCAGGGCTGAGCAGGTAGATGGCGATGGAGTGGTCCACGATGTAGTCCTGGTCTTCGTCCTTGGGGCCGGCGCTGTAGTACACGCGGTAGCTGCGGCTCACCTGGGCGATCTGCTCGGCGGAGCCAGTCAGGCCCAGCAGCCTCGGGTGGAAGTCCTGCACGTAGCGGGCCATGGCGGCCACGGTGTCCCGTTCGGGGTCCACGGTGATGAAGAGGGGCTGCACCGGGGGCAGGCCGGGCTCCGCCTCCAGCTGCCGCACCACCTGCACCAACTTCTCCAGCTCGTCGGGGCAGATGTCAGGGCAGTGAGTGAAGCCGAAGTACAGCAGCACCCACTGGCCCCGGAAGTCAGCTTTGCAGCGCACTTGGCCCCGGTGGTCCAGCAGGCTGAAGTCGCCCTGGCCCACAGCAGCCTGCCGAAGGGCCTCTGTCCGCTGCTGCCGCCGCCACCGCTCCTTCTCGGCCCTCATGGCCAGCCAGGCCCCACCCAGTCCAGCCCCAATCAAGGCTGTGACAAGCAACCTGGTTCGCAGGCCAGGACCCTGGGGCTGGCCCTGCCTGCCTGTCTCTGCAGGGCCTGGCATTGAGAAGGGCTGGTATCTCACAAGCTGGGCCTTGCCTCCTGGGGTCCCAGGGAGGGCCAGAGGCTTGAGCTCAAAGAGCCTGTGCCAAGCTTTGGGTGCCCGAGCCAGCAGCAGCATGGACCTGATGCTTCTGGAAAAGAGCAAGAGTGTCAGAAGCCAGACGTGCCCCCATCATTCAGGAGATCCCTGACTCCACCGGGAGGACCAGCCCTACACAGGCTCTGCTGTTAGCAGCTGCTCACCTAGCACTCACCCCGGCTCAACCGCCTCACCTCTGAAACCTCAAACCCCAGCTTAGGCGTCACCAAGCGTTCATGCTTGTCCCTCTTGTTCTTCAGCCTGAGAGCCTATCCCATCCCACCCGGCCCCGGCAGCTCTAACAGCTCAGCCGTCGCCTGCATTTGAGCTGATGGAAAGCATCCCATGCACACGCCTCAGCCGGATTCTTGGGCATATTTATTTGTTTGCAATAAACATCCATTTCTTAAGAGGAGATGGGTGAATTTCTGGCTTCAACCCTCCCAAGACCGACTCCTCTGGCCCTTCTGCTGCCCTTCTCCTGAGGCCACTCCTGCCACAGTGCTCTGGCCCCCGGCCCCGCGGAAACTGCGCCACGCGCACCGCAGTCTGCAGCGCTCCGCCTGGCCCCAAGCCCCCGCCAGCCCCTCGCACGTACACTTCCAGCCGGCAGCCGGCCCGTTAGAGAAGGTTTCTACTTGCTTCGCGCCAGCTCTTCACAGCCAG
The DNA here is from genome assembly GCF_023091745.1 of Budorcas taxicolor. Taxonomy (NCBI): domain Eukaryota; kingdom Metazoa; phylum Chordata; class Mammalia; order Artiodactyla; family Bovidae; genus Budorcas; species Budorcas taxicolor. The sequence continues at coordinate 163,455,292 of NC_068914.1, forward strand.
GTACCCGACGGCAGCTCTGGACTCATGTCCTGCCGCTGCTTCGGTGACCTCCGTGCCTTTCTCAGGGGCCTCTGGAGGTTTGCCAGGAGGAGGTCTTAGAATCCCCCCTCACCTGTTCAGGCGCTCCTGGGAGGATCCTCTCGAAGACTCCTACACGTCCGGCCTCTGCCCGTCCGACGGTTCCTCGGCTGCACGACCTTGGACACGTCCCTTAGCCTGTTCACACCACCTTCCTCCCTTACAAAACGTGCTCCAAGTTGTGCATAAGGTGGGCCTGCAGACCCCGACGTTTCACAGCAACCTCCCGGAACGCGCCTGCGAGTCTTCCAGGTGCTCCCCCGCTCACCGCGCGCCACGGTCGGGGAGGCGAGTCTCGAGATGCCGCCCGGGCGGCACCGCGGCCTACCCGCCCAGATCGACGTCAGCGCGCATGCGTCAACGACAACGCGCGCGCGCATGCGTCAACGACAACGCGCGCGCGCATGCGTCAACGACAACGCGCGCGCGCATGCGTCAACGACAACGCGCGCGCGCAGACGGCCGTGTGCGCGGGCCGGCGTCGGGCGGTGCGCGTGCGCCAAAGGCGGAGGCCCGCCGGAAGTTACGTGTGGGAGGCGGGGCTTCCTCCGTGGCCGTGCCCTTCCGCCGCGGCCGCGCTCGCTCGGCGCCGTCCCCAGTCGCCGGGTGTGGTCACCCGTCGTCGGGTGTGGTCTCCGCCCCGCTCCCTAGCCCGGCATGCCGGCGCGCGCATGGCTGCAAGCGTCTCGGGCTTCGTTGCTGTGTCCAGCGGGCCGTGAGCAGCTGGGCCCGGGAGAGAGGGAGTCTCCGGGCGTAGGGCTGAGCCGGGGCGGGGACATCTCTTCTTGTCCCCTCCCGGAGCGCGGTGACCCCAGGCCGTCCAGGAGCAGCCGCGCTCCCTCACTCCAGGCCGCGCGGCCTACGGCGGGCTGCCCGTGGCGGTCAGAGCGGCGGCCCCGCGCCAGCCTGCCGAGACTCGGTTCGGCGTGGATCCACTCCGCGTCTCGCGTGTCGTCAGACTGCAGCCCCTGATGTACCCTCGGTTGCCGGTTCCCCTGGAGAGGGAGTTACAGAAGGCTCGGGAGGGGGCGGGAGACACCTGGAGCGGCCGTGACTGACTTCAGCGGTGGGGGTCCGGAAGAGCTTGTTCGGCGGGAGGGCCCTGAGAGTTTCCCCAGACCCGGACCAGGTCGGTCTTGCTCGGATAAGGGTCACCGGGTGGGAATGGAGCGGGGAGGCTGGACCCTGGCTGCAACAGGGTAAGACAGGGTCAGGCTACCCGAGTTACGAGCGGAGATAAAGAGATCCGTGCCAGCAGAGGCCACAGCCACTCGGGGACCTCTATGGGGAGGCTACACAGGCTCCAGGGCCAGTGCCCGGCTAGGGACTGCGGCCTCTCTCTACTTCCTGCCTGCCATCTTTGCAGACCGGCTGTCCACTGCTGTGGGGGCTATGTGTGGGCGGCTAAGGGGTCTGCAGGTGATGGAGATCCTGGAGCTTCCTGGGAGATGTGGGGGAGGCTGACACTCGGATCAGTCATGAGGGATCCTGAACATGGACGGTCAAGTGCCCTATGTGATGGGATGACAGGTGCATCAGTCAAGTCACCCTCTTGAGTGGGTGGTCAGGCATCCTCTGATGTGGGACACTGACGCTGGCTTTGGGTCAGATCGCCTGTGGCTGTGTGTTCATAGGTCAGGGGTCGTTAACATGCAGGAGGCAAACCCTGGTCAGGTCATCTGTGATGAATGGCAGGCTGTCGATGGTGGCTGTCGCATCTCTTGTTTCGTGCAGGAATGCGTCTGCAGGAACCAGCTTCCTGGACCACAATACAGCACCAGCAGCCCACTCACCCCCGCAACCCTTGTATCTGGCCAACCTCCCCTGCAATAGGGCTCCCAGTGACTCTCAGTGGCCTCTGATCAGTGACCCCATCATTGACCCTGACCAAGGATTCATCAGCAACCTTGACAGATGTCCAAAATCATGACCAATGACAGGACTGGTTCTGATAAGTTCTCACTAGTAGCCCATCAAATATATGGATCAACATCCTATGGCCCAGTAATGATTGGTCAGAGGCCCATTGGTTATTTAAACCAAGTCCCTATTAGTGAGTTCTATTAAATTTCCATTGATGGTCTTGACCAAAGTCCAGTGACCCATGAGTAACTGATCAATATCCTCCCTAGTGATCCTTCAGAGATTCTGGCCTGTGTTTTCCATCAATAACCAAGATCGATGACCAGTTAGTAGCCTGCCTGTACCTGCCTTGGTTTCTGGGTAACAGTGAATTCATGAATAGACTCCAGCTTATCCAAGGTACCCCCATGTACCCCATTATCATCACATCTATTGCTAACTTACACAGGCTGGGCAAGGATGCTGAGTACACCTGCAGAGTCACTTCCCCACCCCCATATTTCTCCTCACCATCCCTGGTTAGGCCTCAGCTGGAGTTAAGCATTTACTGGTTTTTCCAGTAATTGTGTATGGATGTGACAGTTGGGACTATAAAGAAAGCTGAGCACTGAAGAATGGATGCTTTTGAGCTGTGGTGTTGGAGACGACTCTTGGGAGTCCCTTAGACAGCTAGGGGATCAAACCAGTCCATCCTAAAGGAAAACAGTCCTGGATATTCATTGGAAGGACTGATGAAGCTGAAGCTCCAATACTTTGGCCACCTGATGCGAAGAACTGACTCATTGGAAAAGACCCTGATGCTGGGAAAGGTTGAAGGCAAGAGGAAAAGGGGATGACAGAGGATGAGGTGGTTGGATGGCATCATCGACTCGATGGATATGAGTTTTGAGTAAGCTTCGGGACTTGATGGACAGGAAAGCCTGCCGTGCTGCAGTCCTGGGGTCACAGAGTTGGACACGACTGAGCGATTGAACTGAAGCTGAACTGAGCAGTATAGTGGGTGTCCAGCTGAGGAGGGAATGGAAAATAAACTGTCCTGGTGCCTATTGCTGGGGTCACAAGCCTGGGGGCTGGAGGGAGAGGAGTACCCAACTCTTCTCTTGGGAGTCCTGTCTGGGGAACTGAAGGAGGAGAAGCTGGATAACTTGGTCTTGTTATTGAGGGCTGACGTGAAGGGAGATTCAGGTTCTGTCCTGGGGAGTGAGAAGCCTGGGTCCTGCCTTTGGGGGCTCTGTCTGGGCCAGGCTTAGGTCAGGACCTGCTGGTGGTTGCTTGCCTCTTGAGGTCAGAGGTTCTGCCCTGGAGAGGAAGTTTCTTCTAACCTTGCAGCCACAGCCAGCCAGGGCAAGTGCCAGGACTCTGCCCTCAGGGCATTTGTCCCCAGGCTATTGGCACCAGGCTTCTGGCCATGCCAGCTGCTGCCCAGACTTGGCCAGAGCTGGGGTCAGCACCACAATCACCAGATGGCCAAAAGCATGGCCCACAGGCATGGGTAGTAAGGTGGCGGCAGCACAGAGCGGGTGTTCCGACAGCAATGGGTTATCCTCGGTATCAAGGACCGTGGTGGGGCTCTGCAGCGATCCTGGGGGCAGGAAATTTCTGGGCCTGGCCTCTGTGTCGTGAGGTGGCCACCCCTCCCCACATAAGGATTTGCGCGCCCTGCGTACCCAGTCCAGGTCAGTACACGAGAAGCCCTTTATGTCTCCTTGCTTCAGGTGGGTCAGCCCCGCAGCTGCTTGGACTCTGGCTCCCTCCTCGGGACTGGTTAGCAGGCGCGGTGCGGGGGGGGGGCCAGATGGGGCCAGGGGGCCTGGGGTCACTGGGGCTGCTACTACTCTGGGCTGCAACACACACCTGGTACCTGTCGCCGCCCTGCGTCCGTGTCGCTGACGCCAAGTGCACATGTCCCGACCCCGGGCCCCTTTCTCTTCTGTGTCCCCCTCTCAGTGTCCGAGTTGGGTACGCCTCTCCATCTGACAGTTTATTTTCCGTTCCCTCTTCACCTGGACCCCTGGTCTCGGCCTCACAACCTGACCCCGGGCAGGACCCCTGTCCTGTTGGGTGGCCCTCGTCGGTTCTTTTCGGATCCCAGTCGGGTCTGCCTGGTCTTGCGGCGGCTGAGAGCCACGGGGACTGATCGCTGAGCCTGAGCCGCGGAGGGGCGGGGCCCCCCGACGTGCGGGGCTCTAGGCCAATCGCTGCCTCGGGGAGGCGGGACGACTGACGCACTTCTGTCCTGACCAATCGCGAGGGCCTGCGGGAGCCTGGACTCCGCCCGCCCGCCGTCGCTAGCACAAAGAGGCCGACACGCTGCTGGCTCCAGAGGTTTTAAGAAACATCTGCGGGGCAGCGCCCGCCCAGCGGGTCATCGTCCGCCTCGGTCAGCATCGGGGCCAAGTAGTCCGAGTGCCGGATCCCGAAGGTCCAGCCGCGAGGCTTCCGGTGCTGCGGACCCAGGAGACGTCGCTGGCCTAGTGCTGTCTGCAGGCCTTGGGCTCCCGGCCCCCAAACTCGCCCCTCTGACCCTCGATCCCGACCCGGGCCCCTTTACCCGCCTCCGACCCTTGACCCTGAAACTGCAGACCACCTGGTCCACGTTGTAGGCTGCAGGGCCGGGATTCAAGGTGTTGCCTCGAGGGAACGAAGTCCGCGGCAGCATCGAGAACTGGGGGGCCCGGGGCTTGTAGACCCCAGGGTTCACCGCGTGGTAGGCGCAGGGCCCGGGTGTCTGCGTAGGGTGGGGGCAGGAGAGGCGCTGTGTCCAGCTTCTGGGCCCTCAGATCGCCAACCCCTCGCCGCGCCCCGCGCCAACCCCCCACCTCCCCGACCTTGCTGAGGTCCTCGCAGAAGCTGCCCACCGCACTGCGGCCGTAGATGGAGTAATTCGGCGCCGAGACTTTGCCGACTACACGCGGGCCCAGGAGCGAGGGCATAGAGTAGGTCCCGGGGCCTGCGGGGGCCAGTGAGGGTGGGTCTTTGCGGACTAGCCGATGTCCCCGCCGCTGCCCGTCCAGGGTGGGCATTCTTGGGCTCACCTGGGGTTTGTGACTCCAGGCGGAGGCCCCAGTTTCGGGGAGCGATGGTGTGCCGAGGCGCGCTGGGGTACGCCGCGTTCCCGGCTCGCTCCGGGAAGTACCTGCCTGCGGGGCAGACCGGGGCGTGGGCCAGAACTGGGTTGGGGACCTAGTGGGGACCCGCGCCAGAGTCCAGGGATTAGGGGGAATCCGAGCCACGATATGTCAAAACCCGGTGAGGCTTGGAGCTGTTTGGAGGTCCAGAAGTGGGCGGGGAGGGGGACTGAATTTGGAATGTTAGGCTGCCCAAGGGGGACTCGGGGCGGTGGCGGGGGCGGTTCCCGAGGGGAGGCGACTAAGCGTTCGGGAAGCCAGGGCCCCAGGTTCCTGACCCGGTCCGGGAGTGAGGAAGGGCGCCGCGTGCCTCGGGCGGCCGAAGATGGAGTACGCGGGGGCGCTGTCTAGGCCGCGCACGGTCATGCGAGCGGGCACCAGGTGGCCTGGCCCGGGGCTGCACGATGTCTGCTGTGCCGGGAGGCGCGCGCCGAAGGTGAAGGCCGGGGCGCGGGGCCGCGACGGATCGTGCATGATGTAGCCTGCCGGGAGCCCCAGCATCACCAGGCGCCGGCCGCTCCCTTGCCGGACAGCCCCCGCCGGCCCCCCGCCCCCGGCCCGCCGCTGGTACCGGTGCTGGGTGGTAGCTTGTACTTGGGCCCTGGGCCGCTGTAGAGGGCTCCGATGGGGCCGCGGGGCCGGTGCGGCCGCCACGGGCCGACCCAGACGTCCGAGCCCATGGCGCGGTGGGAGCGCTTGCGGCCGGCAACACCTGCGGACAGAAGGTGGCGGCTCCGGCCCCTCCGCCCCGACTCCGGGGACGCGCTCCCGGTTCCCTCCAGATGGGCCCGACTCCGGGGCGGGGCCCGCGCGTATCCCAGATACCAGAGAAACAAATGGCAGCTTTCCTGGCTCCAGAGTGGCGCGGGGCAAGGACAGCTTCGAGGCCATCTCCCGTCCCCCAGCCCCAAAATGAGTTTAGTAGAGGTGTATGTGCGCGCGCCAACTTTGGACGCGGCACTGCGGGAGTGGAATTCCCAGGGGTTCCGGAGAACTGAGATGTTTTAGGAACACTGGGGGAGGATAACGGGGCGAGGGGGAGATAAGGGGGTACCTGTTACCCGAGGGGGCCCCGAAGTGGATGCACTGACCTGTTCCTGTGTCTCTTGGCTAGGAAGGCAAGGTGGGGTGTCTGGATCCCCACTGCTGCAGGGCCCAACTCCCAGACCCCATTGTGTCCGGGTCGCGCCTCCTGGCAACCGGATTGACCGTCCCACCCGGCCCCGCCCCCAGCCTCTCCTCCTGAAGTCCGTGGCAGCGGCAGGCGTCCTGCAGGCTGGGCCGGGACCAGAACTCGGTCCACAACCGCTCCCCAGGCTTCAGTGCTCCCATTCCGGAAATAAGTCTGCAGACAAAACCAAGTGTGAGAAGAAAGAAATCAAGCTCAATTTAATTGCTATGTGTAGAGAGAACTTTACCTCTATTTAAACGCATGGAATGCAAAAGCAATCATGTACTGGGCCACAAAAAAGCACACAATTCACAATTAGTAGATATAAACTATTATATATAGGATGGATAAACACAAGGTCCTTCTAGATGGCCCACGGAGCCATATTCAATATCCTGTGTTAAACCATAATGGAAAAGAATGTAACAAAAAAAAGGAATATCTGTGTGTAGTTGAGTCACTTTGCTATGAAGGAGAGATTGGCACAGCATTGTAAACTAACTATACTTCAGTTTAAAAAAAGAGCCCATACAAGTTGAATAAATAGATATAATAGGACACGTGATTTGATCGCAATTCAAAACAATTCTAAGCAAACAGTATAAAATGTTTTTAAAAATGGTTAAATACTTAGAAATTAACAAATTATTTTTGAAAGCTAGCAGCCAGGAGTGCCGAGGAAGCTGGAGGGCCGTGGCCCTTGCCGGGGACCTTCCAGCGGGCCCAGGGGGATGAAAGTGACTTGAAGTCCACACAGGCATATTGAAGCACATTAAAGGATTCAGTATGATGCACAGAAGCAGACAATGCCAAAATGCAAGGGCTGGTCGAGGCACACTCAGTGAGTGGGGCAATGTGCCCTTCTCCCGCTGCCGAGATGGCAGGAATTAGCTGGAGGTGTTGGTCAATGAGAGAGGGTCCCGGAAAAATGAAAGAGAACACCACCAAGTGCTGACCTGGAACAAGGATTCCAAGGAGTTTCAAATGCTGTTGTGATTATGAGGTTCCAGAGAGAAACGCTGTGGCAGGAAGACATTCCAGTCAAGACCAGCAGCTCATCACCTTATACAGTCATCTCCCTTTAAGCCTCTGGCACTAAAATCACCACCTCCTGTGGTTATGCTAAGTGAAAGACAGCTATATTTTCTGAATTTAGAAAGACCTCCTCCAAAGCCTCAGAAATCTGTGCAGTTGGTAAGCTAAAAAGAGATCGCTTTATGAGAGAAAATGTGATGTGTGCGTGATAAGTGACTTCAGTCGTGTCTGACTCTTTGTGAACCTATGGACTGTAGCCCACCAGGCTCCTCTGTCCATGGGATTCTCCAGGCAAGATGGAGTGGGTTGCCATGCCCTTCCCTAAGAGATCTTTCTGACCCAGGAATCGAACCCACATCTCTTAAACATCTCCAGCATTGGCAGGCAGGTTCTTTACCACTAGCACCACCCGGGAATCCAAAGAAAGAAAATGCTGTTGGCCGAAATTGACAGCTGGTCAGAACTGACTCCATACCTGTGTTTCCTGGTGGGTCTGCTGCTGCCGCTTCTGACCCTCATCTTGACACGGTCAGGTGTGCATTTCAAATATAGATACAGCGGCTGGAGGAGCTTTGGATGATGTCACTCTTGCAGGCGCAGCTTCATTAAGATGACAGATAAACTGAATAGATCTACAACTTTGGGAAGAGAAGAACAAAGGCGTGCTAAGAGAGAAATGGCCATGTATCCAATTACTGTAGTACTCTGGCTGCTTAACAGCTGGCTCTGGTTTTGCTGCTCAATTCTCAAACAATATTGCCTCCAGAGCTGGAACTATAGAGAGGTTGTAGAAGTCTCTGGTTTCGCCTTTGCATGGTGTGTTGTCCCACAGCCTGCACCTTGCAGATGTGTTTCAGAAAGGAGGGGAGAAAGACCTCTATTTGCAGAAGTGAAGGTGCATTCCATCACTTGACTGGATTTCCCTTTAACCAGTTCTGCCATGCTGCTGCTGCTGCTGCTGTTGCTAAGTCACTTCAGTCTCGTCCGACTCTGTGCGACCCCATAGACGGCATAACACCCACTTGAAATTCTCCCTTGGCATGTTTTGTAAATAGGAGCTAGGTTTAAAAAAAATTTTTTTTAAGGATTTTTTCTGCCTCATCAGTTTGCACAAATAATTCTATGAGTGGGAGAGAAAGTGTATAGAAAATGGATTTACAGACGTGTCTGTCTGTAAAGGAAAAATAGTGCTTTGTTTTGTCCTGTTTCTCAAACACTATGAAACAATTTAGGTAATAGACATTTTTGCATCCACATTTCAACGTTAAAACTCCTGAAGTCATGGTCTGCTGTCAGATTTAATGAAATCAAGCCATCTTTTGTTTCACAATCACCTTAAATAAAGTAATTTCTAATATTTTGAGCAGCTTATGTAACATGGGCAAAATGTGCTTTTTAATTTTTATTTTAGTTTTGCAGATGCTAAGTGCTAAGTCGCTTCAGTCGTGTCCGACTCTGTGCGATCCCATAGACGGCAGCCCACCAGGCTCCTCTGTCCCTGGGATTCTACAGGCAAGAACACTGGAGTGGGTTGCCATTTCCTTCTCCAATGCATGAAAGTGAAAAGTGAAAGGGAAGTCGCTCAGTCATGTCTGACTCTTTAGCGACCCCATGGACTGCAGCCTACCAGGCTCCTCCCATCCATGGGCTTTTCCAGGCAAGAGTACTGGAGTGGGATGCCAGTTTTGCAGATGGTTTTCTATAAAGTACCTTTTTACTAGGTCCATGTGTGAATGATTAATGATTTAAACAATTACCAAATAAAGTACAAATATAGTGTATTTAAGAAACTGTCAACCTAAACAAAAATCCAGCAATCAGTGAGACAGAAAACCAAGAGGAGCTGTGAGGTTTTTGTTTTAAAAAGCTGCAGATTTTCTGCTTAATATTCTGTAGAAGCTGAGGAAGGCTAGTTTCTTGAGGCTGATGAAATGGGACTGCTGACTAAAACAGTTAAACTCTCAAATAAAAAAGATGAGAGGACACAAGGGTAGCCTGCACAGAGGCACACTGAAGTTTTCAATAATACTTCAATTCAAATTTTTAAAAATAGGTTATTCTGCTTCCTCCGCAAAGGTTCTCCGAACTGCAGCTCCTGCATCATATGTCCCATTGTTAATTTCTTGAGGAAACTGTACTGTTTCCCACACTGGCCGCACCGATCCACATTCCACCAACAGTGCACGAGGGCTCCTTTTTCTCCACATTCTCGCCACTCTCAGTGTTTCTTGTCTTTTTTCTTTTCCTTGTCTTTTGATAAGCCATTCTGACAGCTGTGAGGCGACACTGTGGATCTGATTTGCCTTTCCCTGGTGATGCGTGATGACATCGCCAGGTGGTCAACACGGAAATCAGGCTGATTACGTTCTCTGCAGCCAAAGATGGAGAAGCGCTATCAGTCCAGTTCAGCTCCGTTCAGTCGCTCAGTCGTGTCCGACTCTCTGCGACCCCATGAATCACAGCACCCCAGGCCTCCCTGTCCATCACCATCTCCCGGAGTTCACTCAGACTCACGTCCATCAAGTCAGTGATGCCATCCAGCCATCTCATCCTCTGTCTTCCCCTTCTCCTCCTGCCCCCAGTCCCTCCCAGCATCAGAGTCTTTTCCAATGAGTCAACTCTTCACATAAGGTGGCCAAATCTTCAGCTTTAGCATCATTCCCTCCAAAGAAACCCCAGGGCTGATCTCCTTCAGAATGGACTGGTTGGATCTCCTTGCAGTCCAAGGGACTCTCAAGAGTCTTCTCCAACACCACAGTTCAAAAGCATCAATTCTTCAGCACTCAGCCTTCTTCATAGTCCCACTCTCACATCCATACATGACCACAGGAAAAACCATACCCTTGACTAGACGGACTTTAGTCGGCAAAGTAATGTCTCTGCTTTTGAATATACTATCTAGGTTGGTCATAACTTTTCTTCCAAGGAGTAAGCGTCTTTTAATTTCATGGCTGAAGCTCTATACAGTCAGCAAAAACAAGACCAGGAGCTGACTGTGGCTCAGACCATGAACTTCTTATTGCCAAATTCAGACTGAAATTGAAGAAAGTAGGGAAACCCACTAGACCATTCAGGTATGACCTAAATCAAATCCCTTATGATTATACAGTGGAAGTGAGAAATAGAATTAAGGGACTAGATCTTACAGACAGATTGCGTGGTGAACTATGGACGGAGGTTCATGACATTGTACAGGAGACAGGGAGCAAGATCATCCTCAAGGAAAAGAAATGCAAAAAAGCAAAATGGCTGTCTGAGGAGGCCTTACAAATAACTGTGAAAAGAAGAGAAGCGAAAAGCAAAGGGGAAAAGGAAAGATATAAGCATCTGAATGCAGAGTTCCAAAGAATAGCAAGAAGAGATAAGAAAGCCTTCCTCAGAGATCAATGCAAAGAAATAGAGCAAAACAACAGAATGGGAAAGACTAGAGGTCTCTTCAAGAAAATTAGAGATGCCAAGGGAACATTTCATGCCAAGATGGGCTCGATAAAGGACAGAAACGGTAGGGACCTAACAGAAGCAGAAGATATTAAGAAGAGGTGGCAAGAATACACAGAAGAACTGTATGAAAAAGATCTTCTTGACCTGGATAATCACGATGGTATGGTCACTCATCTAGAGCCAGACATCCTGGAATATGAAGTCAAGTGGGCCTTGGAAATTATCACTACGCACAAAGCTAGTGGAGGTGATGGAATCCCAGTTGAGCTCTTTCAAATCCTGAAAGATGATGCTGTGAAAGTGCTGCACTCAATATGCCAGCAAATTTGTAAAACTCAGCAATGGCCACAGGACTGGAAAAGGTCAGTTTTCATTCCAATCCCAAAGAAAGGCAATGCCAAAGAATGCTCAAACTACCGCACAATTACACTCATCTCATACGCTAGCAAAGTAATGCTCAAAATTCTCCAAGCCAGGCTTCAGCAATACGTGAACCGTGAACTTCCAGATGTTCAAGCTGGTTCTAGAAAAGGCAGAGGAACCAGAGATCAAATTGCCAACATCCGCTGGGTCATAGAAAAAGCAAGAGAGTTCCAGAAAAACATCTACTTCTGCTATTGACTATGCCAAAGCCTTTGACTGTGTGGATCACAATAAACTGGAAAATTCTGAAAGAGATGGGAATACCAGACCACCTGACGTGCCTCTTGAGAAACCTATATGCAGGTCAGGAAGCAACAGTTAGAACTGGACATGAAACAACAGACTGGTTCCAAATAGGAAAAGGAGTATGTCAAGGCTGTATATTGTCACCCTGCTTATTTAACTTATATGCAGAGTACCTCATGAGAAATGCTGGGCTAGAAGAAACACAAGCTGGAATCAAGATTGCCGGGAGAAATATCAATAACCTCAGATATGCAGATGACACCACCCTTATGGCAGAAAGTGAAGAGGAACTAAAAAGCCTCTTGATGAAAGCGAAAGAGGAGAGTGAAAAAGTTGGCTTAAAGCTCAACATTCAGAAAACGAAGATCATGGCGTCCGGTTCCATCACTTCATGGGAAATAGATGGGGAAACAGTGGAAACAGTGTCAGACTTTATTTTGGGGGGCTCCAAAATCACTGTAGATGGTGATTGCAGCTATGAAATTAAAAGACGCTTACTCCTTGGAAGGAAAGTTATGAGCAACCTAGATAGCATATTAAAAAGCAGAGACATTACTTTGCTGACTAAAGTCCGTCTAGTCAAGGCTATGGTTTTTCCAGTGGTCATGTATGGATGTGAGAGTTGGACTGTGAAGAAAGCTGAGTGCCAAAGAATGGATGCTTTTGAACTGTGGTGTTGGAGAAGACTCTTGAGAGTCCCTTGGACTGCAAGGAGATCCAGCCAGTCCATTCTGAAGGAGATCAGCCCTGGGTGTTCATTGGAAGGACTGATGCTAAGGCTGAAACTCCAGTACTTTGGCCATGTCATGCAAAGAGTTGACTCACTGGAAAAGACCCTGATGCTGGGAGGGATTGGGGGCAGGAGGAGAAGGGGACGACAGAGGAGGAGATGGCTGGATGGCATGACTGACTCGATGGCCGTGAGTCTGAGTGAACTCCGGGAGATGGTGATGGACAGGGAGGCCTGGCGTGCTGCGATTCATGGGGTCGCAGAGAGTTGGACACGCCTGAGCGACTGGACTGGACTGAAGATGTATGATGTTGAGTGTCTGTTCAGGTTCCTGTTGGCCATCTGAATAGCTTTTTTGAAAAATGTTTCTAAAGGTCTTTTGCATATGTTTCCTTATTTTTTCTTTTCTTTTTTAGAAAGTTGAAGTCTAGTGGATTTACAATATTATATTAGCTTCAGGTGTACAGCATAGTGATTCAATATTTTCCTGCCCATTTAAAATTTGTTTTGATATTGCACAAGCTGTTTATATATTTTGGATATGAATTCCTTATTTATATGGACTTGCTTATGGCTCAGGTGGTGAAGAACCTGCCTGTAATGCAGGGGACCTGGGTTCAATCCTTGGGTTGGAAAGAAGCCTGGAGAAGGGAAAGGCTACCCCTCCAGTGTTCTGGCCTGCAGAATTCCATGGACTGTATAGGCCAAGGGGATCACAAGGAGTTGGACACGACTGCCTGACTTTTACCCACTTGGTTATGTTATTGGCAAATATTTTCTCCCATTCAGTATGTTGTCTTTTTAATTAAAAAAAAAAAGTTTTATTGGGGTATAATTTACAATGTTGTGTTAGTTTCAGGTGCACAGCAAAGTGAATGTATTACACAGATACACATATCCATTCTTTATCCATCCTGTATGGGAAAGAGCCTTTTCCCATATCTGCCGGGGTCCAGCCCCCGCAGGATCCAGGGGTACCCTCAGGAGAGATGGCGTCGGCGAAGAGATTTAGAGAGAGATAAAGAAAGAATGTTGCAGATAAGAAAATAGAGGAGAGAAAGAGGCTGATATTCCTTTGTTTACACAGAAAGCCAATGAAGTCCCAAGACAAGGGACTTGCTCTGTTCACATAGGCCACGGGCGCCCTCCTGGTCTCCCGAGGGAGTGAAGACGCAGAGCACCTTACCGTTCAGGTCTCAGAAGCCCAGGCAGGAAAGTGAACGCAGAGAGCCTCTGTGCTCCAAGGGATCAGTCTGAAAAAGAGAGTAAGAGAGAGAGAGAGAAAGAAAGAAAGACACAGGGGAACCAGGCTTTCATGGAAACTGGTCCCGTCAGTTTCGTGTTCAGGGAAGCTTTTATACCTGGACTTGTACATAGAGGGAAATGAAAGATGCAAAGTCATGCAGAGTCACCCCAAACATTACATCTGTTTTGTCTTTATCGAAACCAGGATTCTTTTCTGCATAACTTTCCCATAAACAATGTTGTGTACATTATCTTCTGGCCTTGGAGGCCTGTGGACATTTTATGACCCTCTTTTGATGAAGGCTGCTCAACCAGAAAACTTATTTTCCCTTGAAATGTTCTTTCTTTATGTTTCTGATCTATGTCAGCCTCAGGAAGTATTAAACAGAGTTGCATTCGCAGGGAGCAAAGGTGCAGCGAGTTACAGCGAAGAGAGAAGCAATCAGCTCAAGGGTCTGATGTGGTTAATTCCAAGGCTACTGCTTGTTTTTCTTAAATTCCAACTACATTAACTATTGCACTCCCAGCTGCACGGTGGATAAGAGATATGGGAACTTAGCAGCAAGCATTGGCTCAACAGTGAATTCCTACACCAGCACTACTCTAACAGCTTTTAACTCTTCGAAAGACTCTAATATTTTAGAATGTTTTAGGCTTCCGTGCCTCTCACAGTTGGGAGGCTGTGAATAATCACATGTGTAGCTGCAGGAGTCTGGATAAACCTGTCAGGCGAGCTAGAATGCTAACAGGGGGGTTTGAATTGAAATACTCCTTTCATGCCCAAGAGACTTATTAGCTAGAGCCCTAAGTTGATTTTCTCCAGAGAAAGGTGGTCGGGGATAGCCTGCTGTTAATGTCAGAAGAGTTGGTGAAAGGCATAAACTAGTACGACAGACAGATTCCGGTTTTGGAGTAGATGCTCAGGCAGGTCCAGGGAGTCCCTCGAATCCTGGTCTGTGTTTGCCCGTCAGGTCTCCTCCACACGACCTTTGTCGTGGGTGGGGTCTCCCGTGGTGGCTCCCGGCACACATCGGCCATTGCAGAGTACTGAGCAGAGCACCCTGTGCTGTATAGCGGGTTCTTGTGTACACAGTATCGTTTACCACTTCCCAGGTGGCTCTAGCAGAAAAGAACCCACCTGCCAGTGCCGGAGACGTAAGAGACTCAGGCACCATCCCTGGGTCGGGAAGGTCCTTGGAGGAGGGCATGGCAACCCACTCCAGTATTCTGGCCTGGAGAGTATGGACAGAGGTGCCTGGGGGCTACAGTCCATGGGGTCACAGAGTCGAACATGACTGAGTGACTCAGCACACACATGGCAATCCCCGTCTTCCAGCTTATTCCTCCCGCCTCACCCCCTGCCCAGTAACCGAAAGCTTATTTTCTACGTGTGCGCAGTAACTTTTGGTTTTGTAGATAAGTTCATAGGGAACCTTTTTAAAGATTCCACACATAAGCAGTATCATGCGACGTCCGTCTTTCTCTGCCTGACTCACTGCGCTCGGCGTGACCATCTCCAGGCCTCTCCATGTTGCTGCAAGTGCTATTATTTTGCTCTTTGATGGCTAAGTGGCACTCCCTGTGTGGCTGTCTGCGTGCCACGTCTTCTTTATCCATCCCTCCGTCGACGGGTGCTTGGGCTGCTTCCCGTCCTGGCCGCTGTGAATGGTCCTACAATGAACCTGGGGGTGCGTGTGCCATTTTGAATTCTGCGTTTCTCTGGGTTTGTGCCTCGGAGTGGGACTGCTGGTCCATATGGCAGTTCTATTTTCAGGTTTTAAATGAGCCTCTGTACTGCTCTCCACAGTGGCTATATTCGTGTGCATTCCAACCAACAGTGTAAGATCCAACATTTATCGTTTGTAGATTTTTTTTGATGATGGCCATTGCAGCAGCGTGAGGCGGTGCCTCATTGTAGTTTTGATTTGCAGTTTTCTAATGATTAGTGGTACTGAGCATCCTTTCAAGTGCTTTATAACCATCTGTATGTCTTCTTTGGAGAAATGTCTATTTGGATCCTCTGCCCAGTTTTTGATTGTGAACTGTTGTTGTTTTTTCTAATATTGAGCTCCATGAGTTATTTGTATATTTTACAGATTAATCCCTTGTTGGTTGCTTTGTTTGCAAATATTTTCTCCCATTCTGAGGGTTTTCTTTTCTTTTTGTTTATGGTTTCCTTTGTGGGCAAAAGCTTTTATGTTTAATTAGGTCCCACTTGTTTTTATTTTCATTATTCTAGGAGGTGGATCAAAAAAGATCTTGATGCAATTTATGTCAAAAAGTGTTCTCCCTATGTTTTCGTCTAAAAATTTTTATAATATCTGGCCTAACGTTTAAGTTTTTAATCCATTTTGAGTTTGGTTTTGTTTATGGTGTTAGAGTGTGTTCTGTTCTTTTTGTTTATTGATGGTTTGTTTTTAAAGAAACTGCCAGGCTCTTCCAGGGTCCAGACTGTCACCGTTTTACATCCCACGTGGGACTTGGGCTTTGGCCCCAGAGGCAGCAGGTGGGGTCTTAGTTCTGTGACCAGGGGTCGAGCCCACACTGCCTGCAGTGGAAGCAGGGAGTCCTAACTGCTGGACCGCCAGGAAAGCCCCATGCTCTCAAAGTTGCTGTTAGGCTGCTGAGCTTCACCCACATTCTTTATTAATTAATCCATTTTCACTAACTATCAGACAATACCAGCCAGTGACATTAGGCACAGTTGACTGTCACAAATGAATTGCAGATGTAATTATTAACAGATATTAACAGATATAATCTAGCCTTGAGTTATTAATGGATATAATTTAATCTTAAATAGCTACTTAAAAATTTATAGAGTTGGTATAAAACTCTTATAGGAAAACATAGGCAGAACACTCTCTGACATAAATCACAGCAAGATCCTATGATCCACCTCCCAAAGTAATGGAAATAAAAACAAAAATAAACAAATGGGATCTAATTAAAAGTTTTTCACAACGAAGGGAACTGTAAGCAAGGTGAAAAGACAGCCTTCAGAACGGGAGAAAATAATAGCCAACGAAGCAACTGACAAAGGACTAATCTCCAAAATATACAAGCAATTCATGCAGCTCAATACCAGAGAAATAAACGACCCAGTCAAACAATGGGCCAAAGAACTAAACAGACATTTCTCCAAAGAAGACACACAGATGGCTAACAAACACATGAAAAGATGCTCAACATCACTCATTATCAGAGAAATGCAAATCAAAACCACAATGAGGTACCATCTCACACCAGTCAGAATGGCTGCGATCCAAAAGTCTACAAACAGTAAATGCTGGAGAAGGTGTGGAGAAAAGGGAACCCTCTTACACTGTTGGTGGGGGTGCAAACTAGTACAGCCAGTATGGAGAACAGTGTGGAGATTCCTTAAAAAACTGAAAATAGAACTGCCTTACGACCCAGCAATCCCACGGCTGGGCTTAAACACCGAGGAAACTAGAATTGAAAGAGACACGTGTACCCCAGTGTTCATCGCAGCACTGTTATTATAGCCAGGACATGGGAACAACCTAGATGTCCATCAGCAGATGAACAGACAAGGAAGTTGTGGTACATATACACAATGGGATATTACTCAGCTATAAAAAAGAACACATTTGAGTCAGTTCTAATGAGGTGGATGAAACTGGAGCCCATTATACAGAGTGAAGTAAGTCAGAAAGAAACGCCAATACAGTATACTAACGCGTATATATGGAATTTAAAGATGGTAACGATGACCCTGTATGCGAGACAGCAGAAGAGACACAGGTGTAAAGAACAGACTTTCAGACTCTGTGGGAGAGGGCGAGGGTGGGGCAACATGAGAGAATAGCATTGAAACATGTATATTACAGTATGTGACATAGATGAGCAGTGCAAATTCGATGCATGAAGCAGGGCCCCGCGGGCTGGAGTGGGGAGGGAGGTGGGAGGGGCTTCAGGATGGGGGACACAGGTACACCCGTGGCTGATTCACGTCGATCGATGTAGGGTAAAACCGCCACAATATTGTAAAGTAATTAGCTTCCAATTAAAATTAATTGATTAAAAAAAAAACTGGCAATAAAACTATCATATGACCCAGCAATCCCACTACTGGGCACATACCCTCAGGAAACCATAATTGAAAAAGACACGTATGCCAGTGTTCGCTGCAGGACTACGTACAGAGTGAAGGAAGTGAGAAAGAGACGAACAAATATATAGTAATGCATATATAGGGGGTCTAGAAAGGTGGCACTGACGATCCCGTCTGTGGGGCGGCACAGGAAACGCAGAGCTGAGGAACGTTCTTCCGGTCGCAGTGGGGAAGGGAGCGGGTGGGGTGACTCGAGGGTCGTACGGAAACGTACGCGGCCGCATGTGAACACACAGCCGGTGGGAACCCGCGCGCCTCAGGGCTGGACGGGGAAGGAGGCGGGACAGCGCTTTAAGAGGGAGGACGTGTACGTAGACCGGTGGCTGATTCATGTTGACTGATGGCAGAAACCGCAATATTGTAAAGCAATTGTCCTCCAATCAAAAGTAAACTGAATTTTTTTAAAAGTCAAAAAATATTTTCTACACTGAGGTCACATTTGAACGCTCTCTCTGAGGCGCCTCTCTAAACCTATGGTTTTGGACGATGCCATGCGGGACACCCACCTCCGGAGGGCGCTCCGGACCTGCTCTGCGCTCCCAACCCTGCCAGCCGCCATTGCCGTTTGTCTCACCGTTCAGGACTTAGCAGTGAAATCTTTCATAATACTTGGCAAGGAGGAAATTTAGCTTCTTTTCAGTTGTCTTCGTTCTTACTTGTCGCAGATTTTAAAACAAATGCTTGTGGTATGACTTCCACAGGGGCTGCCCTGGAGGCTCGGAGGGCTGAGCCTGCCTGCAGCGCGGGAGAGCCAGGTTCCATCCCTGAAGCTCCAGGACTCTGGCCACCTGATGTGAAGAGCTGACTCATTTGAAAAGACCCTGATGCTGAGAAAGACTGAAGTCTGGAGGAGAAGGGGACGACAGAGGATGAGACAGTGGGATGGCATCACCGACTCAATGGACATGAGCTTGAGTGAGCTCCGGGAGCTGGTGATGGGCAGGGAGGCCTGGCGTGCTGCCGTCCATGGGGTCGCAGAGAGTCGGACACGGCTGAGCAAGTGAACAACAACAATGACTTCCACCTTCAGCATTTTAATCAGTGTCGTGGGAAGCACCCTCCTCTTCTGCCGCTTTGAACTCAATGCTTCTAAATAAAAAATAATTTTATTTTTTCTCAGCTATTTCTTCTTAGTTACTTGTTTATTTATGAAGTATTAGTTGTTGATGTTAACAGTTAGCGTATTGATTCTTAAAGGGAATCCTCAGGTGATCGTGAACTTAGATGTTGCTTTCCTCTTCAGGAGGCTTAGCAGAGAACAGAGCTGTCTGGGCTGTGCCCTTCTGTCGAGGGACATCAGGCCTTGGCTGAGGTTCTACTGCCAGGAGCGTCATGGGCAGGCACACTCCTGAGGGCTGTTCCTGGGCCTGGCAGTCTTTGATTCATTTCTTGCTTCCTGGAGAAACTCGACATGCCTAGTCCCTCTTGAGGAACCTACAAATACATAATCTGATGAGTGCTCCCGGTCACCCTCGCGGGTGGGACCTTACACCGTCTCTTCAGAACATCGACAGCCGGCCTGTGCTGCAGAATAATGACAGTTTCGGGACGGTGTGTTAATATTTATCACTTTGACCATCTGTAAGAGGGGCAGCAGAAGATGAGATGGATGGCATCACCGACTCAATGGCCATGAGTTTGAGCAAACTCTGGGAGACAGTGAAGGACAGGGAAGACTGGTGCTGCAGCCCACGGGGTCAGCAACAGCCAGACACGACTGAGCAGCCACACAGCAGCGACGGGGGGTGATTCAGGGGCATCACGTGCATTCGTGGTGCCGCGTGCCCATCACCGCAGTCTGCACACAGACTTTCATCATCGCCGAGATAAACTCTGTTCCTGTTGGACACTAACTCCCCTCCCCTCTCCTAGCCCTCAGTAACCTCTCATCTCCTTTCTGTGTCTGTGAGTCTGACTACTCTGGGGACCTCATTTAAGTGAAATCACGCTGTCTTTGTCTTTTGTGCCTGGCCTGTTTCACTGTGCATAACGCTTGCAAGGTTTATGCATGCTGTAGCCTGTGTCAGGATCCCCTTCCTTTGATGACTGAGCTAGTGTCTGTACAAGGTCACAGTGTTTTAAATCCATCTATTGATGGACATATGGACTGTTGTTTCCTTTTAGCTGTTTTGAATAATGCTGCTGTGAAACTCTATGTACATATACTTCTCTAAGTACCTGTCTTTAATTCTTTTACCTATATACCTAAAGTTGCTGGATTATATGGTAGTTTCGTGTTTAGCTTTTTGAAGACCTGACAAATCGCTTTCCACAGTGGTTGAACAGTTTTACATTCCTACCAGAAATATATGAGAATTCTAGTTTTTGCACATCTTCATCAACTCAGGTATTTTCTTTTTTCATTAAAAGCACAATATATTTCAATAATGTGTACTGTGTTCCAGATAAATGACCACAATCTACGTTCCAAAACCAGTATATCCTTTAACAGGGAGGAGCCTAAATTCTAGCTTTGCATTAATATAGTACTTTATAGTACTTCATAAGCTTTCGAGATCTTGTTCGTTGTTTACTTGCTGCTTTTATAGTTCTCGGCTCGTTCTTTCCTTTTTCACTTATTTTACTTCTTTTTTGCTTATTTCTTTGGTTGTGCTGGGTCTCTGTGACTGCGCCCAGGCTTCCTCTAGCTGCAGGGAGCAGGCTTCTCACTGCGGCCGCGGCTTCTCTTGCGGAGTGCAGGCTCTAGGCGTGGGCTCCAGCGGCGGCAGCGAGGGCTCGGGACTGGGGCTCACGGCGCCGGGGAGCGCAGGCGGCAGCAGAGCTGGAGCAGGGGCTCAGTGGTCCCACGGATGTGGAGTCTTCGAGGACCCAGGTCTGAGTCTGTGCTGCCTGTGTTGGCCGGCGGACTCTTATCCACTGAACCGCCAGAGAGGGCCCTTTCTCCTTCTCTCGTCCGGTTCTGTTACGGTTCGACAAGTTTCCTTAGCGGTCTCTTTGGATTCCTTTTCATTATCTTCTGTACATCAGCTATAGGCTTCTGCCTTCTGGTTACCTTGAGGAAATAATCATTTTTTTTGGCCACACCATGTGGCATACGGGACCCCTGATTAGTGAGTAAACCGTGCTCCCCGCAGTGGAAGCATGGGCGTCTTGCTGTTTGGGCCACCAGGGAAGTCCTTCTATCTTTTAAATTTATAGCTGTCCTAGTAAATGTGAAGGCTTCCCACGTGCCGATAGTGGTAAAGAACCTGCCTGCCAGTGCAGGGGATGGAAAAGACTCAGATTCGATCCCTGGGTCGGGAAGACCCCCTGGAGGAGGGTGTGGCAGCCCACTCTTGCCTGGAGAATCCCTTGGACAGGGGAGCTTGGTGGGTTACAGTCCATAGGGTTGCAAAGACTTGGACAGGACTGAAGCAATTTAGTAGCAGTGAATGTGAAGTGACAGTTCATTGAGTGTGTGTGTGTGTGTGTGTGTGTGTGTTTTAATTGAAGTCAGTTCAGTTCAGTCGTTCAGTCATGTTGGATTCATTTTGACCCCATGGACTGCAGCACGCCAGGCCTCCCTGTCCATCACCAACCCCCAGAGCCTGCTCAAACTCATGTCCTTCAAGTCAGGGATGCCATTCAACCACCTCATCCTCTGTCGTCCCTTTCTTCTCCTGCCTTCAATCTTTTCCAGAATCAGGGTCGTTTCTAATGAGTCAGTCTTCACATCAGGTGGCCAAAGTATTGGAGCTTCAACTTCAGCATCAGTCCTTCTAATGAATATTGAGGACTGATTTCCTTTAGGAGGGACTGTTTGGATCACCTTGCAGTCCAAGGGACTCTCAAGAATCTTCTCCAACACCGCAGTTCAAAAGCATCAATTCTTCAATGCTCAGCTTTCTTTATGGTCCAACTCTCACATCCATACATGATCACTGGAAAAGCCATAGCCTTGACTAGATGGCCCTTTGCAGCAAAGTAATGTGCTGTCTAGGTTTGTCATAGGTATTCTTCTAAGGAGTAAGCGTCTTTTAATTTCATGGCTGCAATCACCATCTGCAGTGATTTTGGAGCCCAGGAAAATAAAGTCTGTCACTGTTTCCACTGTTTCCTCGTCTATTTGCCATGAAGTGATGGGACCGAATGCCATGATCTTCTCTTTTTGAATGTTGAGCTTTAAGCCAACTTTGTCACTCTCCTCTTTCACTTTCATCAAGAGGCTCTTCAGTTCCTCTTCACTTTCTGCCATAAGGGTGGTGTCATCTGCATATCTGAGGATATTGATGTTTCTCCTGGCAATCTTTATTTCAGCTTATGCTTCATTTAGCCCAGCATTTCGCATGATGTACTTAGCATAGAAGTTAAATAAGTAGGGTGACAATATACAGCCTTGTTGTACTCCTTTCCCAATTTGGAACCAGTCCATTGTTCCATATCCAGTTCTAACTGTTGCTTCTTGACCTGCATACAGATTTCTCAGGAGGCAGGTCAGGTGGTCTGGTATTCTCATCTCTTAAAGAATGTTCCACAGTTTGTTGTGATCCACACAGTCAAAGGCTTTGGCACAGTCAATAAAGCAGAAATAGATGTTTTTCTGGAACTCTCTTGCTTTTTCTATGATCCAGCGGATGTTGGCAATTTGATCTCTGGTTCCTCTGCCTTTTCCAAATCCAGCTCAAACATCTGGAAGTTCTCGGTTCACATGCTATTGAAGACTAGCTTGGAGAATTTTGAGCATTACTTTGCTGGCATGTGAGATGAGTGTAATTGTGTGGTAGTTTGAACATTCTATGGCATTGCCTTTTCCTTTGGGATTGGAATGACAACTGAAGTTTTCCAGTCCTGTGGCCACTGATGAGTTTTGTTTTTTTTTTCACTGCTGAGTTTTCCAAACTTGCTGGCATATTGAGTGCAGCACTTTCACAGCATCATCTTTCAGGGTTTGAAATAGATCAGTTGGAATCACCTCCACTAGCTTTGTTCGTAGTGATGCTTTCTAAGGCCCACTTGACTTCACACTCAAGTTGTCTGGGCTCTAGGTGAGTGATCATACTATCGAGATTATCTGGGTTGTGAAGATCTTTTTTCTGTACAGTTCTTCTGTGTATTCTTGCCACCTCTTCTTAATATCTTCTGCTCCTGTTAGGTCCATACCATTTCTGTCCTTTGTTTTTGCCCATCTTTGCATGAAATGTTCCCTTGGTATCTCTAATTTTCTTGATGAGATCTCTAGTCTTTCCCATTCTATTATTTTCCTCTATTTGTGTGCATTGATCTCTGAGGAAGGCTTTCTTATCTCTCCTTGCTCTTCACTGGAACTCTGCATTCAGATGCTTATATCTTTCCTTTTCTCCTTTGCCTTTAGCTCCTCTTCTTTTCATAGGTATTTGTAAGGCCTCCTCAGACAGCTGTTTTGCCTTTTTGCATTTCTTCTTCTTGGGGCCTTGATCACTGCCTCCTGTACAGTGCTGCAAACCCCCGTCCATAGCTCTTCAGGCCTCTGTCCATAGATTCAGTGCCTTGAGCCTATTTCTCACTTCCACTGTATAATTGCAAGGGATTTGATTTAGATCGTACCTGAATGGGCTAGTGGTTTACCCTGCTAGAAAGGTTCTAAGAAGACCTACAAGACCTAGAACTAACAAACACCAGAAAAGATGTCCTTTTCATCATAGGGGACTGGAATGCAAAAATAGGAAGTCAAGAGACATCCTGAGTAACAGACAATTTTGAGCTTGGAGTACAAAATGGAGGAGGGCAAAGACTAACAGAGTTTTGCCAAGAGAACGCACTGGTTACAGCAAACACCCTCTTCCAACAACACAAGAGAAGACGACACATGGAAGTCACCAGATGGTCAACACCAAAATCCTGATTATATCTGATTATATTCTTTGCAGCCGAAGATGGAGAAGCTCTATACAGTCAGCAAAGACAAGACCGGGAGCTGACTGTGGCTCAGATCATGAGCTCCTTACTGCCAAATTCAGACTTAAGTTGAAGAAAGTAGGGAAAACCACTAGACCACTCAGGTATGACCTGGATCAAATCCCTTACAATTATACAGTGGAAGTTACAAGTGGGTTCAAGGGATTAGATCTGATAGTCAGAGCGCCTGAAGAACTATGGACGGAGGTTCTTGACATTGTACAGGAGGCGTGTTCCAAACCATCCCCAAGAGAAAGAACTGAAGTGTGCTGACCTGCAGCACTGTGTTGTTTTCCCGTGAGCAGCAGGGTTACTTGGTTATACTGACGTATGCATGTGCGTTTCCCAGATGCTTTCCCCTATCGGCTGTTACAGAACACTGAGGGTAGTTTTGCATGCTATATGGTTGCTGTTGAGTCGCTCGGTGTTGTTGACTCTTTGTAGCCCCGTGGACTGCGGCACGCCAGGCCTCCTTCTCCATCACCAGCTTCTGGAGCCTGCTCAGACTCGTGTCCATCGAGTCGGTGATGCCATCCAACCATCTCATCCTCTGTCGTCCCCTCCTCCCGCTTTCAATCTTTCCCAGCATCAGGGTCTTTTCCAATGAGTCAGGTCTTTGCATCAGGTGGCCAGAATACCGGGGCCTCAGCTTCAGCGTCAGTCTTCCAGTGAACGTTCGGGGCTGATCTCCCTCAGGAGGGACTGGCTGGGTCTCCGTGCAGCGCTGTTCAGTGGGCCCTCCTTATCCCGTCAGTCCTGAATTGGAGTATAACCGCTTCACTCTGTTGCGCTGGTCTTTTGTGTGTGCCGCTGTGAAGCAGCCGTATGCACACACATCCCCTCCTTTGAGCCTCCCTTCCATGCCATGGGATGGCACTCAGTTACAAAAAGGAATGCAGGTGACTTAGTTGATGTGTCCAGCACTTTGTTTATATACTTAGTGTATAGTGGTGTGTATATATTACCCCTAACTCCTAACCCCCCACCTTCCCCTTTGGTAACTGGAACTTTCTCCATCGATGAATCTCTTTCATATGTAAGTTCGTTTGCATCACTTTAAAATAGAGATCCCATATGTGAGCAGTGTCATATGATATTGGTCTTTCTCTGTGGTTCACTTCACTTGGCGTTGTCATCCTTTTTTCGGTTACATTGCACAGCTCTCGGGATTCCAGTTCCTCGACAAGGGCCACAGCATGGCAGCGCCACTTCCTGAGCACTGGTCCCCCAGGGAGCGCCTTAGGCTCACCCATGTTTCTGCAGGTCACACCATTTACTCAGTTCATGGCTCAGGAGCAGCGCGTTGCATATGTGTGCCACGGCTTTCTATCCATCCTCTGTCAGTGGGCATTGAGGCTGCTTCCATGTCTTGGGGATTGTAAACAGTGTTGCCACGAACATTGTTGCTGGCTAGTCACTAAGTCATGTCCAACGCTTTTGTGACCCCAAAAACTGTCGCCCGTCAGGCTCCTCTGTCCAAGGGACTTCCCAGGCAAGAACACTGGAGTGGGTTGCCACTCCCTTCTCCAGGAGATCTTCCCAACCCAGGGAATGAATCTGTATCTCTTACATCGGCAGGTGGATTCTTTATCACTGAGCCAGCTGGGAAGCCTGCCATGAACATCAGAAGTGAAGTGAAATGAAGTGATAGTTGCTTAGTCACGTCTGACTCTTTGTGACCCCATGGACTGTAGCCCACCAGGCTCCTCTTTCTATGGGATTCTCCAGGCAAGAATACTGGAGTGGGTCGCCATTCCTTTCTCCAGGGGAACTTCGTGACCCAGGGATCGAGCCCAGGCCTCCTGCGTTGCAGGCGGATTCTTTCCCAGCTGAGCCGCCGGGGAAGCCCTGTGAACATCAGGGTGCATGTATATTTTTGATTTAGAGTTTTCTTCAGATATATGCCCGGCGGTGGGACTGCAGGATCATATGGTAGCTCTGTTTTCAGTTTTGAAGGCACCTCCATACTTTTCTCCGTAGTGGCTGCATGAGTTCACATTCCCATCAACAGTGTAGGAAGGTTCTCTCTCCTCAACCTCTCCAGCACTGATTGCTTATGGAGTTCTTTAAAAAAAGATTTGTTTATATCTGGCTGCTCTGGGTCTGCAAGGGCTTTCTCTAGTGTAAGGCTGCTCTTTGTCAAGGAGCTCAGGCTTCTCTTGCCTGAGCACGGCTCAGTAGTTGTGGCGCACAGGCTTAGTTGCTCTGTGTCATGTGGGATCTTCCTGGACCAAGGATTGAACCCATGTACCTTGCATCGGCAGGCAGATTCTTAACCACTGGAAGGCTTACTTCTCAGGGAAGCCTAACTTTTTGATGGTGGCCATTCTGACCAGTGTTTGTTGCACTTCTATACACTGACAACAAACTCTCAGAAACAGAAATTAGGGAAACAATCCCATTTACCACTGCATCAAAGAGAATAAAATACCTGGGTGGCTCAGATGGTAAAGAGTCTGCCTGCAATGCAGGAGACCCGGGTTTGATCCCTGGGTTGGGAAGATCCCCTGGAGAAGGAAATGGCAACCCACTCCAGAGATCCAGCACCATGCGTGCTGGCAGGCAGGTGACTGCCTCCATCCCTGTTTTGTGTCATTTCTGAGGTAATCTTGCCTGGAGAATCCCACGGATGGAAGAGCCTGGCAGGTACAGTCCATGGGGTCACAAAGGGTCGGACACGACTGAGCGACTTCACTTTCATTTTCAAGGAGACAAAAGACCTGTATTGTGAAAACTAGATGTTGATGAAAGAAATTAAAGTTGACAGAAACAGATGGAAAGATATGTGCTCTTGATTATAAGAACTAATATTGGTAAAATGACCACAGAGCCCGAGGCAATCTACGGATCCAGTGCAATCCTATCAAATACGAAGGGCATTTTTTTTTTTTCTGGACCTGGGGGGGAAAATGTGTGTGGAAACACATGTTCTCTTCATCATTCTCATATTGTTGAATACTTATGTGTTTAAGTTTTTCCATTACAAGTAACATTGTGTTATCTTTTATTTATTAATTTTTTTTGCATAAACATTTCCCTCACTCACATGGATTCCTTAAGAGGTATACCATGTTGGGTATGAATGTTAAATCTGAGATTTATATTTTCTAAGCCTTAAATGTTATTCTAGATTTATTTATATGTATACACTCTTAACATAAAGTGAAAGTGAAAGTGAAGTCGCTCAGTTGTGTCCGACCCTCAGTGACCTCATGGACTTCAACCTTCCAGGCTCCTCCGTCCATGGGATTTTCCAGGTAAGAGCACTGGAGTGGAGTGGGTGCCATCGCCTTCTCTGACTCAACATAAGCATATATGATGTTATGGGCTTGCCAGGTGGCACTGGTGTTAAAGAACCTCCTGCCAACTCGGGGACATAAGAGACACAGGTTCGATCCCTGGGTCAGGAAGATCCCCTGGAGAAGGGAATGGCAGCTCACTTCAGTGTTCTTGCCCAGAGAATCCCATGGACAGAGGAGCCTGGCAGGCAACGGCCTATCGGGTCACAAAGCGTCAGAAACGACTTAGCACGCAGGCATGCATGTCATGTAGCCTTCTCTGGTTCACATAATTTCTGATCACACGATCTTTCTTGACTAATCGGAAAGCCCAGCATTTAGTGAGCTCTGCTGCTCTCTGCTGCCTCATGCATACTAGCCGCCCATGGGCAGCTGGCTCTCCAGTGGGGTTATGTCTCCATCTCACTAGGCGTTCCTCCAGCACACGTTTCAGAAAGGCGCCAGGTGCTTCTGTGCCGGGTGCCATCCAGCGCAGTCCGGGCTCAGTGACCCAGCGGTGGGGGGTCTTGCTGGGCGCTGCCACGGATCAGCTCACACGTGGATGGATTTCCCCACTTCTCAGGCCCTCAGTGTCCATTGGTCACGCGTGCTGGCAGGCAGGTGACTCCTCCGTTCCTGTTTTGTGTCATTTCTGAGGAAACAGGATCTCTGGGTCCACAGGCCCAAGCCCCTCTATTCTTCGGAGGGAATAGGTCAGGGGTCCTGCTGCAGAGGCGATGGGGCACAGGGCTCTAAGGAGGCCACTGCAGGCCAGACTTGCCCGGGGCCCATTTCCTTGATCTTTACTTTTGCCTCGATGGGAGTCTGTGGTAGTTAAGCTACGACGGCACAACCAGAACAGTTGCTCGTGTGTCACAATCTCTGTGGGTGACCCCGTGCGCTTCTGACGTTCTGTCACCTTTCCAGCAGTGCTGCGCTTTTACTCTCTCTGGAAAGATAAGAGGGAAATACTTCCACTGTTTGGAAGGTGACACGTCTCCAGGCACCTTCCCACAGGGAGTTTCTCCTTGCAGGGCAGGGCTTGCCTCGATTTGGGTTTTGAAAAGTCAGCTGTTTCCTTTCCCCAGGGGAGGGGCCTGGACCCTTCCTTGGCCAGCTGTGCCTCTGGGACCCATCCCAGGCCTCAGCACCTCGTGAAGCTGGTGTCCTAAGGCACCCCTGGTGGACCCGGCTAGGGGACCCGTCTGCTCTCTGACCACAGCCTGGCGCTCAGACGATGGCACGGTCTTCCGGTGCTGGGTGGAGGTGTGGTGGGTACTGCATGGCCTGTACTGAGGTGCAGATGCTGGGATCATCTCCATCCTTGCAAGGTCGCTGGACCCCAGACTTACCCAGACACAGAGCCTGGGGCCCCCGGCTGAGGTCCACCTTAAGGCAGGGCCCCTTGCTCCCTCTGACTGTCACTTAATACACCTGGCGCAGGGGGGTGGTGGGAGAGCACGGGTGGGTGAGATGCCTGAGGCTCACCAGGGCCCGGGCGGGGTGCCAGGGACAGGCCTTGGCCCTCTTGCTGCCCTCGTCAGGGAGAGTCCTCTGCCCCCGGCGACCAACAGGCACTTGTGACGAGGTGCCTGCCCTTGTCCCAGGAGCTCCAGGCTCTTTCCGAGTCTGGCCCCAGCTGGCACCTGTCCTGAGATTTACTCCTCGGTTGAAGAGAGGAGCAGAGGGAGGAGACAAAGCTTGTGCCCTGAGCAGCCACGTGCTGCGGGGGCCTGAGTCCTGGAGAGGAGGGAGGGGCGGGGTGAGAGGAGGCTGGCGAGACCAGGCTGATGGGGCGCTGGGGCTGGAGGGGGGTCCTGGAGGTTCCAGGGCTGGCCAGAGGGGCCTCTGGCAGTCGAGATGGCCCAGAGAGCCCAGGAGGCTCTGGAAGGTTGCGATGAGCCAGGCCAATAAAGAGGAAAACACAACTTTTGGATCTTCCTTGCTTTGTCCACTCATTACTCTCGATGGCTTAAAAATGCCTTTGACAACGGTCCCATCTCTGAACTCAGGGTCAAGAGGGTCCAGAGGCAGCTGGATGGGGGGACTGGGAGCCACTCTCCCGAGCACCCCGTCCCCAGGAGTGGGGCCACGGCTTCAGGCCTGCGTCCCTCCCCGCTGCCCATCTGCATGCGGACCGAGCTTGGGGTCAGGACCCCCACCCCATCCCTCTTCTCAGGGAGACGCCCCCATCCCTGCAGAGCGGAACGGTCTTCTCGGGTTCCCGGTAACTTCATCAGGGCCTCCTCGTGTTGCTGCAGCTACAGATAACATCTCCCTGTGGGTAACTCTTCCCTGGCAGAGCCCCGGAGACTGGCCCGAGCTCAGCGGAGGGACCCGAGCTGAGGGTCTGTTGGGCAGAACGAGTGGCTGGGCTGCCGGGCCAGTGCTGACGGGGGCTGCCGGGGCAGTGCTGACGGGCACTGCCATCCACCCCTGGACCCGCAGAAAGAGGGAGGGGCGGGGGCGGGCGGGGGCGGGGCAGGGTCGGGGAGGCCCGAGCTCCTGGAGCTGCGGGGAGTTGTTCTGACCCCCGCTCGACGGAGGCCCACCCTCCCGGGTCCGCGGCGCGCCCGCAGGCACAGCCTCCTTAGCCAGGCAGCCCTCTGGGCGGGACACTTCGCGGGCCCATCTGCGGCACCCGGGAGGGCCTGAAGCCCTAGTGTCGCGCAGCACGCATCTCCCAGCCTGCTGCCCAGTGCCTCTCGCCGGGTTGGCGGCCCAGACCATGGCCCAGAGCGCCTCAGAGGCTGGCGGCCTCGCCTGGGGTTGGGACGGGGACGTGGACGAAGACTGGGAGGGCGCCGCGCTGACCCTGCTGGCCCTGGCCGTGGTGGCCGCCACGGCGCTGGCTCTGCACTGGTTTGGCTCCGCGCAGGACCAGGAAGTGCCGGGACCAGCCCTCCGGCCTTCGCAGGTGGGAGCAGCTGGGCCAGCCCTACCCCCGAAGCACAAGGTCAGTGGCGCTGTTGAGGGTCACGGCTCAGGGCAGGGAAAGCCAGGCCCTGCAGGACGTGGCCAGGGTAGTCCAGCTGCAGTGGGCGCCCAGGATCAGGAGCCCCTGGGCAGCGGAAGTCTGGCTGCTGCAGCCTCCCCTCCCCTTAAGATGCCAGCAGGGGAGGGGGCCAGTGGAGGGGCCTTGGGACCCCCTGAAACCCTCCAACGTAAAGGGAAGGAGGCTCGCAGGTCAGGCTCTGCTCTCCCAGGTGGGAGCAAAGCTGAAGGGTCATCTGCACCCCTCCTGATACACTTCATCCCTCGGGATCCTGGCAGAGAAGTGGAGGTGCGGGGGGAGGCAGGGGGTGCCCGAGGCAAGGCCCCTGTCCACAGGGCAGGACGGGACAGTCGCCCCTGGCAACAAGGGCAGAGGTCACCTGCCTCGAGGGGGCAGAGCCCCGGCAGCCGGTGGGGGCAGGTGGACTCAGGACGGAGCAGCTGTCGCCGGCCAAAGCTGGACGCCCTGTCTCTGGGCTCTGTGGTGAGCGTGTGGGATGCTGTGGGTGCAGCCAGCAGCCTGCCCGCAGGCTCCCGGGGGCTCCTGTTCCCCCAGGAGCCGCCCCCATTGTGCAGCCTGCAGACTAGGCCCTTGATGGGTGTCTCAGAGAGGGGGCTTGGGGAGAGCGGCCCCCAAGCCGCCCAAGGCCTAGCTCTGGACTCAGCAGCCACAGCCGGCGAGAACAAGGAGGCTGCGACCCTGGCCCCCAGGGAGTCTCAAGGGTCCCCAGCCGCCACTGGAGGCTGGCCCTGGGTGAGGAGGGAGGTCCTGGTCACCGGGAGCTTCAGCCAGGCCCCGGGCCCTGTGAGCCTATCACCAGAGGGGCCCCAGGGGGGACGCCCTCTCTTGTCCCTGGTGCAGAGGACCACAGAGGCCTGCACTGTGGGACGGGCTGGGGCTAATGGCTCTGGAGATCACGTTTCCTTCAGTTCAGGGCCTGGAGGGACAAAGGAGCAAGGGGCCCACGGCATTAGAGAAGGGAGAGGGTCCCTGCGAGGCCGGGTGGCCTGTGGTTCTGCAGACATTTGCAGCTACATCTCCTCCCCTAGCTCCTCAGCCACGACCCCGCCATGCACCCCTAAACCCCTTCCACCCCCAGGGTCCCCACCCGCAGCACACGCCCGCCCCAGTCTCGTACCTGGAGCCCCAATTCCTCCGATCTCCTTTCCTTCAGACTCTTTGCCCCTCAGAGTGAGCCAGAGTCCTGCTGCGGGGTCCTCCTCCCCAGCGCCGACCCCTTCCCCCCCGACAGGTGCCCCTCCTCCAGCACCATCCGCTGCCCCCGCACCAGCTGCAGCCCCCATGGCTGCTAGTGGATCAAGGCTTGCATCTCGGGAGCCCAGTGTTGTTCTCTGCAAGGACCATCAGCAGGGGCAGCTCTCAACCAGCTGGGGAAACCTTATTTCGATGGTTCTCAGGAGTCACCCCTTTCCCAGGCCAGAGAGGACCCAAGGGAGAGCCCTGAGGGCTGCTCTGGAGAGTCCCAGCCATCCAGGCGCAGTCTCACCCTCTGAGATCAGAGAGTTGGCTGCTCCCCCAGAGGAGGACAGGCATGGCACAGAGGGGCTGGCCACAAGGGCGGGTCCAGGGGGCCTGGAGGAGGCTGGAGCCCAGCCACAGCAGAGTCACGCTGAGACTGAGGGGGCTGCTGCTGCAGGCACCCCCTCAGGCCCGAGAGGGGACAGAACCGAGGAGAAATATCCAGACTCGCTGCTGAGGGGAGCCGCAGAGCCCATGGCCCCCTTGCCGCCCCCAGAGCAGACCCAGCCTGGCTCTTCACCCTCTCTGGCTACAAGGCAGGACCCCCAGCCAGTCCCGCGGCCCCGGAAACGCAGCTTGTGTGAAATGTCCCAGAGCCCCAAGCAGGAGGCCAGCCGGACGGCCCCAGGGCAGCCCCAGGGACGGGTGTCCGAGGCAGGGCCTCGCCCTTCAGGCCTCGGGCAGGGCCTCGGGGAGAAGCAGGAGGAGGCCCGGAAACTCACGGGGTTTCTGCAGAGGCCGGGAGGCTGGGGGGTGGTGGAGGGGCCCCGGAAGTCCAGGGCCTCCGCCATGGCTCTGCCGCGATGGTTGGACTTGGGCAGTTGCCTGGAGGCACTGGCCTTTGCCCAGCAGCACGGGGACCCTGGCTTGGCCCAGGAAACCTATGCCTGGATGAGCGACAATCTGCTTCACGTGCTGAGAGACCCGAACCTCTACCGGCAGCTGAGTGGGGCTGACCGGGAGCGCATCGTGAGCCTGCGCACCGGCCGCGGCCCGGCGGTGCTGGGGGCCCTGGTGCTGCCGGGCCTCTACGGGGCGAGCCGCTCTGGGCTCACACGGGACTCCCCTGTGGCGGAGGCTCTTGGCGTGGGGCCCGCGGCCCCGCCTCCGCCCGCATATCTGCACGTGTTCCACCCCGGAGAGAACACGTGGCGGCCGCTGACCAAGGTGCCTCAGGAGGCCCCGCTGCGCGGCTGCGGCCTCTGCACCCTGCACAACTACCTGTTCCTGGCGGGGGGCATCCGCGGCTCTGGCGCCGAGGCCGTCTGCACCAACGAGGTGTTCTGCTACAACCCTCTGACCGACGTCTGGAGCCAGGTGCGGCCCATGCAGCAGGCGCGCGCCCAGCTCAAGCTAGTGGCGCTGGACGGGCTGCTCTACGCCATCGGGGGCGAGTGTCTGTACAGCGTGGAGTGCTACGACCCGCGCGCGGACGCCTGGGCCCCCCGCGCGCCCCTCCCTGCGGGCGCCTTCCCCGTGGCTCACGAGGCTGTGGCCTGCCAGGGGGACATCTACGTCACCGGGGGCCATCTCTTTCACCGGCTGCTCAGGTACCGTCCCACGAAGGATGCGTGGGATGAATGCCCCTACAGTGCCAGCCACCGGCGGTCCGGCGACATGGTGGCTCTGGGGGGCTTCCTGTACCGCTTCGACCTTCTGCGGGGCGTGGGCGCCGCGGTGATGCGCTACAACCCCGTGACGAGCTCCTGGAGCCGGGCCGCCGCCTTGCCCCTGCCCGCCCCCGCCCCGCTGCGCTGCGCGGCGCTGGGCAGCACCATCTATTGCCTCAACCGCCAAGTCACAGCCACCTTCACCGTCTCCGAGGGGGCCGCCCAGTTCCAGGCCAAGGAGCTGCAGCCTTTCCCCCTGGGGACCAAAGGGGTCCTCTGCCCGTTCACCCTGACTCTGCCTGCCAGGGCCCCACTGCAGACTGCCCTCTGACTGGCTGCTCTCCCGGGAGACCCTGGGGCGGGTCTGCTGGGCGGGAGGCGCCCTGGGAGGAGGCTGCGGTGCAGAAGGCTCTGCTGCTGTTCCTGGGACAACTTTCCTTTTCTGTTCTAATGAGCCTCCTGACTCCCCCTTCCTCTGTGCCTGCTCCCCCTCAGAGCCCCGGCCTCCAGCGCCTGGGAGCTGGTTGCTGGCATCTTACCTCCCACCGGACCCAAGCTGCTTCCTGTTTAATCCTTCCCTGGCTGCCTGGGGCCTCAGCCCGCTCACCCATCCATCCCCCAGGCAGAGCCCCTCTCACAGTAACACCCCACTGCCTGACCTGACCCGGGGGGCTCCAGGCCAGGCAAGGAGCACTCAAGGGGGTGAGAAGGGAGACCAGAGGAGTCCCCAGGAAAGCACCCTTGTCTCTGGGACTTTCTACCTGGCCTGAGGCCTCCGGAGTCTGGCTGGTTCTATCTTGGAACAGCTCTGAAGCCCTCTTTTGTCTGATTGACCTCAGGGCTGAGAATCCTTGTCTGTTGAGTGTCCTGCTGGCTGTAACCCCTGCCTAGACCCTTGCCCAGGCCGGCCAGGACCACTCAGCTCGTGCCCGTCTGCAGCTTGGTGCCGCCTCTCCCTCTGGTTCGGCTCCTGGAGGGGCCTGCCCCCTCCCCACCAGCCCCTCACTCGCCGTGTGGATTGGATAGACATCCACCACGGCTTTTCTTGTCTGAAATGGGGTCGTGGGAACCTAAGGGCACACCCGAGTGCCCAGCACAGTGCCCCAGACATGCAGCCGAGTAACGACGTTCTCCTCGTCCGCTTTGGAACTCACTGTGGGAAGGCAAATAAACCCGCCTGAATGCTGCCCGTGCCCCACCTGTCTGGCTCCTTTTCTGGCCTCTTATTCTCAGTTCAGCGCCACTGGCACTGAGCTCTTCTGCCTCACCAGAGCATCCTCGTCTCGCCCATCTTGTGTGCTCACAGGGCCTGAATGCAGCTGGGTGAGACAGAAAGGATCCTGAGGTGCTTGAAAATAAGTTTATTGAGAAACAAGCTCTGTGCCCAGGCCACGAGTTGGGGTTGCTGCGGCTCTACCCGGGGGCCTACTGCGCGCGCTTGGCCTCGCTGAGCAGCTCCTGCCACTTCTTCTCCATCTCCTCCTTGCAGTTGAGGAAGGCGTCCTCCAGCCGCCGCATGGACTCCGCCAGCGCGGGGTTGGTGCGCATCACCACCATGTCGTAGGCCATCCACGTGGCCTGCACTGCAACAGCCAGACAGGCCCTGGTCAGGCCACAGGGGTGGCTGCAGCGCTGGGCCCCCTGGCGAGGGCTGGGTGCCTCTGGTCACGCCCAGCATCCTGGGACAGGATGCGCTGAGCCACCCAATTACTCTAAGGAGAGAAAGCGGGTCGGCCATGTGTCAGAGGGCTCATAACAACCCCTATTAAATCTCCTCTCTACACAGAGCAGGAACGAACCTTCCCTAATCTCACCAAGTCTTAACTTCGGAATACACCAGCCCACAACACTAAAAGGTTGGATGGCAGTATGACATGAAATGTCAGGAAAGGTTAAATACAGGTCCTTACCCATCTGCAGTTCACAGCTAGTGGCTGCAGGGTGACTCCCAGGAAGTGCTCCTCCACCCCAGCTCCCATGCTGAGGCAGGGCTGCCCACTGCCATTCCTGTGAGGCCTGAGCCTCGGGTTTTCTCATGCTCATGGGCCTGGGATGCCTGCCCGCCTCCAGCAGGGCACCCCTCTGCTTTCACTGAGACCAGCCCAGGGGCTCCTCCTTTCACGAAGGTTTGCATGTTCATGTCAGGTGTCCCTTGGTGCTCACCACTGGACTGACTGACTTTCTTTCCCTCTGAGAGCAACTTGAGGGCAGTGCCCCTGGCCTGAAGATGACCCTGCGCTTCCAGTACGAATCCAGTGCTGTGTGCAGAGACCCTACCTCACCCCTTCCCTCTGAGCACAGCCGTCCACTAGTGTGGTTCTCCCCTTTAGACCTAAGAATAAGAGGGTCATCTCTGTGTGCAGCAAACACATCCCCTTAGAAGTTCTCCGGGCTGGGCTAACAAAAGCTGGATACTTTGGGAAACTATATCCTTCAGGAAATTAACCACGGGAGAGACAGGCAGGGAATCCCCCGGCAGTTCAGTGGGTGGGATTCTGTACTTTCACTGCCGAGGGTGCAAGTTCAGCCCCTGGTCAGGGAACTACGACCCTGCAAGCTGCATGGTGCTGCCAAAAGGAAAAAAACAGGCAGATGACTAATGACGAACGCACACGCATGTCTGCACGCAGCACAGAGGAGCAGCGCGACAGACCTGAAGCTTGACAGAAAGCGGCAGCTGTGTGGTCAGGGAGCAGTCAGAGAAGACGCATGCCGTGCGCCTCAGCAGACAGGGCATGTGACCATCTGCCCCACAGGGGCCCTCCAGCTTCTGCAGCAAGAGTCTCTGGGGACACCTGTTAACGGTAGACAGCTGGGCCCTCTCAAAGCTCAAAGAGGCTCTTACATAGTGGGCTGGGAATGGTGCCCAGGAACCTGCATCTTAACAAGCATCCTGGGTAACTCTGCAGGAAGCTCGCAGACCATCATGTCAGCCACCTGGACAGCAGGTGGAGCATGGGCCTGAGGCCAAGGCTCTCTACTCACTGGCCGTGTGACCTGGAGTCAGAGATTTAAACCACTAACCTCATCTCCTCACACGTCAAGGCCGGACAATGTCCGGATCTCACGGCTTGCTGTGAAGATTAAACGGATGATGTACGTAAACTGCCTTGCACATATTAAGTGCTCAAGAAAGGAGAAACTCCTGCTGTAAAATAAATAACTGAGGTATTCAGGACAGAGAACTAGGGTGGGTAAAACAAAATGAAACCAAAAAAATAGCTCACAGAAAACAAGCTCCTACAGACCTACAGAGCAGCTGAAATTATAGCCCTGAGTCTCCTGAGGCCGAAGCAGAGAGGAAAACGTGCTCAGTTACAAGACTTAGTGACCGGGCTTCCTTGGTGGTGCAGTGGATGAGGGTCCACCTGCCAGTGCAGGGCTTGAGCCTGCTCTGGGGAGATTCCACATGTCTTGGGACAACTAAGTTTGCGCCCCACAACCACTGATGCTGCGCTCTAGAGCCTGCACGCTGCAGCTACAGAGCCTGCGTGCTGCAGCTCTGAAGCCTGCGCACCTGGCCTGCGCACTGCAACAAGAGAAGCTGCCACAGTGAGAAGCCTGCGCGCTGCCATGTGAGCAGCCCCTGCTCGCCACAACGAGAGCACCAAAGCAAAGCAATGGAGATCCAGGACAGCCAAAAATAAACAAATAAAAACGTTTTTAAAAATAGAATGCTGAAAATTATTTTTTAAAAGATTCAGTGAGCGTAAAATAAAAACAAACCCATTGTTGATGACACTTTTATCCTAAGAAAGAATTTTCCTATAGGTATATTTCATGAGAGGTATGTAATATAGTTGAAAATGTCCTTGACAACATCCTTACTTTAAATGCAAAGAGGGACTTTCCCAGTGGTCCAGAGGCTAAGACTCCACGCTCCCAGTGTGGGCAGCCCAGGGTCGATCCCCGATCAAGGAACTGGATCCCACATGCCATGCCGAAACTAAAGATCCTGCATGCTGAAACTAAGAGCCAGCCTAGCCAAACAGACAAATAAAAACACATTCTCCTGTGTCTACAATTGTAATCATTGGTAAAAGAAAGCTGGGGGCACAGTACCAAAGCACACGTCAGAAAAGGCAATTCAGTGAGATACTAGAACATCGTATCAAGGGCACAGCTCCCTGTAATTGGATCCCAGGGAGAAATAGTACAGATAGGAGAGCCTCCCAATCATCCCTCAGAAACATGTGTCTCCTGAGTTTCCATTCAGTCAGTATCTATTGAGCGCGTGCCCTGTGCTGGCATTTCACTAAGGCAGCCCTGATGATGCAGCAGTCTATAAGGCTGGATGCACCCCCGCCCTCCGGAGCGTCTCTACTAGCTGCAGCGGGAGGAGGCAGGTATAAACATACAAGACAATTACTCATCATGAACGGAACTGTGAAGGGAACGAGCAGCATGTACTGTGACAGAGAAATGAGGTAGGAAAGCCTTATTTTAGATCAGGTAGTGAGGGCAGGCCCTCTCAGAGGGCTTTTGGCAAGGCCAGCAGAGTAGCAAAGCCAAGGTCCTATCTCTGGTTCAGTTCAGTTCAGTCACTCAGTTGTGTATGACTCTGCAACCGCATGGACTGTAGCAGAGCAGGCGTTCCCATCCATCACCAACTCCCAGAGCCTGGTCAAACTTATGTCCATGGAGTCAGTGATGCCATCCAGCCATCTCATCCTCTGTCATCCCCTTCTCCTCCTGCCTTCAATCTTTCCCAGAATCAGGGTCTTTTTCAATAAGTCAGTTCTTCACATCAGGTGGCCAAAGTATTAAAGCTTCAGTCTCAGCATCAATCCTTCCAGTGAATATTCAGGACTGATTTTTTTTTTTTTTAGGATTGACTGGTTTGATCTCCTTGCAGTCCAAGGGACCCTCAAGAGTCTTCTCCAACACCACAGTTCAAAAGCATCAATTCTTCAATAGTCAGCTTTCTTCACAGTCCAACCCTCACATCAGATGGACCTTTGTTGGCAAAGTAATGTCTCTGCTTTTTAACATGCTGTCTAGGTTGGTCATAGATTTTCTTCGAGGTAGCAAGCATCTTTTAATTTCATGCCTGTAGTCACCATCTGCAGTGATTTTGGAGCCCAAGAAAATAAAGTCTGTTTCCATTGTTTCCCCATCTATTTGCCATGAAGTGATGGGACTGGATGCTATGATTTTAGTGTTTTGAATGTTGAGTTTTAAGCCAGCTTTTTCACTCTCTTCTTTCACTTTCATCAAGAGGCTCTTCAGTTCCTCTTCATTTTCTGCCATAAGCGTGGTGGTATCTGCATATCTGAGGTTATTGATATTTCTCCCAGCAGGCTTGATTCCAGGTTGTGCTTCATCCAGCCTGGCATTTTGCACGATGTACTCTGCATAGAAGTTAATTAAGCAGGGTGACAATATGCAGCCTTGTCCTACTCCTTTCCCAATGTGGAACCAGTCTGTTGTTCCATGTCCAGTTCTAACTGTTGCTTCTTGACCTGCATACAGATTTCTCAGGAGGCAGGTCAGATGGTCTGGTATCCCCATCTCTTGAAGAATGTTCCACAGTTTGTTGTGATCCACACAGTCAAAGGCTTTGGCACAGTCAATAAAGCAGAAGTAAACGGTTTTTTTTAAATTCTCTTGCTTTTTGTATGATCCAACATTGTTGGCAATTTGATCTCTGGTTCCTCTGCCTTTTCTAAATCCAGCTTGAACAGCTGGAGGTTCTCAGTTCATGTACTGCTGAAGCCTGGCTTGGAGAATTTTGAACATTACTTTGCTAGCGTGTGACATGAGTGCAGTTGTGTGGTAGTCTGAACATTCTTTGGCATTGCCTTTCTTTGGGATTGGAATGAAAACTGACCTTTTCCAGTTCTGTGGCCACTGCTGAGCTTTCCAAATTTGCTGGCATATTGAGTGCAGCCCTTTAATAGCATCATCTTTTAACATTTGAAATAGCTCAACTGGAATTTCATCACTTCCACTAGCTTTGTTTGTAGTGATGCTTCCTAAGACCCACTTGACTTCTCATTCCGGGATGTCTGGCTCTAGGTGAGTGATCACACCATTGTGGTTACCTGGGTCATGAAGATCTTTTTTGTATAGTTCTTCTGTGTATTCTTGCCACCTCTTCTTTATAGCTTCTGCTTCTGTTAGGTCTATACCATTTCTGTCCTTTATTGTGCCCATATTTGCATGAGGTGTTCCCTTGGCATCCCAAAATTATTTCTTGAAGAGATCTGCAGTCTAGCCATCTCTGAGAGGCTAGTCAGGGCTCTGCCACGCACTCTGACCACCCAGTACGTAGGCTCATGTCCTCACACAGAAAATTTTTTTAAATGGTCAAGATGTGCACCTAGAAACAGGGTTCAGTTCAGTAAAGGATGAAGATAAAGTATTCCAAAATCTGTGTAGGAGAGGGGAGGACTAATGAGGGAGGCAGTAAGCAGATTTATTTTGACAGTCCCAGAGGTAGGAGCAGAGAACAGGAATGATGAGGCCAGTCAAGCTAGGCAGTAAAGGGATGAAGACAAGCCCACAGGCTAATTCACATCACAGGCAAAATAAAGGAATCAACATTTAAAAATGTAAATGGTGAAGGTCTACCTCCTCAAACCTCAGGTCCCAGATGGCTTTTCAGATGAATTCTACTGAACTTTGAAGAATAGTTAATTCTTATCTGCTATGAGTAATTTCAGAAATTAGGAAAAGAGGGAAGACCGGTAGGCTGACTGTATGACTTTTTAAGGAAAGCATTTGATGGATGCATCTCAGTTATACTGTGGAAAACCTGAGAATAGAGACAAGCAAAAATGAAAACATGATTTTCCCTAAGCTGGCTTATTTTAAAAGAAAAGATTATATTAAGCAAAATTATAGGTCTGTCTCACATGGAACTAAACACGAAATCCTAAATATAGTTTAACCAAATTTAGCAATATGTTAAAATAATATGTTATGATCAAGTAGAATTTTTAAAAGAAATTCAAGGATAGTTGAGTATCAGAAAATCAATCAGCTTAATTAAACACAGTAATAAAAAGTAATAAAAGATTGCAGCCATGAAATTAAAACACGCTTACGCCTTGGAAGGAAAGTTACGACCAACCTAGAGAGCGTATTAAAAAGCAGAGACATTACTTTGCCAACAAAGGTCCATCTGGTCAAGGCTCTGGTTTTTCCAGTGCTCATGTATGGATGCGAGAGTTGGACTATAAAGAAAGCTGACCATTGAAGAATTGATGCTTTTGAACTGCGGTGTTGGAAAAGACTCTTGAGAGTCCCTTGGACTGCGAGGAGATCAAACCAGTCAATCCTAAAAAAAAAAATCAGTCCTGAATATTCATTGGAAGGACTGATGCTGAGGCTGAAGCTCCAAGACTTTGACCACCTGATGCAAAGAGCTAACTCATTTGAAAAGACTCTGATGCTGGGAAAGATTGAGGGCAGGAGGAGAAGGGGATGACAGAGGATGAGGTGGTTGGATGGCATCACCGACTCAATGGACATGAGTTTGGGTAAGCTCTGGGAGTTGGTGAGGAGCAGGGAGGCCTGGCGTGCTGCAGTCCATGCGGTTGCAAAGAGTCGTCCACAACTGAGCGACTGAACTGAACTGAATAAAAGGAGGAAATCATAGTAATATCTCAGTTAATACAAAAAAGCAGTTAGCAAAACTTAATACCTATTACCTATCTGTGATTTTAGAAAATAAAAACTCTAACAGATTAGGAACAGAAGGAGACATTTTGACCTAGTAAAGGTAATATATCAAAAACTTACAGCAAACGTTATACTTAATGGGGAAACTGTGGATAAATTCCTTTGGTAATCAAACAAGGCTGTCTCTAATAATATTGCTGGTATTGAAGATGCTGGTAAATGGAGTTTAAGAATTTAAAAGAAATAAGAGGTGTAAGATAAGAGATAAAACTATCAGTATTTGTAAATTATAAAAGTGTGTTTGAAAGAATAAGGTCCAACTGTCAAGTCACTTTTAAAAAGACAACAGTGAAAAGGGGAAATATGCCCTATTAGATATCAAGATATCCTATAAAGCCCTATTCAACTTAATCAATTAATTAATTTAGCTGTGCTGTGCAGCTTGTGGGATCTTAGTTCCTTGATAAGGGATCGAGCCTACACGGTCGGCAGTGAACGTGCAGAGTCTTAACCAATGGGCCTCCAGGGAATTCCCTAAAGCATTGTTTAAAAAATAGTGTTGCACAGACAACAGACCAGTGGAAGAAAATAAATTCAGAGACAGACCTCAGTGTGTATGGAATTTAGTATATGATGAAAGCAATACCAAAAATCAGTGAAAAAGATAAGTATATGCCCTATGAATTAAAGACAAACATGAAAGATAAAATAACATTTATGGATAAAAATTTAGCAGATTATCTGCGACCTAGGGACTGCGTAAGCATCATAGATCATCAGCTAGAATATTGGTGAATTAGTTTCTATCAGTTTAAATGCCTCTCTTTATGTGGCTGCGCCGCATCGGCGCTGTGGCACTCGGGGTCTTTGTGGGCTCACAGGCGCGTTCACCATGGCACGTGGTCTCCAGAGCCTGCGGGCCTCAGCAGTCGCGGCACCTGGGTGCTCTGTTTGTAACTCATGGGCTTAGATGCTCTGTGGCATATGTGATCTTAATTCCCTGACCAGGGATCAAACCTGCATCCCTGCACTGGAAGGCGGATTCCTAACCACTAGATCACCTGGGAAGTCCTGGTGAATTTGTTTTTATAGAAATATTTTTTTCAACTAAGGACAACACGGACAAATTTTTCATACAAATGACAGAATTGTACAATCCTAGAATTGATAATGAGTTAATGTCTAGACTACAAGAAACTACTTCAAATCAATAAAAGAAATCCAGTAACAACAACAAAAAAACCTGGAAAATAACAAGTGTTGCTCAGGATGTGGATAAATTAGAAACTTGTACGTTACTGGTGGGAGTGTAAAATGAGGCACCATTGTGTAAAACAGTTTGAGATTCTTCAGAAAGCTAAACATAGAATTACATGCCTAGCAACTCCCCTCCTAGAAAGTATCCCAAACAATAGAGAGTGGGCTCTCACACAAACTCTGTGCAGGAGTGTTCATGGGGCACCAGGCACAACAGTTAAGCGCGCGTGTACTCAGTCACTTGTGTCCCACTCTCTGTGACCCCATGGACTGCAGCCCGCCAGGCCCCACGCAGGCAAGATCCTGGAGTGGGCTCCCACGCCCTCCCCCAGGGGCCCTCCCTGACCCGGGGCCTGAATCCAAGTCTCTCATCTCTCTTGCACTGGCACTGCTAAGTCGCCTCAGTCGTGTCCGACTCTGTGCGACCCCATGGACAGCAGCCCACCAGGCTCCGCCGTCCCTGGGATTCTCCAGGCAAGAACACTGGAGTGGGGTGCCATTTCCTTCTCCAATGCATGAAAGTGAAAAGTGAAAGTGAAGTCGCTCAGTCATGTCCGACCCTCAGCGACCCTATGGACTGCAGTCTTCCAGGCTCCTCCGCCCATGGGATTCTCCAGGCAAGAGTACTGGAGTGGGTGCCGTTGCCTTCTCCGGCACTGGCACTAGCACCACCTGGAAAGCCCAACAGGTAAACAGTAGGGCACAACCTCAGTATACATCAGTGGATGAATACATGAAACATTATGTAGCCATATAAAGGGACACAGTACTCATATATGCAACAGTATGGGTAAACCTTGAAAATAACTATGGTAGGTGAAAAAAGCTAGAAACAAAATGCTACATATTATATGATTCTTTAACTGAAATATCC
The DNA here is from genome assembly GCF_023091745.1 of Budorcas taxicolor. Taxonomy (NCBI): domain Eukaryota; kingdom Metazoa; phylum Chordata; class Mammalia; order Artiodactyla; family Bovidae; genus Budorcas; species Budorcas taxicolor. The sequence continues at coordinate 163,497,561 of NC_068914.1, forward strand.
AGAATAGGGAAATCCATAGAGACTGGAAACAGATTGGTGGCTGCCAGGGGTTGTGAAGAGAGAGGTATGGGAGTGACTGCTTCCCAGGTAAAAAGCACCTTTTTGGGTGATAAAAATGCTGCGGGACCATTACCGCCACTGCGGTCTGCCTGCTGCTGCCCAGAAGCCAGTAAAGACGCCAAGCTGGCGGGAAGGAAAGTTTGCTTTATTCTGGACGCCAGCATCCAGGGGGGAGGGAGGGCACACATCTGTCCAAAGGCCAACGCCTCCTGACTGACAGTCAGTGGGCAAGAGCTTTTATTGACACAGAGAGCTACCTGCACACAAAAGAATACAGTCAGCACCAACAGTCATCTTGAAATTGGGCATCGGTGATGTGACCAGCGTCATCTTGGCTGCTTTAGGCATAGCTAATCTTCAGTTTCAGGGTCCATTTGTCTCCACTTTTTGAGGCAGATTATTGGGATTGAGGCAGCTTATGTCATGGCTGCAGTCTGGCCATCCTGTAGTTAAGTTCTTCCACCTGGTGGGGCTTTCAGTAACTGTGAGGCAGCTCACAGGATACGGCTCAGAATATTATCTATAGCTCACGAAAGTGAAAGTCGCTCAGTCATGTCCGACTCTTTCCGACCCCATGGGCTGTAGCCTGGCAGCTTCCTTTGTCCATGGAATTCTCCAGGAGAGAATAGTGGGCAACCGTTCCCTTCTCCAGGGGATCTTCCCCTGGAAGGGGAAGGGATCGAACCCAGGTCTCCTGCATTGCAGGCGGATTCTTTACTGCCTGGGCCACCAAGGAAGTCTGTGAGGAGGAACTGAAAGCCTTTGACTGTGCTCGGTGAGGCTCCTGTGACTGTTTTCCTTTGTTTCTGCATGTTCTCACCTCTCTGATTATACTTATTCTTTGGCTAATGTTTTTCCATAGACAAAAAGCAGGCTGAGGACATGCAGGGGGCTATAGGGTCCTGTTCTGTTTCACAACTAGATGGAGCTTGTGGTGGCACAAAATTATGAATGTATTATATGCCATTGAATGTGTGTGTGCATGTAGTCATGTCTGACTCTTTTCAACCCTGTGGACTGCAGCCCACTAGGCTCCTCTAACCATGGGATTCTCCAGGCAAGAATACTTGGGTGGGTTTCCATTTCCTCCTCCAGGGGGTCTTCCTGTACACTGTTATTTATTCCACTTAGTAAGACATCCTCCAGATTCATCATCCATGTTGTCGCAGACAACAGGCTTTCCTTCTGTTTAAGGCTGAAGACTATCCCACTGGGGTGTATGTAAATGTGTCACATCCTTCATGTATCCATCCGTCAACAGACACCTAGGTTGTTTCCATACTTTGGCTATTTGTGAATAAAGCTGCAATGAACATGGAAATGAAGATATCTCTTTGAGACACTGATTTCATTCCCTTCGCTTCCTGGATATATACCCAGAAGAGGAACTGTTGATCATATGGCAGTTGTACTTTTAATATTTTGAGAAACCTCCAAGCTGGTTTTCGTCGCGGCCATGCCAATTTATATCGCTGTTGTTCAGTCGCTAAGTCAAGTCTGACCCTTTGCGGCCTGTGAACCGCAGCACGCCAGGCTTCCCTGTTCTTCACTATCTCCCAGAGTTTGCTCAGACTCATGTTCTTGTTCATGTTCTCAAACTCCTGCTTAAACTCATGTCAGTGATACCATCCAACCATCTCACATTATACCGTTTACACTGGCTCTGTGATTCTGTTTTGACAGTGCATAGAATATCTCCGGAGAAGGCAATGGCACCCCACTCCAGTACTCTTGCCTGGAAGGTTTTCCATAGACGGAGGAGCCTGGAAGGCTGCAGTCCATGGGGTCGCTGAGGGTCGGACACGACTGAGCGACTTCACTTCCACTTTTCACTTTCCTGCATAGGAGAAGGAAATGGCAACCCACTCCAGTGTTCTTGCCTGGAGAATCCCAGGGACGGGGGAGCCTGGTGGGCTGCCGTCTGTGGGGTTGCAGAGTCGGACACGACTGAAGTGACTTAGCAGCAGAATATCTCCACCTCTGTATAAATCTGGCACTCCCAACTCAGCATTATCCATAACTGAATTCACTCTTCCCCATCTCCTGTTAAACCTGCTCTGATTTCTGTATTCAGAAACTCTTCAGTTTTCTCCTTTGCTCTTCCATTCAACTAACTCATGCTCATATTGTAGTCCTAGTTGAGAAGCAATTTACTCTAGGAGGCCTTTCTTGGCTCTTTATATCAAATTTGGTTCCACCTTTGGCTACTTATAGCTCCATGTAGATTATTCACATGGAGTTCAGTTCGTTCAGTTCAGTTCGTTTGCTCAGTGGTGTTTGACTCTTTGTGACCCCATGAACTGCAACAACGCCAGGCTTCCTTGTCCATCACCAACTCCCGAAGCTTGCTCAAACTCATGTCCACTGAGTCGGTGATGCCATCCAACCACCTCATCCTCGGTCGTCCCCTTCTCCTCCTGCCTTTAATCCTTCCCAGCATCACGGTCTTTTCAAGTGAGTCAGCTCTTCACATCAGGTGGCCAAAGTATTGGTAGTTTCAGCCTCAGCATCAGTCCTTTCAATGAATAGTTAGAACTGATTTCTTTAAGGATTGACTGGTTTGATATCCTTGCAGTCCAAGAGACCCTCAAGAGTCTTCTCCAACACCACAGTTCAAAAGCATCAATTATTTGATGCTCAGCTTTCTTTGTGGTCCAACTCTCATATCCATATATTACTACTGGAAAAACCATAGCTTTGACTAGACAGGCCTTTGTTGGCAAAATAATGTCTCTGCTTTTTAATATGCTGTCTAGGTTGGTCATAGCTTTTCTTCCAAGGAGCAAACGTCTTTTAATTTCATGGCTGCAGTCACCATCTGCAGTGATTTTGGAGCCCAAAAAAATAAAGTCTGTTCACGTGTACCCCAATGTTCATGCCAGCACTGTTTACAATAGCCAGGACATGGAAGCAACCTAGATGTCCATTGGCAGATGAATAGATAAGAAAGTTGTGGCACATATACATAATGGAATATTATTCAGCCATTAAAAAAGGCATTTGAATCAGTTCTAATGAGGTGGATGAAACTGGAGCCTATTATACAGAGTGAAGTAAGTCAGAAAGAAAAACACCAATACAGTATATATATGGAATTTAGAAAGATGGTAATGATGACCCTATATGTGAGACAGCAAAAGAGACACAGACGTAAAGAACAGTTCTTTAAACTCTGTGGGAGAAGGTGAGGGTGGGGTGATTTGATAGGGTAGCGTTGAAGTCTGTATATTATCATATGTGAAGCAGATTGCAGTCCAGGTTTAATGCATGAGACAGGGTGCCCAGGGCTGGTACACTGGGATGACCCTAGGGGATGGGATGGGGAGGGAGGTGGGAGGGGGATCCTGGATGGGGAACACATGTGCACCTGTGGCTGATTCATGTCCATGTTTGGCAAAAACCACTACAATACTATAAAGTAATTAGCCTCCAATTAAAAAAAATAAATTAATTAAAATAAAAAAATAAAATGTTTGGGAAAGAAAACAAAAATAAAAATAAAGTCTCTCACTGTTTCCATTGTTTCCCCATCTATTTGCCATGAAGTAACGGGACCAGATACCATGATCTTCTTTTTTTGGATGTTGAGTCTGAAGCCAGCTTTTTCACTCTCTTCTTTCACTTTCATCAAGAGGCTCTTTAGTTCTTTGCTTTCTGCCATAAGGGTTGTGTCATCTGCATATCTGAGGTTATTGATATTTCTCTCTGCAGTCCTGACTCCAGCTTGTACTTCATCCAGCCTGGCATTTCGCATGCTGTATTCTGCATAGAAGTTAAATAAGCAGGGTGAAAAGATACAGCCTTGACATACTCCTTTCCCAGTTTGGAACAAGTCTTTAGTTCCATGTCTGGTTCTAACTGTTGCTTCTTGACCTGCATACAGATTCCTCAAGAGGCAGGTAAGGTGGTCTGCTATTCTCATCTCTTGAAGAATGTTCCACAGTTTGTTGTGATCCACACAGTCAAAGGCTTTGGTGTAATTAATAAAGCAGAAGTAGATGTTTTTCTGGAATTTCCTTGCTTTTTCTATGAACCAACAGATGTTAGAAATTTGATCTCTGGTTTCTTTGCCTTTTCTAAATCATGCTTGAACATCTGGAAGTTCACAGTTCATGTACTGTTGAAGCCTGGCTTGGAGAATTTTGAGAATTACTTTGCTAGCGTGTGAGATGAGTGTAATTGTGTGATAGTTTGAACATTCTTTGGCATTGTCCTTCTTTGGGATTGGAATGAAAACTGACCTTTTCCAGCCCTGTGGCCACTGCTGAGTTTTCCAAATTTGCTGGCATATTGAGTGCAGCACTTTCACAGCATCATCTTTCAGGATTTGAAAGAGCTCAGCTGAAATTCCATCACCTCCATTAGCTTGGTTTGTAGTGATGCTTCCTAAGGCCCACTTGACTTCTCATTCCAGGATGTCTGGCTCTAGGTGAGTGATCACACCATTGTGATTATCCGGGTCATGAAGATCTTTTTTGTATAGTTCTTCTGTGTATTCTTGCCACCTCTTCTTAATATCTTCTGCTTCTGTTTGGTCCATACTATTTCTGTCCTTTATTGAGCCCAACTTTGCATGAAACATTCCCTTGGTATCTCTAATTTTCTTGAAGAGATCTCTAGTGTTTCCCATTCTATTGTTTTCCTCTATTTCATTGCTTTGATCATTTAGGAAAACTTTCTTATCTCTCCTTGGTACTCTTTGGAACCCTGCATTCAGATGGGTATAGCTTTCCTTTTCTCCTTTGCCTTTCATTTTAACACTTGTCAAAATCTGTTGTAACTACTTGCTCAGTTATTTTTCTTCTTTACGTGATCATCTGCTTCTGGAACAGGGACCCCACAATAGTATGGCTGAAGACTGAACTTTGGGGAAAGGGAAGTAATCAGATCTTCTGGGGATTCCTAGATACTGGATCTGAACTGACACAAGTTCCTGGGGACCCAAAGCATTGCCACTAGCATAGTGGTTCACCAGTCAGCAGACGGAGGCCCGGTTACCCATGGAGCTCTAGCTCACAGTGGGCTCAGTGGGTTTCTGAACCCATACCGTGGTAATTTCCCCAGTTCCAGGATGGATAATTGAAATATACATACTCAACAACTGGGAGAATGCCCGTATTTATTCCCTAATCCACAGAGTGAGGGTTATTTGGCAGGAAAGACCAGGTGGAGGGGACTAGAAGTGCCTCCACCTGTGAAAGCAGTAAACTAAAAGCCACACTGCACTCCTGAAGGGACTGCGGAGATTCTTACTGCAATTAACAACTTGAAAGGCACAGGAGGTAGTTCCCACCACAGTTCCATTCCACTTGCCTATCGGGCATGGACAGAAGACAAATCTTAGAGAGAATGACAGTGGATTTGTGTAAACTCAATCAGGAGGTGACACCAATTGCAGGTGCTGCTACAGATGTGTTTTTGTTGTTTGAACAAATAAACATACCCCCGGTACCTCGCATATTATACAACCTAAATGTATACAATATTACACATCAATTATACCTTAATAAAATTAGAAAAATAAAACTTGAAGGAAAGAAATCTGGAGAAAAATATTGTAAAATCCTTTGAGACATGTTAAAGAATATTTGAATAATTAGAGAGAAATACCACATTTCTACCTGAGAATGAAGTGAAGTGAAGTGAAGTGAAAGTTGCTCAGTAATGTCCGACTCTTTGTGACCCCATGGACTATATAATACTGGAGTGGGTAGCCTTTCCCTTCTCCAGGGGATCTTCCCAACCCAGGGATTGAACCCAGGTCTCCTGCATTGCAGGCAGATTCCTTACCAGCTTAGCCACAAGGGAAGCCTGCCTGAGAATATTTAATGTTAAAAACGTCTTATTCAGGACTTCCCTGGTCATTCAGTGGTTAAGAGGCCTTCTTCCAATGCAGGAGACACAGGTTCAGTCTCTGGTCAGGGAATTAAGATTCCACATGCTGCACGGCAACTAAAGCCTTGAGCTGCAACTCCTGGAGCCTGTGTGCTCTGCAGCCCATGGGCCACCCAGCTAGAGAGCCATCAGGCCACAGGGAAGAGCCTGTGCGTCACAATGAGAGACCCTGCATGCCGCAGCTACGACCTGACCCAGCCAAATAAGTATTTTTTTTAAAAGATATCATTCTTTCCATATTAGTGTATACATTTAACACAATTCCAAATAAAATATTAAATGAATCGAGTATTCATCTGGAGAATAAACAAGTGAGAAAAGGTGAAAAGAAAAAGAAAGAAAGAATAATGAAGGGGGAGCTTACTGATTAATAATAATGAAACTAGTGTGATAAACGAAAAACCTAACTTATTATAAAACAAGTTAGCTATCTCTGCCCTACTACATGTAAAAAATTTCATGAGTAATAAAGAAATTGCTTCTCAACTAATAGGATAGGAATGGGATAGGTTTGGGGCAGGGGTGGGAAACCCAGTTAGAATCTCCCCTCCTACCTGAGAAGTCTCACATTCTCAGGGCTCACTCTCATAAGCCGTGCAGCCAAATTTGTACTGGGAGATTTATCCTAGGTCATGATTTGACTTAAAGAGAACAGAAAGAGAAACTTTAAGCCTTGAAGTCAAGAGGATTTGGCTTTTTAATACTGTTTAAAATATGCATATATATTTGTATAAATATGCACATTTATATTTATTTGCTGGTTGGTGCTTTTGATAGTTGATGACTGCTTCTTTGGTGATTTTGTTTGGCCTGTGTGGTCACTGGAAAAATGGGGCAAGAGCCTTCCCAGGGGCAACAGAAGCTAAAGACTTATGTGTTGGGCTTCATTTTAAATTTAACCTAAAGGGTAAGGTTGTGAGATTCATCCTGGTCTAAAATCATGTTACTTCTTTCAACAATATTTGTCTTAACCTGTCCTAGCGATACTATGACAAAATAGTTCTGTTGCTTACGCTTCAGGTAGAAAAATATCTTAGTGTTCTCAACTATTAGATTTGAATCCATGGGCCCAAGGACAAATTATTTACTTTGAGAAACTATAAAAAGTAAACTTTACAAAACATTTTAATACTCTTTAATCTGTGGTTGCTTATATGTTGATAGAAACATAACTTTATCAGCTGATAAATCGCTAAAGCAAGTTTTTATAAGATTTGATTGCCCCCCAAATTAGACAACTGTGCAGAATATTTATATAAAAATAGGGTTATAAAAGAGGAAAATATGTGCAACTAAAATGAAGGAAAGAATAACCTAAAGGGAAAATAATGGACCTTATACCAGTTCAAGGAATGTGATGCGGAAAAGCACCAAAGGGAGGGGATGTAGAATCATGTGCAACAGAACCCTCATTCATGCCAAGCAGATGCAGGCTACATTTGTTTCATTTCTGTGAGGAAGAAAGTACAAAAGCCTTCCAAGATGTGCAGCTGCTTGAATTCAATAGCCGAATGTATCAAATAATTTTAGTTTTTACTTAGAAAATTTCAAAGACAAATTTTAAAAATCATCAAAGCTAAGTTTTTTCTGTGACTTGTTTCAATATAAATACCTGTCAACCTCATCTCTACGGTGAGAGAGCATTTTTTTAAATACAACACTATTACCTTAGTAATATCAACTTAATTATTATTACTTAATAACTTAAGCCAAAGCCTTTGACTGTGTGGATAAGAACAAACTGTGTAAAATTCTTAAAGAGCTGGGAATATCAGACCACCTTACCTGCTTCCTGAGAAATCTGTATCCAGGTCAAGAAGCAAAGTTAGAACTGAACATGGAACAACAGAGTGGTTCCAAATTGGGAAAGGAGTACGTCAAGGCTGGGTATGGTCACTCTGCTTATGTAACTTCTATGCAGAGTACATCATGCGAAATGCCGGGCTGGATGAAGCACAAGCTGGAGTCAAGACTGCAGGGAGAAATATCAGTAACTTCAGATATGCAGATGGCACCACCCTTATGGCAGAAAGAGGAACTAAAGAGCCTCTTGATGAAGGTGAAAGAGGAGAGTGAAAAAGCTGGCTTAAAACTCAACACTCAAAGAATGAAGATCAAGGCATCTGGTCCCATCACTTCATGGCAAATAGATGGGGAAACAATGGAAACAGTGGGCTCCAAAATCGCTGCAGATGGTGACTGCAGCCATGAAATTAAAAGACGCTTACTCCTTGGAAGAAAAGCTATGACCAACCTAGACAGCATATTAAAAAGCAGAGACATTATTTTGCCAACAAAGGCCCGTCTAGTCAAAGCTATGGTTTCTCCAGTAGTCACATATGGATGGAAGAGTTGGACCACAAAGAAAGCTGAGTGTTGAAAAATTGATGCTTTTGAATTGTGGTGTTGGAGAAGACTCTTGAGAGTCCCTTGAACTGCAAGGAGATCCAACCAGTCAATCCTAAAGGAAATCAGTCCTGACTATTCATTGGAAGGACTGATGGTGAAGCTGAAACTCCAATACTTTGGCCACCTGATGTGAAGAGCTGACTCATTTGAAAAGACCCTGATGCTGAGAAAGAGTGAAGGCAGGAGGAGAAGTGGACGACACAGGATGAGATGGTTGGATGGCATCACCAACTCGATGGACATGAGTTTGAGCAAGCTTCGGGAGTTGGTGATGGACAGGGAAGCCTGGCGTGCTGCAGTCCATGGGGTGACAAAGAGTCGGACATGACTGAGCGACTGAACTGAACTGAACTGAATAACTTACTTACCTACCACCTTAATTACTGTTGGAATATTTACCAAAGAGAGATTCCAGTGAATCTAAATAAAAATGCAGGACAAGCCTGGTTCCTTTGGCACACCAGATAGTTTTGAATTAAATCTTGAAAAAAAACAACACACTAAAACCACAAAGTAGAGGAAAATATAAGTGACTGTTTCACTGATCTTGAATTAGGGAAAGATTTTCTAAGCATTGAAGCAATGGGAATAAATCAGAAAGGAAAGTATAAATACATTTTTACTACATAAGACTTCTCCTCACTGAAGCTTCATATACAAAATTAAAGGAAAATGACAAACTGGGAAAAATATTTCCTACAGTTTTGAACTAGTACCTAAGAGTCTTAATACAGAAAGAGCTCTTACAAATCAGTAAGACATTCTCTCACAGAAATCAGCTATACTCTTCTTGTTCTCAGTGCCAAGCTTGTGTTAAGGCTCGCTCCTTTTCAGCCTTTAGTTCTGGAAAACCTGCCTAATTGGTCTTCCTGCTCCAGGCTTTTCTTTCTGAACTATCTCTCACACTGTTACCAGAGCTATCTTTCCAAAAGGCAGCTGACTTCCTCGAAATTCCAAATGATTCCCTATCACTTACATAAGAAAGCTAGACCTCTTTAACTTGGCCTTGCATTAAAGATGTTTCTTCTCACCTTTCCGCCTCTTATTTTATGGCCTGCCACCTTGTGAATCTCATGCGCTACTGGGACTTCTTGACTATGCCCATCTCCCCCTCACAGGCACACAGCCTTGACTATTTCTTTTCCTGCACAGCCCCTCTTCCCTGCTCACAGGACCGACCTCATCTGTCCAATCCCTACCCCTTCCCTAACGCTCTGCTTTGTTCGAAGCCTCACTCGCCTTCCCAAGAAGTCTGCCTCTCCTCTGCCCCTTCCCCAGTACTTGCGGTACATCAGCAGCATTTGCTGGATTATAGCTTTACCATAAAGTGAAAATGTGCTTTAAATTTACATGTTTAAATATAACTAGTCATCTTGATGTCTGTTACTGGTCCCTACTCACGTCTCAAGAAGGAGCATCGTTATTCAACTTTGTATTTTTAAAAAAGCACATATATGTGCTTAGTAAATGGTGTTAAATAAGACAATATTTAATTAGATTGAAGGAATCAAACAACTTATAGTGGAAAATGAATTCTAGAACTTTTTAAAAAGGGATATATAAAACTTCCAAGTATTTGGGCACGAAATTGAGAACATTTTTAAGTAGAAATTTTCTGAAGACTTGTAGTAAGTGGAGATTACGTAAAAACTAATAATACATTAAAAATAGCTTGTTTTCATTTAAGTAGAGTATTTGGGCACTCTAAAATTTGTTTCACATTGTAATTTTCTCTAATAAAATGGGATAACAGAATTTTAAGAATTACATATATTCCGAACTAGTAAAGAACAAATTAAAGAAATTATCATTGTATCACTACCACTGCTAGTTACTGCTTACTGGAAACATGTTAAATAAAATAACAGACTAACATTCTTTTCCAAAAGTGGAGAAATTAGTTCAATTCTATTGCTGCTTTTGGAGAAGGAAATGGTAATCCACTCCAGTATTCTTGCCCAGGAAATCCCATGGACAGAGAAGCCTGGCGGGCTACAGTCCATGGTGTCACAAAGAGTTGGACACGACTGAGCGACTAACCATTTACTAGTTCTTCATGGTACTGTGTGCCCGGTTACAAAAGAAGAAGTTACTATTTCTGCCCTCAAGAAGATAATAGTCCATTTGCTGGAATAAGATGCAAACACACAAAAATAATTAGAAAACAATTCAAGGCAATATCAGTGGTTAGTATAAAATCTTGTGGTATAGTAGCTACATGGCGAAGAAGTTGAAAAGTAGTCAGGGAAGACCTGATTGAGGAGGTACTTGGTTTGAGCTTGGAAGTATAAGGAGGATTTGAGCTCTTGGAAAGGAGGAAGGTACCTTGCCTGGGAAAACATCCTACCTGAGATTTTTTCCATCTCTTCCAACAGCTTTTCCAAGTCTTTATTCAGGTCTGAGAGCATTTTCAGCATGTTGTCATAGCTTCTCTCCCCAGGGTCAGGATCAGCCATCTAGGGAGTGCACAGAGAGGAGATGCAGTGAGACAGGCTCATGTTTCAGTTCTAGCTCCACTCCTCACAGCTGGGCACCCAAGCCAGAAAACTTACGTTGTCTTTAACTCCTCTTATCTTCCTGACCTAAAGAGTCAGTAGTATCCGACTCTTTGCAACCTCATGGACTGTAGCCCACCAGGCTCCTCTGTCCATAGAATTCTCCAGGCAAGAATGCTGGAGTGGGTAGCCATTCCCTTCTCCAGGGGATCTTCCTGACGCAGGAATTGAACCCTAGTCTCCTCCTTTGCAGGTGGATTCTTTACTCTCTGAGCCGCAAGCAAAGCCCCTTCCTGAACTAAGGGGTCACTAAAACGCGCCAATTTCATTCTTTCATGGAATAAACATTGCATCATCTATGGGTCAGGAAGACTGTGCCTGAAAGCCACCACTGAACTGAACCCTGCTCTTGTGGAGATCACAGCCTGGTCCAGCTCTTTGCAGTCTCTTCCTTCTTCCTTTCTGTTCTCCAAGGCTGCTGCTTTAACAGAGGTCCACTCCATTACCCACTACTGATCACAGCTTTACTGGGTGTCTACTAATTGCCAGGCATCTGCTATGGTTACGGGGACACTGTAGTGTATCTGAGGATTCAAACAGACTGGATGCCGTCATGGAGTTTCCATTCTAGGGGGAGAGACTGAAAATAGCTAAGTTAACAGATTCATAAAGATACCTTGAGTTTGTGGTCACTGCTACAAAGAAATGAAAAGGATGGTGTAATAAAGAAGACTTTTCAGAAGAGTGATGCTCTGGCCTGTAAAGTCAGAGAAGTCCTTTCTAATGTAGCGACATTTGAGCTGCCACTTGAAAGATAAAAAGGACTTGTCTTCTGAAGATAGAGGGGAAAAGTTCTAGACAGAGGAAACGGCTCAAGAAAAGGTGAAAGCCAACCTAGTGTGTTTTAAGGGATAGAGAATGGAGCTGTTGAGAGTGATAGGACATGAAATCAACTAAATAGTCAAGAACTTTGCTTTTATTTTGAGGGTGATGAAAAGCCACTGGAGGTTGAGGGAGCAGGGGGTCATGTGATTATGCTTTAAGGTAACTGCACACTTCAGCTGCTGTCTGGAAAATGGACTGCTGCAGGAGGTCGAGAGGAGGAAAGAGTGGGAAGATCTATTAGTCAAGAGAGCGCTAGAGTGGTCTAGAGACGACAGCACTTGAACTTCAGTGATACTATCAATATCGAGAAGTGAAGTGTTCTGGTTAATTTGTGGAGGATGAGCCAACAGCACTGGGTAGAGGACTTATGTCAAGGTTTGCAGGGGCAAGTGGTGGGAAGAGAAAAATTAAAATGATCCCTAATTTTGATGAGAACAACTTGGCAGATGGTGGTGTTGTTAATGGAAATGGGGAAGACCAGGAGAGGAGCAGATTAGAAGAAAACCAGGTGGTCTACTTTTTTGAGGCGGAGCTGCTGCTCAGTGCTGCATGTGGGATCTTAGTGCCTCAGTCAGGAGATGAACCCAGGCCCCTTGTAGGGGAGCATGGAGTCGTAACTGTTGGCTCATCGGGGAGTTTCCAGCTGCTCTATTCTGAACGTGTTGCTACTATGGGATGCCTATTGGTGGTGGTTTAGTCGCTAAGTCGTGTACGACTTGCGAGCCCATGGACTGTAGCCCGCCAGGCTTCTCTGTCCATGGGATTTTCCCAGCAAGAATACTGGAGTGGATTGCCGTTTCCTTCTCCAGGGGATCTTCCCAACCCAGGAATCGAACCCAGGTCTCTTGCATTGCAGGCGGATTCTTTACCGACTGAGCTAGGAGGGAAGCCAGGCCTCCAATTGGAGATCCAAATAGGCAGCTGAATACAACAGCCTGGAGTTCAGGAGATAGGCTGGAGCTGAAAATATGAAGCTTGGACATAATGGTACAGGCTCTCTTCATCTTTCACTTGGACTATTGTCCTAGAATTGTAACTGGTCTCCCTGCTTGCAGCTTCCTCATGTCCAATCTATTTTCCAGTTCATGCCCTGAGTGACCTTTCTTAACATGCAAAACGAACCATGTCATATTGCTTGAAACTCTTCAATAGCTCCTATTTCTTTCAGGATAAAATATAACCTCTTTACTATAGATATAAGAGCCTTCATAATCTAACTCCTCACTGCCACTATTCTCATCTGGTTCCAAGATGTGTGTTTCAAATAACTGAAAGCCTTAAGAGACCCAACATTTAATGAGATGTTATTTAAAATTTACAAGAGTTGTGTATTTACAAGAGATGTAATGAAAAACTATCCATGAAACTAACACAAAACTCTGGAAAGTTAAAAAATCTCTACAGTTTTCTTACAAAACAGCTAAGTAAGTACAAAATGGAACGAAATAATTCTATCATGTGGGTGGTTACAAAAACCTACATGAAAGCAAAGAAATAGGTAATGACATAATTCATATCTAAGTTGTGTGGACTGCTTGCTTAATTCATTAAGTTATAAAGTTTCACTAACATTATTTTATCTATACATTCAACAGTTATTTATTGAACATTATTTTAGATTCTGAAGATAAAGCGCTGAGCAAAACTTTAAAATCCTTGGTCTCATGGAATTTATATTCTAGTGAGGAGAAGAAACAAATAAACAAGATTAATAAGTGAAATAAATGAAAGTAGGGATAAGTACTAAAGAAAATAAGTCAACCAGAAATGGAAGGTGGGAGAGAATATGTATAGAGCAGTGACTGTTCTTTAGATAAGTGTGCAGGGAAAGGCTTTCCTGAAGTGATTTTGACTAGAGACCTGGAGGAAGTGAGAGGATGATGAGTCATACAGATATGTTGGGAAAGTGCATCCCATGCAGAACAAATAGTTAAAAGCAGAGGTCCTGAGCTAGGAGCCTACTGGATGAGTGGGAGGAAGAGCCACTAGGGTGGTGTAGCTGGAATAGACAGAGTGAAGTGAATAGTTAAGTAGAAAAGGTCAAAAAATGGTGGGGCAAAATTGAGGTGGGCCTTATAGGCCAAGACTTTGACTTTTTCTTTGAGTGAGATGGGAGCCTGGAAGTTGATAATCTGATTTACATGTTAATAAATCACTAGATTGAGAACAGTTTATATGGACATGGGTGGAGGCAGGGAGACCAGTTAGGAGGAGGTCATTGGAATAATGGAAGTGAGAGATGGTTGTTTGAGGAGGCCTTACAAATAGCTGAGAAACTGAGAAAAGAGAAGTTAAAGGTAAAGGAGAAATGGAAAGATATACTCATTTGAATGCAGAGTTCCAAAGAATAGCAAGGAGAGATAAGAAAGCCTTCCTCAGTGATCAATGCAAAGAAATAGAGGAAAACAATAGGATGGAAAAGACTAGAGATCTTTTCAAGAAAATTAGAGATACCAAGGGAATGTTTCATGCAAAGATGGGCTCAATAAAGAACAGAAACTGTATGGACCAAACAGAAGCAGAAGATATTAAGAAGAGGTGGCAAGAATACACAGAAGAACTATACAAAAAAGATCTTCATGACCCAGATAACTACGATGGTGTGATCACTCACCTAGAGCCAGACATCCTGGAATGAGAAGTCAAGTGGGCCTTAGGAAGCATCACTACGAACCAAGCTAGTGGAGGTGATGGAATTCCAGTTGAGCTCTTTCAAATCCTGAAAGATGATGCTGTGAAAGTGCTGCACTCAATATACCAGCAAATTTGGAAAACTCAGCAGTGGCCACAGGACTGGAAAAGGTCAGTTTTCATTCCAATCCCAAAGAAGGACAATGCCAAAGAATGTTCAAACTACCACACAATTACACTCATCTCACACGCTAGCAGAGTAATGTTCAAAATTCTCCAAGCCAGGCTTCAACAGTACATGAATTGTGAACTTCCAGATGTTCAAGCTGGTTTTAGAAAAGGCAGAGGAACCAGAGATCAAATTGCCAACATCTGCTGCATCATAGAAAAAGCAAGAGAATTCCAGAAAAACATCTACTTCTGCTTTATTAATTATGCCAAAGCCTTTGACTGTGTAGATCACAACAAACTGTGGAAAATTCTTAAAGAGATGGGGATACCAGACCACTTTACCTGCCTCCTGAGAAATCTGTATGCAGGTCAAGAAGCAACAGTTAGAACTGGATATGGAACAAAAGACTGGTTCCAAATTGGAAAAGGAGTACGATGTTGTCACCATGCTTATTTAACTTCTATGCAGAGTACATCATGTGAAATGCCAGGCTGGATGAAGCACAAGCTGGAATCAAGATTGCCGGGAGAAATATAAAGAAGCCCAGATACGCAGATGACACCACCCTTATGGCATAAAGCAAAGAAGAACTAAAGAGCCTTCTGATGAAAGTGCAAGAGGAGAGTGAAATAGTTGGCTTAAAACTCAACATTCAGAAAACTAAGATCATGGCATCCAGTCCCATCACTTCATGGGGAAACAATGGAAACAGTGAGAGACTTTATTTTCTTGGGCTCCAAAATCACTGCAGATGGTGACTGCAGCCATGAAATTAAAAGATGCTTCCTCCTTGGAAGAAAAGCTATGACCAACCTAGACAGCATATTAAAAAGCAGAGACATCACTTTGCCAACAAAGGTCCGTCTAGTCAAAGCTATGGTTTTTCCAGTAGTCATGTACAGATGTGAGAGTTGAACCATAAAGAAGGCTAAATGCCAAAGAACTGATGCTTTCAAACTATGGTACTGGTGCTGGAGAAAACTCTTGAAAGTCCCTTGAATTGCAAGCAGATCAAACCAGTCAATCCTAAAGGAAATCAGTCCTGACTATTCATTATAAGGACTGATGCTGAAACTGAAACTCCAATACTTTGGTCACCTGATGTGAAGAACTGACTCATTGGAAAAGACCCTGATTCTGGGAAAGACTTGAAGGCAGGAGGAGAAGGGGATGACAGAGGATGAGATGGTTGGATGGCATCATTGACTCGATGGACATGAGTTTGAGCAGGCTCTGGGAGTTGGTGATGGACAAGGAAGCCTGGCATGCTGCAGTCCATGGGGTCACAAAGAGTTGGACACGACTTAGAGACTCAACTGAACTGAAATGAGATAATAACAGCTCAGATCAGCATAGGACTGAAGGAAGTAGCATGAAGGAGGACCGAGGGAGGGCAGACAAGATTTGCTGATGAGTCATTGTGGAGTTAGGTACAATCCTAAGGCATTTGATTGGGCAACCAGAAATGGTGGTACCATTAACTGAGACAGGGGAAGACTGGAAGAAGCTAGTTTGCATGGGAAAGAAATAATCCAGTTTTGAACATATGCTCATGAGGCATCCAAGTGGGAATACTGAGTAGGCAGCTGAATAAATGAATTCAAGGGAGAGAGAGAAATGTGGGAGTCATAAGCATATAGATGATATTTAAAGACATAAGAATGGGTGAGATCAAGGGAGAAAACACAGATGGAGAAGTGGCTCAACATCAAGACTGGGGAGATGCAAAGGAACCAGCCTAAAATGCTGATGAAGAGGGACCACAGAGGTAGGAGAAACAGGAGAGTAATGATCTGGAAGCCACGGGCAGACTATTAGAGAGTTACTGAACCCCAGCCAGTGTCCTCTGATCATAATGACATCTCAACAAGCTGGAAAGACACCTCTAAAAAGTACAAGACAATGGGAACTATACTCAATTTTTTGTGATAACCTATAAGGAAAGCAATCTAAAAATGGATATAAATATATGTACATAAAATTGAATCACTATGCTGTACACCTGAAACCAACATGACATTGAAAATCAATTATACTTCAATTTAAAAATAAATAAAAGTATAAGATAATGAAACCCTAAAAATCATATGGGTGAATAATTATAATTCTGAGAAGAAAAGAAATTAAAGTAAGAAATATTAAAAGCATAAAACTACAGTTTTGCCTCCTTGCCCAAAAGTAGAGTGTCTGTACAAAACCTTTCATAAACCAAAATGGCATAAGGCAAAGAAATAATTACCTGAAGACATATCTTGCTAACAAATACACAAAATAAATCAAGATAAAGCATAGATGCTCACAACGCTCCAAGCTGTGACACCTTGGTGCTGAGCAGAGTGCAGTTCCTGGGGAATGAGCTTGGCGTTGCCACTCTCACTGTGTGGGGTGCACACTGCCTCTATATGACTTGTTGCAAAACAAAATCCTGGATGCCACTTCTATTTTTCACCTTTTTTTTCTTCCCATACAAGAGAAAATCTGCTTCAGATTTCTCTTTGTTAGTAAAACAGGTACTGCTGTAGGTTTTTCATAAAAGTGAAATGGTATAAAGTGAACTTTGCAAAGCAAGGGATACCTGTACCATGACTTTGATATTATATGCATTTGAATGTTTATGAGAATTTGGTTAGCTTTGTCATTGGAGTTTAAAATGTGAATTTTAAATATGGGTTTAAATGTGAGTTTAAATATGGCTTTAATTTTAAGTAAAAATCTTAGTAAGTTTATAAGAGTACTAGGATATTTAAGAGAACTTGAGATTTACCCTATTTATGAGTTTTATTTATGATTTTTATAAGAATATATAAGAAGGTAGGAAAATTTATTATTAAGACAATTGAGGTATTTAAAGAAATAGGATCCATTAAGTTTATAATTTAAGATTGCAAATGGAACAAAAACATTAAATTATTATTAAAAATATGCTAGACCTAGAATAAGATTAAAAATTTAGAGTAAAATAGTCTTATTTAGAATAAACAATCTAATAATCTCATTTAGAATAAAATTTATAAACTAAGCTTAAATACTTAAGGAAGACTAGAATTTTAGATTAGTAACTTTAAAAAATAAATATTAATTTTTAAAATTAAAGTAAACATTCACTTTACTGACAAAAGTCCACATAGTCAAAAGTATGGTTTTTCCAGTATTCATGTACAGATGCAAGAGTTGGATCATTGAAAAGGCTGAGTGCTGAAAAATGGATGCTTTTGAACTGTGGCACTGGAGAAGACTCTTGAGAGTCCCTTGGACTGTAAGGAAATCAAACTAGTCAATTCTAAAGGAAATCAACCCTGACTATTCATTGGAAGGACTGTTGAAGGTGAAACTTCAATAATTTGG
Organism: Budorcas taxicolor; assembly: GCF_023091745.1. Classification (NCBI taxonomy): domain Eukaryota; kingdom Metazoa; phylum Chordata; class Mammalia; order Artiodactyla; family Bovidae; genus Budorcas; species Budorcas taxicolor. The sequence continues at coordinate 163,515,453 of NC_068914.1, forward strand.
CCACCTGATACAAAGAGCCGACTCATTAGAAAGACCCTGGTGATGGGAAAGATTGAAGCCAGAAGAGAAGGGGGCGACAGATGATGAGACGGTTAGCATCACTGACTCAATGGACATGAATTTGAGCAAATTCCAGGAGACAGTGGAGGACAGAAGAACGTGGTGTGCTACAGTCCATGAGGGTGCAGAGTCGGACATGACTTAGCAACTGAATGACAACAACAAACATTCAAACATTTCAAATATTCAAACAACAACATTCAAATTTTCTGTTTAAATAATGCCTTTGAAGTCACAAAAGCTCACACTTATCAGTATTGAGCCACATCCTTATATATATCCTAGGCTTCAGTCATATTAAATACATAATTTTGCAAATGTGGGTACCTACCATGTGTCAAGCTGGTGGCTCAGAGGTTAAAGCGTCTGCCTGGAATGCAGGAGACCAGAGTTCGATCCCTGGGTCGGGAAGATCCCCTGGAGAAGGAAAATGGCAACCCGCTCCAGTACTCTTGCCTGGAGAATCCCATGGAGGGAAGAGCCTGGTAGGCTACAGTCCATGGGGTCGCAAAGAGTCGGACATGACTGGGCGACTTCACTTTCACTTTCAGCATATGTCAAGCAGTACCGCAAAAAGTAAGGATTAAAAAGATAAGTACACCATCTTGTCATCAAGGAAGTCAGTTTGGTAAAAAGAAACTTGTAGAGCAAGATTCTACAAATTGCAATAGTCACTCAGCCAAATGTCCTTGCTCAGTTTCTCACCAAAGACTTCTCCTATAAAAAGGCCATCATAGCCACGTCATTGAGAAAGCTGAACTCATCATGCTCTCTCTTGCCTTCATGCTTTTATCATTCTACTGTTTGAAATGTTAGATTGAAACTTAGTCTTGTCTGGGAGATAGAGCTCCATAGCACTACATTTTCTCCCAGTTGCCTCAGACAATTCAGTGGGTAGTTTTGAGAATGACTATCAGGATAACTGGTGCAATGGAGGTGAAGGGATGGGATGGAGAAGCTACTGAGTTCAATTTGGGGCAGCTTGGGTGTGTGGTGCTTATCAGGGATCCTAGCAGAGCTATTCAACAAACACCTGAAAAATAGGATTAGAATCCTAGGAAGAGGTTAAGCTGAAAATAAAAGAATTGATAGTGGTTAAATCATGGGAAGAGATGAAATCATTCACAGTGAATATATAAAGGGAAAAGAGAAAATGGACTAGGAAGAAGCCCTTAAAAACATCAGCACTGGGACTTTCCTGGTGGTCCAGTGGCTAAGATGCCACACTCCCAGCGCAGACAGCCTGGGTTCAATCCCTGGTCAGGAAACTAGATCCCACATGTCGCAACTATGACCCAGTGCAGCCAAATAAACAAAAACTCAGCACTTAAGAAGGAAACAAGACCATGAAAGGTGCTGATAAGCAGTCAGAAATGTAGGGAACTGGGGAGTGTGTACTGGAAGCCAACAGAAGAGAGGAGGGAAGGAGGAAAATTAATCCATGTAGTCAAAAATATTCATATTTATTGAATATCAGCCATTGTTTTAGGTGCTTAGGAGTATTTCACCAAACAAAACAGATAATAACTTGCCCTTGTGGAGTTTTCATTCTAGTCAAGAGAGACAGACAACCTGACTTCCCTAGTAGTCCAGTGGTTAAGAGTTTGCCTGCCAATGTAGGGGACATGGGTTCGATTCATGGTCATGGAAGATTCTATGTGCCAGGGGGCAAGTAAGCCTATGTGCCACAGCTACTGAGCCTGTACTCTATAGAGTCTGAGAGCCTCAACCACTGAACCTTCACACCACAACTGCTGAAGCCCACATGCTCTAGACCCCAAGTGCCACAGCTACTGAAGCCTGAGAGCCCCAGAGCCTATGCTGTACAACACGTGAAGCCAGTGCAACGAGAAGCCCACACACCGAAACTAGAGAGTAGCCTCCACTGGGCTGAAGACTAAGGAGAAAGGGTCATGGATGGTGCAGGGACTGACCCCAGGTAGGAAAAGGGTCGCCTTAACCTATGGAGGTAAGGGAACGTAAAGAGACAAGGGTGCAGTGTAGTAGGCAAGTGTCTAGGTAGTCCATGTTCAAAGTTGAAGTTTCTACCTTGCCTATGGATGGCAATAAAAGAGTCCCCCCACCCAAGAATAGACTATCTTGGTTTGAGGAGAAGGATGAAGGTTTGGCCGAACTCTGTGCCTCACTAGAGGCACACAGACGTGCAGCAGAGAAGCAGTGGTAGTATGACTGAGATCACATGGCTGCATAGTATCCTCAGGATGAAGGGTAACTGGCCTGGGAGTTGAAACGTGTGGGTGGTGGAGGCACAAGTAAGCAGTGTGTAAGATGGAGGTGGATACAAAGCAGAGGCTTCAAGGGACATGGAGATGAGGGGCAGGTAGACTGGGGGCTAGAGCATGAGGCAGCTAGAAGGATGGAGCCTGTGGCAAGAGCAAGCTTGGATCTCAGAGGGAAAGGTCTGGAAAGTAGATCCAGGAAAAGAGCTGAAGTGGAAGAAGAAGACCATGGGATTAAGGTCCATGCATTCCTTTCTGGGAGGTTGTCTAGGATGACAGCAGGTTGAGGATGGAGAGAAGACCTGGGCCAGTGCCAAAGCCCAGGGGAATGAGGGTAATAGCCAACCGTAGGGGTTAGGTGGGCAGAGGTAAAGTGGGGCTGGGAAGGGACTGAGGGATCACCTTAGGGTGTGAAGGCATAGGGAATGTAGGTCCTGGGGACTGAGGAATTCAGAGGCATAAGAATTGCAGGGACCTGGGACCCTGTTTGTGGTCTGAGGGTCTTGCCCACTAAGAAGAGCTTTAATGGAATCTGGGAGCCTTGCTGGAGTGAGAAATGTGAGAGGATGAGAGAGGTACTTGGATCAGAGATTTTCTGTGGTGTGTGTGTGTGGTGGTGTGAACAGCATGGGAATAGAATGTGTGAGTGATGCTCTGGGCGGTGGTCCTGGGGAGTCTGGGACCACGCCTGGTGTGCAGATGTGAGGGAATTCGAGCTGTGTGACGTGAGTCCAGGCGTGGGGTAATGGGTGAGCGGCTCACGCGTATGGAATTCAGGGTGTGCAATGTGAGGATCTGCGGGAGGTGCGGGTGAGGGGCGGGCCTAGGTGAGGAGACCTCGGAGAGGGGCCGGCTGCGAGGGTCGAGGAGACGGGGTGAAGAGACCCAGGGTGAGGAGACATGGGTGAGGAGACCCTGTGAGGGGCCGGATGTGAGGGGTGAGACGACAGGGTGAAGAGACCCAGGGTGAGGAGACACGGGTGAGGAGACTCAGGATGAGGTGACCCAGGGTGAGAAGACCGGGGTGAGGAATTGGTAGTTGCCACACCTTCAGTCTGGCGTCAGACGGTGAGCACCGCGTGGGATGCCGTGGCTTGGGGGTTGGGGCACCAAGGGAGAGTACAGGACCCCCAGGCGGGCCGGCCTTTCTCACCTCCCACTTGCCTGTGCTCGGATCCTGTTCAGCTACCCGCCTCTGACGCCTGAGGCATGAGGCCTCTCCTCAGAGTGACGCCCCTCCCCTTTCCGTTACCAGACCTGCCCCCGGAGCTGGCCTCTGGCTTTCATTGGCTGGCTCCTGGAGCGGAAGGGGCGGGGCTACGAGCTCATGCCTATGCGTGCCTGAGGCGGGTCCCAAGTCCCGGCCTTGGGGTCTCATTGGCTGGTCTCCTGGAGTGGAAGGGGCGGGGCTACGGGCACATGCCTATGCATGCCTGAGGCGGGGCCCAAGTCCCGGCCTTGAGGTCTCATTGGCTGGTCTCCTGGAGTGGAAGGGGCGGGGCTACGAGCTCATGCCTACGCGCGCCTGAGGCCTGTCCTAAGTCCTGGCCTTGAGGTCTCATAGGCCGGTCGCTGAGGGCAGAAGGGGAGGGGCTGCCCTGACTGGTTGCTCAAGTGGGTACATCTCAAATGAGCGGTGTGCATGGATTGAGGGGTGGCTGAGGTTGAGGCACGGCAAAGCTCAGACGAGAAGGGGACACCCCCGTTCTGATGGGAATGCTTCCCCCCTTGCTCCTGATCGTAAATATGAGGACGCTGGGCAGTCTGCTTGACCACTGTTTCTCCAGTATACAGGAGGCATTTGGCACGGCAAGTGCTAGTAACCACTGTTGGGAGAGTAGTGAATGCGCAAATATTTTTTCTCACAGCTACCATGCGCTGCCAACATTGTTACAACTGCCTCACAGAAGAGGGTGCTGAGGCTCAAGGAGATGAGGCAGGGGCCCAGCTCAGGCCCCATCTGGGAGGTGTGGGCACCGGTTCCAGCCACGGTCTGCCAGGTACCCTGGCCTCCAGGCAGTAAAGCACAGATCACCAAGCAAGGCCAAGTGAGAGTGCTACGCAACTCCAGAGGGGCTGTACATAAAGCTCTGGTCAAGAGGAGGCTAAAGAGATCACTGTGGCCCCTATAAGTCAGTCCAAGGACATAGAGTTACCTTAGGAGGGTGGTAAGCTTAAGAGTGGCAAGGTGAAGGGGTCTCTCTGGCTGCTGGAGGGAGAGTAGAAATGGAGCAGCTGTTGCTGTTGGGGTGCATGATGATGGAGGTAGGCACAGGGGAGGGGGTGGTCATGGTGGAGGGAAGTACAGAGTCAGCCATTTAGAAGACTGACTTGACAAGGCTTGGTGATGTGGGAGAGAGAAGGCATGGATGAGGAGCTGCAGACGGACACCACCGGCTCAGATGGCGAGGAGCGGCAGAGAAGGCAGTTTAGGAGGCTGTTAACTTCAGTCCTGAATACGTTGAACTCTGCGATCCCTGACAAACCTGCGACCCACTCTCAGGGATTCTGATCCTTAGCAGAGTAGGAAATACATCTAGAGTTGAGCCAGGCAGTTCTGGGCACAGAGTAAGGACATGTCTCTTTCTTGAGTCCTCTGTCTGGGCCACATCCCCTTTCCAGGCTGCCAGGTTCCTGCCCCTTCTTAACCTGGCTCTCTGGCTGTTCCTACCTGTGAGCCACTTGCACACTTCCAATCACTCCACCATTTCCTGAGACTTTCTAGAGCTGATTTCTGTTATAGCATCCCAGAAAAACATGGATCAGGAATAACTGAGGGGTAATAAAGACAGCTTCAGGGAAGGAGTTTACCAGGCTGAGAAAGGGGACAGGATTCCAGACAGGAGGTTCAGTAAAGGCAAAGGTGTGGATTTGCCTGCCTCCTTAAGAAATGAAGAGTGAAGTTGGGGTTCAGGGTTCTCGTGGGGGAGAGTAAGAGACTAGAAATCAGTTGATCTGAAATGTGAGGGCCTGGAAGTGGAGGTGGGTGTCTGAAACACCCTGTAAAGACCATGCCAAGAAGCATGGACTCCCAGAGAGTCCGGAGCCATCTATCTGCCCATGCACTTGTGCATCTGAAACTGGCTAACTGTTCACCAAATGCTTCCTTTATAGCCTGGGCACACAGCTAGACTACATTTCCCAGCCTCCCTTGCAGTGTGAGTCCTGGCCAGCGGGATATGGGTAGAAATGCTCTGTATCACTACCAGGCCAAGTCCATAAAAGCCTCCTATGAGTGAGCCCTCTTTCTCTCTCCTCCATGGACCTGAGGGATGTTGATTTCCAAGGCAACTAGAGAGCTACCTGAGGAAAGCAGGACCTCTAACAGCCCATTTTTGAATCATGGTATGGAGCAGAGTCTGCTTATCAGCCAACTGAATAAGAATTAAACTTCAGTTGGGCTAAGCCATTGAGATCTCCGGCTTTGTCTGCTATGGCTGCTAGCCTTAACTAATAGTGCAGATCCATACATCTGTGGGTTACCAATACAGATTTGCATCCGGTGGGTAATTATCTGGGAGTTTATACCCTGGTTTAGCACTGTGGTTTCTTCTCTTATTTCAACCAAGAACAGATAAGATAAAAGAACTTTGACTGAATTTAACCTTAATTAAAAGCCAGCTTGTTCTCCCAGGGCTGGGCAAGCTGATGTCTCCCAGAGGCCAACCAAATCCAGACAGTTTCCCAGGGTAGATCATGCAGGCACCTGAGAGGCAAAGGTCTGTGAAAGCACGTTTGGAAGCCCAAGAAAGCTCTGAAACAGAGTGTACCTTTTTGTGAGCATACCTGTATTTTTATGAGCTTCTCACAAGACTCAGAAGAGGCCCTGTGTACATGCATGGCCGGGTCCCTTTGCTGTTCACCCGAAACGATCATGGTATTGTTTGTTAACTGGTTATGCTGCTGCTGCTGCTAAGTCACATCAGTCGTGTCCGACTCTGTGCGACCCCATAGACGGCAGCCCACCAGGCTCCCCCGTCCCTGGGATTCTCCAGGCAAGAACACTGGAGTGGGTTGCCATTGCCTTCTCCAATGCAGGAAAGTGAAAAGTGAGAGTGAAGTCGCTCAGTCATGTCTGACTCTTAGCGACCCCATGGACTGCAGCCCAATACAAAATTAGAAGTGAAAAAAAAAAAAAAAAAAGAGCTTAGGACCCTTCGTCCTGGGAATCATCTCATGCTCTCAGGGTTCTGACAAGCTTCAAAGCTATTATCAGGAGCCTAACTCTCCTTTCTTTCAATTTTTATTTTCAAGATTTTTAGGCATTTTCACAAATGTTTCTTACAGTCATGCCAGATTCAAACACTTAAAAATTTTAATCACCCAATCACCCAAATAAAATGTGAACCACCCTTGCCAGCTCCCTAGTCTCTTGGTTTTCCAGCCCTTAGTTAAGCCCCGTAGTTTCTCCCAACCCCACCGTCACCTGGAGCAGCGCTTGCTGCTAGACCTTGCTCTATCCTCGCTGTGCCCTCAGTTCAGCGCAGTCGCTCAGCCGTGTCCCACTCTCTGCGACCCCATGGACTGCAGCGCGCCAGGCCTCCCTGTCCATCACCAGCTCCCGGAGCTTGCTCAAACTCATGTCCACTGAGTCGGTGATGCCATCCAACCATCTCATCCTCTGTCGTCCCCTTCTCCTCCCCTCTTCAATCTTTACCAGCATCAGGGTCTTTTCCCATGAGTCAGTTCTCATCAGGTGGCCAGAGTATTGTGCCCTACTTTGTTCTAATATTCTGGTTAGCCAGAATGATCCCATTAAAATTTACAACCGATTATATCATCCTCTGCTCAAACCCCAGTGGCCTCCCACATCATGACAGGAAGCCAGAGCCTGCCCTGCCCCTCCCCTGACCTAACGCCGGCCACAGGCCTCAGGGACAGTTCCTCTACCCTAGCAGGCTCCTCCCACCATGAAGCATTGACCCTTGCCACCCTCTTGGCCTGAAATACTCTGCCCTCAGGTATATACATGGATTGCACCCTTCTCTCCTGCTGGTTTGAGTCAAATGGCCCCACTCGGGAAGGCCTGGCTCTGCCACTCTGTCTGAAATTGCCACCCATCCCTTCCTTGTTCCTTCCCCTCACTTATTTTTCTCCTTAGCACTGATTACCATCTGACTTACTATGTAATTTGCTCATTCTTCTTGGTTATTGCCTTTCTCCCTCACTAGACTCTGAAGCCCCTCAGGGAGGGATTGTTTTTGCCAGTTCCGCTCACTACTGTGTCCCAGTGCTTAGCACACTGAGTGCTCAGTAAGTTCTTGCTAAATGGATTACTCAAAAGCCTCCTGGTGTCCCTGCCAGCCACTCCGTCCCCGGATCCGTGCCTGCCTCACCAAGTGGTGACATCCTTGTGGGCACGCGGTGCCTCGTTCACCATGGAATCTCCCACACAGAGCCAAGTAGACGGCGGCTGCTCGGTAGACACTGGCTAATAAGAGAAGGCCGAGGACTGTGTCTAATGCACATTTGGTTCTCAGCACCTAGCAGAGTAATGGGATCTAGATTTGTTCAGCCTTGTGGCAGTGGTAACTGAGTACCCGCTTATACTTTCATATTAATTTTTTTGTTTACTGGTGATATTATTTTAATAAAAAGCGGGACTGAAGGAAGGAATGCCTGTTGCTCCAGATTATCCTGTGTCCTCTCACAGACACGACCACCTGGCACCCAGACTCAGGCCTGGGACTGCAGCTCCTCCCTATGCCGAGGCTTGCACAGAGCTGTGCTCCTGCCCAGGGAGGTGCAGAGGGCATGTCGGTGCAGAGGAGGCAGGTGGGCCCTAGCTCCAGCAGACAGACAGTGGCACCAGGGAACGGGTGGAGGTTCTGAAGCAAGAATTTATTCCAAGTGCATATGTGGGTGTGGACAGCAGAGACCCGTATTTAAAGCAGGTCAGAAGCCTCTCACAGTCTCCAGCCCTAGCCCTTCCCTGGCCACCTCACTGGCCTGAGCTAGAGCAAGGGAAGGGCCTCCTAGTCCCCCACCCCCCAAAAAACCCATAGGTACTTAAGGGCTAAAGCAGAGCCATACAGCCTTATTTTTATTAGCATCTAGCAAGAAAAAAAATCAAGATTCCCTCCAGCCCTGCCTCTGCCACCTGAGCCCTCAGGGAGCAGTGTCCGCTGGGGGAGCACTTGTTTCCGGAGATGTTCTTGGAGCCTAGGCACCTATGCGCTGCCACCCTGTGCCTGAAGGCTGACCACAGGCCCCCTCCTCCACTCTGTGGGGACAGAAGGGCAGCTGGCATCCCTCCAGCCCTTAGCCATCAGCCTTGGGAACTTGGAAAAGATTGGCGATGTCTAGCAGAGCTTGGCGGATCTGGTTCCCAAAGCGCTGGGCATTCTGTGGAAGTTAAGAGTTCAGACCAACCTCCAGGCGAGCCCCCGCCCCCTGGCCACAGGAGCAAGGGTCCTTCCCGACGCGCCCTGGGCCAACCCTCCTCAGGCGGAGTAGCAGCAGGGCAGACTCACCGTCTCTGAGCTGGAGAACTTGCTGGAGACATGGAAGAAGATGGTGTTCTCACCTGCGATCATGTAGGAAACACCGTAGCCATCATCTGCCACCTGAGGCAGCGTGGAGGGTAAAGAAGCAGAGGTGAGCTGACCTTGAAGATCTGAAAGCCAAGCTGATGTTATCCTTGCTCTGCCCACAAGGGTCACAGGAAGGGGCCCACCCCCAGGAAACCGTGGGAAAACAGGGTTGCAGACCCCACCAGGGGACCCACGGCCTTGCGTCCCCTCGGGAGGCTCAAGAGCACCGCCTCTCTCCACGGCGTCGCCAGTTCCCTGACCAACTAGCCTGTGTGAATCTCAGTGGGCGAGCTGGACTCTCTGTAAGCCCCCTTCAGAGGGCTCATCAGCATCAGGCAGGGTCACTCCAGCAGGGGTGAGCTCCCGTCCACTTTCCTCCCAACAGGTCTATAGGTACCCATTCTGTTCCCATGCCAGGCAGGTCCAGGCCTGTGCTCTTGCCTCTGGTCTGACCCCCTTGAGTCCCTGTACTCTCCAAAGACACGCCCGTCCCCTGGTCCCGCCCACCTGCCCACCTTCAAGGGCACTTACAGGGCCAAAGCCACCGCCAGCACCCAGGTGTTTGGGGTACTTGTTTGGGTCGAACATACGGATCTGGAATTGAGCGATCTGGCTAGTGGAGAGGCGCCAGGGTTCTGAGAGCACCTGCGACAGGGAGGCCTGCAGTCAGACGCTCTGCACACCCGCGGACAGGCAGTGCCTGAGGCGTCCTGGCTGAGGACGCAGAAGGGACGGACGCAGGGCCTTCCTGACTGCGGCCCTGGTCCCCGGGGTCTGTTCTCACCGTCACAGCATCTGCACAGAACCCTCCACCACAGGACCTGCCTGTCCTGCCCCTGCCTCTACCCGCACCCCGAGCTGTTGCTCCATATCCCACACCGCGGCCTCAGTGGCTGTCTGGGCACTGAAGGCTCCCTCTGCCCGGACACCCCCATCCCCCTGAGCCTCTGCACTTCCCTCATGGGCGCTGCCGCCCCGACAAGTCACGCTGGTCCGTCCATCCCCCCTCACGCCGACACCCACTCGACGAGGGGAAGGCTGCTGCTCGCGGCCAGTCCGCAGGCCTGGGAGGGGCGTGGGGCAGGCAGAGCCACCGAGAGCGGGCCTGCGGACAGACACGCCCGTCCACACTGACCTCAGCCAGGAAAGGGGACTCGACTCCCAGGTACTTGGAGACCACGTAAAGGCAGAAGAGGTGCCTGTCGATGCCTGCCCCTGTCATGGCCAGGCGGTACATGTTCTGGTGCTTCTCAGCAGCCTTCCGGAACAGACGCCGGAGGTCTTCGTTCTGGGGGCAGAAACAGGGCCGTGAAGAGTGGGTCTGGCCCCGAACCCACGGAGGCCGAGCGGTCGCCTCAGCATGAGGCCGCGGGGGCTTACCGGGTGGCGCCCCTGCACCATGGCCTGAACAAATGCTGTGGACTCACGGGTGCAGGAGCGCACGGTCTCTGTCCGGCCCTCGCGGAACATTCTAGTCATCGAGGCTTCGTAGGTCAGGCAGAACTTGCCCTTGTCCTGGGGAACACAGAAGGTGAACCTTGGGGTGGGCCCGGGTGCCACCCCGCCCGCTCGGCGGCCCGGGGCTCCTACCCGGAAGTGCGCCAGCTGCAGGGCGATCTGCACGAAGGCATCAGGGCTGGTCCGGCACTTCTTGATGAGGCCTTTGCCAAAGGGCAGGAACTGGAAGCAGTACAGCTCCACGTCGTCTGCCAGAGCCTTGGCCACCTGGTAGGAACTCTCGATGACAGCCTGGCACTGCCAAGACACAGAGAGGTCAGCTGGGGGCAGAGCTCTCCAGCAGGGCTCCAGGGTCATGTCCAGAAGGCCTGAGGGTTAGTAACGGAGGAAGGCAAGGCTGGGCAGGCCTCGATGTCCTCAGGAGGAGACGCCACAGACAGGCTGGGGGCGTCAGCGCAGAGGCGGGGCTGGGCTCTGCGGGGGAGCGGGCACTGACAGGTGCTTCCCAGACATGAGCTCACACCTCACGTTTTTCTCCAACCCCCAGACGGTCCTGGGGTCTCTGTTCTCCCTGGAGTCGGTCTGGACCATAAGAGACACTCGGACCTTCCCCCTGAGAGTGGGGCTGGGACAAAGGGGAGGCCTGCAGGGCATCTCAGGCCCTTGCCACTCTCACACAGCCACCCCTGCCCCTTCTCGGCCCGCACACCTGCTCAGGAATGTCCCACTGGAGTCGCTGAGGCGGGGGCAGCACAGGGTTGGGTTTGCCCAGACAGTGCCCCGTCTCTGTGTAGCCCAGATGGAAGGAGTCGGTGCCCAGGACAAACTGCAGGGGAAGGTCAGGCTGAGAGGCTGTCCTTGCCCTGCCACCCCACCCCAAGCCTGCGCTGCAGGGCCCCTCCCGGGGCCTGTTACCTCCCAGAGGTGCCCTATGATAGGGGCGTCTGCCCACGCGTGCTCTGTGTTGAGTCCCAGCTGGCCGTTCTTGAAAGAGATGAGTGTGAAGGACTTGTCGAACCACCTGCAGTGGGAGGAGAAGGGCAGTGGGGGAGGCGGGGGGAGCTCCGGGGCCCGCGTGCGGGGGAGCCGGGGCATGGTACCTGTTGTAGCAGTTGCCGTGCAACAGGGCCTTGCCGTAGAGGCTGAGGCTGGCCTCGTCCTCTGGGTCGTAGTGGTGAGACTCCTCGTCCAGAGCCACGAAGAACGCAGCGCGCTCGATGGCATCCAGGGCAGCCTTGTTCTTGCCAGAGCTGAAGAAGGCCTGGCGTGCCTGCGCCCACTCCACTCTGAGGGCACAAGGGCAGAGTGAGCGGGGTCCCCTGCAGGATGAGAGCCCTGCCCAGGACCTGTGTCTGCAGCCTCTGCACACCCCCATCCAGCCAGCAGCAGTTAGAGGTCACAGCAGCCACTCCCTGTTGCTGCCACAGGTGTTCCTGTCGACGGCAGGTCCTGGTCAACACCGGGCACACCGGGCCTACGTCCCTCCGTCAGGCCTCCTGCCTGAGTCCCAGGGTGGCCCGTGGGACTGAACGCCTCTCCTCCTGGTGCCCCAGCGTGGGCCCCAATACCTTCCCCCTGCAGTGAGGGCTGCCAGCCTCTCCTCCCCGGGCTGGGGTGGGGAGGGGTCGTCCAGGATTCTCTGGAACTGCATCTCCAGGTCCCGAGGCTTGAGCAGGCGGGAGCCCTCGTAGAGCCACAGCTTGAAGAAGCGGCCCTTGTGGTAGACGGCCACGTGCCTGCTGTCCGGGAGGTGCTGGAGCATGTCTGTGGCAGAGGCCAGGGTGGACTCAGGCAGAAGCAGGGCCCCCCCGCCCCACACGCCTCCCCGAAGGCCCCCAGCCCCACACCAGGCGGCCACGAGGACCTCCACCTGGCCTGCCTCCCGCCAACCTTTGGGCATCGAGCAGAGCTTCCCCGTCTCTCACGTAAGGCCAACCACAGTCCCATGAGGCATTTCACAGAAGAGGAACCTGAAGCTCTAGGAAATCACAGGCTGTGCTGGAGCCAGAAATGCAGGCGCTGCTCGGGTGGCCCTGGGCAAGCCCGCCCTCCTGCTCTACAGGCCCCTCAAGGCAGGAGCCCCGTTAGGCTCCCTCCTGCTCTTGTGCAGGAGACTCTTCCCATGCGCCGGGAGCCCTGCAGGGCGGGGCTCTGTCCTGGCCTCTCAGGGCCCCAGCAATAGCATCGTGCCTGTAAACAGTAGGTATCTACTATCGGCCACAAGCTGACTATCTTTCGCAGTGTCACGACCCTAAGATGCTGAGGATGCGCAGGGAGCGGCAGGCAGCAGGGCACTGGCGCGGTGGGCCCATGGCTGGCAGGGAGGGGCCTCCACCCAGGCCCCAGCACGGGCGCCCGGGTGCGAGCCCGTACCTGCGTCCTTCCCCGGGATGCGAGTGGTGTTGAACATCCTCTCCATCTGGTAGGAGCACATGGGCACAAGGCCCAGTGCCATCACCTGGGAGGAAGGCCCAGCACGGCTCAGATGGCGGCCCCTCTTCCGGTCACGCCCGCACCCCCAGCACAACTCACAGGCTTGATCTCTTCACGGTCCAGTTTACGGCGATACGTGATCATGGCGTGGACAGCATTTCCCAGGCGGGCAGCCTGCACGTCTGTGTTCTTGACAAGCACGAGGTCCTGCAGGGAGACAGCAGAGCCTGCAGGGAGGCCGTGGCGCGTGTGCACAGGGGGCCCTCTGTCTGGGGTGTCTCGGCCCCTTTCCCCAGTCCATCCTGCACACTCTCTGAGGCCAAGTACCAGAGGTGAAACGCATGACTGGTCATGTCACCCCCTGCCCTGGCTTCCACCTGAGCTTCTTTTCCAAACCCCTTGGAGCTGTTGACATTTTATTTATTTTTCTTGGAGGAAGAGGTTCTGCCACCACAGAACAGCTTAAAACTTCTGGCCTAGACAAGCTGCACATAGGTTTCTAGAAAGATAGCTTTGTGGAGGAGGGGCATGGCAGCACCCTACTTGAAATGTGCTTTGGAAGAAGGAGAGGAGAAGGCGAGCAGGTCTGTGGCTGGGCGGCACCCCCGGTGGGTTGTGCAGCCTTGGCCTGGGAGCAGGAAGAGGGCCGCTCCCATGGGGTAGGGACCGGCAGGTTAGGGACCTGAGCCCTAAGAGCAGCGACTCTGGGTCTACTTGAGACGCACTTAAGGAAGTTCCCTGCTGTCAGGACAGCTGGGAAGTCAAGGCTGGAAAGCCAGTGGTAGAGCAAGGAAGGAAGTGACAGAGCCCGAGCTGGGCAGGGCAGCGGGCAGAGGAGCCCGGGGGACAGCATCAGGCTGCAGGGTCGGCTCGGCTCTCCGGATCCCTAGTATTTCCATCACCTGTAAGCAGCCTCCTGACGACTGCTGTAGGACATGCACCCCCATCTTCCCTCTGCTTCAGGCCTCACTCCAGAACCTCCGCTTGCTCATGGAAACTACCACCGCGGCTCTGAGCTGTCCTCCAGGTTCTGCCCCGAGACCAGAGTGGGGACACAGTGAACACAGAGCTCTTACCATGACGTAGTAGTTGCTGTTGACCATGAGGGGGTTCCTGCCCCGCAGGTAGACGTACTCCTCCCACCAGTCGCTCACCTGGGGGTGGATGGGAGGTTAGAGTCGGGGCAGAGGGTGGGGTGTGAGCAGCCAGCACACAGGCCGGGTGAGGGTAAGCCTAGCAGGCAGAACTCACGTAGTTGGTTGCCCACCAGGACTTGAGTACCAGGTACTTCTGCAGCCTGGGGGCAGTCTTCTCCTCGAACTCCTTGGCCAGCGTCTCCATGCGATAATATTGCTCATCATCCAACAAGTGTTCCACGGATTCCAGGTACTGTCCAGGCAAGTCAGCATCAGTGTGAGGGCCAGGCAGCAGGAGCCGCCTGTGTCCTGACCTTCCTCCAAGCCCAGCCTCACGGCTCCCTCTCAGGCTGACTCTTTGTAGGTGGCAGTCTCATGTCTGAGTGAGTTCTTTGAGTCCAGCCTGCCCTGCACCCAGGCCCTCACCCGATGAACTGTGGCTGGCACGCTGGGCACCGGCAGCTTGGGCAGAGACGTCTGGAAGCTGTAGAGCATGGGCCGTCGGCCAGACAGAAGGCGGACGCAGACCTGAGGATGCAGAGCGGAGAATGTTGAGGGGGAGGCTGCAGGAAAGAGCAGAAAGTAGCAAACGCTGGAGGGGCTGCCCCAGCCCCTCGGAACCGGGACCCATCCCTCCGGGCACCAGCGCCCTGTCTGGTTGTCCCCTCCAGCTCAGAACCCAAAGTGAGGCCCCGCGGTCTCAAACCAGATGCCTGAACCCTTCCACCGGCTCCCACTCACAGCCCAGACTCTGGTCAAGTGGCTGGTCTGGCCGTGCATCTCAAACATCCAACCGTGGTAGGAAAGAAGCAGTTTCAGGGTTTGGCGAAAGAAGAAGATGCCCATCACCCAGACGCCCGTGGAGAAGACGGCCATGCTGAGGAGCGTCCGGGTGTATGGGGTCCGGTAGGGACGTCTGTCAGAGAAGAGGAGAGGCCTGCAGCGGCTCCACTGGAGGCCACCCGCAGGGAAATTCTGATTCTGCAGCCCTGATGTACATAAAGCCATCTGGGGTAGGCACCAGAGGCGGAGAAACTCCCTGGATACACTCACATCTGAGCGCCTGAGAGCCTCACACACGAACTCCCAGAAGCAGGGACCGAGCCGGCGGCCACCTCCAGGGAGGGCTGCCCTGTGGCCTCCAGGGGCTAGTGTCCTGCAGGCCCAGGAGTCCCGGCCGCAGAGCCCACCTGGCCCTCTCTCATGGCCTTGCTTCTTACCCCTCAGGAAGCCATCTCTGGATATAATAGACCAGTCCCATGGAAACGTCCACGTTGTAGTAGGAGGAACCCACTGTTGTCATAACCACGACCAGCCAGCTGGTGGGGCTGCCAGGGTACACGCCCCTGAGGATGCCATTCTGCGGGCAGAAACAGGCATGCTCACAGAGCAGGAAGGGCTCGGTGAGCGGAGACCTGTGAGGCCTTTGCCCGCTTTCACTCCTCCAAATCCCACACCTGCAGCACCTGACTGCTGTGCCCCAGGACCACCTCCTGCTCCTGTCCCCCCCCCCCCCCCCACCTTGAACACCCCTCTGGGCTCTGCAGGGCTGGAGCCTGTCACTCAGCAGAGCTGCCAGCCCAGGGAGGGGAGGAGGACCTTGACAACGGGCAGCAGCTGACACCTGGCCTCTGCTTCCCTGGAAGGCTGGATTCTGCACCTGCTGGGAGATAGAGGCCAGGACCGCCTGCGCCCACCTTGATGCGAATCAGGCGTTTCTTCCAGGACCTGACCCCAGACAGATAGATCTGTTTCAGCACCTCCCGACTGAGCTGGAAGTCGACCCCCTCTGGGGTCACAGTGAACTGGAAGGCCACAGCCTGGTGCGCTTCCGCCATCCTGGGGGTTGCTTGGCACCTGGGAGGCGGCAGGAGGGGGCGTGGGCAGGCTCAGCCGCCGAGCCGAGGCTCCGCCCCCCCTATTGTCCGCGCTTCTGGCCCGCCCCCACCTGCCTCCCTGGGCCAGCCCCGCGTAGTGTCCTGGTTTCCCCCAACCCCTGGCCGCAGGTCGGTCCTTCAGCCTCGCCAACCGCCTCAGAACTTTCGCACAATGGTGCGGTGGTCGGCAAGGGGGTCAAGGCCTTGAAAAGTTCAGAAACCCCGAGGACAGCAAAGGGCGGCCTCGGGGGTGGGGGTGAGTGGCCTCGGAAGCGGAGTAGGGCTGGTTTGGAGTGAGGCGGGGTGTGCGTACCCCTAGCCGTGTCACGTGGGACCTTGGCACCAGCCTCCACCCACCCTTTCCCCCACACCCCCACCCCTACGCGAGCTCAGAGCCCTGGGCCCGGTCGGCGGCCCGAGCTAGCCGGCAACTCCACTCACAGCTAGGGTTTGCTCCTGTTCGATTGTGCGGCCAGTCGCTCTGGCCCGTGTCCGCACGTCCTTCAGGGCAGGCCACCTAAGACCCGCCCTCGCCAGGAATCTGACACCCACTCCCGAATTTGGGTTGAGAACAGATACAGGGCGCAGCGAGAATCTACCCCCGCCTCACGACGAGAATCAGGAGTGGGGACGCAGAGCGGGTTTCTGCAAGCTGAAGATCTCTCAAAGGTCTGGGAGCCTGGGGGTGCCCAACGGGGCTCACGTGAGGAGGGCGGCATTTGAACTAAAAATAGCTGAATGTAGGGAAAAGGTCGTCCGGGTGTCAGCTGTGCCTCGTGTTCCCTGAGGGCCAGTGCTGAGGGTGGGGCAGCCCCGCCTCAGGGCCCTCTTTGCAGCCGTGACTCCCCAGTACCCAACCCAAGTCCCCCAGGGATTTATCACATCTAAGCTGCAAGCAGACATGACTTTGCCAACTAAGGTCCGTCAAGGCTATGGTTTTTCCTGTGGTCATGTATGGATGTGAGAGTTGGACTGTGAAGAAGGCTGAGTGCCGAAGAATTGATGCTTTTGAACTGTGGTGTTGGAGAAGACTCTTGAGGGTCGCTTGGACTGCAAGGAGATGCAACCAGTCCATTCTGAAGGAGATCAGCCCTGGGTGTTCTTTGGAGGGAATGATGCTAAAGCTGAAGCTCCAGTACTTTCGCCACCTCATGCGAAGAGTTGACTCATTGGAAAAGACTCTGACGCTGGGAAGGATTGGGGGCAGGAGGAGAAGGGGACGACAGAGGATGAGATGGCTGGATGGCATCACTGACTCGATGGACTTGAGTCTGAGTAAACTCTGGGAGTTGGTGATGGACAGGGAGGCCTGGGGTGCTGCGATTCATGGGGTCGCAAAGTGTCGGACACGACTGAGCGACTGAACTGAACTGAAGCAGCAGCCAGGGATGGGGGGTGCAGACGGCTCCCACTGGCAGAACGGCCCCTGACCAGCGTCAAGCCCAGATCACCCAACAGCTGTACTTCTCAGGAGGGGACCGAGAAGCTCCTTGCAGCGGTCGTTGGTCCATCTGTGTGCAATTCCTGGTGGGTGCTTTCCGCAACACCCAAGGAGGGCGAGGACCCAAGGAGGGCGAGGACAGGGCGCAAGGGGCGCAGCGAGTTTATTTTCCTACGGTGCACACGCCAGGGCTTCTGCCCACTTCCCGCAGGGGGAACCTGGGGCCCGGGGGAGATCAGCCTCCTTAACTCCAGTCTCAGTGCGGCTCAGCCCAGCCCCCTAGGGCTTCCCCTGTGCCCCTTCCCCTAAGGTCCTGCCCTGGAGGCTCCAGGAGAAATGCCAGGAGTTGGAGGCGGAGTCAGGATGAGGGGTGCAAGCTGGTCAGCTGGCCCTTCTGCTGGAAGTAGAACTGGAACCGAGACTGCGCATACTCCTAGGCAAAGAATTCCCAGATGGTGAGAATGCTTGGGCCCAGCACCCCCCAGCCCCTCAGTCTGCCCATGGCCACCTGACTACGCACAGATGTCCGAGAGGGCCCGAGGCCCCTGATGCGCTCCCTCCCCACATCTATCGCACGTACCTGCGTTACTTACCAAGTAACCAAATTCTATAGTGGACATGGATGCCTGAAGAATGGACCAGAGACCCCAAAAGAAATGAGATGCCAGGGCATACCTAAGGGCAGGAGAAGCGTTCAGAGGACACCCGGCGCCGCCTGAGCCCCACCACCAGGACGGACGTGCCCCAAGGCTCTGACTGCTCCCTGTCGCCCTAAGCCACCCTGTCCTGACTCTTCCCCGTCTCAAACTGTTCTCCACCAGCCTCAGACCTCACCCTCGCTTCCTGCCGCCACTCTGCACTGACACCTCACCTGCAGCCCGGCGTCCACCCTTCCTCTGCATCCTGCTCTACCCTGCCACCTGCCTCTCCTCACCGATTAGCTTCCTCCAGCAAATCTGCTTCCAGGTTCCTCTGCTCCTCTTGGGAGATGGCCTCACCTTTCTTCACCTCTGCCAGGTAGTGGCGAATGAAATGGAGCTGAGATCAAGAGACCAGAGTCAGGAAGTGGGACGCCTAGTGAGGATTTCCCAGTGAACACCCTTCCTCACCATTCCTCCCAGACTTTACCCTCCTTCTCCCGTACAGGCCAGGTCCTGCTCCCCCAGCTTCTGGCCCACATACCTGCTGTCCCTCAGTGGGGTAGTTTGCAGGCTGCGCTTTGTAGAAAGGCCACTCCTCGTGGGTGTAATCGTAAACCCACTCACAAAAATGGTTCCCAATGTCAAAGCCCCTGAGGGAATAAGGTGGACACTCAGCCCCAAATACCCTGGGCAGCTAGGATGCAGAGATGAAGGCCTGGTCAGCCTTTCTAGGGCACTGTAGGAACAGGCCCACGGGAGGCCATCTGCTCACCCTCACCTGTAGTTATAACTGCTGTACTCGAAGTCCACCAGCATGAGGCTGTCGGTGTTTTTAGGCTCTGAGAGCAGTAAGATGTTCCCTGGAGGAAAGTGGTGAGATTCTGGTCACTCCAGGGCCCTCTGGCCCCCCTCACCTGAGGCTGGGAGACTCAGATGCCTTCTCTCACCTTCTTGGATATCATTGTGGCAAAAGACCACTGGTGATGGGGTAGTGTCTAGCAGCTTCCTGTAGGGGAACAGGGGCATGGGTCCTGAGCCAGAGTGACAAAGGAGGGTCAGAAGCATCTCTGTGGGCTAGGCCTTGATTCTAGCCCTCAGCAAATCCTGGGGAGGACCCCACTAGGTGCCCACACCCCACACTTCCTGTGCTCTCTGTCCAGCCCCCTCCCGGACCCCTGCCCCTACCCTGTCCTGTCTGCCCCCACCTGAGGTTGCCCATCTCATCCTTCAAGCTGTACATCTCCAGCAGGTTCGTCTGGGGAAGGCCGGTAGGGGGCAGGTCCTGGATCTGCTTTAAGTACCTAAAGCCCAAGTAACAGGATACACTCAGTGTACCATCCCTCCCCTCTCCCCTCGGCCAGGCTGTCCTGCCTGTTCTGTCACTGAATGGCTTGTCTGGCAATCTCTGGAAGCCTGTTCTGTAAGAGGTCATGTTAGACAGTGGGACACTGGCTTCACTCTCCTGGAGGGGAGGACAGAGCATCAGATACATTCAGTTGCAGCCCAGAGGAGTGGCTGGCAGCTTGGGGCTTCAGTCATGTGCGGGCTCCTGACTCACCGCTCCATGGTCCCGAATAGCCAGTGGGGCTCCTTAGTGAAAGGCATCTCCATGCCGTGGAACTTGGCCATCTTCGTGGCAATGGCTGCAGACAACACTGGATCTCGAAGCTCGTGTGTCTTCAGTGGCCGGCTCTGCACCCAGGAACCTATCAGGGTGGTGAAGGGGCTGGGGCAGGTGGGGGAAGGGTGGGGGAACGGAGGTGGGGTGGAGTCAGGGCTTGGGGAAAATTCCCTACCTGGGGTGAGGGATGTGAAGGCAGACACTGGGAAGGGGGTTGGGGGGTAAGGAAGTGCTTCGGGTAGGTCAGGGCCGGGCTCGTACTGGGATGTACTGTTCCAGCCGGCCCTCTGGAAAGACTCCGTAGAGTTGGGGCCCCAGCGACCGCTCTGCAAGTATGGCGAACATCACACTTTCAAGGACCAAAGAGTCCACGCCCTGAAGGAAGATGGACAGTGAAGGGACCACAGTCACAAAGGGCCAATGGCAAAGGGATGCTAACACACACGAGGGTCGACTTGCTCCTCCCACAACAGCTGGGACTCACCGCCCGGGGGGGGGGGGGGGCTCCAGAGCGCAGGCATTGGTATCATAATGCACAAAATACTCAACCCCTGAACTTTCGTGTCCTCCACTGCGCAGTGGGGGCCACACCACCTGCCAGACTTGGGCGAGGGGTCCCAAGGCCACGGCGGCCCTCACTCGCCCCTCACCTGCAGGATGGCGCCGTACAGCCGCAGCAGCACCTCCCGGGGCTCCTCGCCAACGCTGGGCAGGTGGTCGGGCAGCGAGCAGCGGAAGAGCAGGTTGCTGAGGCCTCCGCTGCAGACCCACAGCAGGGCGCGCTCAGCCCGCCGTCCGCTCCACCGGCCCGGCGTCCAGCCCCCGCGCCCCGCGCCCCCGGCCCGCCCCCGGCCCAGGAACGCCGAGGGTCCCCAGGGCCCGAGCCCGACCCGGCGCGCGCACAGGAGGGGGTGACCCCTGACCTCCCACCTCACAGGGTCAACCCTCAGCTCCTCTGGCCGCGCCTGGCGCCAGGCCCCGCCCAAGTACTCTCGGCACCACTGGTAGGCGCGGCGCTCGGCGTCTCGTGAGCGCGCCGAGCTACGCCGCCGGCTCGGGGCCGCGTCGGGGCACTTAGCCTGCGGCAAGCTGTCCTTGGTCAGGCAGCCTCCGAGAGGCCCTCCTCCGACCACATCGGCCCCCTCGGCCGCCATGGCTCCGGCGCGGCCGGGCCAACGCCCCGTCGCCGCTGAGGCCCTGCGGGCGCGCTCGGCTCCTTCCGGCCGCGCTCGGCTCCGCTTCCGGCCAGCCTGTGCGGCTCGGGTCGCACTCGGGTTGCCTGGTTCTACTCGGCTCTCGGCGGCACCGCTCGGCTCTCCAGGAGACAATGGTCCCGGCGCGCGTTCCGACGCTATGCCCCGCCCCTGCTCAGGGCGACGGCCAATGGCCTCTCTCTCCTGGCCCGGCCGCCGAGAGATAGGCCGTTGTTTGGACCGCAACCCGGAAGCAGGAAATGGCGCGGGCCAATCAGAAGCGTTATGAGCGGTCGGGCCTTCGGCGCCTGGCCTGTTACGTGGGCGAATCACGTAGGCCGGTGGCGCGTCCTAGGAGCCGGTCGGACTCTTCAGGGCGGCTCCCCGGGAACGCTCCTGTGAGGCAAGGTGGGCCTTCGCCAGGGTCTGGGAGCGCACAGGGCAGCGTGGGCGGCGGCGGCCCCTCGGTGGACACATTTGGCCCCCGGGGCAGTCGGGCAAGGCAGTTCAGTTCAGTCGCTCTGTAGTGTCCGACTCTGCGACCCCATGAACTGTAGCAGTCTATGTGATTGCTGATACATACGTATATATGATATGTATATATGGTTGACATGTGTACGCATATGATATATATGATTGGATCTATATGATAGCAGCAGTCTATAAGGCTGGATGCATCCCCGCCCTCCGGAGCGTCTCTACTAGCTGCAGTGGGAGGAGGCAGATAAACACACAAGACAATTACTCATCGTGAACAGAACTATGAAGGGAACAAGCAGCATGTATTGTGACAGAGAAATGAGGTAGGAAAGCCTTATTTTAGACCAGGCAGCGGAGAAGGCGGGAGAAGGCAATGGCAGCCCACTCCAGTACTGTTGCCTGGAAAATCCTATGGGTGGAGGAGCCTGGTGGGCTCCAGTCCATGGGGTCTGGAAGAGTCCGACACGACTGAGCGACTTCACTTTCACTTTTCACTTTCATGCCTTGGAGAAGGAAATGGCAGCCCACTCCAGTGTTCTTGCCTGGAGAATCCCAGGGACGGGGGAGCCTGGTGGGCTGCCGTCTGTGGGGTCGCACAGAGTCGGACACGACTGAAGCAACTTGGCAGCAGCGGCAGCAGCAGACCAGGTAGTGAGGGCTTTTGTTAAGGCCACTGCGGTAGCAAAGCCAAGGTCCTATCTGATTTAGTACAGTTGCTCAGTCGTGTCCGGTTCTTTGCAGCCCCATGGACTGCAGCACACCAGGCTTCCTTGTCCGCTACCAACCCCTGGAGCTTGCTCAAACTCATGTCCATCAAGTCAGTGATGGCATCCAACCATCTCATCCTCTGTCCTCCCCTTCATGAGTCTGAGCAAGCTCCAGGAGATGAAGGACACAGAAGCCTGGCGTGCAGCAGTCCGTGGGATCACAAAGAGTTGGACAGGGCTAAGTAACTGAGCAACAAGAATGTGTATGGATGTGAGCGTTGGACCATAAGGAAGGCTGAGTGCCTTTTGAGCACCGAAGAATTGATGCTTTTGAACTCTGGTATTGGAGAAGACTCCTGAGAGACCCTTGGATTGCAAGGAGAGCAAACCAGTTGTACTGGTACTAAACAAATCAACTCTGAATATTCTTTGGAAGGACTGATGCTGAAGCTGAAGTTCCAATACTTTGGCCACCTGATGCAAAGAGCTGACTCACTGGGAAAGACCCTGATGGTGGGAAAGGTTGAGGGCCAGAGGAGAAGGGGGTGGCAGAGAATGAGATGGTTGGATGGCATCATCGACTGAATGAACCTGAGTTTGAGCAAACTGCAGGAGACGGTGAAGGACAGGGAAGGCTGGCGTGCTGCAGGCCATGGGGTCACAGAGTCGGACACGACTGAGGGACTGAACAACAACAGAAAAGTTCCACTTAAAAAAGGTTTTCCCTTGAAAAGAAAAAGGAGCTCATTTTACAGTGAGACATGGACAACAGTGTGTGAGTTGCCACTTGTTGTTCAGTCACTCAGTCGTGTCTCCCTCTTGGCAACCCCGTGGATTGCAGCACCACAGTGCAAAAGCGTGAGCTGCCCTGGGGCCCACCACTTCTGTAGCATTCTGTATTAGCTGTAAGCAGCCAGTCTAATGGGAAGACGGAACGGCTTCTTAAAGACGGGTGAAGTCCCAGCTCTAGGGCAGGGCCGTGAGGACTTGGGGCACATACACTGCATCCAGGAGCAGCGACACAGGCCCAAGAGCCCAGGGGGTGGAGCCCCCTGTTGCTTACTGCCATACTCAGCGACCCACTTGCAGACTTAGCCACTTGTGTCTCTGTAACATTAAGCTCTGCTGGGTTAGACCCCTTGGTTCCCAGGTAGGGAACACTTCCAAAGGGAACTTCCTCTGCTTCCAGGGAAGGACGCCTCCACTGAACCAGGATCTGCAAATTCCACCAGGTCATTTTCATCTCCTCATGCTGGCAAACCAGCAGGCAAAGAAGGAGGGGATAATAGAGCCCATCACTAAGAGTAGATAGGGTCACTGCTGCTTAATGGGGCAATCAGGAGTCGGTCTGCATGGGGACCAAAGCATAGTTAGTAGCTATTGATCTCAAGCTATTCTAGAAAGCTGAAGAGGTGGGAATGCTTCCTAACTCATTTTTAAGGCCAGCATCACCCAGATTACAAAAGCAGATCACAGCACACACACATGGTACCATGTCTGATGAACACAGATTGAAAAATCCTCAACAAAACACTAGCAAACCAAATACAATACATTAAAAGGACCATACACCATGACCAAGGGGGAGTTATCCCAGGGATTCAAAGATGGTTCAGTATCCCCAAATCAATATGATAGACCACATTAACAAAACAAAGGATGAAAACCTTATGATTTTCTCAATAGATGAAGAAAAAGGATTTGATTCAACACCCATTTATGGTTTATTTTTATTATTATTATTTTTTTAATACAGAATCTCTCAGTGTTAGTAATTACAGCAGTAATTGTTAATCTCGGTTAACTAATACTGTTAACTAACAACATTGCTGTTGATTAACACTGTTAACTAACACAGTTAACACTGCTAACTGTTAACTAACAGTCTGCTATAGCTGTGAAAGTGAAAGTGAAGTCGCTCAGTCGTGTCAGACTCTTCGCGACCCCGTGGACTGTAGCCCACCAGGCTCCTCTGTCCATCGGATTCTCCAGGCAAGAGTACTGGAGTGGTTTGCCATTTCCTTCTCCACCATTTATGGTTTAAAAGAGATAAAGTGAGCATAGAAGGAATGTACCTCAACATAATAAGGGCCATATGTGGTGATGGGTTTGATCCCTGGGTTGGGAAGATCCCTGCAGAAGAAAATGACAACCCACTCCAGTTTTCTTGCCTAAAAATTTCCATGGACTGTGGAACCCGGAGGGCTTACAGTCCATGGGGTCATGGAAGAGTCAGATACGACTTAGCAAATAAACAGCAACAGGATGAGCCCATAGCTAACATCATAATCAGTGGAGAAAAATGGAAAGTTACCTCTAAAATCAGAAGCAAGACAAAAATGCACACTCTCACCACTTATTCAGCGCAGTGCTGGGAAACCTGGCAAGAGCAGTCAGGCAAGATAAAGAAAGAAAAGGCACCCAGCTTGGAGAGGAAGAAGCGGAACTACCACTGTTTGCAGATGGCACGACTTCGCATGTAGAAGACCCCAAAGGCCCCCCCAAAAGCATTAGCAACAGTAGATAAGAAGGAACAAGATAGGGGTAGGGGATTAAGAAGTGCAGTCTGGCTCTTTATCTCCATGTGTCGAGTGAGTAATCTGTGAGGGTGTACTGCACAGCGCAGGGAGTACAGCCAATGTTTCATAACGACGAACGGAGTGTAGACTCTAAGATGGTGGATCGCTGTGTTGTGCACCTGGGGCTCATATATATAAATCAGTGTACCTCAATAAAAAGAAAATGGGGAAAGTATATATTTCAGTGAAAACATTTCTGTGAAGCTATAAGGAGTTTCAACTTTAGCTTCCTGATAATAAATGGGATATTTTTAAATTTTCTGGGAAAAAAGAAATAATAAATACGGTAAAATTGTGGGGCACAAAGTCAACATAAAAAAATCTGTTGCACTTAGGGAATACCCTGGTTGACCAGTGATTAGGACTCCATGCTTTCACTGTCAAGGGCCCAAGTTTGATCGCTGGTCTGGGAACTAAGATTCCATGCCATGTGGCATGACCAAAAAAAAAAAAAATTCTATTTGCTAACAATGAGCTAACATAAAGAGAAATGAAGCAAAATTCCAAAAAGATTTCTGTTCTAACTTGTTTCTCCTCCTCTGTTCCAGCCTTTTACATTTAGCTTATTTTTGTTTTTATATTAGAGTTCATTTCTTGAGACAGCCAGTAGTTGGGTCTCATTTTTTATACAGTCTAACAGTCTCTGCATTGTAACTTAAGAGTTTAGAAGATTTCTATGTAATGAAATTGACATCTTGGTCTTAAAATTACCATCTTGCTATTTGTTTTATATTTGTCCCATCTTTGTTTTATTTATTTATTTATTTTTTTCAACCTTTGCTTTATTTATTTTTTAAAGGCTCCTTAATCTTTAAAAAAAAAAAATTTTATTTATTTATTTTTGACTGTTCACCAAGAAAGCCCTGTTTATCTTATTTTTGCTTTCTTACTAAACAAGTCTGTTTCAAAATTCCATTTTATCTTCACTCAGCTAACTGGCTATATCTCTGTTAATATCTCTGTTAATTATTATTATTTTTTGCCATGCCGCATGATATGCAGGATCTTAGTTTCCTGACTAAGGACTGAACCCATGCCCCCTGCATTGGAAGCGTGGAGTCTTAATCACTGGACCAGCAGGCAAGTCTCTCTGTGATTTTTAATGTGTATTCTCTAGATTTTATAGTATGTCTTTTTAGGTTATCATTGTCTACTCTCAAGTAATAAAATCTCACATATAAGAACCTCAGTCACTAAGTCATGTCCAACTCTTTGCAACCCCATGAACTATATATATAGCACATCAGACTTCCCTTTTTCTTCACTATCTCCCAGAGTTTGCTCAGACTCATATCCACTGAGTCAGTGATGCCATCCAACTATCTCATCCTCGCTTCTGCCTTCTCCTCCTGCCCTCGATCTTTCCTAGCATCAGAATCTTTTACAATGAGTTGACTCTTCCCATCAGGTGGCCAAAGTATTGGAGCTTCAGTTTCAGCATCAGTCCTTCCAGTGAATATTCAGGATTGATTTCCTTTGGGATAGACCGGTTTGTTCTCCTTGCAGTGCAAGGGACTGTCAAGATTCTTCTCTAGCACCACAGTTTGAAAGCATCAATTCTTCAGCGCTCAGCCTTCTTTATGGTCCAACTCACACATCCATGCATGACTCCTGAAAAAACCGTAGCTTTGGCTATACAGACCTTTGTTGGTAAAGTGATGTCTCTGCTTTGTTAATATGTTGTCTAGGTTTGTCATAGCTTTTCTTCCAAGGAGCAAGCATCTTTTAATTTCACGGCTGCAGTCACCATCTGAAGTAATTTTGGAGCCCGAGAAAATAAAGTCTGTCACTGTTTCCATTGTTTCCCCATCTGTTTGCCATGAAGTGATGGGACCAGATGCCGTGATCTTAGTTTCTTGAATGTTGAGCTTTAAGCCAGCTCTCGCCTTCGTCCAGAGGCTCTTCACCTCCTCCTCACTTTCTGCCGTAAGGGTGATGTCATGTAATGGGACCAGATGCCGTGATCTTAGTTTCTTGAGTGTTGAGCTTTAAGCCAGCTTTTTCACTCTGCTCTTTCGCCTTCGTCCAGAGGCTCTTCATCTCCTCCTTACTTTCTGCCGTGAGAGTGGTGTCATCTGCACGCATGTGCTCAGCCCCTTCAGTTGTGTCCGACTCTTTGCGACCCAGTGGCCCGCCAGGCTCCTCTGTCCATGGGATTCTCCAGACATGAATACTGGAGTGGGTTGCTGTGCCCTCCTCCCGGAATCATTTGCATATCTGAGATTATTGATATTTCTCCTGGCAATCTTGATTCTGGCTTGTGATTCATCCAGCCTGGCATTTCACATGATGTACTCTGCATAGAAGTTGAATAAGCAGGTTGAAACATACAGCCTTGATATATTCCTTTCCCAATTTTGAACCAGTGAGTTGTTCCATGTAAGGTATAACTATTCCTTCTTGCCCTGAATACAGGTTTCTCAGGAGACAGGTAAGGTGGTCCAGTATTCCTATCTGTAACAATTTTCCAGTTTGTTGTGATCCACACAATCAAAGGCCTTAGCATAGTTAATGAAGCAGAAGTAGATTTTTTTTGGGAATTCCTTTGCTTTTTCTATGATCCAGTGGATGTTGGCAATTTGATCTCTGGTTCTTGTGCCTTTTCTTTTTTAACAGTTTGTTTGTTGATGTGTTCTGGTCTGTGCTGGGCCTTCGTTGTTGCTGTGTGCACACTGGCTTCTCTAGTTGGGCTGAGTGAGGCAGCTCTCTGGCTGCAGTGCTCAGCCTTCTCACTGTGGCAGCCTCTCTTGCTGCAAAGCACAGGCTCGAGGGCACGTGAGCGTCAGTGGTTGTGGTGCTCGGGCTCAGCTGTTCTGTGGCATGTGAGATCTTCGCAGACCAGGGATGGAACCTGTGTCCCCTGCAGTGGCTGGCAATTCCTTACCACTGAGCCACCAAGGAATCTCCTCCTCAACCTCCTCTACCTTCTGTAAATCCAGTTTGTACATCTGGAAGTTCTCAGTTCACATACTGATGAAACCTAGCTTTAAAGATTTTGAGCATTACCGTGCTAGCATGTGAAATGAGTGCAATTGTATGGTAGTTTGAACGTTCTTTGACATTGCCTTTCTTTGGGATTCCCTGCTGGCTCAGAGGTTAAAGTGTCTGCCTCCAATGCGGGAGACCTTGGTTCGATCCCTGGGTCGGGAAGATCCTCTGGAGAAGGAAATGGCAACCCACTCCAGTATTCTTACCTGGAGAATCCCATAGACAGAGAAGCCTGGTAGCCTGTAGTCCACGGGGTCACAAAGAGTTAGACGCGACTGAGCGACTTCACTTTCTTCAGGATTAGAATGAAAATCGACCTTTCCCAGTCTTGTGACCACTGCTGAGTTTTCCAGACTTTCTAGCGTAGTGAGTGCAGCAGTGGCACAGCGTCATCTCTCAGGATCTGAAAGAGCTCAGCTGCAATTCCATCGCCTCCACCAACTTTGTTTTTAGTAATGCTTCGTAAGGCCCATTTGGCTTCACATTCCAGGCTGTAGGTGAGCGACCATACCATCATGGTTGTCTGGGTGATTAAGACCTTATTTGTACAGTTCTTCTGTGTATTCTTGCCACCTGTTCGTAATCTCTTCTGCTTCTGTTAGGTTCTTGCCATTTCTCTCCTTTATTGTGCCCATGTTTGCATCACGTGTTCCCTTGGTATCTCCGACTTTGTTTCTTCTTTAACAATTTTATCTGTTTACTTTCGGCCGCACTGTGTGTGTCGCTGCGCAGCCTTTTCTCGGTGTGCAAGCAGGCGCTCCTCTCTAGCTGCAGTGTGCGGGGCTCTCACTGGGGCGGCCTCCCTTGCAAGCCTGAACTGCAGGGCGCGTGGCCTTCAGTGCTCCAGTTGCGTCCGTAGCTGCAGGCTCACTGCTGCAGCAGCTCCCAGGCCCGAGGGCACAGGCTCAGCAGCTGCGGCGCATGCCCTTAGTTGCTCTGCAGTGTGTGGGATCTTCCCAGACCAGGGATCAAACCCGTGTCTCCCGCACTGGTGAGTGAGAGTGAAGTCGCTGTGTCTGAGTCTTTGCTACCCTGTGGTCTGTAGCCCGCCAGGCTCCTTCCGTCCATGGGATTTTCCAGGCAAGAATACTGGAGTGGGTTGCCGTTTCCTTCTCCAGGGGATCTTCCCAACCCAGGGATCGAACTCAGGTTTCCCACATTGCAGGCAGACACTTTACCGTCTGAGTTCAGTTCAGTTCAGTCGCTCAGTCGTGTCTGACTCCTTGCGACCCCATGAATCGCAGCACGCCAGGCCTCCTTGTCCATCACCATCTCCCGGAGTTCACTCAGACTCATGTCCATCGAGTCCGTGATGCCATCCGGCCATCTTATCCTCGGTCGTCCCCTTCTCCTCCTGCCCCCAATCCCTCCCAGCATCAGAGTCTTTTCCAATGAGTCAACTCTTCACATGAGGTGGCCAAAGTACTGGAGCTTCAGCTTTAGCATCATTTCTTCCAAAGAAATCCCAGGGTTGATCTCCTTCAGAATGGACTGGTTGCATCTCCTTGCAGTCCAAGGGACTCTCAAGAGTCTTCTCCAACACCACAGTTCAAAAGCATCCATTCTTCGGCACTCAGCCTTCTTCACAGTCCAACTCTCACATCCATACATGACCACAGGAAAAACCATAGCCTTGACTAGACGGACCTTAGTCGGCAAAGTAATGTCTCTGCTTTTGAATACACTATCTAGGTTGGTCATAGCTTTTCTACCAATGAGTGAGTGTCTTTTAATTTCATGGCTGCAGTCACCATCTGCAGTGATTTTGGAGCCCCCCAAAATAAAGTCTGACACTGTTTCCCCATCTATTTCCCATGAAGTGATGGGACCGGATGTCATGATCTTCGTTTTCTGAATGTTGAGCTTTAAGCCGACTTTTTTGCTCTCCTTTTTCACTTTCATCAAGAGGCTTTTGAGTTCCCCTTCACTTTCTGCCATAAGGGTGGTGTCATCTGCATATCTGAGGTTATTGATATTTCTCCCGGCAATCTTGATTCTAGCTTGTGTTTCTTCCAGTCCAGCGTTTCTCATGATGTACTCTGCATATAAGTGAAATAAGCAGGGTGACAATATACAGCCTTGACGTACTCCTTTTCCTGTTTGGAACCAGTCTGTTGTTCCATGTCCAGTTTTAACTGTTGCTTCCTGACCTGCATACAGATTTCTCAAGAGGCAGGTCAGGTGGTCTGGTATTCCCATCTCTTTCAGAATTTTCCACAGTTTATTGTGATCCACACAGTCAAAGGCTTTGGCATAGTCAATAAAGCAGAAATAGATGTTTTTCTGGAACTCTCTTGCTTTTTCGATGATCCAGCGGATGTTGGCAATTTGATCTCTGGTTCCTCTGCCTTTTCTAAAACCAGCTTGAACATCAGGGAGTTCACGGTTCACGTATTGCTGAACCACCAGGAAATTCCTGCATTGGTGGGTGGATTCTTTACCACTGAGCTCCCAGGGAAGCCCTCTCCAGTTTTCTTGAAGAGATCTCTAGTCTTTCCCATTCTGTTGTTTTCCTCTATTTTCATTGTTCACTTGCAAAGGCTTTCTTTTGTCTCCTTGCTGTTCTTTGGAACTCTGCATTCAGTTGTGTACATCTTTCCCTTTCTCCTTTGCCTTCGGGGCATAGACTTGGATTACTCTGCTGTTGAATGGTTTGCCTTGGAAACAGAGATCATCCTGTCGTTTCTGAGACTGCGCACAAGCACTGCCTTTCAGGCTCCTGTTGGCTGTTCGGTCTCCTCCATTTTTTCCAAGGGTGGAATCTTACAGCAGTGGGTTCCCAGTGCTTCCTCTCGTCCCTTGTGCTGTTGTATGTTTTGCTTACACATATGTTTTGAACCCTGCATTGCCAGTTAAAAAAATGTGTACAGTCTTATACTGTAAAGGAATTCAAGCACAAGAGAAGGCTCACCCTCCGTCCTCTTGGCTCCTTTGCGCAGACCCAGGCGCTCCTCTGTTGTGGTGTATCCATTCTACAGAACTTACTTTAATATTCTGTGTATTGTGGATATGCTAGTGGGAAATTATCTCAGGTTCTGTTTGTCTCTAGTTGTCTTTAATTTCACTGTTACTTTTTGGAGGATATTTTCACTGCATGTAGAATACTAGGTTGACAGGTGTTTTCCTTTTAGCAATTGAAAGATGTCATTCCATTTACTATGGTTTACATGGTTTCTTGTGAGAAACCAGCAAAAAATCTTCTCTTTATTTCCTGATATGCATACGTCTTTCTGTTTTCTGGCTGTTTTTTAATACTTTCTGGATATTATTAATTTTTAGCAAGTAGATTATTATATGTTTTCAAGTAGTGTATTTTGTGTTTATCCTACTTGAGATTTGTTGAGTATTTTGGGCCTGTGGGTTTACAGTTTGCAAAACCTTTGGAAGCATTTCAGCCATTGTCTCTTTGAGCACGTGTGTGTGCACCTACTGTGTGTTTCTAGCTGTACTGTTCTCAGACTGCCTGATATTTCCCAGAGGTCAATGATGCTGGGTTAATTAAAAACATTTTTTTTCCTTTCTGCTTCAGTTTGGATAGTTTCATTTTATATACTGAATTTTCATTTCCCAAAGTTCCATTTGATTCTTTTTTATCTCTTTCCTTTATTTGCTTATTGTGTTTATGTTTCCTATAAATTCTTGAGTATGTTTATGACAGTTGTTCTAAAGTCCATGGCTGATAATTCCATCACTTCTGTCCTTTCCAAGTCTGTTTTGACTGATGTTTTTCTCTCCAGGTTTTTCCTGCTTCCTTGTAGGTCTGGGAATTTGTTTTTTTTAATTAGATGCAGGACAGAAGTGCCTGGATTTCATCATCTTCCTCTAAACAGTATTGAAGTTGGTTCTGGAAGTCAGCTGAGTGTCTTGTGAACAGCTTGACTCTTCTCAGGTCTGTTTTAAAACTGTTAGCGTCGTCTATAGTGGCCTCTGCTCGGGGGCTAGTGTTACACGCGCTTTTGGAGTTTCTGCCTTATAGTTTCCCAGTAGGTTTTCTTTAAACAGTCTTATAGGATTTTATTCTACATAAGCATGATTGAGCATTTACTAAAACTTATGGGGATCCTATTTTAGCTTTCTGGAATTCTTTCTCTGAATTGATCCCTTTTCTTTATTATTTTTATCTGAAAATTCCAAATACCTCAGCCTCCCCAAACTCTGACTTCTGTCTCCCAACTCATCAAGACCCCCCGCCTAAACTGGGCCTCTTCCCTGCACTGCAACCTGTAAATGCCTCCACGGCAATCGTAGGCTTTATGTAATTTGCTTCCTTTGTGTCGGTGATCACAGCCCCGTACTGTCCTTTATCCAATATCTGAAAATCATTGCTTGTAATATTTTGTTCATTTTTCTGGATTTCACCCCTTTGGCAAGTGGGCAAGTCCAATGATGTTATTCTGTAATGACTAGAAGCCATTTTTACACTCACAATTAATTGCTGAATGTTGTAGAAATCACATCTGTTGGCATGATCATGCAGTGTCCCTCTCTTTATCCATGAATGTGTTGGATTACCATTAAAAATGAAAGTAGGATGTTGAGCCATCCTTGAATTTCTGGGTTAAACCCATGTGATCAAAATGCATTTACAGAAATAAACTATTGCATTTTGCTAGCTGATACTTTGTTGGGACTTTTGCACATGCTTATTAATGAAAAAGACATAATATCCATTAATTTTCTTGAGCTATTCTTACCACACTGTAGCTTCATCAAATGAGTGGAGATGTAATGTAGTGAGCTAGATTCCTAAATGGAACTTCCTGCTGAAAATGGTTAAAAATCCAGTAGAAACTATTTTTCTTAAGAACTGTTTTCTAAGAACACTGATGAAGTAAGAAAGCAGTGACTAAATAAGACAAGAAACCCAGAGGGACAAGTGGATTAGTGCATATTGCTTTTGATCAGAGGCATTTGGTGACCCAAGAAAATTTGGATTGGGGATTTATAGCCTATGCCTTGTTGAATAGTGTCCATCCCCTCCCCCACCCCACAATTCATAACTACTCAGAACCTCAGAATGTGACTTTGTTTACAAATAGGGTCTTTGCAGATGAAATTAGTTAAGATAGGATCTCACAAGCTGGAATCAAGATTGCTGGGAGAAATATCAACAACCTCAGATATGTAGATGATACCATTTTAACGGCAGAAAGTGAAGAGGAACTAAAATAAACAGCCTCTTGATGAGGGTGAAAGAGGGGAGTGAAAAATATGGCTTAAAACTCAACATTCAAAAAGTGAATATCACAGCATCTGATCCCATCACTATATGGCAAATAGATGAGGGAAAAGTGGAAACAGTGTCAGACCTTATTTTCTTGGGCTCCAGAATCACTGCTGACAGTGACTACAGCCATGAAATTAAAAGACACTTGCTCCTTGGAAGAAAAGCTAAGACAAACCTAAATAGCAGATTAAAAAGCAGAGACATCACTTTACCAACAAAGGTCTGTCTAGCCAAAGCTATGGTTTTCCCAGTGGTCATATATGGATGTGAGAGTTGGACCATAAAGGAGGCTGAGTGCTGAAGAACTGAGGCTTTCGAACCATGGTGTTGAGGAAGACTCCTGAGAGTCCCTTGGACAGCAAGGAGAACAAACCAGTCAATCCTAAAAGAAATCAACCCTGAATGTTCATTGGAAGGACTAATGCTGAGGCTGAAGCTCCAGTATTTGGCCACCTGATGTGAAGAGCTGACTCACTGGAAAAGACCCTGATGCTGGGAAAGACTGAGGGCAAGAGGAGAAGTGGGCGACGGGGGATGAGGTGGTTGGATGGCATCAGTGACTCAATGGACATGAGTTTTAGCAAACTCAGGGAGATAGTGAAGGATAGGAAAGCCTGGTGTGCTGCAGACTTGACTTAGTGACTCAACAACAACAAGGCCATACTCGATTGGGCTTCCCAGATGGCTCAGTGGTAACGAATTTGCCTGACAATGCAGGAGATGCCAGAGACTTGGGTTCCATCCCTGGGCTGGGAAGATCCCTTGGAGGAGGAAATGGCTATCCACTCCAGTATTTCTGCCTAGATAATCCCTAGGAGGGCCTAGAGGAGCTATCCCATGTTGAAGGTCAGGAACCGTGGCGGTAAGGAGATAGCCCTCGTCCAAGGTAAGGAGCAGTGGCTGTGCTTTGCTGGAGCAGCCGTGAAGAGATACCGCACGCCCAAGGTAAGAGAAACCCAAGTAAGATGGTAGGCGTTGCAAGAGGGCATCAGAGGGCAGACACACTGAAACCATACTCACAGAAAACTAGTCAATCTAATCACACTAGGACCACAGCCTTGTCTAACTCAATGAAACCAAGCCATGCCTGCGGGGCAACCCAAGACGGGTGGGTCATGGTGGAGAGGTCTGACAGAATGTGGTCCACTGGAGAAGGGAATGGCAAACCACTTCAGTATTCTTGCCTTGAGAACCCCATGAACAGTATGAAAAGGCAAAATGATAGGATACCAAAAGGGGAACTCCCCAGGTCAGTAGGTGCCCAATATGCTACTGGAGATCAGTGGAGAAATAACTCCAGAAAGAATGAAGGGATGGAGCCAAAGCAAAAACAATACCCAGGTGTGGATGTGACTGGTGATAGAAGCAAGATCCGATGCTGCAAAGAGCAATATCGCATAGGAACCTGGAATGTCAGGTCCATAAACCAAGGCAAATTGGAAGTGGTCAAACAAGAGATGGCAAGGGTGAACGTTGACATTCTAGGAATCAGCGAACTAAAATGGACTGGAATGGGTGAATTTAACTCAGATGACCAATTATATCTACTACTGCGGGCAGGAATCCTTCAGAAGAAATGGAGTAGCCATCATGGTCAACAAAAGAGTCCGAAATGCAGTACTTGGATGCAATCTCAAAAATGACAGAAGGATCTCTGTTCGTCTCCAAGGCAAACCATTCAATATCACAGTAATCCAAGTCTATGCCCCAACCAGTAACGCTGAAAAAACTGGAGTTGAATGGTTTTATGAAGACCTACAAGACCTTTTAGAACTAACACCCAAAAAAGATGTCCTTTTCATTACAGGGGACTGGAATGCAAAAGTAGGAAGTCAAGAAACACCTGGAGTAACAGGGAAATTTGGCCTTGGAATGCGGAATGAAGCAGGGCAAAGACTAATAGAGTTTTGCCAAAAAAATGCACTGGTCGTAGCAAACACCCTCTTCCAACAACACAAGAGAAGACTCTACACATGGACATCACCAGATGGTCAACACCGAAATCAGATTGATTATATTCTTGGCAGCCAAAGATGGAGAAGCTCTATACAGTCAACAAAAACAAGACCAGGAGCTGACTGTGGCTCAGATCATGAACGCCTTATTACCAAATTCAGACTCAAATTGAAGAAAATAGAGAAAACCGCTAGACCATTCAGGTATGACCTAAATCAAATCCCTTATGATTATACAGTGGAAGTGAGAAATAGATTTAAGGGTCTAGATCTGATAGATAGAGCGCCTGATGAACTATGGAATGAGGTTCGGGACATTGTACAGGAGACAGGGATCAAGACCATCCCCATGGAAAAGAAATGCAAAAAAGCAAAATGGCTGTCTGGGGAGGCCTTACAAATAGCTGTGAAAAGAAGAGAGGTGAAAAGCAAAGGAGAAAAGGAAAGATATAAGCATCTGAATGCAGAGTTCCAAAGAATAGCAAGAAGAGATAAGAAAGCCTTCCTCAGCGATCAGTGCAAAGAAACAGAGGAAAACAACAGAATGGGAAAGACTAGAGATCTCTTCAAGAAAATTAGAGATACCAAGGGAACATTTCATGCAAAGATGGGCTCGATAAAGGACAGAAATGGTATGGACCTAACATAAGCAGAAGATATTAAGAAGAGGAGGCAAGAATACACAGAAGAACTGTACAAAAAAGATTTTCATGACCCGGATAATCATGATGGTGTGATCACTCACCTAGAGCCAGACATCCTGGAATGTGAAGTCAAGTTGGCCTTAGAAAGCATCACTATGAACAAAGCTAGTGGAGGTGATGGAATTCCAGTTGAGCTCTTTCAAATCCTGAAAGATGATGCTGTGAAAGTGCTGCACTCAATATGCCAGCAAATTTATAAAACTCAGCAGTGGCCACAGGACTGGAAAAGGTCAGTTTTCATTCCAATTCCAAAGAAAGGCAATGCCAAAGAATGCTCAAACTACCACACAATTGCACTCATCTCACATGCTAGTAAAGTAATGCTCAAAATTCTCCAAGCCAGGCTTCAGCAATACATGAACCGTGAACTCCCTGATGTTCGAGCTGGTTTTAGAAAAGGCAGAGGAACCAGAGATCAAATTGCCAACATCCGCTGGATCATGGAAAAAGCAAGAGAATTCCAGAAAAACATCTATTTCTGCTTTATTGACTATGCCAAAGCCTTTGACTGTGTGGATTACAATAAACTGTGGAAAATTCTGAAAGAGATGGGAATACCAGACCACCTAACCTGCCTCTTGAGAAATCTGTATGCAGGTCAGGAAGCAACAGTTAGTACTGGACATGGAACAACAGACTGGTTCCAAATAGGAAAAGGAGTACGTCAAGGCTGTATACTGTCACCCTGCTTATTTAACTTATATGCAGAGTACATCATGAGAAATGCTGGACTAGAAGAAACACAAGCTGGGATCAAGATTGCCAGGAGAAATATTAATAACCTCAGATATGCAGATAATACCACCCTTATGGCAGAAAGTGAAGAGGAGCTAAAAAGCCTCTTGATGAAAATGAAAGAGGAGAGCGAAAAAGTTGGCTTAAAGCTCAACATTCAGAAAACGAAGATCATGGCATCCGGTCCCATCACTTCATGGGAAATAGATGGAGAAACAGTAGAAACAGTGTCAGACTTTATTTTTTGGGGCTCCAAAATCGGTGCAGATGGTGATTGCAGCCATGAAATTAAAAGACGCTTACTCCTTGGAAGAAAAGTTATGACCAACCTAGATAGTATATTCAAAAGCAGAGACGTTAATTTGCCAACTAAGGTCCGTCTAGTCAAGGCTATGGTTTTTCCTGTGGTCATGTATGGATGTGAGAGTTGGACTGTGAAGAAGGCTGAGCACTTAAGAATTGATGCTTTTGATCTGTGGTGTTGGAGAAGACTCTTGAGAGTCCCTTGGACTGCAAGGAGATGCAGCCAGTCCATTCTGAAGGAGATCAACCCTGGGATTTCTTTGGAAGGAATGATGCTAAAGCTGAAGCTCCAGGACTTTGGCCACCTCATGTGAAGAGTTGACTCATTGGAAAAGACTCTGATGCTGGGAGGGATTGGGGGCAGGAGGAAAAGGGGACGACAGAGGATGAGATGGTTGAATGGCATCACGGACTCGATGGACGTGAGTCTGAGTGAACTCCGGGAGATGGTGATGGACAGGGAGGCCTGGCGTGCTGCGAATCATGGCATCGCAAAGAGTCAGACACGACTGAGCGACTGAACTGAACTGAATCCCATGGACGGAGGAGTCTGGTGGGCTACAGCTCTTGGGGTTGCAAAGAGTCAGACACCACTGAGTGACTAACATTTTCACTTCTTAATCCAATTACTGGATTAAAAGAAGGGGGAAATTTGGACCCACACTCAGAGACAGGAGAGAAGGTCACGTGACAGTGCAGGCAGACACTGAGGTGATGCCTCCGCAAGCCAAGGAGTCCCGGCAGCCACCGGAAGCCAGGAAGGGGCAGGGAAAGCCCTTCCCCAGCACCTTCCACATGGCTTGGTGGCTGTTAAGGGGCCAGTCTGCCTGGTTTCGAGCTTCTACCACCAGAATTGTGAGAGAATATGTTTCTGTTGCTTTAAGCCACCAAGTTTGTGGTATTTTTTATGGCAGCCCTGATGGCTCAGCAGTAAAGAATCTGCCTGCCAGTAGAGATGTGGGTTGGATTCCTGGGTCAGGAATATCCCCTGAAGAAGGAAATGGAAACCCATTCCAGTATTCTTGCCTGGGAAATCCCAGGGATAGAGGAGCCTGGCGAGCTACAGTTCATGGAGTTGGCAAAGAGTCGGACATAACTTAGTGACTAAACAACAATAATAGGAAATTAGTATGTAACCTGTGGGATATAGAGAGCAGAGATAAAGCACAGAGCCTGCTCAAGAGGAGACTCCTACTATAAGGCCAACCCTCTACCAAGCCTAGACATCAAAGGGTTAAACCCCCTGAGTAGGGGTGAATCCTGTCCTTCGAGGATTGAGAAGAAAATTGACAGTTTCAGGGACTTTCCTGGTGGTCCAGTGGCTAAGATTCCATGCTTTCAAAGCAGGGGCCCCTGGTTCGCTCCCTGGTCAGGGAACTAGATCCCCCATGCTACAGCTAACAGCCCACATGCTCCAATGAAGACCAGAAATACCATGAGCCTCAGCTGGTAAGATTTATTATTATTCAAATAAATACTTTTTTTTTTTTTTTTTAAAGAAAATTGACATCTTCAAATTTGGGGTAAAATGTGTGTGTTTGAGAAACAGAGACAGACGGGAAAAAGAGGTGCTGAAAATTTAGAACAAGAAGCTGGCCCTCACCTGGGTTGCCGTTCAAAGTCTTATGGTCAAGGTCGTCTAAGAAACCTCAGTGGTCATTAAATGCCAACCTTAAGTCAGGCTGGTAATTCTGTAGGTGCCTGGTAGAAGCAAACGCGAGTTCTTTCTGCACATAGGCTATTTCTAGGCCTCAGAGTTTTCCATAAATACAATGCCAAGGCTAGCAAATACGTCTAAGTTTAAAAAAAGGCAATTAAACAGAAGGATAATGAGAAATCATGTCAGCTAGCCAGCAGTAATTTCAGTAGTTTCAGATAATGAAGTTCTCAAACATTTATAAAATGCCTGTGTTAAGTATAATTAAAGTAATAAAAGGCCAGTTTGGAAATATGTGCAGAAACTAAAAAATTATAATGAATAATCAAACAATTTGAAAAGAACTTCCAAATGGAAGTTCTAAAACAAAAGTTTTAATTTAGTAAAAATTGTACTTGAATTTTAATTTTAACTAAATTTAAAATTCAGCATCCTTCACATACTAGCACAGACACTGGCGGCACATCTGGAGGCTGTATTTCTGGATCAGACTGTGCCAGTCTGAGCAGCTATGGCAAGAGTGAGAATCCTAGCTGAATTTTCTTAGATGGCCAGTGGAGCTGCGGGTTACCCATCTTGCTTTCTTGGCTGAAACTAGACATTTAGATTTCAGAGACTTCAGTTCAGTCGCTCAGTCCTGTCTGACTCCACTCTGATTCACTGTTGCAATTTCCTCATTGGTAGAAATCTATTAGCTGAAAGGCATAACTGTTTGTGACAATGCTCTCTTAAACCAAAAGGACGCTTTTACTGTCCTTTCCTTTAAGGCGTAACAGTATTGAAAACCCCATTGCATTGGACCCTTTATAGGTACAGAGATGAGAATATGTCACTTATTTTTAACACTAGATTATGCCTGTTTGCTGATGGAAATGATCCTGAAGAGAAGTTGGTTATTCCATAAAGGGGGTTAATTTCTAGCAAGGAACTTGGGTTGGTAGTAAGAGAAGTAGGAGCATCAAGGGACTGGAGATCTGTGATGGTGTTATAATATGCCACCGCCCCCCCCCCCCCGGCCACCGCCCCCCCCCCCCCCCCCCGCCGCCCCGACTCCAGTTCTTTGACATTCCTACCATTGAGAAGCCAGGTCTATGACTGCTCTCTTGAATCTGGATGGGACTGTGACTGCTTTGACCAGTGGGGAGCCATATGACTTCCAAAGCTAATTCAGAAGAGGTCGTGCAAGCTGTCTCCAGCCCTCCAAGGGCAGTCACTCTGGGAGAAGCTTGCCATTATATCAGAAGCCCAACTACCCTGAGACTTCCATGAAGAGAGGCCAGGTGTGGGTGCTGGTTGATAGCCTCAGTTGAGCCCCCAGTCAACAGTATCAACTGTAATCTTGAGAGTGAACCATCTTTGGAATCCAGCTCCGTTTACCTCCAGCTGTAACCAAACTGCTTGAGAAACCCCAGGCAAGACCTTCCCACTGGAGTCCTTCCTGAGTTTACAACCCCAGACTGTAAGCAGAATAAAGTGGTTGTTTCAGTCCTCTAAATTGGATGGTAACTTGCTACACAGCATTAGCACCTGGAGTAAGTTTCTCCGCCACTTTGGCCATGTTGTGAGATCTCCGTTCCCTGATCAGGGATGGAGCCCTGCCCCTGGACCACCAGGGGATTCCCTGGAGCAGGGTTACAGGGTCAAAGAATTGTGTCATGGCGATACCATAGGAAAGTGAGAAAGATAGGCAACGGTCAGAGAATTAGGGGCTCAAAATCAAGATTCAAGAGGTGAAATGGCTGGTTATGAGAGTACTCCCAACAAAGTACAGCTCTTAAGCTCTTCATTTTTCAGTTTTGCTACCGGCGTTTTTATTTTGTGTTTGTGATACCTATGCTATGTGAATAGAGCAAAAGGCAGAAGGTTTGACTTTATTTAGTTTCTAATCTATGAGAAAATTGTCAGAAAGTATCCCCTGGCTTTTTAGGGTTCATCTGTGATTAGGATTGCTGAGGCTGTGTTGCTGTTTCAACTTTCCCACATAAGTCCAGTCAATTTTGTGTTTTGTACTAGGTTTACCATTAGTAGACCCTACACCATTAGACTTGATCAGAAGTCGAGGGTGTTAGATGGGTCATTTTTGTGGATGTCCAAGTTCGTCAGTTCAATGACAAGACTCAAGATCAAAAGGGAATCTGGGAACTTTAGGTCAAAGTTCTTTGAGAATTCTGAGAAGAGATCTGGAGTTTCCTGGGGAAAGCAGAGTAGTTAATGCATCCAGAGTCCTTGAACGTCAGAAATGGGGCATGTTCTTAGTGCTCCTAAAGTTGAA
The DNA here is from genome assembly GCF_023091745.1 of Budorcas taxicolor. Lineage (NCBI taxonomy): Eukaryota > Metazoa > Chordata > Mammalia > Artiodactyla > Bovidae > Budorcas > Budorcas taxicolor. Next base: position 163,555,693 of record NC_068914.1, read on the forward strand.
AAGACAGTGTGATGACAAGGATTTAGTGCCCCAGATGTGGTAGAGTCCACGAGCCTCACTCATTCATTCACGTATTTGCTGAGCACTTACTGTGTGCCAGGCACTGTGCTTGAAGCTGAGAGCTTCAAAGAGAGGTAAAATAGTGTCTCTGCTCTCCTGTGGCTCTCAGCCATTGGGGAGGGAAAACGTATAAATGCCTTTCTTAGAAAAACACTGTAATTGAGATAAATTATAAATTGGGGTTGGGCCACAAATGAGGGCACCATCTGTCTCTTCTCTCTGGGCTGGAATGATTGCCGCCCAAAGGACAATGTCACCTTTCCCACCTTGCATGAGCTCCTTTGCCCTGCGGTTTGCAGGCATCCGTCACTCAAGTGGCTAGTCCTTTCCTCAGAAATAATTTTCCACAGAAAAAATTTAGACAAAGAATGTCAGGACACATAATTTCCATCAAGGCAAAAAAAAAAGAACGATTTCGTTGCAACCTTGTTGAAACTCCAGCCTCTTTCTATAGCCCAATCTTCTCCGTAAAGTCTCCCTAACCTGGTCCTCCAACCTGTCTTTAATAACCATACTCACGACTCTGACCTGTCCTTCCCCCATTGCAGCACCAGCTGATCCTCACCCCTTGAGCTGAGTGTCAACCATTTCTCTCCACACACAGCTCCACAAAAGCCAAAACATGCTGGTTACCTAGTTGGTGCTCAAGAAAGTTTTCCTAATTGAATGAAGAGAGCCTCAGGGTTATAACTTCACCTGATGTCCATCAATACCTGTATCCAGCCCGCGCAATCTGTACTGTGTACTGAAATTCCGTGTGGGCCCCAGTCAACATCCTCTGTGTGGTAAACTGTCCAGATGGGATCAGCGCCCCTTGGGCAGATGCCTCTGTCCAGCACCGCTCAGCACCCTCTGGGGGAACAGCTCCTCCAGCTCTGATCAGCACTCGGCGGGGAAACAGCTCCTGCAGCCCCAGTCCGCACGTTTTAGGGAGACATCTCTGTGGGCCAATCAGCACCCCTTGTGGGACAGCTCCGACCAGCCCTGGTCAGCACCCAGACGTGGACAGCTCCTCCAGCCCCGTTCGCGCACAGCCCACACTGTCAGTCTGAACCACTCGGATCCGGGCTTGGGAACCCCAGGCTTCTGCTCTGATTCCCTGGAAGTCAGCGCAGCTCCCGGGGCCGCACCCACCCCTCCATGAGGCCCCGTCCCCCCCACCCCCACACCAGCTAACCAGGGGTCTGCAAATCGACTTTCCCATCGCCAGTTCCTCGCTGAAGCTCTCACCACGCGAACTGATGCCCCATCCCCACCAATCTGCTTCCCACCTGCCCCCACCCCAAAGAACCAAGCCACACACGCGCCTCTCCAACCCGAGCCTCAGTCAAACCATCTCGCCTCCTCCAACCAGCTTCCCCGCCGTCCCCTCAGCCCTCCCCCGGCCCGCCCTCCTCCCCTCCCCCGGCCCGCCCTGCTCCCGGTCCCCCCGCCCCCGGCTCGCGCTGCCGCGGTGTCCTGGCGTCGAGGTGTGCTGGCGGCGGGGTGTCGCAGGGCGTGTCACGAGGTGACCGGGGGCGGGCTGAGGACGGGCGGGCGGGAGCGACGGAGGGCGCGCGGGGCTGGCGCTCCGGGCACCCCTCCCCCGCCGCGGTCGGCAGGCCTTTCCCCGGAGAAGATGGCGGATCGGGCGGAGATGTTTTCTCTTTCCACCTTTCACTCGCTGTCGCCGCCAGGCTGCAGGTACGCACTCAGGCGCCCGGGCCCTTCCCTGCCCACCGCTCCCCCTCTGACCCCGCCCCAGACTCCGCCGGCCCGACCCTGCCACCCCACCCCCAACGCCTTTGGGGGCCCGAGCCCCAGACCCTTTCTGGTCCCGAGGCCCACTTGCTCCCCATCCCCCACTCCTGGTTCCAGGCCTCTCCACTTGGTCCTCCCCTTACGACCCTCCTCCAGCCCCAGTGACCATCCCCCACCCCAGATTCCTGCCGGGACCCGGTGCTGCACCCAACCTGAGCATCTCCTCCAAAGGCGGAGGTCATGGGCCGAGCCTGAGGGGCAGCCTGCCTGCGGGGTGCTGAGCACACACTCTGCCTGGCAGTGTCCTTTTTGGCCTTGCTGGGCCTCTGTGGTCGAGGCCTGGCCTGGTCTGCAGGGCTCAGGGAAGAGAGTTGCAATCAAGCCTGGAGGCTGGGGGAAGGGACTAGGGTGGGGAAAGGGCTGAACCTTGGGATGTAGGCCGGTCTTGGGCAGGAATAGCGGATAGAGGGGCTGAATTCCGCTCCGGAGCAGGCTCGACCCCTCCCCCTCCCCCAGCTGCTGCAGCTTCAGTCCCCCTCCCTCTTCACGGCTCAGCCTGACTCCCCCGAGGCTGAGGCTGTGACCCAGAGGGGCCTGGAGCTGAGCGCAGTGGGAGGAGAGGCTGCTGGCTCTGATGAGAGGACTGGGAGGAGGGCTGGGGGCAAGTGCTTCCTCTGGGCAGGCGGTGGCTCCAGTTGTGGGGGAAATGCCCTGGAGAGCAGGGCTTAAGCTTCAGGATAATGGCAGGATGCCGGTGTGGGAGTTGGGGGCTCTGGAGATCATGGGGTCGAGGAGCTGGGGTGGGGGGCTCCCTTGGCCCCTCCTTAGGACCAGCTCTCAGGCAGGGAGTCCAGGACTGACGGCTCTCTCAGGAGCCCTGTCCTTGCTCTCCTCTCCAGGCCACCACAGGACATAAGCCTGGAGGAATTTGACGATGAAGATCTGTCTGAGATCACTGATGACTGCGGTCTGGGCCTCAGCTATGACTCGGACCACTGCGAGAAGGTGGGGAGAGGGCTGGGGCAGAGAACTCTCTCACAGGAGAGCCTCGCTTAGCTTTTGCTCAGCGGTCTCTGGGGCGGGTCTAAGCTCAGCCTTGAGAGGATCCTCTTGGTGCCCCCTCTCCCTTGGCCTCTTGACTTGTGGGCCCCTCGATACCTGATACCTCTCTTCCTAAGAGTGGCCCACTGAGGACCTTCCCCAGCGTCCCTGCCTGGCTTCCTCCATGGGCTGGACTTGGGGAGGGAAGAAGTGCCTCTGCTTTGGGGCCTCTGGCCTCAGATCTACCCCCTTCCAGCTGCCATCTCATCTCCTCAGTCCTGTCCCCACCTCTGTAGCCTCTCTTAGCCTCCTGTCTCCTCCCCTGAAGTTCCCCTTCCCCCATCTCCTCCTCCTCCCTGGCTCTTCACGTTTTTGTTTTCATTCAAGAACATTTCTGAGCAACTCCCGTGTGGCAAGTGCTAGAGGCTTGCAGGTGCCTGGCAAGATAGCAGGACAGGTGTGGCTCTTGCCCTTGGGAGCTTATAACCTAGTAGGGGAGGAAGACAGGTGAGAGACAATGGGTGCCTGAGCCTCAGCATCTGGGTTCCAATGAGGGGACACATGGCCCACCCGAGACTGAGGCCATTAGGGAGATTTTCTAGTGGAAACGCAGGGCCATGCCCTTAGGGAAGACTAGCAGGAGCTGGCAGATGAGGGCGGTGTACTGGAGGGGATGGAGCAGAGGGACTGCTGGCGGGGGATTAGTGGATTGCAGGCCCTGAGGTTGGTGCAAGTCTGGTGAAACCTGTTGCTGGGCCTCTTTGCTTCACACATTCATTTGATCTTTACTGAGCTTTTATGTGGGCCAGGGCCTGTTCTCGGTGGGGGTCGGGGTACCCCAGTGTACAATATGGACATGGCCCTGTCCTGGTGGGGCTTGCAGCTTGCTGGGGAGACAGATGCAAACTCTACGGTTAATTATGAGTTGTGTTAAAATGCTGTGAAGGAAAAAGTACTGGTGTTAAATGTGATGGGATTTGAGGGTGGGATGAGGTTGGCAGGTGGGTTGGGGCCTCTTTGAGAATCTGTCACTGAGACTTAGGAGTTTGGGCTCTTATTTACCAAGATCCTTATGTATCTTAAGCTGATTTTTAAAAAAGCAAAAATCAAAAACTTGTTGATGGAGAGCGGAGTGGTCTGGAGGGAGGTTTCCTCCCTTGACTTGTGGCTTCCTGCTTTCACCTTTCCTGGCACCTGGGACCCCAGGTCGCTGTCCTGCTGCGGCCCAGCTCTGCCCTGTCCTTCTTCCTGCAGGACAGCCTTGCCCTGGGGCGTTCGGAGCAGCCGCACCCCATCTGCTCCTTCCAGGATGACTTCCAGGAGTTCGAGATGATTGACGACAATGAGGAGGAGGAGGAGGAAGAGGAGGAGGAGGACGAGGAGGAGGAGGACGAGGAGGAAGGAGAGGGGGAGGGCAAGGAGGGAGGAGGCCCTGGCTCAGAGACCCCTGCCCTGGAGCCCCTGATCCCCTCCCCTTCCCTAGAGGAGCCTCACAAGCATCGACCTACCACCCTCCACCTGACAACGCTCGGAGCCCAGGTGAGCTCCCAGGCCCAGAGCTCCCCCTGGTTCCCGGCGTGGGGGGCTCTGGTGCCCACGGCCACCTGCCCCCTCCTGCCCACGAGGACCGGGGAGGGGGGGGGCGCTCAGCGCCGCTCTCCCCTGCCCCTCCCCCACCGCAGGACTCGCTGAACAACAATGGAGGGTTTGCTCCAGGGCCTCCGGCCTCCAGGCAGGAAACAGCGCTATGCCCAGCGGCGCAGGAGCCTCTCCGAGGTGAGCAGGGCAGCAGGGCAGCGGTGGGTGTTGGGGAGCGGCACAGGAGGCGGGGGGAGCGCAGGGGGGGCTGACCTGAGCCTCTGCCCCGCAGAGCCGCCCGCCCCCCTCCCGCCCACCGGCACGGACCCCTGCGGGGCGCAGCCACCTGTGCGCCCAGGCTGCGACTCCGAAGGAAACCAACCCGCAGGGCCCCTGGCACCTGGTGGGGCCTCCCCCTCCTCGGATCCGGGTATCGAGGCCGACCTGGGCAGCGGCTCCAGCGGAGGCCGCGGGGGCCGGCGCAGCAGCCAGGACCTGTCGTCCCCGGGCTCCGACTACGGGGACGTCGGGGGCGCGCGCCTAGGGCGCATGATCTCGTCTATCTCGGAGACCGAGCTGGAGCGGAGCAGTGACGACGGCAGCAGCAGCAGCGGCCGCTCCTCGCACCTCACCAACTCCATCGAGGAGGCCTCGTCGCCGGCCTCGGAGCCTGAGCAGGAGCCCGAGCCGCCCTGCGAGCCCCCGCGCCGCCCCGCCTTCCTGCCCGTGGGCCCCGAGGACACCAACAGCGAGTATGAGTCCGGGTCCGAGTCGGAGCCGGACCTCAGCGAGGACGCCGACTCGCCCTGGCTGCTCAGCAACCTCGTGAGCCGTATGATCTCCGAGGGCTCCTCGCCCATCCGCTGCCCCGGCCAGTGCCTGTCCCCCTCGCCGCGCCCTGCGGGGGAGCCTGCCTCACCCGCTGGCGAGGCCCCGGCGGCAGCGGCGGCGCCTGGCGGCGTGGAGCTGGTGGACATGGAGACGCTGTGCGGGCCGCCGCCGCCCGCGCCCCCCGCCCCTCGGCCCGGCCCTGCGCAGCCGGGGCCCTGCCTCTTCCTCAGCAACCCCACGCGCGACACCATCACCCCGCTGTGGGCCGCCCCGGGTCGCCCCGCCCGCCCAGGCCGTGCCTGCTCCGCCGCCTGCTCGGATGAGGACGACGATGAGGACGAAGAGGAGGAGGATGAAGCTGAGGCTAAGGCGGCGCCCCCCGGGGGCCGAGGAGCGGGCCCCGCGGCGCTGGACGCCTCGCTGGTGTACGACGCGGTCAAGTACACGCTGGTGGTGGACGAGCACACGCAGCTGGAGCTGGTGAGCCTGCGGCGCTGCGCCGGCCTGGGTGAGGACAGTGAGGACAGCGGTGGCGAGGCCAGCGAGGAGGAGGCAGGAGCCGTGCTGCTGGGCGGGGAGCAGGGCCCCGGGGACGCCTCCCCGGACAGCCCGGACCTCACCTTCTCCAAGAAGTTCCTCAACGTCTTTGTCAACAGCACCTCTCGATCTTCCAGTGAGTGGGAAGGGGGAAGGGGGTGGTTCCAGGGGAGCAGGCTGGCTCCTCGCCCGGGGCACACAGATCTATCCCCAAGGGCCAGGACAGCCTGAGGGTCTGCGGGTGGTCAGCGCTGGGCACTGCCCTCTTACGCAGCGCCTGGGTGGGGGCTTTCCCGGGCTACCCCCACGTGGGGAGTGGCGAGGGGAGGCTGCTGTGTCTCCAGCCCCAGACGGGGCCAACCCACCCCAGGGGACCGCGGGAAGGGGACCCTGGCTGGCATTCTAGCGCCTCCCTGAGCCTTCCTCTCTGTTTCTCTCTCTCAGGCACCGAGTCTTTCGGCCTTTTTTCGTGCCTGGTCAACGGGGAGGAGAGAGAGCAAACACACAGGGCTGTCTTCAGGTACAGCCACCCCCCTTGCTGGCGCTGACCCTCCACGCGAGTCTCAGACCCTCTGGGACCCTGGTGGGCACAGCCCAGCCCTCCTGCCCCTGCCCTAGTGATCTCCCACCTCTGACTCGCTCTCAGGTTCATTCCCCGCCATCCCGATGAGCTGGAGCTGGACGTGGATGACCCGGTGCTGGTGGAGGCTGAGGAGGACGACTTCTGGTTCCGTGGCTTCAACATGCGTACGGGCGAGCGTGGGGTCTTCCCTGCCTTCTACGCCCATGCGGTGCCGGGGCCTGCCAAGGACCTGCTGGGTGAGGCCCCTTCCCTAAGGGTCATGGTGTCACCCAGACCCTCTCTTCCTGGCCTAACCCAGGCCCCTTGTGACCCCTTAGGGAGCAAGCGGGGTCCCTGCTGGGTGGAGCGCTTTGACGTCCAGTTCCTGGGCTCCGTGGAGGTGCCTTGCCACCAGGGCAATGGCATCCTGTGTGCAGCCATGCAGAAGGTCAGTCTGGGCTTGGGGGTGGGGCGAGCGCTGCAGGCTGGCTCAGCCCTTGGAGGCCTCGAGCCTGGGACCCCCAGCGCTGATGGAGGGGCTGGCAGACAGGCTGAGGGCAGTGCCGTGGCTGTTCCCCGGCACCATCCCACTGACCTCCCCCTGCAGCCCGTCCTATTCGTGTCTGGAAGTCAAGACCAGCTCTCTCAGACCCTCCTCCGGGGCCTCACTGATAGTCCCTCAGTCGTGTCCGACTCTTTGCAGCCCCAGGGACTGTAGCCCGTCTGACTCCTCTGCCCATGGGATTCTCCAGGAAAGAACACGGGAGTGGTTGCCATTTCCTTCTCCAGGGGATCTGCCTGATCCAGAGATCGCACCCAGGTCTTCTGCATCGCAGGCGGATTCTTTCCCACCTGAGCCACCGAGAATGCCATTTGCTCGCTCAGTATTCGCTCAGTGGCCGCTCAGGAGGGCCTGCCTGCCTGCCGGTCCCGAGACGGAGCCGGAGCAGCAGGGGGGCGGGGCAGCCCTGCCCCTACCCTCTCACGGGACGGGTGCTGAGGAGCCCGGGGCTGCAGTCCTGCAAAGGGCCGGGGAGAAGACGGGGCAGGCCACCCCGAGACCGCGGAGCGGCCGAGACCAAGCTCACATCTTCCCGAATCAGGGCCACGGCTTTTCAGACCTAATCGAGAATGTTCCCCCAGGGGGGAAGCTGATGCTTGTAGGCCCCTGAGACCTTCTCCTTGACTCTGCAGATTGCCACGGCCCGAAAACTGACCGTCCACTTGCGTCCTCCTGCCTCTTGTGACCTTGAGATCTCTCTCCGGGGTGTCAAGCTGAGTCTCAGCGGAGGCCCTGAGGTGGGGTGTGGGCCCTGAACCACCGAGGCGGCTGCAAAGGGCGGAGCAGGCGGATCAGACTCGGCGTGTCTGGCGGGCTGGGCCGCCTCTGCTAACTCTTGTGCCGTCTCTTCCAGTTCCAACACTGCAGCCACTTCTTCCAGATGAAGAACATCTCGTTCTGCGGCTGCCACCCCCGCAACAGCTGGTAAGAGGCTTCCCCTTCCCGTAGTCCCCTCAGGCCCCGGGGGCCGCCCACATGCAGTCCCGCCGTCCAGCAGCCCCACCCACTCGGCTCCATGAGGTGAGCCCCACATGGCGCCCGCTCTGTTCCGGGCCTGGGAGACATGGATCAGACAGGCTCCCATGTGGTCTGGGTGGGAAGACAGACACACAGTCAAGTAAGTGCTTGAAGCATCTCTAGGGATCCGGTGGACATCTCTCTGGGGCTCCAGTGAGCACAGAGGTGGCTGAATTCTCCTGGGACTTGGGGGGACAGTCGGAGACCACTCTATAAACCTCGAAAGACAGATGGGTGACAGGGTGGGTCTTCTTGGCATGGAGCCAGCTGAGCCAGGGCCATGGGTGAGAGGCACTGGGGGGTCTTTAGGGGAGGACCTGTGCCCTTCTGACCCTGCCGAGGAGCTTGTAGCTAACCCCATCGGCAGTGGGGCGGTGGGTGATGCCGTCAGGCTGACCAGCTGGCTCTGCCTACTGGGCAAGCGGAAGGGCCCAAGTGCTGCTGGCCAGAGCCAGGGGCTGCGGGGCCCTCCAAGTGGTGTGTTCCGGCGGGGTTTGGGAGGTGGGACAGGCAGGCCTGAGCTGACTGGATGTAGAGACCAGTCTGCAGGGAGAATCAGGTGACCTGGGTGTTGAGCGGTTGGTGGCCCACACAGCAAGAGAAGGGGCATGGCGCAAACTGGCCTGGCAGGCCGGCTGTGCAGTCTTCAGTTGCAGACGTGGTGGGGTTGTGGTGTCCGTTGTTACCGGGGTCTGGAGCATGGAAGAGAGACCTCGGGGCAGGTATGTTTTGGAGCAGGCGGGTAACTTCGGCCATGAGGCAGACAAGATGGCCAGGCCGAGAGAGAGGAGGTGGGAGTGAGAGCAGCGGCGTACCCGGCGGGTGGAGGCCGGCCGTCCTGCCCAGCTGGACTCTGCGCGGTGCCGGTGAGGCGAGCCGTGCGGCACAGTGCTGTGTGCCCCAGAGGAGGCGATGGGGGCTGAGCCTCGAGGCACATGGAGCCCTGCAGGGGCCCGGAGGTGCTGCTGGTATTTGAGGCCGCAGGTCCTCAAGGGAGGCAGACTGTGAGAAGCACACTCTGTTCCCAGGGTTGAGGTCGGGTGTGTGCTGTTTGCACGCTTGTGGTGAGACTGGGGGCGCACTGTCTGCCGACTGGGCAATGGTTTCCACCCTTAGCAGGGCAGAGCCCCGTTTGGCCGCTTCTCCATTGAGAGGAAGCTGATTTGACGGGCTGGAGATCTGGGTAGGGGGCCGGGCTCAGACCAGGCCGCGGGGTGGACTGTGCCGTGAGGACCGGCGTGCACGGCAGCCATGTGGACGGTGGCCTTGAGAGAGAAGGACGGCAGAGGGAGACGGGGCGCCACAGGCTCGGGCCCCCAGGCCAGACCCTGACCGTGTGCAGCTCCGAGGTTCGGCGGCCAGGAAGGGACTGAGGAGCTGCTGTCCCGGCCCTGAGCTTCCTGATATTCGCTGCTCCAGAGCCCAGCCCAGGCCCCTCAGGGAGGAGGCACAGGGAGACGGTGCCTGGTAGCTCAGGTGAAGCAGGGGCGAGGTTGGCCTCTGCTGGGTGCCTGGGGTCTGGACAAGGTAGGCGTGAGTGGTGGCTGTGATCACAGGCGGTAGAGAGCGTGCCCAGGGCGCTGCAGGCTTGCTGTCTGTCCGCGGTGTGTGTTTGACCCTTTCTGGGCCTTGGTGCCGTCCCCTTGAGACCGGCCTCACCGCACTGTTGTGAGGTTTGTGCCGGTTATTAATGAAAAGAGCTTGCTTAGGCGGGTGCCTGGCCCTTGCTCTGAATCCAGTCATCTGAGCGTGGCGCTCGAGACAAGGCCCACACACGTGTGCTGTGCTGGCGATGACGCTGTCCTGTGGGCTCCCGTCTGGAGGAGCCACAAAGCCCTGACCCCCCGGCGTGGACGGGATGGGCCACAGCTGGGTGAGGGTCCCGAGCCTCCTGCTGCTGGCCGCTGACAGGCCCTCCCTCTGGACAGTAGTTTTTGTTGATGTCTTGCTGAGAAGAAGGGCAGGTTCAGGAAAGCCACACAGGGAACGGAGCTGGGGTACAAGCTTCTCCTCCAGGAGGACTCTTATGCACATCAGGGCCCACGTCAAGCCCACAGCGGAGCCTGAAAAGTACTGTGGGTGTGCAGGACCAGAGGTGGAGCTGGGCAGGCTCCAGGCCTCAGGGGAAGGACGGGGCGGGGTCACCTGGGACGCCCAGCAGACTGGGGAGAGACCGCCTCGCCCTGCGGCCTGGGGGCAGGCTCCGGGCGCTGGCTCGGGAGGAGGAAGGTGCAGCTGGACACCCTTGTGGACACATTAACAAAGATCGCTAACTCCTCATGGTGCCCAGCACTGTGCTCCTGGACAGAAATCATGTGACCCGCACACTCCCCAGCCCTGCCCGCCCTGCACCCTGCGCTCTGACCCCGGGGGCCGGTGCTCCATGCCCTGACACCCCTGTGCGCTCGCTGCCCCACCCCCCACAGCTATTTTGGCTTCATCACCAAACACCCGCTGCTGAGCCGCTTTGCCTGCCACGTCTTTGTCTCCCAGGAGTCGATGAGGCCCGTGGCCCAGAGTGTGGGGTGAGTGGGTCTGGAGGGTGGGCCAGCGCACATGATGGCCGGGACCGGGATGGGGCGCTGGCCTGGTGCCCCGGGGCACGCAGCTGCGGGGAGGGTGGGGGTGAGTTTTGGGGGGCGTGGGGGCGGGGTGAGGGGTCAGATGGCAGTGGAGGGTGTCGGGCGTGGGGACGGGGTGGGGGGGGTCAGATGGCGGTGGAGGGTGTCGGGCGTGGGGACGGGGTGGGGGGTCAGATGGCGGTGGAGGGTGTCGGGCGTGGGGACGGGGTGGGGGGGTCAGATGGCGGTGGAGGGTGTCGAGGGGCGTGGGGACGGGGTGGGGGGTCAGATGGCAGTGGAGGGTGTCGAGGGGCGTGGGGAGAGAGTGGGGGGGTCAGATGGCGGTGGAGGGTGTCGAGGGGCGTGGGGACAGAGTGGGGGGGTCAGATGGCAGTGGAGGGTGTCGGGTGTGGGGACGGGATGGGGGGTCAGATGGCAGTGGAGGGTGTCGAGGGGCCTGGGCGGGTGGTCCTCAGTGTGGGAGCGGCATTCCATGGGGTGGGGGGGGTGGGGGTAGGGAAGGCCACACTGGACCCGGACAATAAGGAGCCAGGTCCGGGTCAGGAGGCTGAGGGCTGAAGCTGGGGCGGTGTGGCGGGCCTGGGTGGGGCCGTGGGGCCCCGGGCCTGAGGATGCTCTCCCCCTGAAGCCGCGCCTTCCTGGAGTACTACCAGCAGCACCTGGAGTATGCCTGCCCCACAGAGGACATCTACCTGGAGTAGCCGCCCCGCTCTCCTGCCCCGGGAGCAGCCAGGGCTGGGGCCGCCTCAGGAGGCTGCCTCAGCTTCGGCAAGGACTGGACTGGGGGCCCGTGGGGCCTGACACCTGGGGGGCTGCGGGCTGTGCGGGATTGCGCGTCCTCGCCCGGGGGGGCCCTGCGCCTCTGCCCCCCACGCGTCCCCCTGCCCCCCCAAACCCCGTCTGTCTCTGCTCCTCTGTGCTGCGAACTCTCACCCTCTGCTCTTCACTGTGGGGTCGGAACTGGGAGAGGCGTGGGGAGGAAGCTCCCAGGTGACCCCTCTTGCTCGTCCCCCGTGATTTATAAAGGAGTTTTAATTTTTATAGTGAATATCAAGGGATCGTCCTGTCCTCATCATGGGGACAAAGAGAGGGCCCCCCATACTGCCCCACTTGGCGCTCGGGGGACACGGGGAGGGGTTCCCCAGGAGGGCCTTGGTGGGGACTAGGAGTCGTCCCTGATGCTCACCCTGAGTCCCAGACGCTGCTAGGAGGAGGGGGCCCTGGCCTGGGCCCCAACCACACCAGCATCTGCTTTGCCGCTGCAAACACTCCCCGCAGTCCAGCACCTCAATAAACTTTCTGCTTGGTGTGACCCTGGCTATTTCTGGGGTGAGGGAAGCAGACACGGGGCTGGGGACCAGGCGCTGCCCACGGCGGCGGGGGCCGAGGGGCCAGGGTGCTGGAGCTGCCGTCTGAAGCTCTGCCGGGCTCTTGGTGCGGTGTGTGGTGGCTGCTCTCCACCGCCACTCGCTGGGTCAGTGAGGAAGCTGAGGCCCGAGAGAAGGTCATGAGATGCGTGTGCTGTCCGCCTGCACTGGAGCACCAGGCTGGGAGTGTGTGCAGGCCCGTGAGTGTGCCCGCATGCTTGTGAATGCGTGTGTGAGGCACAGCAGGCATCACTCTGCTTACATCCGAAGACTGGTGTTTTAAAAGTTCTCCACAGAGAGCCAGAAGGCGAGAGGTGACTCTCACATGCCCTGCCTGCTGGGGAGAGGGCTTCTGGCTCCACGAGCACCCGTTCTCGGGCACTGAGGTCAGTGTGGCGGTCAGCGCTTTCCCGAGGGTGGGCCTGCCCCCCCCCGCCCCAGACCCAGGACAAGAGCAGCAGGAGGAAGACCACGGGTGCAGGGGATGGAAGGAGGAGGGCCAGGGAGACAGTCCACACGTGGAGGTCAGAGACGCCTGTCTGTGAAACCGTGTGCCTCTGCTCACCCACCCACAGAGGACACAGTCACGCGCCAGGCGTCATCAGTGACCCCTCAGCATCTGGGCAACCGCCACGCAGGCCAGGGCCCCGACCCCGCGGAACAGGGAGACCCAGCGGAGCACCTGTGAGCAAACCTCTTACCGAGTGCGGCTGAAAGAGACGGGGCCCTGAGCGGCTGCCCGCCCTTGAGCCTCCCACACCCGGGAGGCTCCATTTGCCCAGCACCCCCGCCCCGCCACTGGGCTCAGTGCCCTCCTCCAGCTCACCTCCCCACCTCTCTGTCTCTGAGGCTCTCTCTACCTGCCTGCCTTTGGGACAGCGGCCAGACGTGCTTGGTGGCCTTCGCAGGGCGCAGCTTCCTGTGGGGCCCTTCCCACACCTGCCCGGCTCTCCGCCCTGGCCTCCTCTCCTGACCTCTCAGGCACCTTCCTTCACTCCCCCAGCTTCTGGGGGCTTCTCAGCCCATGTTCCCTGCCTGGGCTCACAGTCTCCAGCTCCAGCTCCCAGGGAGGCACAGGCCTAGCTGTCCTCCAGGAGCGCCCTCTGCCGGCCCCTGGGCAGCGGCCTCGAGGGACTCTGTCAAGGGGACCCTGACACAGAGGTGCACAGGAGCACACGCCCGGTGGCTGCCACAGACACTTGGAACCCATGAGCTTTCCCTGCACGTGCCCGCGTCCTCTTGGGTTGGCCGAAAATTTCGTTCAGGTGTTGCACAAGCTGGTTTGGAAAACAGCTTTTCAGCCATCCCAATAGATCTGTGCTCTACCGTGTTCTCCAGTTTGCTGGGCTGGAGCCAGCCTAGACTTCCCTGCCGTCAGCTTCGCCCCCACCCATCACCCCTAACTCTGCCCCCTCACCCCCCACCTCTGCCGGATCACACCGCCTGGATCTTTGGGCATCAAGCAGCTCCCTGCAGGCTCCCAGCCCCCACCTGCCTCTGCAAGTCCACCAGCGCCTGCAAGGAGAGCAGTCTCAGCAGAAACCTGGGCAAGCCGCTCGCCCTCCTAATCCTGTGGCCGCAATTCTGGCGGCTCCCAGCTGAACCTCCACCTGCCCTGTTGCTGCCCTCCAGCCCCTCTTCCCTCCGCCCCACTTCCGCCCTTGGAAACAGCTTCCTGTGGGCATCTGCTGTCCTCTGCGTGTGGCTGGGCGATCTCCTACCATCCTGGATGCGGGAGCCCTGGGCTCGGCCCTGTCCCTCCCCGGCAGACGATGCCAACTGTGAGTCTAAGAGCATGTGTGTGTGCCAGGTTGCTTCAGTCATGTCCGACTCTTTGCGACCCCATGGACTGTAGCCCACCAGGCTTCTCTGTCCATGGGATTCTCCAGGCAAGAATACTGGAGTAGGTTGCCCTGACCTCCTCCAGGGGACCTTCCCGACTCAGGGATCAAACCCACATCTCTTAAGTATCCTGCATTGGCAGGCAGGTTCCTTACCACTAGCACCACCCGGGAAGCCAGAGAGCAGGACATGGCTAACGCTCCCTGTCCTCCCAGAGCCTGGTGCAGCGCCTGGCACACCTGCTGGGGGCCCTTCGGAGCCGGAGTGGGGAATGAGTCAACCCGCTGTGCCGGGACTCTGCCTTCCGGAAGCCCAGCCAAGGGCAATGCCCTGCACGAAAAGCTTTACACACGTTCCTGTTTAAAATGTTGGAAGCAGGGACTTTCCTGGTGGCCCAGTGGTTAAGAATCCGCCTGCCGATGTAGGGGACACAGGTCTGATTCTTGGTCCAGGAAGACCCCATGTGCCATAGAGCAATTAAGCCCGTGCGCCACAGCTCCCGCGGCCACAGGCTCCAGGGTCCATGCTCACAGCAGGAGAGGCCGCCCTGAGATGACTGTGCAGCCGGGCGGGAGCCCTGCTCCCCACAGCTCAGAAAGCCGGCACGCAGCAACCCAGACCTCGTGAGGCCAGAAATAAGTGAGTAAAAAAAGTTGAAAGCATAAAAACAATCTAAATATTGACCAATAGGGTTAACTGATTTAGACTAGAAATAAATAATTGGAATATTGGGCTGATTTGAAAAAAAGTGTGCTTACAAATAACAATCATACAGAAAATGTTTGTTATGTTGTTAAGGAAAAATAAATATGCAGAGTCTATGCTCAAAACTACGCTGGAAAAGACTGAAAGGAGACAAAGACTGCAGTCGCCACCGGAGCCGAGGAGGATGGCTCCTTCATCTTTCCCTGCAGTGAACACGTCCTAACTGTTTATTAGGGACCCCCAAAGGCAAATAGAAACACTGACAGAAAAGCTAAAAATAAAAAAGATAAACTCTAACATGAAAAGCTATTTTGGCCACAATGAAAGTACCCATCTCAGAGGATTCGGTGTGCTCGGCCAGGAGGCTGAGAGCGGCAGTCGTATGTGAGTTTTATTTGAGGCTAGAAGGAGATTGAGAGGATCAAGGTATAATTTAAGGCAAAAAAAAATTAAGGCAGAGTAGCCAAGATCATTATGAAGTGAAGAATGGTGGTCTCAGCTCAGTCTAGTTATGAAATATTGACCAAGAAGTTCATGATTCAAAATGTTAAGGAGAAAAACATAATCAGATCTAAAAATACAATCTATAAGGCAAAGAAAAAAATACATGTACAACTGGGACTTTATATTCTTCATGTCACTAGCAACCTTCTTTCTGGATGTTAATGGGAACATTTCAACGGGGGGTTAGGTGCGATGCAAGTATTGAGCTCTAAGAGAAAACCCCAGGAAGACAGTCTAGTAAGCCACGGCGCTCCTTGCGCCACAGGGGGGCTGGAGGCTGGCGTGGAGGGCATCAGGCTCCTCTCGGTCCTGGCCCCTGTGTGTGCTCTCAGTCCTCATGGCTCCCCGAGGCTGCTGGATCTCTGCGCGCTGTGCTCGGTTCCAGGCAGGAGGACATGAAAGGGCAGAGGGCAGGCAGCTGGGTTGGTAAAGGCCCCACGGTGTGCTGTACTGAGGAGTGGGCAAGAGCGGGGCAGAGGGAACCAAAGCCGCGTAAGGCCCATCCTTAGGCTGGGTGCCCTTCCGTGATGCACCTCCCGAAGGTGGGGAGCCAGAACATTTACCTGCTGGCTCCTGGCCCTAGCTGGTTGAGGGCCACCCCAGGAGGGCTCACCCCTTGCCCTTCAGAGCGTCTCACGCGAGGGCTGAGAGTGGAGTGAAGAAGCAAGTCCCCTCAGGAGCACCCAGCTGGCCACAGCCAAGCTCAGGACCCCTGCACGGGCTTCTGATCCTTCACAGCTGAGCAGCCATCCTGACATTCTCAAAAGAAGCACTGAGAGCAAAACCCCCTGAGGGGCCTCCAGGTACCAGCCTGCCCCAGGCTGAGGGTGGCTGAGAGGCAAATGGTGCCCCTAAAGACAGGCCATTGGGGGCACGGCGTTGGTGCTGAGCACAGCAGTGGTACCGGGACCCCGTTCCTGAGACAATGCCCTGAGCTGGCCTCACCTGGTGTGCAAGTGTGAGGTGCGTGTGAACCGGGAGCTGCTGCCCAGCGTAGGTCTCCCCTCCGATGCGTCCCCGCTCCGGCCTGGGCCTCGTGTTCTGGAATTGGCACAGGACCTGGCACACAGGCCCGTCTCCGGCCCTGGCTCTGCCTTGTGGCAGCATCTGGAGTCCACAGTCAGCGGCACCGAGTCCCACGCCCTCTCGCCGCGAGTGAAGTGCAGCTTCGCAGGGAGGAGGACAGAACAATTCAGCCCTAAAAGCTGCCTCGGCAATCACTGGGGTTGATGACAAGACAACTTTGATTTTGTTTATTTCCTTTGTGCAAATTTAGAGCAGACAAGAGCGGCCAGTTCCCAGCATCCGCCTGGCAGGAAGGGGCCTGGCTCCCACCCTGTGTAGACAACCCCCTCGGCGGAAGCAGCTCACCACACTCACACTCCACCGCGCGCAGAGAACCCGAACCCCGGGAGCAGGAGCCCCTGTGCTCCCCGTCCCTGCCCCGGGCTGGCTCTGCTGGTGGTGAGCTGACCTCTTCTCTTGCTCCCTGGGCCCCAACCACCTAGAGATCCACTTCTGGGCAAGACAGGAGGCTGGACTGAGGGTCCCTCCAGGCTGGAGGGGGCTGTGGTCCCCAGAGACCCAGGTGCCCCCCTTGGGAAGGTGGGCTCTGGACACCCAACTGATGAGGCCGCTCACGCCACAGTGTTGTAGGGTCTGCAAGATGGGGGGAAGTTTGCACCCTTGCCGAGGGACCTGGGCCCAGGTAGAGACTGCCCCCCAGGGCCCTGCCATCTCGGACCCTCCCCAACCCCGGGTCCCTCTGCCTCTGCTCCCCCTCCCTGGGTCTGTTCCTCTGGGCAGAGGGACTCCGCTCGTCCTCCTGGCGGGGTGGGGGTGGGGCGGCGGGGCAGGCTTGCCTTGGCCCCCGGGGCTGTGACCACCTGAGGTGGGGGGTCTCCACGCAAAGGAGCCCAGGAGGCTGGGGGCACAAATGCGTGCCTCCTCCCTCTGCTACTGCTGCCCCCTTGGCAGGCCAGGGGTCGGGGGACTGGCGGGACCCTCCAGACGTCCCGGGTGGTGTGCAGGTATGACGAAGGTCAGGGTCAGATGCAGGAGTCACGGTGAGTACAGACCCCGGTGGGGGGCAGGCACGCCCACCTGGTTGTCAGGCCCCCCTCAGAGTGAGCTGCAGGCCCTGCCTGGGTACCCTAACCAGGACGCATGACTTCAGGGACAACATTCAGAGAAGAGGCGGAATTCATTCTATTCCATGGAGATGGCCCCTTTTGCTACCCCTTCTGGCCATTTGGGGGACAAGCAAGCACCTGAGCAAAGAGGGACAATGGGAAGGTGAGGGGAGGGTGGTCTCCCTGCGGTCGTGGTCAAGGTCACGGGGTGGGGGGAGGGGGAGGTGGTATCGGGACCCCTCCTTTCCTTCCCACCGCCTGAGGGGAAACCGCGGCACCCACTGCCTGCTGTTCTGTTCATCCCAACACAAGCAGCTCCTGGCAGAGGGGCCTGGGCTCCCTGAGGAAGCCGCTTAGGGGCGTGGATGGTCTTAGGCTCACAGGGAAGGGCTGTTGCATTTTTTTTTAGTTTCTGACCGTGCGGAGGCTGCGTTGCTCTGCAGGATTCTCTCTGGTTGTGGCGAGGGCGGGCTCCTCCGTCGCTGCGGCGCCCGGTTTCCCGCTGCCGCGGCTTCTCCTGCTGCAGAGCACACGCGGCAGGGTGCGGGCTCAGGAGCCGTGGCTCAGCTGCCCCGTGGCAAGTGGGATCTTTCCGGACCAGGGATCGAACCCACGTCTCCTGCATTGCCTGGTGAATTCTTTACCATTGAGCCACCAAGGAAGCCCAGAGCTGCTTTTCAAATCAACAGCAGCAGAGCGGGGGCATTTTGGACAGCATCTGGGGCCATTAAATGCGTGAATAACGTGTGAGTGTGCGTCTGGGTCGGGTGTGCATACCGGTGCCTGTATGAAGAGGGGGCAGCGCACTAACACAGCTACAATGATGAGAAACAAGCTTTTCTGCTCTCAAAGCATCACAGCAAGCCCTGCGTGGAGGGGAGGGGAGGGGAGGGGAGAGCCTCACGCACACGCGTGAGTGCCCTGCCTCAGGTCTCGGCAGACAGGGAGGCAGCCCTGACTGCTTCAGCTACTACCTCAGCCCACAGTTATGCTTCCGTGGGACCAAGGACTCTTCCTTTGTGGCATTTATAACGGGTAAATTTTTTAATGATATAACTGACACAGTCATGATTAAGTTTTCATTTCCATTGAACTATAAAATCTTTTGTTTTGTTCAGTTGCTCAGTCATGTCTGACTCTGCAGCCCCATGGACTGCAGCACACCAGGCTTCCCTGTCCATCACTGACTCCCGGAACTTGCTCAAACTCATGTCCATTGAGTTGGTGATGCCATCCAACCACCTCATCCTCTGTTGTCCCCTTCTCCTGCCTTCAATCTTTCCCAGCATCAGGGTCTTTTCTGATGGGTCAGCTCTTTGCATCACGTGGCCAAAGTATTGGAGCTTTAGCCTCAGCATCGGTCCTTCCAACGAACACCCAGGACTTCCTTTAGGGTGGACTGATCTCCTTTAGGATGGACTGGTTGGATCTCCTTGCGGTCCAAGGGACTCTCAAGAATCTTCTCCAACACCACAGTTTAAAAGCATCAATTCTTTGGCCCTCGGCCTTCTTTATAGTCCAACTCTCACATCCATACACGACTACTGGAAAAACCATAGCTTTGACTAGGCGGGCCCTTGTCAGTAAAGTAACATCTATACTCTTTAATATGCTGTCTAGCTTGGATCATGGGATTCCCTGGTGGCTTAGATGGTAAAGCGTCTGCCCGAAATGCGGGAGACTCGGGTTTGATCCTTGGGTCGGGAAGATGCCCTGGAGAAGAAGATCGCAACCCACTCCAGTATTCTCGCCTAGAAAATCCCATGGATGGAGGAGCCTCATGGGCTACAGTCCCTGGGGTCGCAAAGAGTTGGACACGACTGAGCGACTCCACTTTCACTTTCTCTAGGTTGGTCATAGCTGTTCTTCCACGGAGAAAGCATCGTTTAATTTCACAGCTGCAGTCACCATCTGCAGTGATTTTGGAACCCAAGAAAGTAAAGTCTGTCCCTGTTTCCATCGTTTCCCCATCTCTTTGCCATGAAGTGATGGGACTGGACTCCACGGTCTTCGCTGTTTTGAGTGTTTTAAGCCGGCTTTTCCGCCCTCCCCTTTCACTGTCATCAGGAGGCTCCTAGTTCCTCTCCGCTTTCTGCCGTAAGGTGTGTCCTGAGCACACAAGCCTCAAGCGTGCAGCTTCAGTGCTTCATGCACGTGTGCACACACCTCAGCCCTTAGTCAAGGGGGGAGCTGCAGCAGCACCTGACGGTTCTCTCCTGTTGCACCCAGTCAGTTCCCACACCCCGAAACCTGGGCAGTCTAGGTGTCTTTGCACTGAACTCCACTCTGTCTGTGTGCTCAGGCCGGGTGCTCACCTCCTTTGCTAGTCACTAAACACCACGAGAGCGGGGCTTCCCTGGTGACCCAGCGGCCAAGCCTTCACTCTCCCAGCGCAAGCGTCCTGGGTTCGAGCCCTGGTGCAGGAACTAGATCTGCGTGGTAAAACCAAGAGTTCAAACGACATAAAGATCCCTCGCACAATGAAGGTCCTGCGTGCTGCGACTATGATCCAGTGCAACCAAATAAATAAATGTTCAATAAGACGACACCCACAGGAGCAGGGCTGAGTCCCCTCTTTTGATCCGTGCCCCAGCCCTATGCCAGTGAAGGTCAGTGGGACTAATGAGGTGATGCTCACAACCCAGCTGGGCAACAAGGTGCCCGCAGGCTGTGCCTGAGTGTTGGCATCCGTTCACTCTTGCTGGAGTTTGGATGTGATACGGAGATCGTGCACCTGCTTCCACTCCTCTCTGTCCTCGTCCTGAAACCAAGGCACCCTGAGGTGCCTGCAGGCCCCCTGGAGGAGAGGGTGCAGGTGGCACGGGGTGGGCACGCCCAGAGCACGTGTGCACGTGGGTCCTCCCTAGGCAGCCTCAGAGGGGCAGTTCCGGGACGCAGTGGGATTTGGGCATGGCTAGTGCAGCGCCCAAGCCAGACAAGAAGTGACGGGTCACATGGAGAACACAGAAGGGGCCCCTGCACCTAGACACATGCCCTCCCCACATCCCGTCCACACGCCCAACCAGCGAGACTGCCTCTGGCTGCAAGTAACACACAAGCCAGTAGCCGTGGTTTCGGAGGCTGGTCTGTCTTCTCACACCATGAGCTCTGGAGGGACACGGCTGCGGACGCTGATTAGCATCCAGTGTCTGCTCAGGGCCAGCGATGACACAGCATCGTCCTCACCATCTCCAAGGATGATGCTGAACAAGACCCTGGGCTCCAGCAGATGCCCTGAGCTTTCTCTGACAAGGATCCTTGGTTAGACACCCTTCTCGGGCCAATCACTGGATTGTGAGTGGCTAAGACTGGCTACTCTCTCCTGGGACTAGGAGAGGCTGCACCTGAGAGGTCAAGGAGTCTCAGCCCACCAAGGAAAGGGTGGACTCCATCAGTAGAAAGAGAATGGCTGTCTGGTCTACCACGAAGACAGCACACCCACTTCGGGGTCCTGAGCACAGCACTCTTCTCATTCAACCATGAGGGAGCGGGGGGCCCTGACATCAGTACACACACAGGTGACCCCTGAGGGCTACACGCCGTTGTGCAGATGCATGCAGTGGGCAGTCAGGGGGCGCTTTCTTCAGAGAAGGTGCCAGATAGCATCAAGGATGGGCATCTTGGCCAGCTGCCAGGGCTAAGGGACGAGGGCATGGGGGAGGCATGGCAGGCCACTTGAGGAGTCTGGGTTCTGAGCACAACAGGAAGCCTGCAGTTCTGAGCAGACGGGGCCAAACCGGCACGTCTCTTAAGAGATTGCTTTGGTGGAGAATGGCTCCTGCGCTGGCAGAGGTGAAGCCGGGAGACCGCAAAGGCGCGTGCAGGCAGGCAGCTCGGAGCTTTGCAGGAGGCACTGGGGGCCGAGGGCAGGTCTCTGGAGCTGCTGCTGTGCCCTCCGAGTGCGGGGACCCCCAGCCCACGTCACCACGCCGGCTGACCGCTCCACCACGTAGGATGTGCAGCTCCTCACCCAACTTCAGACAGGCTTCTCAGAGCCAGGCAGGTCTGGCTCCTGTGCTTCGCCGCCGGGGAAAACCTGGCTCTTCCGGGTGCTGTGTTCTCAGGGTCTGCTCTCCGCCACTCTCTCGCCCCCTCCCCACCCTCCCCTGGCACACAGAAGCCCCTAGTGCTGCTCCGGTGAACGCTGTGCCCACACTTGCCACCACGCTTGTCTGCACTGATGCAAGCAATCACCAGGGGGAGGAGGGCGGCTATCTCTCGGGCTAGGCGACCTCAGGGAAGTCCCTGGACTCTCCATGCCTCAGGTTCCTCATGTGTAACAGGGAGAAACACACCTAGCTCAGGGCTCTCACAAGGATCGCAGGAATCATCACACAAGTGTCAGCTGGTGTTATTAGAGTTCTCGGGTACAAACCACCCCCACACCCCCACAGCACAGCCAGGAGCCCCAGACGGCCTCCGTCTGCGCCCTCAGGGCTGGAGCTCGGGGCAGTGGCAGCAGGACGGCCGCGGGATGCAGCTGGGCTGGCAGCAGACCTGCAGGGCGGGGTCCTCGCCCCGCGCCATCTGGCTGGGCCCGAAGGTCATGGCAGCATCAAACTGGGCCTTGAGCAGCTCAAGTTGCTTCATTGCCTGCAGCGCCTCTGGGGCGACTGCATCCACACCCTCCAGAAGGTTGTAGTTCTCACCAGGGTCCTCAGACAGGTCAAAGAGCAGCGGGGGCTCATGGGCAGTCAGAGGACTAGAGGCGTGGCAGGCAGGGTCCGCAGTGGTGTCGCTGTGGACAGAGCCTGGGGAGGGGTGCACATCTGTGCACAGGGCAGGGGTGCTGGGCTCTGGGGCTGGGCGGGGAGGGCAGGGCTGGGGGACAGGAGGTTACCCTGGGTAAAGAAGTGCGCCTTGTACTTCCCGCTCCGCACAGCAAAGACCCCTCGGACCTCATCCGGGTAAGCCGAGTAGAAGAAGAGGGTGTGCCGGGGGCTCTGGGGGCAGAGTCGGGGGGTCTGCACGTGCCCAGCACTGTCTGCTCCGTGCTGGGCCCTGGGTGTGCAGTCGCTCCCTGCCCACCCAGAAGCCCCCGGCCGGCACCACTAGGGTGCAGCTCGACAGAGGGTCCACCTGGCCCCAGGGACTTCAGGGGCTGCCCACACTCACTTCTGGGGAGGGTGAGTGGCTGGTGGGGGCGGGGGAAGGGAGGTCAGGATGGGGGTCGGGGGAGCTGTGGCTGTGTGCTCACGGGCCCTACCTTGCCTGTGCCCAACAGCAGGGGGCTGAGGTCAACGCCATCCAAGGTGATATTGGGCAGTTGGGCCCCTGCCAGGGCTGCCAGGGTGGGCAGCAGGTCCAGGGAGCTGGCCAGCTCATGGGTCACACCTGGGAATAGAGGGCTGTACAGTTACTCCATTCGTGATCAGGGCTGGGAAGATGGGACCAAGAGTCCAGGATCAGAAGGCCTGAAAACTGACCGGGAGCGATGTGACCGGGCCAGAAGGCCAAGGCGGGCTCTCGGACGCCCCCTTCGAAAGTGGTTCCCTTTCCGCATCGCAGGAGGCCAGAGCAGCCACCGTGGGACATCCGCATCGTCTCAGGTCTAGGACACACAGGGAGGACGTCAGCTATGAGGAGCCCAGGGTTTCCAGGTGGCCTCGGGGACCCCAGCCCCAGACCGATAAGTCACACATTTTGCGCAGGAATGGCCAGCACATGTCTGTCCACTCACTCCCTGTCCTCCTAAGACCAGCACCTCCACGTACTCACAGCTGCCAGCCTCCCACATGCACCTGGGTGTCACCATATATGGCCAACAACTCCCGAGACCCCCTTAGCCCACTAGGTTCTTGGCCAGCGTCAACATTGGAAGACCCAGGGCCCTGTGTGGGGTTGACCAGCAGCCCCTGCCCCTGCCGAGTACCCGTTGTCCGCAGTGAAGAAGACGAGTGTCTCTCCGAGCAGCCCCAGGTCCCCCACAGCTGTCATCAGGGCCCCCACAGCCGCATCCAGCTCCATCAGGGAGTCCCCAAATGGCCCTCGGCCTGAGTGCCCTGGAAAGCTCTGCCCACTGAACTGGGGGTAGTGGGTGTGCTGAGGATGGAGACTGGAGTTAGCACCAAGTGGGCATCATGGGGAGCCCGGGCGGGGGGGCCACGGTCACTCACATGGGAGGCATAGTACAGGAAGAACGGGCGGCCTTGGCGTTGGGCATCAGTCATGAGGTCACGGGCGAAAGCCACGTAGCGGGCCTCGAGTCCAGGCAGCCAAGGGGGCTGTGCCTCCACCGACAGGTTGGCCAGCAGGGGGATAGGGACCAGACCCTGGTCACAGATGCCTTCGCAGGGGGTGGCCGGCGGGAAGCAGGTCAGATTCTGGCAAGGGCCCTGAGGGAGCAGCTCCTTCAATGGTCTAGACTGTGGGGTGGGGCTCTGGGGTCAAAGGGAAGGACCCTGGTGGTTCCTACCTGGTCATGGGAGTACGGGATGCCCAGGAATCGATGGAAACCATGGTGGGGGGGCAGAAAGGCCCCCTCAGGCCCCACCCCAAGGTGCCACTTGCCAGCTATCCCTGTGAGGTAGCCTTGGGCAGCCAGGACCTCAGCCAAGGTCACCTCCTCCAGGGGCAGGCCCCCTCGGGAGCTGGGCTCCAGAACTCCAGGGTATAAGCCCATCCGAACTGGGAGTCGGCCGGTCAGGAGGGCAGCCCTACAGGGCAAGTCAGAGTCCACGCAACAGAGCAAAGCCAAGATGCACACAAGAAGGGGAGGGAGGAGAGAAACAGAGAGGCGTGAATTTCTCCATAGAGACAGAGGCCCTGCTCCTCCCTCTGCACTCCAGAGTGAATCTGGGAGGAACCAAACCGTCAGGGGTGAGGGCTCCCGGTTTCCTTCCTCACCGGGAGGGTGTGCACAGAGACACAGGCACATAGAAGTCTGTGAACCGAAGACCCCCTGCGGCCAACTGGTCCAGATTGGGGGTGGTGGAACTGGGGTGCCCATAGGAGCCCAGGTCCCCGTAGCCCAGGTCATCAGCAAAGATCAGCAGGATGTTAGGTGGGCTGGCAGCAGCCAGGCCTGCGGCCAAGGTCAGGGTGAGGGTCCACGGAGCCTCCATGGCTCACCGCACAGACAGGCCTGTAACAGAGACCCTGGGAGAGAAGGCAAACTGGCTCCCGCAAGCTCTAACCCGGAGACCCCAAATTTGAGCGCTACCCACTCCCCAAACCCGGACATTAACCTCCCCCAAGAACCCAGGCTCAGGCACTACCCTCCGCTGAAACCCCAGACCCAAATACTCCCCCGACGGAGACAACTCCTTTCCAGCTGCCTCGGCACCTGGAGACCCTCGACCCCAACAAAACCCAGGAGCCCGTGGCCCGGGATCTAACTCCCTGGAGACCCTAAAGGGCCAGGACACCTTCAGACTCTCAGGCGGAGATCTGACCTTCTTCTGCTAAAAGTCCCGCCTAGGCTAGTGGTCAGGGGGCAGAAGTCCCAGAACACTGACCCGAGTGGGCCCACGAAGCGGGACAAAAGCAGTTCAGGGCCGAGGAGGGGGCAAGTACGGGACACCGGGAAGCCGGGCCCTTCTCGGGCGCTTCCGCCTCGGCCCGGCCTGGCCCCGCCCCGGGCCCTGACCCGTGCCTCCCGCGCGGCCCGCCCCGGGGCGGGGCACGGCGCTAAGAGGGCGGAGCACGGCGCCGAGGGGCGGGGCACGGCACTGGAAGGGCGGGGCACGGTGCTGAGGGGCGGGGCACGGCGCTGGGAGGGGCGGGGCACGGTGCTGAGGGGCGGGGCACGGCGCTGGGAGGGGCGGGGCACGGTGCTGAGGGGCGGGGCACGGCGCTAGGAGGGGCGGGGCACGGTGCTGAGGGGCGGGGCACGGCGCTGGGAGGGGCGGGGCACGGTGCTGAGGGGCGGGGCACTGCGCTGGGAGGGGCGGGGTCTCGGCTGGGTTGCGGGCGGTGGCTGCGCCCGGGTTTGCGCCCGGAGGCCTTCGGCGCTGGAGGCGGGCGGCGCGTGAGGTGCGCGCAGGACGGATCCTAGTGTTGGCGCTCGGCGCGCTAGTGTTCCTTTAAGGCCCTGAGCCTGGAGAGTGTGGAATGAGCAAATCGAACCGGAAACCGTGGAGTCCGCGGGCTGCTGGCTTTTCCTACAATGCCATGTTTGGTGTTTTCTTGACACAGATCAAAAATTCTTTCCAACCTTTCCCCCTCCGTTCGTGTGTGTGTGGGTGTGGTGGGCCGTGTGTGTGTCTGTGTGTGTGGTGTATTTGTGGGCTGTGTGTGTGTGTGTGTGTGTGGTGGGGGTGTGATGGGGCGTTTGTGTGTGTCGGGGAAGGGGCTGGTGGGGCATCTGGAGGGCGGTGTCTTCTCTGCATCCGGGTCACACCAATGGGAAGGGCTCATCCAAAGAGATGACGGCCCTGGCTCCATCACTGGACAGCCTTGTTCGAATGACTTCACGGTTTTGGTCCCCAGATTGTTTAGCTGTTTCCAAGTAAGAGAGCGCCCCACGAGGCGGTTAGGCGGGTATCTTACTAAGTGCAACTAAACACCCCAAGGTCAGCGCCTCCCGGAGAGTGCCTCCCCACAGCAGCTCCCGTAGGACATCTCTTCTCTGGAACCAACCTTCCCCCCCCCCCCGCCCCCCGGGGGGTAGCTCTCTGGCCTCAGGCTCTCCAACAGGGTCGGGACCTCAGGACCAGCAGCATGGGCTGCTGTTGCGGAGGGTTTCTCATAGTTCCTGCCCCTGGAGCCAGCGGGAGCATGGACAGGGTCCTTGAAAGGCCGCTGGTCCCTGGGGTGGGGCCAAGACACAGCTTCCACTGAAGCCCAGCTGCGGAG
Source organism: Budorcas taxicolor (assembly GCF_023091745.1). Classification (NCBI taxonomy): domain Eukaryota; kingdom Metazoa; phylum Chordata; class Mammalia; order Artiodactyla; family Bovidae; genus Budorcas; species Budorcas taxicolor. The sequence goes on from NC_068914.1 coordinate 163,581,549, forward strand.
CTGGCATTTTCCTGGTGAAAGATGAAAGCTAAGACTAGCGGCAGTACCAAGGAGCAAAATTTGAGGGGCAGGGATCTCCCTGAGACAGGGCTGGGCTCCAGGCTGCTGCTGGCCTCGTTGGGAATGGGAGGGGCTCCTGTGAACCTTCCCCTTGGTGTCACACTCCAGGATGGGTTCTGTGCCTGTGCGTGGGAGCAGGATGGGGTGGGTGGCCAGGACAGAAAGTTTTTCCATGGCCCAGAAATCTTTGAACCTGTAATTGGAACTATCACAGCTGGTTGGTGCTGTGAATTGGAGTTTAAAAGGAATCAGCCAAAGGCCCTTTCTTCCCTTTCTGCTGCAAGCTGGGAAGTACCCTTATTCTCCAGGAGAGCCGGCCTGCGGCTGTAATGTTATGCAAATGGCCGGCACTTTCCCCTGCAGACTCTGGAGGTTGCTCAGGCGTGTGCCCACGGCAGGCAGCCCTGACCTCTGGGTGGGGAGAGGGCGCGTGTGCCTCCATCTGTGTCTGTTCAAAGCTGAGCTCTGTGGGCATCCGAGTCTTTCCGCGATTGTGGGCCTTCCTTGGCATTGCTGTGGGAGCCGGCAGGAGGGTCAGTTTGGGACAGAGCCCCAGTGGGAGGCAGCCTGCCAGGGTGCGGGAAGTGGCTCTGGACACTGTTAATTTGGAACTAACACCCACAGTTAAGAGAGAGGCCTTGTGAGCGGTGCTGGTCTGGTCTTTCTACACCTCGAACAAGGGAGGGGCCTCCATTTCCTGGGCCTGCTGGGGGCTGCTGCAGCGCTCGGCCCATTTGAAGGTATTCTGTGGTGATCCCTGGGAATGGCTGATGTCACGGATCCAGGACACCAAGGGCCCTGTGTGCACGCCTCCACTTACCCCCTTGGATCTGCTCCCTCCTCTTTGACCTCAACAACCATTATTCCTAACCCCAGGATACTGGAGGCAAAAGATCCTAAATCAGTCAGGCCTAACAGAGAGCAGGTTCTGGATTCAGACCCAGGGGCTCGGATGATGCCGACTGTGCTCAGGGAGCAGGTTCTGGATTCAGATCCAGGGGCTCGGATGATGCTGACTGTGCTCTGGTTTTTTAAGCCAGGGTTCACGGCAGCCCATGTGAATGAAGCCAAGCTGCCGGAAACCTCTTTGGTTTAATAGAGAAAAGGCGCCCAGAGACAGAGAGAGAAAGAAGTGTGTTGTGCGTGACCTGGTCAGGTGTCCCCAGCTGTCCTGGGTGAGGGTCTGGAGGACTCCCTCTCTGAGACAGTGAGCTGCACTCCGGAGTCGAGAGGGGAGCAGCGGCGCGCTTTAGACTCCGGGGAGCTGGGTACTAGCAGAGGCCGCAGCGCCAGGCGGAATGGCTTGGCCTCAGAGATTTTTGGCTCCCTGGCCATAGAGTCATCCTCCAGGACAGAAACAGAGGGTAGTGGCAGCGGGGGTGGTGGTGGAAAGACCCTAGGTTTCGGGAACGTGGCCCAGACTTGACTCACAATGCAGCTCCTCTTCCAATTCCTGGACATGAGTCACTCACGGACCTGGAGCTGCCAGAGGGAAAGACCTGGCGGAAACACCCAAGGCTGTACTAAGTCTTCTCCCTGGCCTCCCTTGAGGGAGGCATGGCCTTCAGCCAGGACGGCCATGCTCTAGGGGATGGGACAGTCAGGCTTTCGGGGGCTGTTGGCCACTAATTCTGAGTGAATACCACTGCCCAGACATTCTGATGCCCCCATAGTCCACGGATCGGAGAGGGCTTTGGAGGCCACACAAGACAAGCGTATGGGGCCACAGTCCATCTCGTCATGGAGGCAGTGATTCTGTGGATTTATTTTGTCTTAATTTCCCTGCTTCTTAAGCATATCATTCTAGCAGATGTATTGAGCAGCAGGCCAGTGCGGCACTGCCTGCTGACCTAGGCAGGGACTCAGGGTAGTGAGCCCAAAGCGAGGCCCCTGGGGTTCCCCTCCTGTGACAGTTGAAGGAACACTAGCTACCTTAACAGGTAAACCCCCACATCTCAGTGACTCAACACAACAGATGTTTACTTCTTGCTCACAGAAAATCCAGTTTGCAACATAAGCAGAAATAGGGGTGGGTGAGTCTCTGCTCCATGTAGGCATTTAGGGACCCATAGAAGAGGAAGTAGGGGCTTCCCTGGTAGCTGAGGAGCTGCTGCCATTTTTGACTCATGGGTTTAAGACCATCCTGGATGCAGCAGGCTGAGCAAAGAGCAGGCAGGAGAAGAAGGAGGCATTTACCGACCGCCTCCTAGGCCTGGAGTGGCCGCGGTTCCAGAACTCTTGACTTGGCCCTACCTAGATGCCAAAGGGGCTGGGAAATGCAGACTCAGAGGGGTGGTCTGTTGGAGTCAGCAGGTGGGATGTCAGCCTTCGGACATCTCAGTTTGCTGAATGTGGCAGAAAGCAAATCCCTGGGGACTAGTTCTGCGGCGCTGCTGAGGGAGAGTGTATCTCCAGGAGCTGAGGCCGGACGCTTCTTTCAGTGCTTCCGATGACTTTGCAGGCAACAACTCCATGTGCCAAATCCCTTTCAGCTCAAAGCAGTCGTACATGGGTCCATACTCTATACCTAAACCCTGACTTTTACAGTTAGGGGGCTGAGAGGTCGAGGAACTGGGAGGCCAGAGAGTGAGGGATCCCTTGGAGAGACAGGGATGCTGTCAGAACGCGGGGTGAGCAGACAGCCTGTCGCCACAGTTCCCAGTGAGGGGAGGACACGGTTGGCCAAGGGGGGCTGTTTGACCACTGCTCTGTGCCTAGTGCCTCATCCTCATACTTCGGTGAGTATGTTTGTGAGTAAAACACATTTTAAATGCAGGATGTCCTTTGGTTCATTTATTCGTTCATTAATATCTGTCCAACCATCATTAAGCATTTCTGTGTGCTGACTACTGTGACTGAATACGAAAAGCAGGTTTCCAACGACACAGTCGGAAACGCCTCTGTTGTGAAACACTCGGAAATGCTGCTGCTGCTGTTCAGCCGCTCAGTGTGTCCCACTCTCTGCGACCCCCTGGACTGCAGCACGCCAGGCCTCCCTGTCGTTCACTGTCTCCCAGAGCCTGCTCAAACTCATGTCCATTGAGTCGGTGATGCATCCAACCATCTCATCCTCTGACTCCTCCTTCTCCTCCTGCCCGCAATCTTTCCCAGCATCAGGGTCTTCTCCAGTGAGTCAGCTCTATGCATTAGGTGGCCGAAATATTGGAGCTTCAACTTCAGCATCAGTCCTTCCAAAGAGTACTCAGGGTTGATTTCCTTTCGGATTAACTGGTTTGATCTCCTTGCTGTCCAAGGGACTCTCTTCTCCAGCACCACAGTTCGAAAACATCTATTCTATGGTGCTCAGCCTTCATTATGGTCCAACTCTCACACCTGTACACTGGAAAAACCATAGCTCTGACTATATGGACCTTTGTCAGCAAAGTGATGTCTCTGGTTTTTTTTTTTTTTTTTTTAGGCTTCCCCCAGTGGTTCAGACAGTAAAGAATCTGCCTGCAACGCAGGAGACCCGGGTTTGATCCATGGGTGGGGAAGATCCCCTGGAGAAGGAAATGGCAGGCCACTTGAGTATTCTTGCTTGAAGAATTCCATGGACAGAGAAGCCTGGCAGGCTACAGTTCATGGTGTTGCGAAGAGTTGGACGTGACTGAGTGACTAATACTTTCACTTTCACCACTTTTTAATACTCTGTCTAGGTTTGGCATAGCTTTTTTCCCAAAGAGCAAACATCTTTAATTTCATGGCTGCAGTCACCATCTGACATGACTTTGGAGCCCAACAAAATAAAATCTGTCACTGTTTCCATTTTTTCCCCATCTATTTGTCATGAAGTGATGGAAAGGGATGCCATGATCTTAGTGTTCTGAATGTTGAATATCAAGCCAGCTTTTTCACTCTTCTCTTTCACCTTCATCAAGAGGCTCTTTAGAGTCTCTGCTTTCTGCCATTAGGGTGGTATCATTTGCATATCTGAGGTTGTTGATATTTCTCCCGGCAATCTTGATGCCAGCTTGTGGCTCATCCAGCCGGGCATTTCGCATGATGTACTCTACATAGAAATTAAATAAGCAGGGTGACAATATACAGCCCTGACATACTCCTTTCCCAGTTTGGAACCAGACTGTTGTTCCATGTCTGGTTCTAACTGTTGCTTCTTGACCGGCATACAGGTTTCTCAGAAGGTAGGTCAGGTGGTCTGGGATTCCCAGCTCTTTCAGAATTTTCCAGTTTGTCGCAATCTACACACTCAAAGGCTTTAGCATAGTCAACGAAGCAGAAGTAGATGTTTTTCTGGAATTCTCTTGCTTTTTGTATGATCCAATGGAGGTTGTCAATTTGATCTCTGGTTCCTCTGCCTTCTCTAAATCCAACGTGTACACTGGAAGTTCTTGATTCACATACTGTTGAAGCCCAGCTTGAAGGATTTTGAGTATTACCTTGCTAGCATGTGAAATTGCAATGAGGAGTTCGTGACCTGAGCCACAGTCAGCTCCAGGTCTTGTTTATGCTGACTGTATAGAGCTTCTCCATCTTTGGCTGCAAAGAATGTAAACAATCTGATTTCGGTGTTGACCGTCTGGTGACGCCCATGTGTACAGCCCTCCCTTGTGCTGTTGGAAGACCAGCGTGCTATGTCCGCTGCATTCTCTTGGAAAAACTGTTAGCCTTTGCCCGGTTTTGTTTTGTACTCAAAGGCCACACTTGCCTGTTATTCCAGGTATCTCTTTTTTTTTCTGTTCAAAATTATCTTTTATTCAAGTATAATTAATTTGCAATGTTTTAGGTGTACAGCAGATTGATTCAGTTGTAACACACACAGACACATATATACGCGTGTATGTTGTTGTTATGTGGTCATTCAGTCATATCCAGCTCTTTTGTGATTCCGTGGACTGAAGCCCACCGGGCTCCTCTGTCCATTTCCCAGGCAAGAATACGGGAGTGCATTGCCGTGCCCTCCTCCATCCAGGTATCTCTTGACATCCTACTTTTGCATTCCCATACCCTGTAATGATTTTTTGGTGTTGGTTCTAGACGGTCTTGGAGGTCTTCACACAACTAGCTTTCTGGTTCTATTAGAATGTGTTCACTAGGCACCAGGTACACGGTGAGCATGTCACACCCACGCGCTCTCCTAACCTGCACCAGGGCCCAGGGGGAGCTCGAGCCGCCTCGTCAGCCCCAAAGCAGGAGCCTGGCATGTGGCCTGAAGGCGGGAGGGAATGCAGCACGTCCTACCATTGTCCCTAACATACCAGAGCTCACAGGCAGGCAGAGTGAAGCCAGGAAGTTTTCTCTGGTGGCTGAGCCGGGATGCCAGCTCAGGCCCTGCCCTAAGGCCAGCCCTTCCACCTCTCCTGCAGCCACGCTCCCTTTTAGAGAGGACTTTCCCTCCTCCTTTGTGTGGACTTTCAGGTAGCCTTGGCTCTTGAAGCCAAAAGAAAGAAAAGCAGATTTCAGGGACCAAGTCTGGAGATTCAAAGCCTCTTCAGAACCCTCCTCGTCTCCCACGTCTATTTTCCTCCCAGGGTTGCTTTTTCCCAAGGCTGCGATCTTGGTCACTAGCGTCTATCGAGCTTCATTTCTCCATGTGTCCCAAGCGTGGAGAAAGGGTTTCTTCCCTCAGTTACGAGCCTTAGCCTCCAGAATAGGATTCTCATCGGCCCTGTTTGGGTTACACACCCACTATGGTGTTCCAAGCCCTGGCTTCTCCACTGACTCGCCACGTGCGACTTCGGACAAGGTGAGTTGCTTCTAATTTGCTCTGTCTCCTCATCCGTTACGTGAGGACAGTAATGGGCTGGCTCAGTGATGTAGTGATGACTGAATGAGTCCGTACATGTCATACACTTGGGATGCCATACAGCGCTCAAAAATCTGGGGCGTAATCTATCTTCATAATTATCACTATATATTTCTCTTTTACTTGAGCAATTTTCATAAAGCTCTGTGGTGGTCTCTCTGTGAAGAAGTCTCCATGTTAAGTTGCAGCCGCTGTTGGTCCCCCAAGTTTGGAGTCTAAATTATATTACCCTTTGTCGTCCCCGGGACCACCAAGCCAAGAAATTAACAGGACACAATTCCTGGGCTAGTCATACTCCTCTGAGGAACACATCTAGGCTTCCCAGGCCCAGTTGAGTTCATAACCCCAAGTCACAAAACTGTCACAGAAAGAACCTACAGTCCCCCTGCAGTGAGTGAGTTGGGAGATACTACAAACGCGATTAGACCACCAAAAATTCACATATGTGAACTATTGACTAGAACTTTAAAGTAAATGTTTTAAAAATAATTAAAGACAAAAGAAATCTAAACATTGCATTAAATAAAAAGAAAAAGTCAATATAAAGAAAGAAGAAGCAGATTTGATAATGTACCAAATACGGCTTGCAGAAATAAAATTTATGGCCACTGAAATTTAAAATTCTATGGAGGGGAAATTAAACCTATGGATAAGATCAATAACAGATTAAACTCAAACAAAATCAGTGAGGTGGAAACCAGAAGTAGAAAAATTACCCAGAATACAGCACACAGAGAGAAAAATCTTCCAAGTATTGAGAGAAAGATATTTTGTCAATTTAGCATCCTACACTGGCTAAATTATCACTCAAAATAAGGGTGAAATAAGACACTTCAAAGTCACTACTTTGTCACTACTTTCAGGAAGAAGAGAATTCAAGGCAGAAGGAAAGTGAGTGAAGAGTGGGTTGACATGTGGCTCCAGGAGCAGCCACAACAGCTTCGCTGGAGGCAGAACAATGTGGACAGAGGCCCGAGGCTGAGGCTGAGCCCCCTCTAGTGCAGGGAAGGGGGAGGGGGACAGCCCTTACTTTGGGCTTTGTTAATCCCGCGTGTTCCGAATCTCAGTGTATTTATGCAAATGATAGAAAGAATGTTTAACTCCAAAAACCAAGGGGGTTGAGGGAAAGAGGAATAAAGGCAGCCCGAGCCCAAAGGGGGGAGAGAGCAGCACAGACGAGCGAGCAAAGAGTATCGGCTGACAACACGGAACAAAGGCAAGAGTCGGGTAAGACATGCCCACAGGCGTCGTGAAGCCCCATTAACCATCAGTTTAGAAAAGGGCTGCACACACTATTTACCAGAAGCACGTCTAAGGGTATGAAATGTAGAAAGAATAGAAGGAGAATGAGGGGAAAAGATATATGAGGCCAATACTCACAAAATAGTGCTATGCCTAGACTAGATATCGAAAAAAAACTAAGGCAAAAAGCATCATTAAGAATAAATAAGGCACCATGTAATGATAAAAGGAATAACTTATCAGAAAGCTATAATAATTCTGAATCCGTTAGCATTAAAAGAAAGCCTGAAAAGACATATAAATCCCAAACTGGCAAAATTTCATGGAGAGGCTGCTAAAGTGGGATTTTATCCCACTTCTTTTAGTAATTTATAAATCAAGCAAAGCGAACATTAGAAAAGACAGAATATTTGAATAATACAATTAATAAACGATACGGTGGAGGTATAATTTTATGTGTGTGTATATTGTTGGAGATACACACACACACACACACACATCTCCTTGCATCCAACAATTCCTATTGAACCACATACATGGCAACAAAAAAGTCTTTGTAAAATTAGAATTATTCAAATATACTCAAATATATTGATATTTGTATTTTTTATGTTATTTTTTATTTTTTTACAAATAAATTATATTTGTATTTGTACTCAAATATACTCAAAGATCAGTATTCTGCAGATCATCTTCTCTGACCATAATACAATAAAAAAAGAAATCAGTAGCTAAGGCGAGTCCTTCCTCAAAAATAAATAAATAAATAAAAAGAAAGAAACCTAGTATACATTTGAAAGCTTGAGGTAGCGTACTTTCCAGTAACCCCTAAGGCAAACTAATCAGCCCTGGGATTTCTTTGGAAGGAATGATGCTAAAGCTGAAGCTCCAGTACTTAGGCCACCTCATGCGAATAGCTGACTCATTGGAAAAGGCTCTGATGCTGGCAGGGATTGGGGGCAGGAGGAGAAGGGGACGACAGAGGATGAGATGGCTGGATGGCATCACGGACTCGATGGACGTGAGTCTGAGTGAACTCTGGGAGTTGGTGATGGACGGGGAGGCCTGGCGTGCTGCGATTCATGGGGCTGCGAAGAGTCGCACACGACTGAGCGACTGAACTGAACTGAACTGAACTGAAAGGCCAACAATACAATGGATATTAGAAAATCAACAAGGTGAAATAAAAAATACTACTTATTAAGACTTAATGGAGGACTTCCCTGGTGGTCCATTGGCCAAGACTCCGAGTTCCCAATGCAGGGGCCTGGGTTCAATCCCTTCAGGGAACTAGATCCCACATGCCAGAACTAAGACCCGACCTAATGGACATAACTAAAGTGGAACTTGGAAATTTATAACCTTAAACACTGATTGTCAGAGAAAAGAAAGACTAAAAATTGAATTTGGTACCCAGCTGAAGAAATTAGAAGAAGGATCCTAACAACAATCAAAGCAGTAGAAAGAAAGAAACAGAAGACCAAATAGAAATAGATTAGCAGAATGGAAAGTTGATTCTTCCGAAGAAGATCTGTATTTCTAGAAGAATAAAACTTATCAGACTTGGGATGAAGTCGAACCTAAATATGCTGATAGATGTTAAATAACTTGAAGCAAACAAAAGACACACCTATCCAGCAACAGTGCACCAGGTCCAGACAGTCGGAATACTCAGGTGTTCTGCCCTACAAGCTGCTCTGAGTCTGGAGAGGGTCTGCCCTGAACAGACAAAGTTGGGTGTGAACAGTCTGAAGATGAACGTTCAGCAGTGTCCACTGAGCAGGGACTAAGCCCGGGGCCTCGGACACAGCAGTGAGCCAGATCCGGAAAGCTCCCACCCCACGAGAGTCTGCATCCGGGGGAAAGACAGGTCCTAGACCATAAGCAACGAGTGATTTCAGGGCAGGCAGACACTCGGGTGCTGTGAGTTGTGGGAGAGGCAGAGGAGGAGCACGGGCGGGGAGAGGGCCCTGGGGGAGGGCCAGACAGCAGGACGCCCCCACCCCCGCCCCGCAGGAGACACAGCAGGCCTGCGGGGTTTGCAGCAAGAGGGGGCTGTGGGCCAGGCCTCTGTAGGCGACTGCGAGGGAGGGAAAGGCTGGGATTTGGGTGAGGAAGTGGCCCAGGAGTGTGGAAGGAGGGCATGGTGAGGGAGGGGACGCAGCCTCACCAGGAAGGGCCGACAGGACGCCGCAGCTGGGGGTGCTCTGCCCACGCAGCGGGACGAGGGGTGCTTAGGCCCTTGAGGGTGCGGGCACAGACGGCCTCTGCAGTGGCTGGGGGCCTGGGGGGCCACGGAGCGGTGGGCAGTGTTCCACTGGAGGGGTCTGACCCTGTGCCAGGCACGTTCCGGACGCTTTGCCCACATGAGCTTCCACAGGCCCTGGGCTTCCAAACCTGTGTTGGGAGGAAGCGGGGATGGGAGAACCATGGCTCTTTCTGGAATCTTAGTCCTGACGGAAGGGCCATGGGGTCTGGGGGCTCCTGGCCTTCAAGGACTAAGACAGGAGGGCGGAGAGGCAGGGCTGGGCTGGGAGGTACGGAGGAGCCTGGGGTCTCTTCTTCGCAACCAAATAGCTTGTGCCTGGGCTTCCTGCTCCGTCACCCCACCAGGCTGCAGGGCCAGGAGGACATTCTGTGGGAAAGGTGCTTTTGGGGGTTGGGATTTTCACCGTTTGCCAGGGTGGCAGTGGGCTGGGGAGTGGTTCCAGCTTGGAATTTGTTCATCATGTGCCCATTCTTTGGGCCAGGTGCTCTGTGGACCTGGCCCTGGCAGGGCAGGCCCAGTTGAACCTGGAGACCAGGGATGTGTTGGTTGCTTCTGAGATGTGAGGCTTTCTCCTGAAAGCGCCGCATTCATGGTGCTGGGTGTATCAAGTACAGCGGTCCCCATGAGGGCATCTCGGTGGACAGGTGGGTGTCTGGCCACCCAGGTCAAGGGCAGGGTTGCAGGGAGAGCCCAGAGGCCTGGGGCTGCTCTGAGGCTGGTTGTGGGGAGATGCAGCCTCCTTCTTCAGTCCCATCACGACTCTGGTGGACGTGGCCGTGGCCTCACAGCTGCCACAGCGGGAGTGGGAGGGGCACGGGAAGGGGCAGCTCTGGGTGACTCAGGGAGGGGAGGCCAGGGGCAGGAAGACGGTGGAGACAGGGGGGCTGGGAAGCACTCGTTTCCTCTCCTAGGGCTGGGCCACATGCTTCCCAAGGTGCTTCCTGCAGATAAGTGGGCTTCCGGCAGCCCCTTCCTGCTCCCCCCCTTCCTCTACCCCTCCCATCCGCCCCAGCCTCTGGGGACCCTCAGCTCCCCCACTCAGGCTAGGCCAGTGGCCTTGGGAAGAGCCTGAACATCCTGGGGTCATACTCCTAGGCAAGGAGGGTCCGCCCAGGCCTGGGAAGAAAGCCGCAGCAGACTGCAGACAGCGCTGGACACACGCTCGGTGGGGTCAGTGGAGTCCTAGGAGGCAGAGATTTTTCCTGGAGGGGTGGTGGCTGGGGAGGGAGAGAGCCCGGTTTCCCTCAGGGGTCAGGGCTGGTCCTGGGGAAGTGGGTCTTGCTCTGGGGTGACCAGAGGCTGTTCCAGGGGCAGAGCGGTGGGTACTGCGGAGCTCTTTGGGGTGGGGACTTCTCCAACAGGGTGTCAAGAAATGGTCTGTGTGGGGGTAGGGTGCTTCCAGGATGTCGGGGAAGGGTAGGGAGGTTTTCTCTGTGTGTGTGTGTATGTGTGTGTGTGTGTGTGTGTGTAGGGGCGGGGGGCGGTTCATTCAAGTTTATTCCTGGGAGGCTCAGGGGATCCAGGGCTGCTCTTGGAGAAGGTGAGTGAGACTGGGGTATTTTCTACCAGGACCAGAAGTTGTCCCCAGGCTGGGTTGTTCTGTGAAGGTTAGCAAGTGTGTCTTGTGAGAAGGGGAGCGGCCATGGGGGTCAGAGCCTGTTCTCTGGGGAGGAGTCCAGCATGGTGGGGGAGCTTTGTGGGAGTCAGAAGCTGTTTCTCGGGAAATCAGGGCTATTTCAACGTGAAGGGGCGGCTGCTCTTTGCTTTTAAGAACCGTGAGGGCTCGGGTTTCCCAGCTCTGGGGTAGTTTTGTGAGGCTGACGAGTATTGGGGGGGGGGGGGGGAGCTGGCGCGCTCCAATGGGGCGGTGGTGCCTGAGCTAGGTTCTTTATTGCGCTCCCCTCTCCTCCGCCTACTCATCACCCCCTCCCGCGTTGCCACGACAACGCGTAAAACTAAAATTCACTTCCCGGGTGCAGGTGGAGACTAGTAGCGCCCCCTCCCCTAAGCCCTTCCTCTTAGGTCGCGGCCCCATCCTGTTGTCGCTAAGGTGACCGGGAGGGGGTGACCTGCGTCGGAGCTAGGCGAACCAGGGGACCTGGGGAGGGGGCTGGAGGAGCCGCGGGCCTGAGTCCGGAGCGAACTCCCCAAACTCGCCTAGGGATGCGGGAGCCGCCAGCCGCGCTGAACACAGTTCGGCGAGGTCCTAAGGGTTAAGTTGGAGGGTTAAATGGTTCTGGCGGTGGGAGAGACCCCAGGGCTCTGAGGTCCCTGCCGTCCCACCCCCAGGACTGGGACCGGGCTGGTCCCTGTCATCCCCGGGTCTTGAGCAGGGTGGGGAGAGGGGGTCGGTAGAGTGGGGAGAAGCCGCCACCCCCGGATATTAATTCTCCAGTTTTTCTCTCCCCTTCCTGCCCTCTCTCTGGTCCCAGTGCCCAAAGCGGCCCCCACCCCAGCTCCAAGACCCCCTCCTCGCCGCATCTTCCCCGGTGGTCCACGGATGCTCTTCCGCAGCCGAAGGGCGGCGCGGTCCTCGCTGCTCAGCCACTCCCCCCACACCGAGGCCTAGGAGTCCCCACACCCCCAGCACAGCCCCCAGGGTCCCCACCCTGCTGCGCGGCCCTCGCCCTTCTCACGGACCCCCCCCCTCCCCACCCCGGGACCCCAGACAGTCGCCTTCGCCCTCGCCGGCCCTGAGCGTCCCGGCCCCCGCCTCCGGCTCAGCCCCCTGCCACCCCCGCTTCCCTCCCGGCTCAGGCCCCCTCCCCCCGCCGCCCCCGCCCCCGGGGAAGGCAGGCGCCGAGCGGAGCCGGGGCCGATGCAGCTGAGCCGCGCCGCCGCCGCCGCCGCCGCTGCCGCCCCTGCGGAGCCCTCGGAGCCGCTGTCCCCGGCGCCGGCCCCGGCCCCGGCTCCCCCCGGCCCCCTCCCGCGCAGCGCGGCCGACGGGGCTCCGGTGGGGGGCCGGGGGGGGCCGGGGCGCGGCGAGGAGCCCCGGGGCGCCCAGCTCCCGGCCGCTAGCGGCCCCGGCCCGGGCGCGGGGATGGACGGCCCCGGGGCCAGCGCCGTGATCGTGCGCGTCGGCATCCCAGACCTGCAGCAAACGGTGAGCCTCGCCGCCCGGGTCCCGGCGGCACCCTCGCCCCGCTCTCGCGGGCCCCCCCCCGCGCTCCGCGAGCCGTGCGCCGGAGACCCCGGCCCCGGCCACTCGCCCCTCCCCCGCCGCCTCCACCCGGACCCTCCCCGCGGCCGGGCGGGGGCGGGGCCCGGGGAAGCACCGCCCCCGGGGCGAGGCCTCGCGAGCGGGGCGCGGAGGCGGGGGGCCGCGGCCCCCGCTCCCTCGCCGGGACGCGGGCGGCGCCCCGGGCCTGCGAGCCCCGCGCTGGCCGGGCGGCCGGATCGGCTCACGACCGCGCTCCGCTGCAGAAGTGCCTGCGCCTGGACCCGGCCGCGCCCGTTTGGGCCGCCAAGCAGCGCGTGCTCTGCGCCCTCAACCACAGCCTCCAGGACGCGCTCAACTACGGGCTCTTCCAGCCGCCCTCCCGGGGCCGCGCCGGCAAGTTCCTGGACGAGGAGCGGCTTCTGCAGGAATACCCGCCCAACCTGGACACGCCCCTGCCCTACCTGGAGGTGAGCAGCGGCCGGGGACGGGCAGAGCCCCCGAGCTCCAGAGGGCGCGGCAGCGAGGGGCACGAACGCGGGGAGTTAGTGCGTACGGGGCGAGTGAGTGAGCCGCGTGCAGGCGCGCGGTCAGCAGCACGTGCGGCGGGGTGTGAGCGGGCGTGACTGCCCAGAGCGCCGCGTGGAGTACGCCCGCCGCGGGCTGTGTGCACATGTGTGTCTCGTCTTCCTGCCGCCGCCCGTGCAGCTGTCCTAAGGACAGACTAAGCCTTCCTCGTTTGCTCACCTGTTCATGATGTAAAGGCTGTTGAGCACCCTGTGAGCAAGGGGACCACATCCAGTTTGGAGGTGGGGGTGGCAAGTGCAATGGGCTTTGGAACAAGCGTCATGTCGCTGAGCTCAGCTGACTGGGCCTCCCTGGTGGCACAGGCACAGGTAGGCACAGTTCTGTCCAGAGAGGGGCGTCTAGGAAAGTAGGCCTGGAACCTGGTCTTGGAAGAGGACTGAGGTTTCCAGGGAATCCTGGGAGTGGGGGTGAGACAGGAAGGGCACAGCAGGCAGAGGGACTGCTGGGCGTGCGGCACACCTGCCCTCGGTGCAGGTCGTGTCCATGGTGTGTGCATGGGCTGGAGAGGCCGGCGGCAGGAGCTTTGTTATGCGGTGATGAGCAGTGGGGCCCTGGCCACACAGCAGTGGGCAGTATGGGGTGATGAGCAGTGGGGCCCTGGCCACACAGCAGTGGGCAGGACTCCATTCCGTGCCTGCTTGCACTTACTCAGTCCAGGTGGGTGCCTTTTTCTGCCTTGTCTTTACCTGAGCAGTTTCGATACAAGAGGCGAGTTTATGCCCAGAACCTCATTGATGATAAGCAGTTTGCAAAGCTTCACACAAAGGTAAGGAGGCAGCCACAGCGAGGGTGCTCGAAGGTGATCTTCTGCACTCCCTCCAGTCCCCTCCCTGCCATGGCCCATGCTCCCCTAGCTCAGCCTTAGCCGGATATTGTGATGTCAAAAATGTCCTTGAAAAATTCCCTTCTTGAGGCCTTCCCCCTGTCCCCAGAATGGCCACCCCAGCCTGGTTGGGCTGGCCAGCTTTGGCTCAGTCTGCTTTCTCCTGTCATCAGGGAACCGGAGTGGGTGTTGGGGGCGACTAGAGGGCCGGATGCAGACTCCAGGCACCATGACTTTGGGGTGGTCGGTCTGGTGATGGGCTCCACTCAGGTCAGACTCTCGCTGACCCCTCTGGTGGGCCCCTGGCTACGGGGTGGAGTGCAGTAGGGTGCAGTGTCTCTGCGGGGGCGACGTGAGCAGATGTGGTTGTTGAGGGGAGCTGGGTTGGGGTGGGGAGAACAGGGCATCTGGGACTTAGTGGTCATCCAGTGCGAGGCACTTGAAATTAGGCATCTCATTATTTTTTTTTCCTGGGAGGAACTATTATTATCCCATTTCATAGATGAAGATACTGAGTCCCAGACAATTTAAGTGACTTGCTTACACCTCTGCATCCAGAGATGTTGGGGTTGAACCCAGATCTTCTGACTCTGGGGCCCTATTCCTAGGCCTACCTGTGGGGTATTTACTCCTGGGTACTGTTGCTAGGAGGGTCTGACCCCACATGCTCTTTGGGGGTCACCTCCCTGCCTCCTCTGAATGTAGGAGGGGCAGGGTAGGTACCCTGGCCCTTTCCATAGGCAGACTCCCTGAGTTCCCACCCCCGGTTCCCGTGGGCATTTGCTTGCTGGACGCTTCATTGACAGTCTCTGGGGCCTACGAGAGGGATCTGCACATTCCCCCCTGTGCCCCAGTGACCCCCTTGTGACCCCGGAGTCTCCGGCCAGACCCCTCTGCTGCCTTGGTTCCGTGGCTGGGCAGAGACTCCCTCACTGGTCTTGGCATAACCCTTTACCCTGGACTCCTCCCAGAGTTACCTCTCCTCTAAAGCTGACCTCAGTGACCCGCAGGACACCGATGACTCTTGACCTTCAGTGAGTCTCACTTGAGTTTAGGATGAGTTTCAACTCTGTGCCACAGCCCCGTGTTTCCTGCCTGGTCTCCGGCCGGCCCCCAGCTCCACACTAAGCCTCCCGCCCCTCATGCCGGTGGGGCCGAGGTCTTTCCGCTCTGAGCGTCCTTCCTCCCATCCCGTCGTCCTAACCCGCCAGAGGGCATGCCCTCGCGTGGGGCTGTCCCCACGGCACCTGTCCTCTTTCTGATGCGTTTTGTCTCTGGAGGGGCCTCAGGCCGGGGCACCTTGCCTGCTGCAGGCAGCACTGTAGCAGCGGCGGGAGCTTAGTGAGGCTTTGCCAAGTGCACTGGGGCGCGACTGGGTGAGTGAAGGAACAGCAGTCAGAATCACCCTGCAGGAGGGGCACCTGGCAATAGAGGAGGGCCCTGGAGCTGGGCCCTGTTGCGGGGTGAGCTCGCAAGGAAGACGCACCGGAGAAGGAGCATGCTACCCTGGGAGCGGGGTGCGTGCTGCCCCTGGCCGGCTCCTGCCCACGTGGCTTCAGGCTTTTCCAGGCTGGACAGCTTGGGGCATCAGGGCCAGGGAGAGAGGCCAGGGCAGAGGCTGAGGCTGAGGGAGGGCCTCACTTAGCTGGGCTGGGAGGGTGGGGAAGGGCCCAGTGGAGCTGGGACTGGGGCTGCAGTGGAAGTGTATGGTCAGGGTACCGTGGGAAAGGGAGAAGGTCGTGGTGTAGGCTGGCAGGTCCGACTGAGGGGCGCGGCAGTTCCCTGGGTGACGTGGGTGATGGCCAGAGGATTGTCGTCAAGTGTGGGCTGATTAGGATGGTTGGCTGTTCCAGGCGAACCTGAAGAAGTTTATGGAATACGTCCAGCTGCACAGCACGGACAAGGTGGCCCGTCTGCTGGACAAGGGGCTGGACCCCAATTTCCACGATCCTGACTCAGGAGGTGAGAAGCAGATGAGGGAGGGGCACCGTCTGGGAATGGCCAGGACTGTGACCTCCGCCTGTCCCTTGAACCCAGAGTGTCCACTGAGCCTGGCCGCCCAGCTGGACGATGCCACCGACCTGCTGAAGGTGCTGAAGAACGGCGGCGCTCACCTGGACTTCCGCACGCGAGACGGGCTCACGGCTGTGCACTGCGCCACGCGCCAGCGGAACGCGGCCGCCTTGACGGTCAGTGCAGGCCCGGCCCTCGCCGGAGCGTCTTGTGGCCCGGGAGCGGAGAGAGGCTGGCCTGGCATGAATACTGAGGTTCTTGCCCTCAGACCCTGCTGGACCTGGGCGCCTCACCGGACTACAAGGATAGCCGTGGTCTGACGCCCTTGTACCACAGCGCCCTGGGTGGGGGGGACGCCCTCTGCTGCGAGCTGCTCCTGCATGACCATGCTCAGCTGGGGACCACCGACGAGAACGGCTGGCAGGAAGTCCACCAGGTAGGCGGGGGCGCAGGGGCAGGGCCCCGGGGTCGGCCTGTGGGTCCGGGCTCCAGCAGCAACGCCCCTCCCCCAGGCCTGCCGCTTCGGGCACGTGCAGCACCTGGAGCACCTCCTGTTCTACGGAGCTGACATGGGGGCTCAGAACGCCTCTGGGAACACAGCCTTGCACATCTGTGCTCTCTACAACCAGGTCGGTCTGCATGTCTGCACACGCGTGTGCACACGGGTGAAGCTGTAAGTGACTACATGTGTGCCCATGTCTGACCCTGTGAGTCACACCACAGTTGCGTGTTCCGCCTCCTGCAGTGAGCCGGGTGGCCTTGCGGTCTGTGTGTCGTCGTTCCCCTGAACACGTGTGTCATACACGCGCACTATGTGCCTCTGGGCCTGCTGAGCCAGGACCTGCACACTTAGACTGACCTGCTCGTGCGCGTGCTACACGTGTGTGTGGTGCACGGGTCGCCGTGGGCCCCGTGTGTGCATGTGTTGCCCCAGCCGTGACCCCTCCTCCAATCTTCCCGCAGGAGAGCTGTGCCCGTGTCCTGCTTTTCCGTGGAGCCAACAAGGATATCCGCAATTACAACAGCCAGACGGCCTTCCAGGTGCGTGACTGTCTGCAGGAGCGCGCCTCTCCGTCTCTGTGGCTCGGGCTTTCTGGGCCTTGCTCTGCTCCCTGTAAAGCAGTGAGGGGGCTCGGGGCCCAGGGCCGTCCCAGGGTGAGGTGGAGGAAGGGAGCGAGCCAGGGCAGTGCCCAGGTCCTGTGAGGGGTGCTCACTGAGAACAGTTCCCTCGGTCCCCCTTCCAGGGAGAGGAGAGGAGGGTCAGAAGGCTCTGGGGCCAGGGGAGAACAGCTGTGGGCTGTGACTGTCCCGTCAGGGGCCTTCACAGGTCACGTGGGGGAACAGGCCTGGCCCGTGACTGTCCATTCAGGGGCCTTCACGGGTCACGTGGGGGAACAGGCCTGGCCCATGACTGTCCATTCAGGGGCCTTCACGGGTCACGTGGTGGAGACCAGGCCTGCCCCGTGACTGTCCATTCAGGGGCCTTCACAGGTCACGTGGGGGAACAGGCCTGGCCCGTGACTGTCCATTCAGGGGCCTTCACGGGTCACGTGGGGAGAGCAGGCATGTGGAGGGGCCATTCCGAGAATGGGCAGGGTGGCCAGTGTGTTCCAGCTTTAGCTCTGAAATTCTTGTGTCCCCGGAGACCCCTCAGTCCCACACAGACTGGGGTGGTGGGTCAGACAGGGGCCAAGGTCTGAGCCTGGGGCCCCCGGCCGAGGCCGAGCCTGCTTGGGTGTTCAGGGAGCCCCAAGGGCTGAGGGGAGGCGAGTCTGTGCTGCTGAGCCTCCCTTCTCCCCCCGCCCCCACGCCCCCAGGTGGCCATCATAGCCGGGAATTTTGAGCTCGCGGAGGTCATCAAGACCCACAAAGATTCGGACGTTGGTGAGTTCTGCCCACCAAGGGCCCTGCCAGTGTGGATCTGTGGGGGTTGTCGGGGCCCAACAGGGCAAGAGGGAGTGGGGTTGTTGCAAAGGAGCCCTGACCCCGAGCGTCTCTTCCAGCTCTCCCAGTGGCCCCGCGAGTGGGCCCTGCAGGGGCAGGGGGTGTGCTGAGCGGAGGGCCTCTGCAGGTGACAGAGGAGCAGCTGAGGGTCACGGTTAGGTGAAGGCTGTGCATTGCGGTTAGTCAGGCCAGCGTGAAGGCTATGGTTGTAATTGTTCAGTTCAGCTCAGTCGCTCAGTCGTGTCCGACCCCTTGTGACCCCGTGGACTGCAGCACGCCAGGCCTCCCTGTCCATCACCAACTCCTGGAGTTTACCCAGACTCGCGTCCATTGAGTTGGTGGTGCCATCCAGCCATCTCATCCTCTGCCGTCCCCTTCCCCTCCTGCCCTCAATCGTAATCATTACCCCTCTGGAGGCAGGGGTCAGCTTAGACTGGAAGCGGGGCTGGAGTTAGGTCAAGCTGTTTCCCTGTGAGGTCGTGCGGAGGGCCAGCGGGGGACATGTGGTAGAGGAGCGCCGCCGCAGACGCTCGGTGCTTCACGTCAGCCGGAAACATAAGGCACTTTGAGTGGCCCGCAGCAACCTTCCTATACAACAGGACCACCTGTATGCCTGTGTGAAGGAGTCAGAGTGCAGTGGTAGGGATGCGTGCGGGGAAGGTGGCAGCCGTCTCGGGACAAGGGGTTCTGAGCGCTCAGCAGCCAGTGCTTCGGGGGGCCCAGCACGTGTCCCCAAGGGAACCCAGGAGCTGCTGTCTAGTCTGAACCTCAGGCCTCAGGGGCCACCCTCTCCCAGGGCAGCGTTGCCTGTGGGGCTGGCCGGGAAGCTGTCCTGCAAATCCTGAGGCTCCCCTCCCCATGTGGAGTGGCTGGGGGTGGGCCTCTCCTCCTGAAGAGAGTATTTTCTGGCCAGAGGCTGCCCCTTCCAGCCATGTGGCCGCAGAGCGAGCCCTGGCTCTGCTCCCTCTGTCCTGGGTGGACAAGGCTTTCTGCCCACGGCCCTCCTGGGAACATAGACTCTCAGGCTTCCCTCTCTGTTGGGACTGCAGAATCTGATGCCTCCATTTTTACAAAGTTTAAAGTGAGAGTGGACAGCAGAGGGCTAAGGCTGGTCCCAGGGTCTGAGTCCTTGTTGGTTCTCATGTGAGGTTATGGGAGGTTATGGTTAGGACAAGGTCAAGTTCATGTTTAAGGAGTCTTTGGATATAGGCTCCCCTGAACAGGCCTGCCGGCAGTGAGGCTTGGTTGTGAGCCCCTCGTTTCCAAGCAGGGTCAGCGGTCTGTGACAGTGGGCAGACCCTGTGCCCTCCAGCAGCGGCAGCCGACGCGTGTTGAGCATGTGACTGAACCGATGAAATGGTGCCGACTTGCGGTCCGGGTTCTGCTTGGGAGAGAACCGTGGTGAAGCCTGGGGTCTGAACTGGGCTGAGAGGCAGAGCAGGGGCTCCAGTGGTGGTCTGGCTGGGGCTGCCGCTTATTTTGGAGGAGGTCGCCAGCCTGGGACCAGCTCGGTTTCTGGATGTGTGGGGCTCTATCTGCTGCTTGTGATGCCACCTTGGGAAAGCGGCTTGGGACTTCTGTGCCTCAGTTTCCTTAGGTAAAATAAAGTCTTTTACGGTTCTTTACTCCTTCCCCCACTGACCTTATGCAGCGTTCGATTCCACGGGTCTGGACTCTGGCAGGTAGCCTTGGTCCAGCTGGTTGGAGGGAGGGTGGGGGCTTGTCTGTGGTCCAGGCTGGGAGTCAGGAAGGCCTCCACTGCCCCTCATCTTTGGACAGAGATGCTGGGGCCCCTGTGGTCACCATTATCAGCTTCTGTCTTTCTGATCCAGGGTGTGCTCACCTGGCTGGGGTCAGGCATTTGTGGCTGAGCTGAGAGGCCACATCAGTTAGGCCCACTGTTGGCATCGGCTCTGCTCGCCACGCGCCCTTACCTGCTCAGATGTCACACATACACTCAGATGACAGCCAGCTGCGCCTGAGTTACAGGGGAGCACATTCTGAGCATTTGTGAGAACGCTCTCAACAAGCCCCCAGTGAGTGAGTGCTGTTAGTCCACTTTTACAGAGGAGGAGGCCCCAGGCACAGAGGGTTAATAGCAGAGCCTGTCTTCAGACCGGAGCGATCCAGAGAGCCACCCTCGTTCCCCGCCCCTCCCCTCGGCGCACGCTCCCTCCGGAGTCAGAGGTTGTGTCTCACCTCAGCTTGGGGACCCAGGTGGGACCTGCACACAGAGGAGGAGCAGCAGGGAGGCTCTGCCCAGCCAGACTTCCTTTCCCTCCAGCACGAAGCCGCCTGGAGGGATCGTGTAGGCTGAGCCCTGTCGTCACTCTTCAGGGGACAGGTCTCCTGGAAGCCTCTTGGCAGCCCCCCCCCCCCCCCCCCCCCCCCCCCGCCCCCAGACTGACCCGCAAGAAGCAGGGGCTCTGCCTGGGAGCAGCGACCTCTGCTTCCCTCCCTGCTGCCTTGGGCTGCCTCTGGGTCCTCAGGCTCTCCTCCCAGCTCTGGTGTACACACTCTGAAGCACACTGCTCACTGACTTGTCCCAGACTGCTTTTGAAGAGTGCCCTAGGAAAGTGCGTCTCACTTTGTAGTGTACATTTGAGTCACCCAGGGATCTAGTTAAATGTAGATTCTGACTCAGAGGGTCTGGGTGGAGCCCGAGATTTCCTAAGGAGCTGGAGGTGAGGCTGCTGGTCTGCATAACCAGACTCTAGAATAGGGCTTGGCAAACAATGTGCCCAGGCCAAATCCAGCCTTCTGTCTGTTATTTTAATCGAGGCTTTAAAATCAACGTTTAAATTTCAGTTAAAATCAAATTCATGTAACATAAAATTAACTATTTTAAATTGAATAATTTAGTGGTAGTGAAGACAATCACAACCAACTCTATTGAATTCCGTAAGATTTTCATCATCGCAGATGGAGACTCTGTGTATATTAAGCAATTATCCCAGGCTACCCTCTCCCTCAGCCCCTGTCAACATTAACATGCTTTCTGCCTATATAGATTTACCTACTCTGGATATTCCATGTAAGTGGAATGACGCTTGGTGTTTGGCTTCCTTCAACAAACTGAAGCATGCTTTCCAACTTAGTCCATATTGTAGGAGGGATCACTGCTTCAGTAGTTTTTATGGCTGAATAATATTCCACTGCTTGTGACATCTTGTGTATCCATTCACCCTTTGGTAAACATTTGAGTGGTTTCCACCCTTTGGCTATTGTGAATATTGTATATGGACATGTGTGAAATGTATTTGTTTGAATACTACTTTCAGTTATTTGGGGTACATACTTAGAGTAGAATTGCTGTGTCATATGATGATTCTATATTTAATTTTTTGAGGAACTGCTAAATTGTTTTTCACCATTTTACATTCCCACCAGAAATGCATGATGGTTCTAAATTCTTCAGATCCTCACCAATACTTGTTATTACCTTAAAAAAAAATATATATATATATATATGTATATATAGCCATTCTAGTCCAAGTGAAGGGGTATCTCATTGAGGTTTTGACTTGCATTTTCTTAACAGCTATTGGTGCATCTTTTCATGTGCTTATTGGATGTTTGTATATCTTCTTTGGAGAAATGTCAAGTTCTTTGATCATTTAAAAATTGCCCATAGAATACATTAGAAAGTGTTCCTTCCTCTTCTGTTTTTTTGGGAAGAATTTCAGAAGGATTTCGCTAATTCCTCTTTAAATGTTTGGTAGAATTCATCAGTGATGCCACCTGATGCTGGACTTTTCTTTGTTGGGAGATTTGTGATGACTGATCCCATCTCCTTGCTTTTTATAGGTCTGTTTAGATTTTCTATTTCTTCTTGAGACAGTTTTGGTGATTTGCGTTTTCCTAGAAATTTGTCCATCTTATCTAGTTCATCTAATTTATTGGCATGCAATTATTCGTAGTATCCGCTTGTATTCCTTTTTACTTGTATAACGTCAGGTAGCGACATTCCCATCTTCACTTCTGCTTTCAGTTGTCTGTGTCTCCCTTCTCTAGTTTTTTCCCTTAGTGTAGGTACACGTCTGTCAGCTTTATTGGTGTTTTTGAAGAAACAGATTTTGGTGCCATCGACCCCTCTGTGCTTCTACTCTCTGATTTGTTCATCTCATGCCATCTCTGCTGTTTCCTTCCTTTGGGTTTGGTTCGCTTCTCTTTTTCTAGTTCCTTAAATAGGTTATTGATTTGAGACCCCCCCCCCTTTTATTTTTGAGACTTCCCTTTTTAATGTAGGTGTTGCAGCTATAAATTTCCCTTTTCATACCACTTTTGCTGCATCTCATAAGTTTTGGTATGTCGTATTTTTGTTTTTATTTTCTCAAAGTGTTTTCAATTTTTCTTATGATTTCTGTTTTGACATATTGGTTGTTTCAGCGTGTTGTTTAAGTTTTCACACATTTGGGCATTTTCCGGGTTTCTTCCCCCTGCTATTTATTTTGAGCTTCACTCCATTGTCTCTGCAGAGGACACTTTGTATAATTTCAGTCTTTTTAAATTGATTGAGACTTTTTTGGTGACCTCACAAATGAGAATGATGTGTATTCTGCTTTTGTTTTGTGGCGTGTCCTAGATATACCTGATAGGTCTAAGTGGTTCAAGTCTTCTGTGTCCTAACTGGCCTTCTCTCTAGATGCTCTATCCAGTATTGAAAGCAGGGTGTTGAAGTCCTAAATATTACTGTAGAGCTGTCTATTTCTCCAAATATATCAATGTTTGTTTCTATATATCCTGATGCCTTGTTATGTTACATATATGTTAATAATTGTTAATCTAGTTGACAGTTGACACTTTTATCAAATATAATGTCCTCTTTCTCTCTTAATACTTTCAAAGTCTATTTTGTCTGATATTAATGTCGCTACTTAGATCCCTTTTGGTCACTATTTACATGAGATATTTTCTTTTATCCTTTTATTTTAAGCCTACTTGTGTCTTTGGGTCTAAAGTGACTGTTTTGTAAAAGCATATAGTTGGGTCATGTTTTAATCACCATCTGCTATTTAAATAAAGTTTTATTGGAACTCAGCCACACCCATTTGCTCATCTATATTATTTGAGGCTGTTTTCACACTGCAGTGGCTGGGCTGAGTCCTTGCAACAGAGACTGAATGGCTTGCAAAGCCTGAAATGTTTACTGTCGGATTCTTTACAGATGTTTGCCAACCCCTGGTCTAGAATATCTCTTTCACAGTTTCTCTGGTGATAGTCAACTGCAAATAGTTCCATAGAGCGGTAGTCTGCTGAGGTTTGTCACATGTGGCCGGTTTTTTGTTTCTCTGGAAGCCTGTGAGATGGGCAGTTCCGAGAGCAGATCTAAGCAGTCCCGAGACCTCATCTGGCTGACAGGAAGGGCAGGCTTTTACCTCTGAAGCTAGAGTTAGAGGCAGCTTGGTATGTGACCCTGCCCTCTCCCACCCATCCCAGCTTCAGTCCATAGGGTGATCAACTGACCTGTTCTGCCTGGGACTGAGGCAGTCCTTGGGACAGAGGATTTTACTTTTGAAATCTGGAGATACCAGGCAAACCAGGAGAAGCTGGTTCCCTAATCTGGCCGCCCGGAGTCTCACCTGTTCCCCCTCCCCCCACCCCAGTGCCATTCAGGGAAACCCCCAGCTACGCGAAGCGGCGGCGGCTGGCTGGCCCCAGCGCCCTGGCCTCGCCTCGGCCCCTGCAGCGCTCAGCCAGTGACATCAACCTGAAGGGCGAGGTGCAGCCGGCAGCTTCTCCTGGGCCTTCGCTGCGAAGCCTCCCCCACCAGCTGCTGCTCCAGCGACTGCAGGAGAGAGACCGGGACCGGGATGGGGACCAGCAGGACGGCGGCGGCCCTGCCTCAGGCAGGGGCAGCCAGAGCAAGATCAGGTAGGAGGAGGCGGGCCTGAGCCAGGAGGGGCCGGCCTGGGGCGGGCGAGTGGCAGGGAGAGGCCTGCTCTCTGCAGAGGCCGGGCTCTGCAGGGATGAGCTGAGGCTTGGGTGGGGGCCACCCAGGGTGGGGAAGGGAAGGTGGTGAGGTCCCCGGGCCTGGGGCAGGCTCCCCCACACTGAGCTTTATTTGCAGTCAGACTTGTGCTGAGGGCAGTGGGCAGCTGCAGGAGGGTGCTGGGAGGAGAGGGTCTGGTCAGACCTGTGGTTTAGAAAACTTCATGCCAGGGAGGAGGATGAGGGCTGGGATGAGCCAGGGCTGGGTGAGCTGTGCTAAGAGGTTAGGGACTGGTGCGTCCTCTCCATGCAGGCTCCAAATCCATAGGTGGACTCCAACCGTGTTCCCAGAGGAGAGTTTTGGTGTTTCCCCAACCCTTCTGGCCTCCATGGTTCTCCTCTTTACCCTCACCATGAGTGCTGGGATCCTGAGAACCAAGGACTTGTCGTTCCCAGAACTCACAGCAAAAAGCCTGGGCTCGAGCCCCACTAGACTCTTGGGCTGGAAGCCCACTGAGCCGAGCAGTGGGAGTGAAAGGTGGTTACTGGCTCTACAGACGGTCGGAGTCCAGCGCACTGCTTGCACCCGCTGCCCGTGTGGCCTTGGGCACATGAGCGAGCCACTTTGTGCCTGGGTTTCTCATCAGTTAGGCGTGACTGATCCTACCCAAAACATTGCCTTTGGGAAGCCTTCTGGAGCCTGGTAGTGAAGGCTCCCTACTTGGACCCCTGGCCCACAGCACAAGCCGGCGCTGCTGATTAAGGCCTCTCCGCTCCCCACACCTTCAAGGAAGGAGCTGCAGTTGCCCCAGAGCCGGTCACATAGAAGGTGCTCCGGAGACATGTTGGATGAGAGAGTTACATAAATAGCACTTTGTTTCCTCAGTGACAGCTGGGCTGAGCAGCATAGTGTGTATCCTCTCACTTAACCTTGACCTTGTATGAGGCTGTGCTCTATTTCACAGATGAGGGTCCTCACACTCAGGTCGGGTAAGGCCACAGAGCTAGGGAGCAGCTTAACTTGCCCCCAGGTAGACCTGATTCCCAGACTTGCTGAGTGGGAGCGTTCAGCGGAGGGCTTGCGGTGCAACAGGAGCTTATAAAAGCCATTTCTTCCTCTGCTGCTGTCCCCGCTCATACAGCCTTGACCTGTGATGTCGTCTGTCTTTCTGTGTGCCTACCCAGACTGCAAGGCTATCTGTCCTGCCCCAAGGCACTTCAGTTCTCCCCCCTCAAATTTTGCATAGCCCTGTGGCTAAAAGAACAAGCTTTGGGATGGTTCAGTTCTGCAGAGGCTGCTCCTGAGTTGGAGCTGTGTGGAAGCCCTGCTTTCATTTGGTTTTTGTATATTCACTCATCCTTTTAGCAAACACAAACTAAGACTTGCTCTGGGTGGGGCTGCAGCTGACTGCTCTGTGGGGAGAATAGGATTTTTATTACTCTTTTTTCAACAAACATTTAGTAGGTGCCTAGGGTGCCAACTGTGGTGGGGGCTAATAGCAGGGAGTTCTAAAAGTCTCAGGACACTGACAGCTGGGGCCCAGGGCTCAGAAGCAATTAAGTGGGGAGTGATCCAGGTAAGGGAGCCTCCCAGTGAGCGGCCAAGACGGGGCTGAGGAAGTTTGGCGCACTCTGGAGGGAGAGGGCCTCAGTGGGAGATCACCTTTGGTTGCAGGAGAGGAAGTGTCTTGAGTTTGAGCTGCTGTCGGTGGGGGTGGCATAGAGGTGGGGGAGGTGGCGCCCCCTCTTGGCAAAGCCTGGCCTGCAATGTCAGAGTCCCCACCAGCATCACAGAGCAGGGCAGAGAAGGCTGTGTGCGAAGCTGAGCGGTAACTTCACAGTTGGCTAGACGAGCAGGAGTGGGATAGTTGAGGTGCTGGGAACGGCCAGGACAGAGAAGGGAAGGCACCAGCCGTATAACTGAAGTGCAGCTAACTCTCGCCTCCGAGAGTCTGGCTCCTGGCGAAGACTGTGGACGTTGCTGCCCAGGTGCTAGGGAGCCGGTGCAGGCCTCTGAGCAGGCGAAGGCTGAGGGCTGAGGCCTCGGGCTTGGTGCCCAGGCGGTCAGCGTGGAGACGGCATGAGCATCCGAGGCGGATGTCCGGGAGGAGAGGACCCAGGTCCAGAGGGGGATTCGGGCGCCCAGCACTCGCGGCGGCCACGGTGTGAGGTGGCCGAGGCCCTAGCTGGAGGGGGGCCGCGGGCCCGCCGGGGGAGCCCCTCCTGGAGGCGAGGCGAGCCCTGAACCGGCTCTGAGACGCTCTTCTCCAGTCCGAAGCCCCTTCGGACTTCCTCTCCCGGCCGGCCTCGCCCCCCCCCCCCCGCCCGGTGTCCCCGAGCTTCCTCCGTCGGACCGACCCCTCCCCAGCCTTCCCCTCCGCGCACCGTCTCGTCCTCCTCGGCCCGGCGGCCTCTCCCGCGTCCGGGCCGCGGCGACCGGGCCGCAGGGGGAGAGGAGGGAGCCCGGCCCGCCGCCCGCAGAGGGAGGAGCCGGGCCGCGGAGGAGGCGGGGCGCGCGGAGCGGCCGCGGCATGGAGCGAGCCCGGCGCGCCCGGGAGCGCAGCCCCGCGGCCCCGGAGCCCTGAGCGGGCGCGGCTCGTGCGCTGGCGGGAGCGGGCCGGGCGCGGCGGCGCGGCCCATGGAGCGGCCGCGGGCCGGGCCCCCGGCGGGCGGGCGGGCGGCGGCGGGCGGCGGGCGGCGGGCGCTGCGGCGGCGGCTGCGGTGAGGCCGGCGGCGGGGCCGGGCCGCGCGCCATGGAGGCCCCGGGCGCCGGCTTCGCGTGCCCGCTGCCCCCCGGCATCGCGTCCGTCACCTACGTGTTCGTCTACAGCCCGAGCGGGCCCGGCGGCCCCGGCGGCCCCGGCCCCGCGCCCGGCCCCGGCCCGGCGCCCCCCGCGCCCCCCGCGCCGCCGCCCCGGGGCCCGAAGCGGAAACTTTACAGCGCAGTCCCCGGCCGCAAGTTCATCGCGGTGAAGGCGCACAGCCCGCAGGGCGAGGGCGAGATCCCGCTGCACCGCGGCGAGGCCGTGAAGGGTGAGGGGGCGCGGGGGGCGGGGTCGCGGGGGGCGCGGCGCCGGGCCTCCCGGGGCGCGGGGCGTTCTCGCGGCCGCGGCGGGCCTGTCGTCAGGGGTGTCCCCGGGAACTCTGAGCCGCCGCGGTCATTATGGGCTGTCCGTGCCGCTGGGGATCCCTTGTGTCGCTGTGCAGGGAGGGCTGTTTGTCTTCTCGGAGCTCCTGTCGTGGGGGCTCCTCTCCGTCCTCCGCCGTCTTGGGCTCCCCAAAATGTCACCACAGGGCTCCTCTCCTCACGGGGGTGTTTCTGGGTCGTTCTGGAGGCTGGCGGTGTCGGGGTGCTCATGTTCGTAGGACCCTATCCTGTTACAGAGCTTCCTTGAATTCTGGGGTTCCTGTGTCACTTCTGGGACTTTCTTCATCGGAAACGCTTGTGATATGTGGAATTCTCTGCCCCTTCTGTGGGTGTCTGTAATGAGGGGATCCTGTGCCGTGACAAGCTCCTCCCATTATGGGGTCTCTGTTACCACTGGGGTCCACCCCTCAGGAGTACCCTCTGTCCAGGGAGCCTGAGGAAGAAGCAGTCCTGTCGGTCAGCTCTCCACGGTCCATCATGGGGCCCAGTCTCCTGGCCACAGCACAGTGACCCTTAGCTCTTGGCAGTGACCCCTGGCATGGGCACCAGAGCAAGGATGAGAGTTGGTTCAAGAGCAGGGGGGAGAGCGGGCAGGAGCAGGACTGTGGCCCCTGCCTCTGCCTCCCGCCCCCCCGAGTGTGTCCATCTGCGCACCTCTTTGTCCCCCACATGCCCATCCTGTGCTGTGCCCATCTGTTCTTTCCTGTCTTCCGTGTGGGTCCCAGAATTTTCCCAGGGAAAAAGCCAGGAGGATGGAGGGAGGGGAGGGAAGAGAAGGAGAGAGACGGGAAGGTTGGGTGGTGATAGTGGAGACGGTGGTCGGGGGCGGAGGGCGGCCAGGTGGGCTCCGGCTGCGCCCCCCTGCCCTGACAGCCTGTCTGGCTTCTGTCCCCCCAGTGCTCAGCATTGGGGAGGGCGGTTTTTGGGAGGGGACCGTGAAAGGCCGCACGGGCTGGTTCCCGGCTGACTGCGTGGAGGAGGTGCAGATGAGGCAGTATGAGGCCCGGCACGGTGAGTGACCCCCGCTTCCCTGGATGGCTCCTGAGGGTCCCTCCTCTTCCAGCTTCCCATTGCTCTTGCTTGGAGGCAAATCCAGATTATATTCACAGAGAAAAGACTAGAACCAATTCACACACACAGAAGTAGATG
Organism: Budorcas taxicolor; assembly: GCF_023091745.1. Taxonomy (NCBI): domain Eukaryota; kingdom Metazoa; phylum Chordata; class Mammalia; order Artiodactyla; family Bovidae; genus Budorcas; species Budorcas taxicolor. Next base: position 163,609,637 of record NC_068914.1, read on the forward strand.
CAAACTCGTGTACATGACAGACGTGCCACGTAGCCCACACTTGCCAACACACTCGTGCACATCTGGACCCTGGGCAGCTGTGGAGACACTTGTGGCATGCCCGCAGCATGCACTCGTGTGAACGTGCACCAGCCTGGGATCCCCCATGCGGCCCTCGTGACCACAGTCCTCCCCAGACAAGGTTCTCCCATCAACGCTGGGTACTTGGAGTGTGTGACCGCTGTGTGGCTGGCAAGCAAGTAAAGAGGTCATTGTGAGAAAAGAGGCGTCATTCCAAAGTGGACAGATTGTCCAAGTGGGCAGTGCAGGGAGGCCTGGGCCAGCCAAGAGGAAACGAGGCCAGCTAGGCCCAGAGGGGCTGTCATGGGTGCCCCGGGGCCAGGATGGTCTAAAGGCAGCAGGTGGGGGACAACTACATCCTTAGCCGGCAGGGAGGACGTGGGGGCAAAGGTCGTGGCTCCTGGGGCTGGTGAGCAGCCTCCGTGTGACCCGGCTGGTCACCTGCACCTCCAGGAAGGAGCCCTCTGGGTGCTGGGATGTGAAGTGATCTTGCCAGTAGAAAGGAGAGAACTGGTCCTTTCAAACCCCAGCCAGAGCTGACTGCAAGCCCTGGAGGCCTCTCTACCCACGGGTATTTCTGGCCCCAAGAGCTACTGGGACAGGGGAGCCCCCTCCTGAGTGGTGGCTCGTGGTGGTCACTAATGGTGTGTCTGGGCCCAGGGTGCACACATCTGTCTTTCTGCACACGAGGGGCTCAGACCCAGCGTTGCCATGCTTCCTTATCCTGGGTTGAGAATTTCCCCAGGGCAGCCCACCCCATGTGGCCTGGGCCTCTGCCCTGGGTGGAACGTGGCTGCTCATCCACTCCTGGGCAGGATTCTTTACTCTTACCCTTGGCTGTTCACCCCCTTGCTCTGATGGCTCTCCTTGTGGCTAGGAGCCTGGAAGGGACATGACCCCCTCTAGTCTGCCCAGGGTGGGCAGGTGGGGTGGTGTGTTGAGGCGGAAAATGATTTCAGCAGTTTGGGCGCTGGTGCCAACTGTGGATAGGAGAGGCGGGAGGAAGCCTCCAGACCTGCCTAGGGAGGAGCCCTCTGCTCCCCCGTAGGGTGGGGAATGAAGGTTCTGGTTGGAGAGCTGTGTGGGTCCAGGGGCAGCTGGAGCTGAGTCTGAAGCTGGGGAGGAAGGGAGAGAGGTCTGGACTGAACTCAGAATTTGAGAACAGCCAACGTTTCTTAGGTGCTTGGCATGCGCTCGATGCTGTGCTGGGAGCTGGGATCACAGGGGCTGGCTCTGTGCCGAGCGAGGAGCAGGTGTGTGCCGTGCTCCAGCAGGCATGTTGTGGTGTGACTGTGATGGCGTGAGCCCAGGGAGGCTCCCTGAGTTGGTTGAAGGAGTCAGAGAGGGCTTTTAAGCAGAGGGGTTGTTTGGACTGAGCCTTGGAGGGTGGCTGGGGCTCGCCAGGGGGTCAGCTGACGGGGTGAGGCAGAGCCTGTTGGCCAGAGTGTGGCGTGGCCTGCTGCATCTGCACGCCCTGGCCCCCAGCGTGCTCCGAGCAGCGTCAGGATGCCTGGCGCGGTTTTCCGCTCTTTTACATCGAAGAGTTCTCCAGTCCATCCCAGCAGGCCTGGGAGGTGGAGACAGTCGTTAGTCCATCTCTCGGAGGGTGGGTTCCACAGTTCGAGGAGCAGAGTCTTGTTTGCAGCGCAGGCAGTGGGCTGCAGAGTCTGTGCTGTACCTGCCACACTGCACGGGCTCTGGTGTGAGTGAGCCTGAATGGGGCAGGGGCGGAGCTGGAGGCAGGGGTCCTGGGACCAGGGCCTTTAGTTCCTGGCGGTGTCATAGGAGGCAGAGTCTGGGGGAGGGGCTTGCTGTCCTGATTGTGCTTTTCATTTAGGATTCATTTAGGAGATGGAGTGGGGTTGGGGGGTGGGGCAGGGCTGGGCCTGGGTTCTGGAGAAGGGAGAGGTCACAGAATAGCCTGCTGAGGGGACTGTAGGCCTCTGGGCAATGGTGTGGCCCCTGGACGAGGGCTGGGGCTCTGGCCTGTGCAATCAGAAGGTGCCAGAAGGTACTGGGTAGGTGGGAGCGTTTCATAGGTTGGCGGGGAGACAGGCCTGCCAGGCTGCCCGCTGGCGGGTGGGGATCACCTCTGTCCTCACCTGCAGGCCTGGCCCAGCTGCTCTGGACAGAGTCTCTGGTCTGGGACCCAAGGGCTGAGTTCTGCCAGAGGTGAGAGGGCGGCCCAGGAACACAAACCTGCTTCCAACAGGCCCAGATCCAAAGAAGGATCTGTTTCTGAGACTGGAGCAGGGACTTCGAGGCCAAGGAGGGGACACTGCCAACACGCGACACCCGTGGTCTGCAGAGCGCGGCTCCCACGGTGCCCGTCTGGGGGGAGGGAGCAGGTGCAGGCAGGGAGGGTGAGCTGCTGGGGCAGGGCGGGGTGGCCCTGGGTCTTCTGATGGCTGGTGTGGGGCCTCGGGCTGTGGCTCTGCTGGCCCCCGCTCCGCCTCCTCTTTTCCTTCCAGTCCTTGGGCGACCATGCTGTGTGTTTTCATTTTAGCTGGCTTTTACATGTCTGATTAATAAAACTGGAAAATGAATTTGCGTTATGTAATAAATATACTGTGTTTGGTCGATAAATATAAAAATAGGAGGCCAGTGATCTGCAGAGGTTCTCTTTTTTGGAGGGTGGGGGCGGTCCTTCTGCAGGCAGGCACTGTGAACGTTTCCAGAGTTGGGTCAGTGTGGAGATGGGTGCAGTGGAGGGCAGAGCGGTCTGGGCCCCCCCAGAGCTGGGCGAGGCCTGGCTTTGGGGTCAGCAGGGTGGTGGAAGCAGGTGTGCTGCAGAGGGGAGAGAGGCTCGAGCACTTGGGAGGGAGCCAGTGAGATAAAGCTACAGGCCGTCAGAGCCGAGGGGGCCTCCACGGTGAATTGTCCCGCTCTGTAAGGGGGGCCGAGAGGGACTGTTGACGTGCAGAGAGTCACACAAGTTAGCAGCCGGGCGCTGAAACCAAGACCAGTGCTTTTCCCGACATCTGTCTTCTGACGGTAACACGAGCACGTCTTCCTGTCCTGCCGCTCCTCCTTCTGTTGTTTGACTCAGCCACCCATCCTGCCGTCCAGCTGCTCATCCAGGAGCCCCCCAGCAAGCCCCCACCCTGCGCTCTCCCTCCATCCACTCATATATGCGTTTACCGTTTGACCCGGCCTGTCTGTCTCTTGTGCCATCCAGCCGTCCACCAGCCAGCCAGTCAGCTGTCTACCACTTTGCCTGCCCAGTTAGCACTCGGAACGCATGGTATGGACCGCAGAAATAAACGCGGCACAGCTCCTGCCTGCAGGGAGCTCACAGTCAGTGGAGGAGACTGGCCGTCAGAACCGTGGTTCCCTCTCGGCTCTCCTTCCCCGCTGCTGTCTGTTACTCCTCTGCCCCAGCTGTCCAGGCTGCTCACTGTTCCTTGAAAACCCCAAGCTGGCACCCGGCACGTGACTCTGCCCTGAACACCCCCACCCCTGGAAGGCCCTTCACCCACATAAAGAGATGCTCCCTTATGCCCTCTTTGCTTTGTTCGACTCTCCCTTCACGGTGAGGCCTTCACGTGACCACCTGGAGCTGCCGTGTCCCCATCTACTTACTTTTTCTCCCTGCTTGCCAGCACGCGACATGCTCTGTGTGTGCCTGGCCCTTGACTCCTCTGTCTCCTCAGCTGTGCAGTTTAGACTGTACACTGCGCAGCGCAGAGGCTTCTTTCTGTTCTTTGCTGTATTTGCAGAGCCTGGTGCATAGTAGGGGCTCAGGACATACTTCTTTAGCGAGTAAGTTAATCTTGAGAAATGCTACGCTGGTAGGGAAGCAGGGAGGAGCTGAGGGATGAAACCTGAGGTGGCGGGGCTGCAGAGCTGGAGCAGAGGTCCTGGGAAGCCGGAAGCAGGAGCGGGCGCAAGGGTACTGGGGAGTCCAGTGCGCAGGCCGCGGGAGAAGTCCGTCTGGAGCAGAGCGGTTGTGGCTAGAGGTGTGGCCTGGGACCTGCTGGCTTGCAGGACATCAGCAAGGCCGAGCTGGGGTAGCAGGTAGCTGGCCAGCTCTGCAGGGAGAGCACAGTGGGGTGAAGCGCTGTGGGAGGCAGTGAGGGCAGGCAGGGGGACCCGCCCCCCAAACCTGGACCCCTCCCTGCCCACTCAGAGAAACGGTCCCGAGCAGAAGCCCCATGAGGGTGAGCATCCCTGTGGTGAGGGACACACTGACGACACAAGGTTGCCTCCAGGCCAGAGCATAAGAGTATGTAGCGTGACACCTGCGCTTGCACACACAGACCTGCACACCCACTGCCATGTGTGTGAGCACAACAGCTGCACGTGACTGCAGGTCACACAGACATGCGCCTGTTTGAACACAGCGCTTGGACACGGCTCCAGGCCACTCCCGTGTGCGTGCTCACCTTCTCTGCCCTGAGTTTCCGGCTTGTCGGCTCTCCCTGTGGTTGCCCTCCTGTGTGCGTGCTCACCTTCTCTGCCCTGAGTTTCGGGGCTTGTCGGCTCTCCCTGTGGTTGCCCTGGCCTTGTTTGGTCTGCTCTGTGCAGCTACTCAGGAGAAGGGTGAGCCACAGCCCCTGCCCATTCTGGACCCTGGACCCTTTCCTGCATGGTCCCCTCAGCCTTCTTACCTTAGGACTGCTGGGCCCAGTACCCCAGGCTTTGGACCCCTATCCCCATGTGGGCACAGCCAGGCCAGGGGCATGTGTGTGGGCAGAGGCTGGTGGCCCGCTCAGGTGAGGGGGGTTCAGGCCAGCTGGAGGGTCAGACCCTCCGTCAGCTCCTCAACCTCCCCTCAGAAACCCGGGAGGACCGGACCAAGCGGCTTTTCCGCCACTACACAGTGGGCTCTTATGACAGCCTCTCTGCACACAGGTACGGAAGGGGCAGGCGGGCCGGCGCGCGACAGGGTGACGGGGGGAGGCCCGGGGGAAGCAGTCAGCGGGGCGGGGTGGTGCCCAGCCTGCGCGTCTGCTGCCTCCCCGGTCAGTCCAGGGACGACTCCCAGGGCGGGCGCTGCCCATGGACCCCGTCTGGGGCACCTGGGGGGTGTTCTTCTCACCTCTCCATTTTCCTTCATCAGTGACTATGTCATTGACGACAAGGTGGCTGTCCTGCAGAAACGGGACCACGAAGGCTTTGGTTTTGTGCTCCGGGGGGCCAAAGGTAATGACCAGGGGGGTGTCCCGCTGGTGATGCTCGCCTCCTGCCTGGCCTCTGCCCCCTACCTCCCCCATGGCCCGCTCCCTTCCTGTCTCCCCGCCGTGACTATTCTGGGTTTGGGATGTTGGTAGGAGGACGCAGTTCTGTTCCCTCCCTGATTTTCGGGGCCTCTGCTGAGGGTGTCTAATGGAGTAGGGGCCTTTCTGGTGGGGTGTGGGGTGGGCCTCTCAGAGGGGTGCGTTCCGGATTGCTGGGCCGGCTCTTCTTGCCCTGGGCAGCCCTGTGTGCGGCCGTCCAGCGCAGGCCGGGCACTGGAGGACTGCCCTGGCGGCGCCCGCGTTGACCGCCCCCGCCCCGCCCCACAGCAGAGACTCCCATCGAGGAGTTCACGCCCACGCCGGCCTTCCCTGCGCTCCAATACCTCGAGTCGGTGGATGTGGAGGGCGTGGCCTGGAGGGCAGGGCTGCGCACGGGAGACTTCCTCATCGAGGTGAGGCTGGGCCTTCCCCGTGCGCCCGTGGGTGCCGGCCTCCAAGCCCGGGAGGCCTCACTGGACCCCCACCCCGGCCCTGGCCGTCGCAGGTGAACGGCGTGAACGTGGTGAAAGTCGGACACAAGCAGGTCGTGGCTCTGATCCGCCAGGGCGGGAACCGCCTCGTCATGAAGGTGGTGTCAGTGACCAGGAAGCCGGAGGAGGATGGGGCTCGACGCAGAGGTGAGTGTTGGGTTCCCCTTCTGTCCCCTGACCTTAGACCTTTGACCCCGGGCCTACGCTCCTCTCCTCGCGGCAGCCCAGACTGCTGACCTCAGGGGCCTGAACCTAGGCGAACACCCACGTGCGTGGCCTGGGTACCCATCCCTGACGTCAGACAGCCAGCCCTGCCCCAGCTTCTGACCCCTGACCCCAGGTTGCCCTCCTAAGATTCCTGCCCCGTCCTTCCCGGTGCCCCCCAGCCCCTGGCATGGAAGAGCCCTCCTTCCCAACGCTGCCAGCAGCTGCCTGGAGGCCGGGGTTGCCATGGCAACTGTGAGGTTGACGCTGCCGCCGCCGCCGCCGCTTATTGTCGGAGGGAAGGGGGAGGCGGCACCTGCGGGAACAGGAAAAGCGTCTTCTCCCCGCGCCGGCGCCGCCCGGGCTGTGCCGCCCGCCCGCCGCCCCTGCCCAGGCCCTGGCCTGGCTGCCCACACCCCGGCCCCCACAGGGGCAGTGGCCTCCGGGGCCTGGGGGAGCCCTGGAGCGGCAGGAGCCCGGCTCGCGGGAAACCCCTCCCAGCCCCCACCCCATGGCTCTGGGGTCCCCCGCTCAGCCCTTGAAACTGCAGCCTGGGTCCCGGGCCGGGGGCCGGCTGGCCTGTGAGCTCCCTGGGGCCCTGACCGCCTCCTGAGGCCCCAGCGGCCCTGGCCCAGCCTGACCTTCAGCCCCGCCGAGCTCCCAGCACCATGAAGAAGTTTGCATCCAGCCGCAGCCTCAACAAGATCCTGGCTCAGTGTGACTCGTCCTCCCGGGAGTACGAGGAGATCCAGGCGGTGGAGCGCAGGTGGCACCTGCACCTGGCCACGCCACGCTGCCTGCTGCTAGACAGGAGGTCCAAGGCCTCCCTCTTCTTTGCAGCCCCGCCGCCCCCTAAGAGAGCCCCCAGCACGACGCTGACCCTGCGCTCCAAGTCCATGACAGCAGAGCTTGAGGAGCTTGGTGAGCGGCGGGGCAGGTGGGGGGCAGACAGCCCGGGGTGGGGGTCCGGGTGGGGGAGCTGGCCAGACTCAGGCAGAGACAGAAGGGAGGACGGATGGACAGACGGATGTATGGATAGGTCAGAGGTAAATGCGTGGGTGCTGGAGTGGTTGGGGAACTGGGCTGAAGAGGGAGGCGGTGTGTGGCTGGACTGGGGGCTGAGCGGCAGGGTGACAGGGCTGGAGACGGACCTGGGGTGCCCAGGCCTGGGGTAGGGGAGCAGGGCCTGGCCGCCTGTGTGCTTGCCTGCATGTGCGCGTGCTGCCCCTGGCCCCCCACGCCTCCCGTGTGACTTTGCTCCTTCATTTCATCCAAGTGAGGAGAGGGGCCCTGAGCTTTGCTCCAGGCGCTAACTGTGTGGTCGGTGCCTCCCTAACCCTCTTAGCACCTGCTTATGCATCCACTAAGCAGGGTAGTTACAGTGAGCTGCTGACCTCACAGGGCCGTGGGAACATCGCTGGTACAGTGATGGACCAGGCCCTCGAGTGGCTGGAGGCAAAGAAGAGTGTGTTGGGGCTTTGATGGGCATGTGGGGGCCACAGTCCCAGGATGGCCAGCAGTAGCCTCATCATTGGCGTGTTCAGATATACATGACCACGTCCTGACCTGTGGACAGTTAATAGTGGTCATGCCCTAACTTGTATGAGCGTGAATATCTTCATCATGGCACGTTCTAACATACATAACTGCTAACATGCTCTATCCTTCTATAATCTGGACTCAATCCTAGTCTGGTTCCAGCCATAGGAGGACCCTGACTCTGGTCCTAAGATGAGCTGTGACCCAGTGCTGGGCACAGGAAGGGCCTTGATCATGGTTCTAGACTGAGCCCCAACCCTGGTCTCAGGCTTGGTTCTGCCCCAGCCGTAGAAAGAGCCCTTACCTGTCCCCTAAAATTATTTCCCACTTTCCTCATGGACTGACCCCTGACCCAGTCCTTTGCTGAGCCACCCCCTTCCGAGCAGGTGCTCTTGACTGCAGTTTGGTTCAGTGGAGAGGACAGCCACCAAGACAGATTGAGCTGACGTGGCCAGGACCGTCTTCCCATAAATATTCTGAATAAAGCAAAACTTTAAAAAATACACAGCCAACTCAAAATGAAGGGAGAGGAATTTCCCAGTTCTCAAAAATGAAGAGAGAAATCAGAGCCAAGAGTGTGAGAGGAAGCTGATGCTTCCATAATCCATGAGGTCCTGGGACAGATACAGATCCTGAGGGCAAGGGATCAGGGCTATGATGCCGCTACAAAGCCCGAGAGATGTGGAGAAGCTAAAGCCAAGCCCCAAACTGGAATTAGCCTCAGAAGAGCTAGGGATCATAGAAAAATGTGAGAGAGACAAGTCACGGTGTTTAAACACCAAGTTTGACAGAACTCATAAGGCAAGAACAGGACAGTGAGAAAAATAAGCAGATTTTGAAAGGATTCCTAAACAACTGTTACTGAAACAAAGTTTAGCCACTGAGATTTAAAAAATCCATGCCTGGGGAACAGTATACTGACCTACCCGAAGGAAGGAACTATGAATTGAATGATAAATCTGAGATTGCCCAAAATTCAGCGCAGAAAGGTAAGGAGATGGGAATCATCAAAGAGCAGAGAAGGGACATGGGGGACAGCCCGGCAGCCTGAATAAGGCCCCGGGGGGCAGGGCGACAAAACTGAGGAAGAGGCGCTATTTGGAGAGTAGATGACTGAGAACTTTCTGAGATCGAACAAGGACATGAGAACCCAGTTTGCAGGAGTCCAAGTCTGAAGCAGTGAAGTGAAAACAGGGCCGCCTCTGGTAGTAAGAGTTCATGGCACCACAGATGAGAGGGAGAATCTTAACTGCCAGAGAACGATGACTTAGGAAGGAACAGGGGTCAGACTGACAGCAGAGGCATCGTCAGCAGCAGCAGGTTCTGGAAGACGATGGACGGTAACTTCCAAGTCTAGAGTCAGAATGCTTTTCCACCTGGAATTCCGTGTCCAGTAAACTCCTCAGTCAAGAGTAAGGGAGAGAGGTGGGTGGAGTCTGAGCCCCAGGGTCACAGGGGTCTGAGACTAGTCATGGGGAGCTGATCCATCACACTGATTGAGGCTCCAAATGGATCGATAGACCAATGCCAGTCAGCAGTGGATGTCGCTAGACCCCACACTAGGCTCTGCTGGGTGGTTCCCAGAAGTCTCCTGCCAGAGGCCCTGTTCAGCTGCACGTTCAGGAGGGATCCTTCCCGCCTTGCACAAAGAGGCGCTTGGGCAGCCTGTCATCCAGGGACTCAGGGACTCTGACCTGCAGGAACAGAGCTGCCTTTCGCTTTCTGGGCTGCTTCTGTCGGCAGAGACCAGTGCATGGGAGAAGAGCCTCCTTCCTCTCTGGTCTGGATGTTTCCTCTGCTGCCTTCTGACAGGGTTGCTCCGCAGACCCGTCTTCCAGAGGGAAGGGACCCACTCTTGCGGTCTGAGGTCAGATCCTTCCACCAGCTTTTCCTGAACAGAGTGTGGGGAAGGGGAAGGGACAGCTTCGCACAGAGCCTCCGTGCACACTGCTGAGTGAGGGGTCACAGTCTTAGCTGAACTGGACCCAAGCTCTTCCTGTGGCCCTGTTGTGAGAAGGGCCTGGGTGGCCAGGAGCACAGGAAGACCACTCCTTCCCCCAGAGACAGTTGTTCTGGGGAGCCAGCCCACTTGCTGACCTTCTCCTGACACATATGGTTTGAGAAAGCCAGGCTGGCATCAGGGTCTTCTCAGGTGCCTAAGCAATCATCCCATGATTCACTGTGCCTTTAAAAGGTAGAAATAAGACCCATGGGTTCCTTGCCAGCATAAACACATTACGTTTATGTCATAACATCAAGGGCGGATAGGGCCCTTAGGTGTCCTGCAACCTATCGAGACGAGGACCTGAACATGTGGGAAAAAATGAAAATATGAGGCCACAGAAGCAGCAGGTGGCCAGGAGGGGGCTCAGGCCAGGTGGCGCCTTGCTGTTCAGAGGGTCCTCAGGAGGAAGAGGAAGGGAGGCGTGTCCTAGGGGTGGTGTCCCAGCAGAGGGGGCTGAGGAGGCTGGCGGAAGTTGGGCTAAGAGGAAGGGGTTGGGTAGGAACTCTCCTGTGAGAAGAAGCGAGGAGGGGGAGGTGGGGGCCGAGCAGGACCTCTCAGTCACCGCGTGCTCAGCGCATAGCTCCAGCCACGGGCATCCTGGGGCAGTAGAGGCCAGAGGGGCCCCGAGGGGCCAGAGCACCTCTGGTTCATCCTCTTTCTCATAAGAAGCCTGGAACTGCTGGGTTCCTTTCTCTTTTGGGATGAGACTGTCAGGGCAGCTGCCATGCCGGGGGTGCGCCCTGACTGGCCATGGTCCGGCAGACACACTGACCTGCCCGTTTTGGAAACATACTTCAGGAATGCTCATGGGCGACCCTTGCACCATTGATGGTCTCTGAAGTGGGTTTCTATGAGGTTCGGCCTCTTTTCTGAACAAACGTTTGATTCAGCCCAGTACGATTCAGTCGTGCATCCACGTGCGCACGTCTGCATGTGTGTGTGTGGATGTGCACAAGCATGTGTGTGTGAGCGTGTGTGTGCATGCACACGGCACTGTCCCTGCTTGTGTTCCCACCTTGAATTTCCTGTACCAGCTCGGCATTTGGGTGGGTGTGCCACTCACAACCTGACGGGGATACAGCCTGGGGTGGGGGAGGAGGGTGGCAGTCGGGGGTGGAGCCCAGGTGCCGAGGGACAAAGTCTGCCTCTCACCCCATTTACTCTGTTTCTTGATTCCAAGCCTCCATTCGGAGAAGAAAAGGGGGTGAGTCATCTGCTGTGCCCCAGGCCCAGCTTTGCCTGACCCCTGGTGAGGGAAGGTGTGTCAAGTCAGGGGGTCTGGAGGCCTGTGCTGTGCCCTCCTGTTTAGGGGCACAGTAGAAAGACCTGGGAAGGGTCAGATGGGCTGGGCTGGGCTGGGCTGGTGAGTGTAGCCACAGGCCCTGGGGGCTCGGGCGGGCTGGGCGGCGGTGTGAGGGCGTGGGAGTCTGAGATAGAGCTAGAAGGGCCCCCCAGGGGAAGCCACAGGCTGTGCCAGGCCTGGAGCGGAGGAGGGGCTCCGGGGGGCCAGCCGAGGAGCTCTCTGGGGCACAGAATGGCTGGGCCGGTGGGGGCGGGGGCCTGGGTCCTCAGCCCGAGCCTGGGTTCTTTTCTGGGACTCCTGTGGCTGGTGCGTGGGTTCTGTTTTTCTGCCCTGGCCTGTTGTGGGGTTCAGGCGAGTGCTGACATCCTTTCGGGGCAGGGATCTGGGCCCCGCGGCTGGGTGGCCTTCAGCACCCCGTTCTTTCCGTCAGGCTGTCCCCCACATCCTTTGAGCCTCCTTCCTGCACGTCCATGTGTCTGGCCTGGCTGCTCCGGGCACAGCATCCATGGGCTGAGAGAGGCTGGGCCTGGGTGCTGAGTTCCCGCGTCTGCCGACCCCACCTGTCAGGTGGCCGTGGGCCTGTCTGCTGCGTGGCCGTGCACGCCGGATGGGAGCCTGCGAGGGCTTGGCTGTGTGTGTCCCGACTCGTTTGTGCCTGGTCCCCCCCATTCCTGGGTCTGCTGGGCGTTCCCTGTGCTTGGGGCACACTCCTGCCTCAGCCCAGGTTCCCCGTGTGACCAGCAAGCTTGCCTCTGAACTTTCCCAGTCCTTGCCCAGTCCCAGGTGAAATGCTTTCCTCAGGGTCTTTTCAGGTAGAAAGCAGATGACTTGGTCTTCTCTGAGGACACTTTTCTTCGCACCTTTGAGGCAGACACAGACGCTGTGCTAGGAATGCTTTGGTTCTGCCCTCAGCTCATTAGCGGGGCTCCCAGGGTGCTCTGCGGCGGCCCGTGGGCTGCTTCCGGTTGTCGGGGACGTGGTGGCGATTCGTCGCCCCTGAAGGCCCCTCATCCCCTCTCGCGTTCTGGTCCAGAGAGATGCGTCCCCAGCTGCGTCCCTGCCGTGTCCGGTCCCCACACCCGGTGTGGCTGCGGGCAGTGGGACTGAGCAGTTCCAGGGCCCCAGGCCTGCTTCCTGATGGCCTTCGTTTCTTCTTTAAGACTCTAAAGTAATTTATTTAAGAATGTATTTTTTTCTTGTTTTGTTGGGGATTGTGGTCAACCTCACCAGCTTGTAGTTTGCAGAATTCTTGGTTCTTTCCCTTTTGAAAATAAGTCTTGTCTGGCCTCAGGCCCCCTTGCTGGGGGCCAGCGGTGGTTTTGCGTTGCTGACTTGCTTTGTGTCTCTGGAACTGAGTTCTTCTGGACCTAGAGATGCAGCCTGTCGATCCCAGCTCAGGTGAACGTGCACCCTGTGTGGCACATGGGAATATTTTCTCTCTGGTCATGTCGTTCTGCCTGCGGTTTCTGGATAATCTGGGTGTGAAGTCTGGTCTCTTATTGGATCTGTGATTTGGGGCAGCTCCTCTCCCCAGAGCTTCAGATTCTTGCTGGTGAAGTGGAGACAGTAGCTGTATCCTCTGCCTGTGGCTGCTGCGGGATGAGAGGAATCATGTACTCTCTTCTCACGCTGGAAGTCACCAAGTGAAAAGTGAAAGTACAAGTGGCTCAGTCGTGTCCAACTCTTTGCGACCCGTGGACTATACAGTCCATGGGATTCTCCAGGCCAGAATACTGGAGTGGGTAGCCGTTCGGTTCTCCAGAGGATCTTCCCAACCCAGGGATCGAACCCAGGTCTCCCACATTGCAGCTGGCGTCTTTACCAGCTGAGCCACAAGTGACTTAGCAAATGGTGGTGATGGGGATTCAGCTTCCAAAGGGAAATCACTCATCTCATTCTAGAAGCAAAAGGAAGGCCCCTCTGATCCCCACTGCCCCTGGGGTTGCTGAGAGCTGTGCACAGGCCAAGTGGCCTGGTCTGCAGATAAAAGTGTGTTTTGCTGGTGACTCCAGCATTTGTTGAACTGCCGTGTATTTGGGGCCTAGGTTGGATGCTCAGGACATGCAGGCATGGATGGCTGTTTGCTCTCTTCTCCCCATGGGCTGTCTGGGGAGGTGAGGTGCAGAGACAAGAAGGGTTGTAGAAAGTGTGTCCTTAGTGCTTGCCTTGAGCCAGACACAGCTGCAGCCCTTTGGCCGAGTGTGCTGATTCTCACAGCAGACGCTGAAGCGGGCACCTTTTTATGTCTGTTTTATCAGATCAGGAAATCAAGTCACAAAGAGACTAGGTCAGGACAGTCAGTATACAGGATGGAGCTGGACATCTCGGAGTTTATTTCCGCCCCTATGGCAGTTGCTGAGCAGTGCTGGGAGGAGGTGTCGTGGCTGACCACCGCACTCCCGCTGGGGCACTGCGGGCATCAGGGGACTAGTCGTAACCAGATGTGTGCTCCTGTATGGGGGGTGGGGCTCGGGGGTTTGGTGGCTGAGTGACAGGTGGGTCGCAGTGGGGCTACGGACAGCCAGGCCAGGGGGCAGCCGGGCAGACAGTGGGGCTGCCTCCCCGTCTGCTGTGTCCTGCGTGCTGGCCCTAAGTGGACTCTCTCCAGTCATCCAGACACACTTGTTTAACAGAATCTCCAAGTCATGTTGTTCGTCAAAACTACTGCTTTCCAAAATATTAAATAGCTTTAAGAGAAACGAGCAAGCAAAGGTTTTCTTTCATAACAGATTTGAAAAGAATGCCTCCCGAGGGCATCTGGTTTAGGCCTCAGCCCCAGGCTGGTCCTTCTCCCTCCTAGCTTCTGGGGCAGCTTTCTGAGGGGCTGCTGGAAGCCCCTCAGCATTGCCTCTCCCCATAGGCTCTTCTTAGCACCTCCCACCCTAGATGGCGCTGCCTTTTCCAGCCGTAGGTTCTGGGGCCTCCTTATCTGCGTACAGCTATGCTTTAGGTCTCCAGCCTGGGGCAGTGAACCACTCCCTACCCCCACCCTGGTTTTGGTTTATGCACATTCTTTATGGACGCTGGCTATGCACCAGGGTCTGTTCTGGAGCTGCTGCTTGCCTCGGTGCAGTGAGGGTACAGACGGGAATAACGAAAGGGCAGTGGGAAACTGGGAAACTCAGGGAGTCTCTGCCTCTGAACAGTCTTGCCCCTGCCGTGGGTCTCCCCCTCATGGCCAGCCAGGCTTTCCTGGAGCCGTGTTCACGGGGTCACCTGGAGCCTCCCTGAGGGGAGAGGCCAGGCTGGAGTGGGGGCTGGTTCTGGCATGTGTGGGGCTTGGGTGGGACACGAGTCTCAGGCCTCCTGTCTTGGATCAGGAACGCATGCCTTGGGGAGTGAGGGCCGGGCCGGGCTGGGCGGCCTCTGTCAGCAGCCCCGGGAGGACCAGCTTTGCGGGAGGCTGGGTCTGGGGCTGCAGGGGGCTGTCGCAGGCTCAGGGGCCCTGTGGCTGAGGCGGCACCTCTCTGGCTGTGCAGAGAGACCGGACGAGATCCTGGCGGCCGCCGCGGAGCCGGCACTGAGGCCCGACATCGCGGACGCGGACTCAAGGGCGGCCACCGTCAAGCAGCGGCCCACCAGCCGGAGGATCACCCCCGCTGAGATCAGCGTGAGCCTGCCTGGCAGCTGGGGGCAGGGGCGTGGGGGGCACGGGGCCTGCATCCCCTCCCCACCGCTTGTGCATGTGGAGCGTGAGGGTCCCTCATTTGGATCCACTCTTCAGGGGTGGGGGTGAAGGGCCCCAAAGCCTCTTCTGAACACACTGGGGGCCATCTGAGCCCCCGGAACAGCCACAGTTCAACGCGTGCCGAGTGCTCACTCGGTGCCTCCCGCCTTTGGCAGGCTCTGTGGCCCCTGGAGCGAGGGCCCCAGCCCAGCTGAGGCCGCAGCATGGTGTGCCTCTTGGCAGGCTCTGTGCCCCCTGGAGCGAGGGCCCCAGCCCAGCTGAGGCCGCAGCAGGGTGTGCCTCTGTTCCCCACTGCCCACTTCTGGGCTGTTGCCCCCCGCCCCCCCCCCACCCCCCCCCCCCCCCCCCCCCCCCCCGCCTCACCGAGGCCCCCTGCCTGCCTGCTCTGTCCCCGTCTGGAAGAACCCTGCCCAGGGCTGCCTGGGTCCCACAGCTCTGCCCCTGCTCCTTGGAGGCAGGACCTGGGTCTGGCTTCTGTCAGCCACCGTGGGCACCAGGGCTGCTGGAATTAGCACATGGAGGGTCTGATCTCAGGCTTAGGGGGAGGATGGGTGGGGCTGGATGGGGAACTAGGGGCCCTGGTGCTCTGGAACCTCCATACACCCCTGCCCCTCCAACTCTCACAGTCACTGTTTGAGCGCCAGGGCCTCCCAGGCCCGGAGAAGCTGCCAGGCTCCCTGCGGAAGGGGATTCCACGGACCAAGTCTGTAGGTACGGCTGGGCTGGGGGCTGCATGGGGCTGGAGGACTGGGTTGCGGGTGGAGTGGGTGCTGGGCTGGAGGCCCCTGTCTCTCCCCACCCTTCAATTGAGGTCGGCAGTTTCTCTCCGAGTCCTGCCCCTCCCTGGCAGCAGCCCAGGAATCTCATTTGTTTGTGGACGTATATGGGGGCGAGGGGATGTCAGTCCTTCACCCAACCAAGAGATACTTTGCTGAACGATCCCCCTGAGGCTTCTCCCCGTCTCTCCCTGCCGGCGGGCACCCCGGTCCTGCCCTCCCACAGATGCCGGCGTCCCCGCCCCTGGCTCTCCCGTGCCCTGTGCCCTGCAGCCCAGCATGCCACACTTCTGATGCTAACGCTGCTCTGCCCTTGAACCTGCCCCCTCCCCTCTCCAGCACTCCAGCTACGTCTCTACGCCCCTCCTCTCCTTCACAGGCAGTTTTCTGCAGAAGTCCCCCTACTTGCTGTCTCCCCACCTGCCTCTTGGCCTGGGGCAGGCCAGCTTTGTCCATATTTAAAACTGAAATTGTTCCCACCAGGGGATTCCTCCCAGGGGACACACTTGACTTTCCTGCTCCCTCCTCCTTGAAGCTTTCCCCTCTAGGACTTCAAGGACAGTTGCCGTTTCCCCCTCGGTTCTCAGTCTCCATCTCTCCCCTGCGGGACGTGGATCTTTCTCGAGGCTGTGTCAGCCTCTTTGCCTTCGGCACCTAAACCTGTGGGGCCTCATTTCCCCTCACCCTTGGCCACCTCCTCTCCTGACCCCGGGCTGGATCATCTAAGAAGCCCTCCCTACCATCCCTCCCTCTCGGCATCTGGGCCCCCTAACCTCCCCACCTGTCCATCCGCCCACCCACAGACACGTCCAGTTTTCTGTCCATCTGTTCACCCGCTGACCTTTCTGCCTGTCCATGCCTTTATTCCTGTGTGCCTGATGCCCAGCAGAGGAAATGCCTCATCAGTGCTTGCTCCAGCATGTGCTTACATGCGCGGTCCATTTAACACTTAGAGTAGCTTTCCTGAGATAACACCATCAGCACCTCTGGACTGCAGATGAGGAAACTGAGGCAAAGGGGAAGAATGACCTGGCCCAGGTCACACAGCTGCCTTGCCTGCCTTCTGTTCACTCATCTGGCCAATCAGCTGCAGACTGATTGCAAACCCAATCCCTTATTCACCCCAAGGCCCTGCTGATTAGTACACACTCTATGCTGATTCTGGGCAGGGTCTGGGGACTCGGTTGGGGGAGGGGACCTGTCTGCAGACCGCTCAGCTCAGCAGTTGCATGGTGGGTATGCAGGCATATCTGCTGGGGAGGACCAGCCATGCTTGGGTGACAGGAAGGCCTGGGGAGTGTGTGTGCGGGCTCAGACATGCAGGACGCCTGGGGGTTTCCGGGAGATAATGGGGTGAGTTGCTGATAGCAGTGGTCCTTCAGAGACTGCTACGGTCATTTCTCTAGGTGGAAGGCTGGGGAAGAGGGCACAGGTGACTGCAGCTATTTTGGAGCCAAGAAGCACGTCCCCCTCACCTCCCTGGCCTAAGCCCTGGGCATTCTTGTTTCCTCCTTATGCGCTGGCTGCCCCACCAATTTAGGAGTGGTGTCCTTCCTCACACACCTTGCGGCCCTACCTGGCCAGGCCTCACTGTCCTGTGCCTCAGTCTCTGAAGCCCCAGCTTGGGTCTCCCTGTGACCGCCTGCCCCAGCTTCACCCTCTGTTTACCCTCTAGTCCGCCTCTCTCGCCAGGGGGGCCTTTCTGCAGCTCAGAGGTCACCCTGCATCCCTGGAGTTGCTCCTCTGTGGGCGCCGCGGGGCCGCGGGGCCCTGGGCCGTCCTCTGCTGCTTCATCTGGGGATGTTTGTCTCTGTCCCCTTCTGACTCGGCTCCGCACGCACTGTTAGCCACCCGCCGCCACTCTCTCTGGATGGCCTGTCCCTCAGCCCCGCCCAGTCCCAGCACTGACCCCCGCGGGTCCAGGCCTAAGCGCCTGTCCTCAGGCTGTGAGCCGCTCAGTGGAGGTTGCCAGCGCTTCCCTTCCCGGACACTCCTGGGCTCTGTCCACAGGGAGTGCGTCTTTCATGCGCCATGCCCTAGCCTGCCACCTGTCAGTCACTTGAATTCTGATCGAGGTGTCAAGACTCTGGGGCTCCTCACCCCTTGTCCTGTCTATGTGACCCTTGCCACACATCTCAGTCCTTGAAATGCAGGGACCTGACCCGTAAACATGAGGACCAGCTAGTACCTACCTCCTAAGGCCACCCTGAGGTTCTCCCAGCGGGCTGCAGTCACATGCTGATAGTAGCTTAGGTCCTGCATCTTGAGGCTGGTGCACAGAAAGTGCTGGAGAAATGCCCACGGTTATTTTCTGGGCAGAGGGCCCCACCTGCTCTGCATCAGAACAGAGTCCCATTTCCACCCCAAGGCAAGTGGCTTGTCTTCACCCTGCCTTGGAGCGTGGTGTGCCAAGCCTCCTGCACCCTCCAGGAGCACGAGCTTGTCCCGCGTGGTTCCAGCTCGCACACAAGCTGGTGGGTGTTGAGCTGCGTTTATATGCCGCGCAGGAAATGTGGCAGGGAGGAGACCCAGGCCAAACCTGGCCCAGAATCTGTGTCCAGCAGTGGGGGTGGAAGGCAGACCTAAAAATGATGATGCCGATGACGACCATAGCTGCCTTCCTCGGGTGCTTCTGGGTGCTCAGCCCTGTGCTAAAAACTTGAAACGGCTCCACGTCACACTTCCGTGGGAGGGGGCAGGGCTCCGGAGGTGAGGAAACTGAGGTGTCAGGAGGTGAGGAACATCAGACAGTAACTGGCAGGAGTGGGATTCAGGTCTCATCGCACCAGAGGCCCCCAGCCCCACCACGGGCCCCGGGCTGTGCTGTTCCGCAGACACAGGCGGGCAGCGCTGTGTGGGTGGACTGGTAGCGCCATGGTGGCAGAGGGGGCGGTGGGTGGGGACAGGCGGTCTGCATGGGAACGCGGCCAGGCCCTGAGCCAGGCCAGGTGTAGATCCGCAAGCAGTCTTCCCAGAGCCCTGTGCGTCGGCTCTAAGGAGCTGCTCGTCTGCTCTCCTTGGCCTGGGCTGTTTGTCGCCTGCGGCCTAACTGAGCGCGCCTGTGGCCCAGCTGTCCACACTGCACACGGGGCACCCGGGAGGCCCCGCCAGGTTCTAGCGAGGCGGCAGGACAGGGGCAGCCCTGCGTGCTCCAGCCCTGCTCTTGCACAGACCCTAATGACACCAGAGTGAGGCAGGAGGTAGGGTTCATTTTAACTCTGTGTTGTCCACAAGAGAATTGGGGCATCGAGGGGCTCAGGGCCTGGCGTAGGCTTACACAGCCAGTCAGGAGTCAGGCTGAAACGTGGGTCACGTGCTCAGCCTGCCATCCCTCCTCTGCCCAGCCTTCCTGAATTTCTGCCACTAGGGCTACGGCAGTTCACGGGGTCGCCAAGAGCTGGACACGACGTAGTGACTGAACAGCAACAAGGGCTATGGCATGACCTCCTGGCAGCCTCCCCCAGCCCAGTGCCCATCAGTTGCTAGGATGGAGCCTCTCTGGACCTGTCTCTTCCCAGAGCACCACTCACCCGGGCCTCAGCTCTCTCTTCCTGGCCACAGTCCTGCTGCCCCCTTGCCTACAGTGAATCACTCCTGCTTGGGAGAGTTCCCTCTTATATCTGACCGTCTCCCTTCCTTCAACCCCGGTTGCCACCAGGGCCTCCCAGTGACACCTGCTTATTCCACTGCTGGTGGCTCACGAGGAGGCCTTGCTCAATCTTGGGTGCTAAGGCCTGCTCCAACCACCCTCCGCTCTTCTCTGCAGTTCCGTCCCCACTGCTGGGGTAGGGGTGGGGGGCGGGGGCTGCTGTCTTTGGGCCTCTCCATGGGTCAGGGTTGCAGTCTTCTCTCAGAACCTCTGCTGCTGGGCCCTCCTCTCCCCTGTATTTGAACCCATCCCTCTCGCCAGTCCTCAGGAGCCCTACCAACCTGACGCCCGGCTTGAGGTGCAGAGCCTGGCATTCCGGGACCAGTCCAGCCTGAGGACCTTGCTCAGACTCCCCTGCCCTGGGCTCTCCACGTCTCCCTGTGTCTCCCTCTGCTCTGTAACCCTAGTGCCCTCACCCACCCTGACTCCAGCCTCTGGCGGGCAGGCCAGCAGCTCTAGCAGATTTGGAAGATGCCTTTGCGCCTGGGACCTGGGCTGCCCCCGGGGGTGGGGGGAGGGCAGGCGCCCGGGTCCAGAGGGGCCTCCTCGCAGGCCCTGGCCCTCAGTGCCAGGGCTGGGCTCACCAGAGCCTCTGTCTGCAGGGGAGGACGAGAAGCTGGCGTCCCTGCTGGAGGGGCGCTTCCCGAGGAGCACGTCGATGCAGGACACGGTGCGCGAGGGCCGTGGCATCCCGCCCCCTCCGCAGACCGCGCCGCCGCCCCCTCCCGCCCCCTACTACTTCGACTCTGGGCCGCCCCCCACCTTCTCTCCACCGCCGCCGCCTCCGGGCCGCGCCTACGACACCGTGCGCTCCAGCTTCAAACCCGGCCTGGAGGCGCGCCTGGGCGCGGGCGCCCCGGGCCTGTATGACTCCGGCGCGGGCCTGGGCCCGCTGCCTTACCCGGAGCGGCAGAAGCGCGCGCGCTCCATGATCATCCTCCAGGACTCGGCGCCCGAGGCGGCCGACGCCGCTCGGCCCCCGCCAGCGGCCACCCCACCGGAGCGACCCAAGCGGCGGCCTCGGCCGCCGGGCCCCGACAGCCCCTACGCCAACCTGGGCGCCTTCAGCGCCAGCCTCTTCGCGCCGTCCAAACCTCAGCGCCGCAAGAGCCCGCTGGTGAAGCAGCTGCAGGTGGAGGATGCGCAGGAGCGCGCGGCCTTGGCCGTGGGCAGCCCCGGCCCGGTCGTTGGCAGCTTCGCCAGGGAGCCCTCCCCAACGCACCGCGGGCCTCGGCCCAGCGGCCTCGACTACGGCCCCGGAGACGGCCCCGGGCTGGCGTTTGGGGGCCCGGCCCCGAGCAAGGACCGGCGGCTGGAGGAGCGGCGGCGCTCCAGCGTTTTCCTGTCCGTGGGCGCCATCGAGGGCAGCCCTCCGAGCGCGGACATGCCGTCCCTGCAGCCCTCGCGCTCCATCGACGAGCGCCTTCTGGGAACTGGCGCCACCACCACCGGCCGCGACCTGCTGCTGCCCTCCCCAGTCTCTGCTCTGAAGCCATTGGTCAGCGGCCCGAGCCTTGGGCCTTCCGGCTCCACTTTCATCCACCCGCTCACCGGGAAACCCCTGGACCCCAGCTCGCCCTTGGCCCTGGCCCTGGCGGCTCGCGAGCGGGCTCTGGCTTCCCAGGTGCCCTCCCGGTCCCCTACACCTGTGCACAGTCCCGACACCGACCGGCCCGGGCCCTTGTTTGTGGATGTGCAGGCCCGGGACTCGGAGCGAGGGCCTCTGGCCTCGCCAGCCTTCTCCCCCAGGAGCCCAGCCTGGGTTCCCGTGCCTGCGCGGAGGGAGCCCGAGAAGGCGCCCCGGGAGGAGCGCAAGTCTCCGGAGGACAAGAAGTCCATGATCCTCAGCGTCCTGGACACGTCCCTGCAGCGGCCCGCCGGCCTCATCGTCGTGCACGCCACCAGCAATGGGCACGAGCCCGGTGGGCTGGGGGCCGAAGAGCAACGCCCTGGCACCCCGGAGCTGGCCCCGGCCCCCACTCAGTCAGCTGTGGTCACAGAGCCCCTGCCGAGCCCCCGGGCCCAGGCCCCCGGCAGTGCCCCCACCGACCCCGGGCCCGGCCAGGGCAGCTCCGAGGAGGAGCCGGAGCTGGTATTCGCTGTGAACCTGCCGCCAGCCCAGCTGTCCTCCAGCGATGAGGAGACCAGAGAGGAGCTGGCGCGCATCGGGCTTGTGCCGCCTCCCGAAGAGTTTGCCAATGGGGTCCTGCTGGCCACGCCACTCGCCGGCCCCGGCCCCTCACCCACCACGGTGCCAGGCCCGGCCTCAGGGAAGCCGAGCAGCGAGCCGCCGCCCGCGCCGGAGTCCGCCGCAGATTCGGGGGTGGAGGAGGCCGACACGCGCAGCTCCAGCGACCCCCACCTGGAGACCACAAGCACCATCTCCACCGTGTCCAGCATGTCCACCCTGAGCTCGGAGAGCGGGGAACTCACGGACACCCACACCTCCTTCGCTGACGGACATACTTTTCTACTCGAGAAGCCACCAGTGCCTCCCAAGCCCAAGCTCAAGTCCCCGCTGGGGAAGGGGCCGGTGACCTTCAGGGACCCGCTGCTGAAGCAGTCCTCCGACAGTGAGCTCATGGCCCAGCAGCACCACGCCGCCACCGCCGGGCTGGCCTCTGCTGCCGGGCCTGCTCGCCCTCGCTACCTCTTCCAGAGAAGGTCCAAGCTGTGGGGGGACCCCGTCGAGAGCCGGGGGCTCCCTGGGCCTGAAGACGACAAGCCGACTGTGATCACCGAGCTCAGCTCCCGCCTGCAGCAGCTGAACAAAGACACCCGCTCCCTGGGGGAGGAGCCGGCCGGCGGCCTGGGCGGCCTGCTGGACCCTGCCAAGAAGTCTCCCATCGCGGCAGCTCGGTGAGCAGGGCAGTGGGGAGGGTCGGGTCCCGTCCACCCCGCCCCGGGCTCCTCCCGTCCTTCCGTGGCTCCGCCCCTCGCCGCCCACCCCGTCCCCTCTGTGACCTGTCCATGCCACCCCGCCCTGCGCTCTCCTGTCCAAGCCTCTGTCCTTTACCTGGCCTTGTCTGTCTGAGACCCAAGGCTCTTTCAGGGGCCTGAGATGTCAGAGGCGTTCTTCTCTGCATCCCTGTTGGTGCTGGCGGTGAAGGCTGGGCGTGAGCACCTCCGCACCCTCCTGAGGCTCTGTGCCCCTGGGGATCCCCGAGGACTCTCTCCCTCTCTCGACCATAGGTGCCTCTACCATTAAGGGTCCTTCTGTGGTCCATTCTAAAGTTGCCGCTGCTCCCACCCCCAGCTGTTGGACTTCTCGGTGCCCTGTGCAAACCGCCACCCACCGCCCCATCCTCTCTGTGGCCATGTGGCTGTCCCATGTGGTTGGTACCATCTTTCCTCACTTCCTTTTGAAACTTAGAGTACACTGGATCCTTTTCCTCCTAATACCCACCACCAGTTTCCTGTTTTTTGCCCCAGAAACATTTCTATCTCTCAGCACTGCCTCAGAGTCCCTCAAATACCGATTCCTGTTCGTGATTTTCACAGTGCATTAAGAAGCCACTAGGTGGAAAGCATCCTCTCTCTCTGCACCTCCATCTGCTTGTTCCCCCTACCTTACCCGTTGCTCTGGCCTCCCCGCCCACCCCCTACACAAGGTGGGGACCTAGGCCATGTGGTGCTCTGGACGTGGGCGAGGGGCTGGGGGGCTGCTGTGGCTCAGAGTCAGCTGCCACAGCCTCCGGCTCATCCAGCTCCTCCCTTGAGGACCTCATTCCCAGGAGCCTGCCCCGGAGAGGACCTGCTTGGGCTTGTGGGCTCCATGGGTGCTGGTGGGAGAGCTGGCCCGAGTCAGCGCTGGTCGCCCCCGGTCAGTCCTTGTCCGCTTTTGCCTTCTGCACCCTGGCGGCTTGCCCCCACGTGTAGCTTTTCGGTATCACATGGGGCACCACCTCCTGACTCCTCCTCTTCACCGTGTGACCAACCTAGTGAGTCTCTCCTGCCAGCCTTAGAAGGCAGAGTTCACAAAGCAGCGAGGGGATCCAGGTCTCACTCACAAGGGCTTGTCCAGTCTACTCTTTTCCCAGCTAAGGACTCAGAAGATAGGTGGGGGCTTGGGAAACTAGTGATGCTTCTCCTAAGTGGTTTGGGGAGCTACCCTCCAGCTCCTGTCGTCCCGGGCTGGCTCTCGGGCCCTCCCCACTTTTCACCTCTTCCAACTCTCAGTTGAATGTGAAAGCCTTATTCCTACCAGGACAGTGTTTAAAGTGCTCTTAGAGAGGGTGTTAGGCGTGTGGCCGGGGGTGTCCAGTTGGAGTGAGCAGCCCAGACCTCTCGGGAACAGACCCTTGAAGGTGGGGGTTCCCTGATGCAGCCTGGACCAGCCCCCGCTTCGCTCTCTGCTTCTCCTGCCTCCACCAGCCCCTGCACTCCCTTGTGCCCCTCCTGATGAAAATCAAGGCCGTTGACAGTGGGTAGCACCACGCCTGGCACAGAGCAGGCCTAATAGAGCATCTGCCGGATGCCAGTGCTGCCCTTTGTGACCTGAGGCCTAGGCAGGTAGCTGAGGACAGATGCCGCAGAAGGCGGACGCTGGCTTGAGGTTTGCTGGCTGCCGGGACCCAGAGCCCCGCTCAGGGCAGCCCAGGCCCCGCCTTCGCTCCGTGGCCTGCCGTGGGGCCGAAGCGGGTGCTCTCAGGAGCCTCCTGCCATGCCTCCCGTGCGCGTCTCCGGCATCTCGCCTTTGCCATGGCAAGGCTCTCTCGTCCGGTGGCCCCGGGTTGCATCAGGACCTGCGTGTGCTTCCTTTCTTGGATGTGGGGCTCAGGGCGAAGCCAGCAGTTCCAGCTGTTATATTCCATCTGCTCTGCAGGCCATGGCAGAGTGCGTCTCTTTCCCTCAGGAGCTCCTGCAAAATCCCAGGCTCTGATCGGCTTCATCTGGGTCCCCTGAAATGGTCACCCAAGTCAGGGAGGTGCAGGGCTGCTGTTGGCCAGGCCTGCGTAATATGCTGTC
This sequence comes from Budorcas taxicolor, assembly GCF_023091745.1. Classification (NCBI taxonomy): domain Eukaryota; kingdom Metazoa; phylum Chordata; class Mammalia; order Artiodactyla; family Bovidae; genus Budorcas; species Budorcas taxicolor. The sequence goes on from NC_068914.1 coordinate 163,633,539, forward strand.
TTAGGGGTCAGGGCTTGTGGTCAGCCCAGCTACTGGACAGGTTCTAAAGTGGGGGTGGGGGCGGTATCCAAAGGGGACTCGGAGGATATTCCCAGAGGCACCGGTGCCGGCGAACCTGAAACAGGAGATTGCTTCGTGCTGTGGCGTTCGTCAGCGGTAGCAACTCACCTTGTTCCCTGACGCTGGCCGGGTCGGATGGCCCTGGATACCGGCCCTCAGCAGGCTGCATCTGAGTTTGTAGTCTTGGACAAACCACTTCGCCTCAGTGAACTTGAGTCTCTCGCTTGTGAAATAGTGAGGGTGGCCAGGTGCTCTGCCAGGGCAGCAGGGGGACTCAGCGTCCTTATGGGAAATGAGCACGCTCCGCACGGATGAGGCCGAGTCACGTCACTTCGTCTGCACCGCCTTTCTGTTGGATGGATACTAATGTAACCTCCACTTTTCAGACAGTACAGCTGAGGTTCTGAGGAGGGCCATTCCAGCCAGTGAATGGTGGCATCTGACCTCAAGCCCTGCTCTTTGTCCTCTGCGATCTGGAGTCTCCGTCGTGAAACCCCTTCTGGTGACACCCACAGGGTTGACGTGCAGTAATTCCCCTCACATTCCCGGATGTCTGACTCTAGGTGAGTGACCACATAATCGTGGTTATCTGGGTCACTAAGACCTTTTTTATACAGTTCTTTGTATTCTTGCCTTGTCATCTAGAACCAGATATCCTGGAGTGTGAAGTCAAGTAGGCCTTAGGAAGCATTAGTATAAACAGTGATGGACTTCCAGCTGAGCTGTTTCAAATCCTGAGAGATAATATTGTGAAAGTGCTGCACTCAATATACCAGCAAATTTGGAAAACTCAGCAGTGGCCACCAGACTGGAAGAGGTCAGTTTTCATTCCAATCCCAAAGAAAGGCAATGCCAAAGAATCTTCAAACTACGGTACAGTTGCACGCATTTCACATGCTAGATAGCTAATGCTCAAAATCATCCGAGCTAGGCTTCAACAGTACGTGAACCGAGAACTTCAAACTGGATTTAGAAAAAGCAGAGGAACCAGAGATCAAATTGCAAGCATCCACTGGATCGTAGAGAAAGCAAGGGAACTCCAGAAAACCATCTCCTTCTGCTTCATTGTCTACGCTAAAGCCTTTGACCACGTGGATCAAAACAAACCATGGCAAATTCTTAAAAAAGATGGGAATACCAGATTACCTTACTTGTCTCCTGAGAAACCTGTATGCAGGTCAAGAAGCAACAGTTAGAACCAGACATGGAACAACAGACTGGTTTCAGGTTGGGAAAGGAGTAAGTCAAGGCTGTATATTGTCACCCTGCTTATTTAACTTATATGCAGAGTACATCATGTGAAATGCCCGCTGGAGTCAAGTTGGAATCAAGATTGCTGGGAGAACTATCAACAACCTCAGATATGCAGATGACACCACCCTAATGGCAGAAAGTGAAGAGGCGATAAAGAGCCTGTTGATGAAAGTGAAAGAGGAGAGTGAAAAAGCTGGCTTAAAACGCAACATTCAAAAAATGAAGGTCATGGCATCCAGTCCCATCACTTCATGGCAAATAGATGCAGAAAAATGGTAACAGTAATAGATTTTGTTTTCTTGGGCTTCAGAATCACTGTGGACCATGACTGCAGCCGTGAAATTAACAGACACTTGCTCCTTGGAAGGAGCACTGTGACCAGCCTAGATAGGGTATTAAAAAGCAGAAACATCACCTGGCCGACAAAGGTCCATATAATCAAAGCCGTGGTTTTTCCAGTGGTCATATATGGATGCGAGAGTTGGATCATAAGGAAGGCTGAGCACCAAAGAATTGATGCTTTCAAACTGTGTCGCTGGAGAAGATTCTTGAGAGTCCCTTGGACAGCAAGGAGATCAAACCAGTTAATCCTAAAGGAAATCAACCCTGAATATTCATTGCAAGGACTGATGCTGAAGCTCCAATACTTTGGCCACCAGATGTGAAGAACCAACTCACTGGAAAGACTCTGATGCTGGGAAAGATTGAGGACAGGAGAATAAGGGGGTGAGAGAGAGTGAGATGGTTGGATTGCATCACAAACTCAATGGTCATGAGTCTGAGCCAACTCCAGGATGGTGGAGGACAGGGAAGCCTGGCGTGCTGCAGTCCACGGGGTCACAGCTGAACAATGATTCCCCTCACGCAGAAATGCCTCTGTGTTCATTCTGTAGACCAGCACCTACGTTTATCAGCCGGTGTATAACAAACAGCACGTGGATTCTGAAGTCACTACAGTTGAGCCCAGTCAGTGCCCCCGGCAGGCCCAGCGGCCTTAACCCTCGTGTGCCCCGCCCTTCCCTAGCCACTCCCCTCTGCGTTCCCTTCTGCTCCTGCTCACACTTCGTCCTTCCTCCTCCTTGCCCTCAGCCCTGGGTGAGGCCACAGGCAGTCAGCCCCCCGTGCAGTCAGCCCCCCGTGTGGCTGTGTGTGTTGCCGGTTGGGGCTGCTGGGCAGCTCTTTGCAGCCAGCAGTGGCTAGAGTGTGGCCCTCACTTCTCACGTCATGACAAAGCTGCTGCTGACACTGTCTGTTGGAGACATGTCCCAAATGTAGGAAGTTCTGGTGTCCAGGTGGGGCTGTCTCCTTCCGGGACTGATCCCAGCTGAAGCTCGAGGGCAGTTGCCACGGCCATTCGGTGGGTCACACCCCGAGCCTTGTCGCCTGGCCCCAGGCCTGCCTGTCTCATCACCACACAGACCCCACAAGGGAAGCAGTACTCACTCCGCCCGCCTTCTCCACTGATAGCTCAGTCCAGGCTCTATGTCCCTTTAAGCTGTAAGACACTCTGTGGCCTGGAGATCTGAAAAGATCTCAGAAGGGGAAGGAGAGGTTACCCCTTATGTCAAGGACTTGAAGCTTGGTAACTTGTGGAAATGCATCCGGAAGGCCCATGGACTTGGCTGCTGGAAACTCTGGTCCCAGACCAGCTCGCTCTCTATGCTTCTAGCTTTCAGTCTGGCCTGACAAGCAGAACGTCTTCTCAGAGCCGCACGTCCGCTCTAAACTCCCTCTGTCTTCCAGACTCCGTGTTGGATCTGAGTCCCACGTGTGGCCTGAGGGCTGCCCGTCTCTGAGCCCCACAGCAACACTCGGTTCTGCTCTGGCTCTCAGCTTTATTCCTGTCTGAGCCTGCACATCTGATTTTACCTAAAAAGATTCTTGGACACAAAGTTGGCAAGGTTTCTTCTCAGCGGTGCGTCTCAGAACTTTCAGAACTTCTGATGTGTGGCGTGCTGTGGTCTGACCGTCTCCTTAGGGGGTCACTAGTTATCATCCCACAGAAGACGCACATTTCTGCGGTGATGGAGAGCCCAGCCCGGGGGACCCGCTGTGGGCCCTGTCCTGCTCGCATCCGGGAGTCTGGCCGGAGCCTGACGTGACTGCAGTGCCTCAAGGCCCACAGGAGTTGCTCTTTGGAAACTGGACCTGTCGTGTGCCGGCCAGGGCAGGACACAGGGGCCGGGATGTGCTCCTTCCTTGAGGAGGTCCTCACAGGTGAGGGACCTGTGAGGTGTGTTTACAGGAGCCGTGATCAGGGCCTCAAGAGCCATGAACTCCACTGGAGGCGTGGGGAGGGGTCACGGCGGGGGCCCAGGGGCGTCTGGAGTGTTGGAGGTTGGAGCTGTGAGCTGGTGCGGGCAGTGAGAAGGCAGGGCCAGGGTGAGATGCTGATGCCCGAGAGGGGGCCTCGTGGTGCTCCCAGCCTGAATCGTTTGAGCCCCTCTTGAGGGCTGCCTCCCTCTGTGAGCCTCTCAAGTTGCAGGAGGCCGCAGGCTTAGACCTGCCCTGCACGAGTGTGGTGGCAGAAAGTTCCAGGCAGAGGCTGGGGCCAGGCCGGGCTGCTTCTCGCCTGTTGGCGCCGCTGGGTTGACAGGCAGTCAAGCCTGAGAGTGACACGTCTCGTTGCTCTTGCCTTACAGCATCCCCCCCACCCCCCCACCCATGCATATTGTGTTTCTGGCTTTAAGCTAGGTACCGGAGTCAAGGCTAACAATTAGGAAGCCAGGCAAGAGGTCCTGAGTGAGGCCATGAACGGTGTGGGATCAGAGGTAGCTGGGGGATGAGGAGAAAGGCCTGCGTTCCTGAGCCATGTGGGTGAGGAGACGGGGCAGCTGATGGGGGCTCCAAGGCCTCTGGTGCAAGAGGGACTGGGGAGGAGAGCATGTGTGGGGACCCCAGCAGAGGTCTGGGGCTCAGGAGAGCCTGGCTTGGCCTGACATACAGCATTTGTGGACACACTGGTTATAGCAAAGGGTGGAAGTGGATGACACGGCCTGGGAGAAAGTGCGGACTAATCGGGGGACCCATCTAGAAAGGAAGTGGAAGGGCACCTAAGAGGGAAGCTGGTGGACAGGTCAGCAAGGGGATTCTGCTGACATCCTTGGCAACTGCAGGGCTGGGCAAGGGGAGGGGAGGCGCGAGAGCAGGCCTCACTGGTCCGGGCGTCAGGAGTGGGCCAGATAGTACTAGACTCAGACGCCTCTGGGAAGGGTGCCGAGGACTGTGGAGCAAGCCCAGGAGGCGCCCAGGGGTGCAGGTGCCCAGTGAGGTATGTGTGTTAGAGACTGTTCCCGGAAGCCCTCTGGGAGGCTGGCGGGGCTGTGACCGGGCCGTGCCCTGGTCAGGGCCTGGCGGAGAGGCCATCAGAGCGCGGAGAGTGGTGGCAGACAGTGGCGGCTGTGCAGAGGCGGAGTGGAAACGTGGGCCCGACCAGGGACGCCTGGGGTCCCGGCCCGGGACAACGTGGGCAGTTCCCTGTTCCTGAGGGGGAGGGGAGGAGGAGCAGAGCCCCAGCTGCGGCATCCCTGGACACTTCCTGCCAGGCCCTGGGGCCTCGGGGGACAGCCGGATCGTGAGGAGCCCTCTCCCCGCGAGGCCCCAGGGGATCATGGCCCTTCAGCCCCTCCCTCACACAGCTCCTGGCACCAGCCCCAGCCTCCACACCCAGGATCTCTCCTTGGCAGGGTCTCCCTGGCGCTTCTGAGCCAGTGCGCCCTCATCCTTGGCCTCAGTTCGCCTCCTGCCAGGGCTCCTGACCCCGCTCCGGGAGACGCCTGGGGTGGGCACACAGGACTCCATCCTGAGGCGCAGGTCCCCGGGCCCAGGTGGGATGTGTGGGGGCCTGGGCGCGGGGACAGGAGCGCTGTCCCCAGCTCCGCCCCCCTGCCCTGCCTGGCAATCTCCACCGCTTGGGCTCCCTCCAGCCCCTGGGGGTCTACCCCACTCGCCACTGCCGCCCTACTTTGCCCCGAAATCCAGGTGGTACCACGGAGGCCAGATGTGGGGGAGAAGAGGGTTTCTTCTAATGATTGGTGCTTGTTCCCTGAGCCATCACCCAGGTGCTCCTGGAGCCCCTCTCTGCTGGGGTGGGGAGAGCATGGTCTGGCCTCTTCAAGAGGCTCTGCTCTGGATCTGAGCAACTGGGCGAGGCAGCGGGGACAGAGGCTGAGGAGAGGGAGCCAGGCAGCGGAAACCAGGTCGAGTAGGACAGAGCTGGGTCTCCTGGGAGATGCTGGCCCTGCACTGGTGAGGGAGGAGCAGACAGGCCTGCTTTCAGGGGCGAGTGATGCTCAGGACGCCCTCCGCGATGTGGGGGAGGCGCCAGGCAGGACGGCACCAAAGTGGGGGAGCCCAGGGGCGGGGTCCTTAGCCCAGTTCAGGCAAGGGCGGAGACAGGGAGGCGGGCCAGCAGCTGGAGGGAAGCCCTTGGGCCAGCGGCAGCACAAGGCCACAAGCACCCCCAGGGCCGGGTGTCTGCGGAGCATCTGGCACACAGGGCTCCGAGTGAAGCCTGTGGATGAGGGCCACAAAGCGGAGAACAGGGCACAGGTGGGCCAGCGGCCCACCCAGACCCGCCTCGTCTGGCCTGCACTTCCCCTCGCCCTGCAGCTCCGGCATGCTCCCTCCCATGGCAGCGGCCCACTGCCTCCGAGCCTCCTCCTGGGTGTGGGCCAGCAGGCCCCCACCTGGCTGCGCACTGTGGTCCTGCTGGGGCCTTGCTCGCTCAGGGCTGGCGCTAACTCTCTCTCTCATTGCTCTCTCCTGCCCATCTGCATGTGGCTGCTCTGTCTAGCTGCGCGGTGGTCCCGAGCGCCGGCTGTGTAAGTGAGCATGCCCATCCCATGCCTCTCACCGTCCGCGCGCTGCCCGCCTGGACCTCTGCTGTGCTTGGCCTCGTGGGGCTCCGGTGCCACGGCCCCCAAGGCTCCACTTGGCCACAGCAGGGGCATAGGGAGAGACTGGGCGGGGGCGATGTGGGATACAGGCGCGGCTCTCCTCTGGAGGAGCCTCCCTGTCGGGCCTCCCACCGAGGCCATGCTGGGGGGTAGAGGGGCTGAAGGCCGGTCCGGTCAGCTGACGCTGGGGAGTGAACACCATCTGCGCGCGTGTGTCTGAGTGTGTGCTGCTTCTGCACATGTGCTGCTTGTCACTGTCGTGGGCAGGCCACTGCCGCTCCTGCCGCCGCCGCTGCGTGTAGGTAACGTCCGTGGCTGCCGCTGCCGTTGCTGCTGCGTGTATGTAACATATGTGGCCGCCGCCGCCGCGTGTATGTAACGTCCGTGGCTGCCGCTGCGTGTATGTAACATATGTGGCCGCCGCTGCTGCGTGTATGTAACATGTGGCCGCTGCGTGTATGTAACGTACGTGGCTGCTGCTGCCCTTGCTGCTGCGTGTATGTAACATGTGGCTGCTGCCGCCGCGTGTATGCAACACACGTGGCTGCCGCCACTGCATGTGCGCGACACACGTGGCTGCTGCCGCTGCGTGCTTGCCTGCACATGCTGCTGCTCCGTGCGGGTGTGAACGCCGCCTGCTGTCTGTCTCAGGCCTCATGGACAGTCCAGTCTTGCGGCGCCACCAGCCTTTATCAGGGCCCAGCCAGGCCTGCAGCCGGCCCAGGTCTCTCTGGGCCTCATGATAACAGCGGGAAGTGCTGAGGGGTATTGCCAGTCCTACTGTCTGTGGTATGGGTGGATGGGCCGGCGTCCAGAGCCGGTGTCGCAGGCTGTCAGGAACCGGGGTCAGCCCTCTGCCCCAGAGGCTGTCCCTGCTCAGGCAGCCTGCTCTCGGAGCCCCGGGGGAGGAGGGGGGCCCGGGCGGCTCGCACTCCATGCGGCCGAGGGCTCCCCATCCCCCCAGCAGGGCACTGACTGACTCTGGGGGCCAGGCCAGAGGAGCCCCAGGATCCTACCCTCCTTTCTCCCTCTGGCCCTAAGGCTACCCGCCCCCGCCCCGTCCCCGCCCCCAGCGTCCTCCTGGCCGCTGGCCCCGCGCCCCTCCGCCCGGCCCCACCTTGCCTGGTACCCCTCACCTGGCCTTGACCCCCTCTCCCTCCGCAGGCTCTTCAGCAGCCTCGGTGAGCTGAGCACCATCTCAGCGCAGCAGCGCAGCCCTGGGGGCCCGGGCGGCGGGGCCTCCTACCCGGTGCGGCCCGGCGGCCGCTACCCTGTGGCGCGGCGCGCCCCGAGCCCGGTGAAGCCCGCGTCGCTGGAGCGGGTGGAGGGGCTGGGGGCGGGGGCGGGCGGCGCGGGGCGGCCCTTCGGCCTGGCGCCCCCCACCATCCTCAAGTCGTCCAGCCTCTCCATCCCGCATGAGCCGAAGGAGGTGCGGTTCGTGGTGCGCAGCGTGAGCGCGCGCAGCCGCTCGCCCTCGCCTTCGCCGCTGCCCTCGCCCGCGCCCGGCCCGGGCTCCGGGGCCCCCAGCCCCCGCCGGCCCTTCCAGCAGAAGCCCCTGCAACTCTGGAGCAAGTTCGACGTGGGCGACTGGCTGGAGAGCATCCACTTGGGTGAGCACCGCGACCGCTTCGAGGACCACGAGATCGAGGGCGCGCACCTGCCGGCGCTCACCAAGGACGACTTCGTGGAGCTGGGCGTCACGCGCGTGGGCCACCGCATGAACATCGAGCGCGCGCTCAGGCAGCTGGACGGCAGCTGACGCCCCCCGGCCCCCTCCCCACGCCCCGGCCGCGCCCTGCGGGCAGGGCCCCCCTCCGCCCCGGGCTGCGGGCTCGGCCCACTCCCCAGCCCCCACCCTACCGGCGCCCGGGCCAGGAATGTTGCATGAATCGTCCTGTTCGCTGTCGCTCGGAGACGTGCCCTGTACATTGCTTAGCGCCCTCCCAGGCCGTCGAGCGCCACCCAGCACACGGTCAGGAAGGGCGCGGGCCGTGGGGGGGCTGGAGCGGGAGGGGGTCGGGGGCGGGGTGCTCCAGCCTGACCATCTCCCGCTGAGCTCCTGGTGGCTACTTTCCCAGAGGGGGTAACCTAGTCCAGCATGCGAGGTCAAGACACACCTTGGTGACTGGGGGGAGGGGGGAAGACATTGGGGTTCTCGGTTGGGGGCCAAGGAGCCCCCTGTTTTGCATATTTTAATCCACTCTATATTTGGAACAAGAAAAGGAACAAATATCTCTGTCCTTAATAGCTTCCCTTCCCCTCCCCTCCAGCCCCCGGTTCCGCTGCGGCTGCCCAGTCTTCCATCTCTGGCCCCTCAACTGCCACTGCCGCCCCACATGGGGCAGGGGACGCTCCAGCTGGTCTGGGGTTGGCCAGGGTCCTCGTACCCGCCCCGGGGCCCCGCTGGGCCCCCTCCCCTCGCTGAGCTATGGTGTTCCCCACCGACCCTTCAGGTGCTGCGTGGAGGAGGGGCGGCAGGCGGCGACTCCTGTGGGCCCTCGCTCGGTCACGCGGCCTGGGAGCGCCGCCCGGGGCGGGTGTGGGCGCAGGGCCCTGGCCCCTGCCCCCGGCCGACTCCCTCACAGGGTCCCCCCCCCACCCCAAGCAGGGGTCTAGCCTCCTCTCCGCGCTGCTGGGCGACTACAGCAGAGAAGCCTCCCTGCCTCAGACCTGGAGTCGCCAGTTCCGCCCTGTGTGTGTGTGCGCACATGTGCGAGTGTGTGAAACTCGGGGTGCGACTGAGTGCGTTGGAGCCCCTTGTGTGCCTGAGTGGAGGGTGGCCCCAGGGGGCCACTCTGGACTAGTGTGGGGGCTTCAGAAGCTTGCACAGGGTGCGTGCATGGGTGTGTGCTGTGGAAGCGCCCCGTCTCCACTCCCAAAGAGAGTCAGAGGTCGCCTTGCACCCTGGGACCTGCTGTTGCCGTAGCCTGTCCCTCCAGAGCCTCGCGGAGCCTTGAGTGGGCCTTCTTGGTGAAGCCTTGCTGCTTGGGAGAGGCCCCCAAGGGCCCTTGGAGGCAGTGCTCCGCCCCCGCTGGGCTTCTAGGGGGGGGTCATAGGGGCACCCCTAGAGTCAGGCCCCTGCGAGCCTTGGGGAGAGGCAAAGACCCCAGTGGGCGCCCCAGCCCCCCTTACTGTGACTCCTCACACTCAGCAATGACCTGTGGGGTGGGGGGCCCGGGACGTTTTTAAACCTAGGGTTTGGAGTCTGGACTAAGCTCCATCCACGTCACTCACGAGTTTCTGTTTATATTTCTAGCTTTTTTTAATAAAAATTAAAAAACCCAGAAAACAAAAGTTTTCACAGCCCAGGGGCTTGGCACGCCGGTCTGTGCCCACCCGCCCCGCCCCGGCCCACCGGCCCCATGCCCTGGGCAGATTCACACCCAGTAACCCTTTCACCAACAGACCAGGTCACACCCATGCAGCAGTCACCGTAACAGGCTGCCGCATACACACTCGTCTCACTCACCTGTGGGTTTTGGTTCCGTTCAGTTTGGGTTTTTAACTTTACAGGGTCAGTTCCGCTTCTCCCCTCCTTTTGTACGGAGCTCCACCTGGGGGGTTTCTGCCCCTGCTCCAGCCCCGAGGCCTCCTGACCCTGATGTTGTGATACACCCCACAGAGATCTATGTTTCTTATATTATTATTATTGATAATAATTATAATATTATTATGTAATAAATTTATAAGAAATGAAACCATTTCTCAGTTGCCTACTTGAGGAGATACTGGAAGCACAGACTCTGCCCTCCTATGGACAGGTCACACAAACCTCCCTGGCCCTCAGCAGGCATCTGGCCGCCTACACTGATGACCTACGGATCCTGTCTCTGACCCGGTCTCTTTGCTGACCTCCATGCCCGCGTGCCTGGCTTCTTTGTGGCTCGCCCTCTCTGAGTTGTGCTGGCCCTGAGCCCGTGCTTCCTGAACGGGAAGCTTCTCTTTCTGCTCACCAGCCCAGTGAATGACCCCTCCTGAGCTAGAAGTCTGGGCATCCTCCGTGGCCTCTGTCCACTCTTCCCGCTAGTGTCCAGCTGCCCCTAGATTCTGCTGCTCCTGTCTTCGAGCCCTCTCCTGTCCGCCTGTGTCCTCCTGCCCCAACAGCTCCTGCCCAAGTTCAGGTCTTCCCCTTGAGCTGGCTGCCACCAGCCACTGATGGGGCCAAGCCTGTATGGGACCTGGTGGGGAGGGTGGTAGCTCCCAGGACGGGCAGGGGCACCTCAAAGAGCGAAGGGGGTGGTGTAGTCAGGCGAGTGGACAAAAGAGACCCAGAGGGAGCCGTGGGAGGTGGAGGCTGCGTCGCTGAGGTCTGACGGCCGGAAGCCGTGGACGCGGGCCATCAGACCAGCTGGGCACCTGGTGGGGTTCTAGGAGGGCAGTGTGTGCAGAGCCACGCCGTGCTGAGGTCAAGGTGGGGCGTGAACATCACACATGGCAAATGTAGACCTCCACTCAGGATGGGGCCTGGGCGATGCCTCCAGGGAAGCAAGACGATGCCGGGAAGGATAAGAATGGTGAATGGAGTGAAGCCTCGTGTGCAGAAAGGGAGTGAACTCAGGTGTCTTTACCCGGGGCGGGCAGGAAGGCAGAGCAGCTCTGAGAAGCAGGTGGATGTCTGGAAGGCCTGCTCGGGAAGGCAAAGGCCCTTTTGAGGCTGAGATGGTGACCACTGGCAGTGGGACCTTGAGAGAGGCTTGCCCTCTGTCTAGAAGGCCCCACAATTTCTAAGTTTCATATTTTCGCATTTTTGGCTTCATTTTCAAGTTGGAAACTGTGGTCGTCCCACAGAAGTGGCCTAGAAGGAAGTGGGGACCTGGGAGGGTCTGAATGTGGAGGCACAGGGGGCTCTCTGAGTCCCCTGAGCTCAAGCGCTGCGGCAGCCGCGGGTTGGCCTCCTCTTGGCCGCGCGTGGGACCCTGCGTCCAGCTGGAACCGGGCCCGGACCTGGGGGCCCGTCCAGCAGGCGTGGCAGTGGGATCATGGCGTGGAAATGGCATTGCCATACTGACCCTGGGTCCTGGGGAGAAGATGGATCTCCCACGGGTCAGAAGACACCTCAGTGCCTCAGAAAGTGAGTCAGAGCCTTCAAGAGCGGGACTTGGCGAGAGAAGCCTTGGTCAGAGGAGCAGGTGGTGGGATGGCAGAGGGTCGTGGCGCTGAGTGAGCTGCAGCCTCCCGGCGCCTCTGGGCAGACACTTTCTCACTCAGGCGGTGGACTCCCTGCCTCCTCCTGCCCCCTCACGGCCTCAGAATGTCCCAGCTTTATCCCCTCAGGGGCCCTAAGCATCTCACCAGCACGCTGTCTGCAGCATGGAGCAGGGAGCGCTTGGCGGGTGGCCCTCACCGCTGACCACCCTACAGGTCCTGTGGGCAGCTCTGGGCACTGAGGCTGAACACACGAGGAAGGTCCTGCTCTGCAAGGGAGCACCATATGCTGGAGAATAACCGGGTGGGTGGGAGTTAGCAGGCTGGGAAAAGTGAGGCGGGAGCCTGCTGGGGCTGGGCCGGGGGTGGGCACAGGACGGCCCAGGTGGGGGCATGCAGAGGGAGCCAGGGCGGGAAGGAGGCTGGGGAAGCGAGAGGGGCTCGCGGGGCTGGGGCTCGAGAACGGGGAGAAGGAGCCTCAGGAGGGGGGACCCCTTGTCCTGCCCCCCGTGCTGGGAGCTCCACCTTGGCCTGAGCGAAGCCACCAGGAGCCATGGAGACCCCATCCTGTGTTCCCAGAAGCCTAACTGTCCTGTACCTTCCTGTCTCTCCTTTGCTCTTCAGGACAGTGTGGAGAAGGCAAACGAAGTCACTCTCCCGTTAGATTTAATGGCACAGCTAAACCTGCTGGTCGGTGTGTGTGACCCTCAGCGTATGACTGTGTCTGCGAGCAGGGGCTGGAACCTGTTTAAGCGTCAGGAGTGGCTGCTGCTCTGCAGAGCCACACAATAGTTTTCTTCTAAAATCTAGACACCGGATCTTCAAACTTGGTTATTCCATAAGCCCTAAGTGTTTTGAAAATCCGGGTACCCCTTTCCGTTTTAAAGCTTTTATTTTACATTTTCATCTCATATTTTAAAAAGCTTGTAAACAAGCTTGCAAACATTATGACTTCCAGAAAATTGTACATATTAACATTTAAAATCAATGGTGACATCATTCTGTTACATGATTCACAGGAATCTAAATTCCATTTCAATTTTATGCCCATCAGAATCTTGTAAAAACACCTGGATAATCTTTAACAGTCGAAACTGTAACATCACTTATTGAATTCCTGCTGCCATTTCTTGAACTATATTTTCAAAGTCTTTTCTGATTACTTAATTAGGCACAATCTGTTACTGAGTTAAAACAAGCAAGTTCTCAGGTAGGTGAAATAGGACCTTGCAGGCCTTCAGATAGAGGAGGTGAGGCCACCTGCCATGAGAGAGAGACAGAAAGACACCTTGGAAACTTATGTATGGGAGAAGAGTCCTCCTGAAACTCAAGTAGCAGAAACAAGTCTTGTGACACTCAGGCATGGGAAGTTAGAGACCCCCAGCAGACACGGTGCCTAAGAGCGAGGCCGGTGGAAGGGGGGCAAATCCCCCCACACTCAGGGTGCGGAGAAGGAGACCTTGACACGCAGCGGCAGGGATAAAGACCTTGTGCCCCTCAGATAGCTGGTGCTCCTGAGATCCGATTGCATTCTTCTCAGGGAAATAAAACCTCTTGCCTGACAGGAAGGGAAATAATGAAGACTGAACTCAAGTAAGGAAATTAAATCACCCTGCTTCTCACCAGGGGGATAAGTCCTTGTCACTTCCTAGTAAATAAAATGAAAGGCGTGTTCTGGCTTTGTAATAAGAGAGACAAGACCTTCTGGCCTGCAGGGAGAGTAGATTTAGGGACAGTCATGTAGAGAAAGTGGTAACTTCCTGACAACGAAGTGCATGAGAGGATGTCTCTGGACTCTGGAGAGGAAATGAGATGTCCTGACGATTAGATAGGAGAGACGGAGATGCCTGATGCCCAGGGATGAGGAGGGCTCACAGAGGGAAGATGAGGTGTGCTTGTGCTACAGCAGGAGAGGAGACCCCTTGGTCACTCAGAGAGAAGAGGCAGGGCCTCCAGATACAGAGCAGAAGAGATGAGGCATGTCAGGTGGAGACAAGACCCCCCGACACTCAGGGCCTGTAAGACCTGCTTGTGCTCAAATGGGAGATACGAGATTTCATGGCCCTCAGATAGTGGAGATGAGACCTCAAGACACTCAGGAAGGGCAGGAAAGACTTCAGACGGGGTGGAGTTGGGAGATTCGGACCCTTACGTAGAGGAGAGGAGACCTCGAGGTGCTCAGGTGGAGAAGATGGAAGCTTAGGATTCCGACAGGGGGACCAGGACCTCCTCCAGCAGGAGCCAGGGGACGGCCTGGCAGTCAGGTGGAGACTCGGGAGCCCCAGCACTTCAGTGTGTCAGTTGAAGGTGCAGAGCACTCACAGAGGTGAGACGCAGCCTCCTGACACTCCGCGGCCGTGAGACCTTTCGGTTCTCAGGTAGAGAAGATGGGACAAAGTCACTCTCCCGTCTGAGGTCTTCGGGCCTGAGCTGGAAGAAAAGAGAGATCCCCACAGTCAGGGGGAGGAGATGATAGCTTCCATCAGCAAGTAAGATATGAGCGACCTACTGGGCGTTCAGTTGAGGGGGGTGTGACACGAAGGTCACAGGAGATGAGAAATTCAGTTAGTTCAGTCGCTCAGTCGTGTCTGACTCTTGGCGACCCCGTGGACTCCCCAGCACACCTGGTCTCCCTGTCCATCACCAACTCCCGGAGCTTGTTCAAACTCATGTCCATCAAGTTGGTGATGCCATCCGCCCACCTCGCAATTAGAACATTCAGTTAGAGAAGATGCTCAGGCAGGAGAAGTGGGGTCATCTGAATATCTGAAGCGCTTCACACCTGGAAAGAGGACAGGAGGTGTCCTGACACTTGGGCAGGAGAGGTAGGTGGTGCCTCGTGACCGTCACGTAAGTGACGAGTGACTCCTGGCCATTCGGACAGGCCAGCTGAGACCTTGTGCCCGGGTACAGGTGCTGAGGCTGCTCCTCCAGCAGGTAGAGATGTGACCTCAGCACACGCTTGTAGGGGAGGTAGAACTTCTTACCATCCAGGCAGGTGAGTGGAGCGTTTTTCTGTTCCGGGACACGAGATGCTGTCTCCTGACAAGCAGAAGCAGCATTATTTCATGACATTCAGGTATCTGTGCTGAGAATTCCTGCCACTCGGGTACAGAAGACAACTTTCTGCGTTGCGTAGGTCCCAGAAAGGAGACCTGGAGACATCCGGGCAGAAGATGCGAGACTTTGTGGACAGAAAAGTGGGCTTCATAGTTCTAAGCTGCTGCTGCTGCTGCTAAGTCGCTTCAGTCATGTCCGACTCTGTGCGACCCCAGAGATGGCAGCCCACCAGACTCCCCCGTCCCTGGGATTCTCCAGGCAAGAACACTGGAGTGGGCTGCCATTTCCTTCTCCAATGCATGAAAGGGGAAAGTGAAAGTGAAGTCGCTCAGTCATGTCCGACTCTTCGTGATCCCATGCGCTGCAGCCTACCAGGCTCCTCCATCCATGGGATTTTCCAGGCAAGAGCACTGGAGTGGGGGCCATCACTTTCTCCGAGTTCTAAGCTAGGGAAAGTCAAAATGGTCTTCAGAAGTGTGCTGAGAGCACGCCCTTGGAAGAGGGAAAGGGTTCGCCTCCTACAGGGTTAGGGTCTGCCGGTCTGTAGAGCCTGACCCCCTTGAGCTGCTGATGTGCTGGACCAGAGGGGCTGACTGTGCTTTCAGTCGGCGTGAGGGCTGGGGGAGGCTGTGCAAGACGTCGGCAAGTCGCTGCAGCGTGAACCACCTGGCCTGGTTTCTGGAGGGTGGGGGTGGGACGTCACCCTGCTGATTGGTCGGAAGGCCGTGAAGCTTTGTGAGGTCACTGGGCTTCCAGGCCTGGCCGGGGCAGGCGTTGGGCAGAGATGCTGCCAACTGCCGTTCTGCTGGTCTTGGCAGTATCTGTGGTCGCCAGAGATAACACCACGTGTGAGTAAGTGTCAGACAACTTGGGGGGGCGGGAGGGTGTCTTTTGAGTAACAGACCCCGTCCAGACTCCCTCTGTCTGGGGCTCTGCAGAAAGCCAAGCCGGGGCCTTAGCATTCCCCTGGGTCTCACAGCGCTTGTGCCCCACATCGCCAATTCAGACCTTCCCTCCTCCCGCCATCCTCAGCCCGGAGCCCCCAGGGCCCCTGGCATCTAGAGTTTCCTCCTGAGAGGAACTCAGGGGCTTCCGCAAAGCACAGGCCGGTCTCCACTGCCCCCCGTCCCCACCAGTGACCGGCTTCACTGCCTCTTGAACATCGAGTCTTGCAGAGCCTGGGAAACACCTCCCCCCGGCCCTGCGCTTTCCCCAGAGACGCCAGGGCATCCCTGTGCAGCACCTCGGGGACCCCCACTCCATGTGTAGACTCCCAAGCCCCCCAGGTACCCTGCAGTCCCAGAAACTCCCTCCTTCTCGCCAGCGACACAGAGCCCTGGACGTCCGCCTCCGCCCCGGCCCGCATGCCTCCCCCCGGGTCACCTCCGCCTGCACCGCTCTCCTCCTGCTGCTGCCCAGCCCAGCCCTGCAGCTCTGAGCCCCTCGGGCTCCTTCCTGAGCCTCCAGCAGGGTCACCTGCTTCACGCCCACGCTGGCTCCCTCTCCTGCCCAGCCATCTACCATTCTGCTAGGGCCCTTGGTCTGTCCTGGCTGCCTGCAGCCCCTCTAAGACCCGAGAAACCCCCCCGGCTGAGCATTTCCCGGAGCCCCTGGCCGCCTGTCCTGGCACGGCCCCCAGCACCACTGCTCAGCCGTGCCCCCCTGGACTCCCACCCTGGGGCTGCCCCTGCTGGCCCGGGACCCCACGGAGGCTCCCCCTGTGACCGGCCTCAGGCCCCTCTCCCCTCGCTGCAGAGGCGCCAGGCTGGCCTCGACTTGAACCGTGCCCGTGGTCTCTCCTCAGTGGCCCCTGTGGGATACGGTTCAGGCAGAACCGGCAGGGGGGCGTACGGATCATCGGTGGGCAAGACGCCGCCCACGGGTCCTGGCCCTGGATGGTCAGCCTCCAGATCTTCACGTACCACAACAACCGGCGGTACCACGTGTGTGGGGGCTCCCTGCTGAACTCCCAGTGGCTGCTCACGGCCGCTCACTGCTTCAGGATCAAAAAGTATGTGTGGGAACTCGCAGAAGGGGCTGCGGAAAGGCTCCTCTCAGAGCCGGGCATTCTCCAAGGGTCTCAGTGCCAAGGGTCCCTGAGGCTTTGGGCCTAGTGGCAACCAGACCGTGGGGCTGGCCCGGACCTGCTGGGGATGGGGCCGTGCGAGGGTCACGGCCATCAGCCAGTCTGCAGCCAGCGTGACCTGGCCTACCTCTGTGCCCACAGAAAAGTGACCGACTGGAGGCTGATCTTTGGAGCTAAGGAAGTTGAGTGGGGGACCAATAAGCCAGTGAAGCCGCCTCTGCAGGAGAGATACGTTGAGAAAATCATCATTCATGAGAAATACTCCGCGAGCTCAGAGGCCAACGACATTGCTCTCATGAAGATCACCCCTCCTGTTACCTGTGGGCACTTCATTGGACCAGGATGCCTGCCTCAGTTTAGGGCAGGCCCACCCAGAGTTCCCCAGACATGCTGGGTGGCTGGCTGGGGATTCTTACAAGAGAATGGTGAGTACGGCTGGGCAAACCCCGTCAATGTGGTCTTAGGTGAAGGGGGAATACGTTGTTGCATGCCTGAGCCCTACCCAGTCCCTAGCCCTGTGCTGTGAGTGGATCCTGTCGCTGTCCCCTTTCACAGCCGGAGAAACTGAGAGTGAAGCTCCGTGTCCAGGGCCCCTCGCCAGTGGCTGGTGTGGCCACCAGGGGTGGCTGGGCGGCACGCACGGAAGAGCCCTTCGGCATCTTTGGAACGGGGTCAAGGCTGGGCCTGGAGCTCCAGGGCTGCCTCTGGAGGTGGGGGTCATGCCTTGAGGCAGGCAGCATGTGGAGAAGGGCTCTGGATGGGATTTCCCTC
Source organism: Budorcas taxicolor (assembly GCF_023091745.1). Lineage (NCBI taxonomy): Eukaryota > Metazoa > Chordata > Mammalia > Artiodactyla > Bovidae > Budorcas > Budorcas taxicolor. Next base: position 163,650,813 of record NC_068914.1, read on the forward strand.
TCCATGCCTCGGCTTCCCCATCTGTGAATCGAAGGGCCAGGTCACATGGTCTCCAAGCTCTGCGACTCCTGCCCGTGGCCCCTCCTGGCCATCTCTGCCCCTGACCCTCGGCCGTCGGTCCCACCCAGCTGTTACTGCGCGTCCTCTGTAGACCGCGAAAGGGGCTGCCGCTGGGCGGGACTTTGTGTGGGTCAGCAACCTGGGCAGCGTGTTTCTGGCAGTGGGGCAAGACCGAGTAGAACAGGCCTCTGTATGTGAGCTGCACTTTCAGCTTCCCGTAGGCGGGCACGTGAATTTTCACCAGCCGTGTCAGGGGTGTGAACACATGATTGAAATGGACTTGGCGCTCAGTCTCCTTTCTGTTCACTGATGGAAAATCTGGGCCTCCTGGGGTTTAAACCTCAGTGTTTTTTGCGTCTTCTACTCTTCTCCTCTCTCAAAGCTGGTTTTGGTTTTCGGCAGGACTGCTGCCTGTGCCGCCCTGGGGGAAGGGTGTCTCACAGCCTCTGCCCTGGCCTGGGGTGTCAGCCTCTGTCTGGCTCTGCCGCGGCTCCCAGAGCAAGCGCACACTTTCTTCTTGCTCCACCCCCAGCCCTGCTCTGTCCACCTCTCCAAACTTGTCCTCAGCTTTCGGGGGGTTCTTGCAGTCCCTGGGAGGCTGATCTCAGGGTTTCCACCCCTCAACCCCACCTCTGCTATCGTTTTGCTCAGAATTGTAGGCTCCCATCTATATCCTGGATGTCACACAAGCCCTGTCTGTTCTAGAATCACCTTGAATTTAATTCAGTTTCTATCCCTTTCTGTTTGTTTTTGCAAACCCACCCCCTAAAGAGTGGAAGTGCTTAGCCGCTCAGTCGTGTCTCACTCTTTGGGGCCCCCTGGACTGTAGCCCGCCAGGCTCCTCTGTCCCTGGGAGTCTCCAGGCAAGAACACTGGAGCGAGCAGTCACTCCCTTCTCCAGGGGATCTTCCCGACCCAGCGACTGAACCTGGGCCTCCCGGGCCAAGTCTTAAAGAAACCCCCAGGCTCCTGCGATACTCCTTCTGACCTTTCTTTATCTGGACCTACCGCTTCCTTGAACTCAGATGCTTTGGGGCTGGAAGAGTACTTTTGGGGATCAGTCTCTTTTTCCATCAGACTTTTAGTGTCTGCAGGCTTTTGGGCATTTGATATTTAAAGCCAAGGTGCTGAGATTGAGAAAGCTCTTATTGTGTCTCAGGACACCTGTCTCTTAACAGTGAATTGCATGGCTTCCGAGGCTGTGGGCTCTGCCATAGATTTAAAGGGTCACTTTAATGGCCAGCAAGCCAGGCTTGCGCTTGTTAGCTCCATGTCACCTGTACCTAAAGGGCAGGGGATGCATGAGCCCCTCCCTGCTTAGGTGGGAAGGAAAAGTGGGGGCTAAGGAGGCTGGGGACATGACCGAAGCCTCGCAGACATGCGTTCAGCAGCCATCCACCGGATGCTTGCTGGAGCCCTCCCCAGCCACGGTGCTCCGCGGCTTCCCTGCTGGCCATGTGCCCCGAGTCTGCCCCTTCCCGCCCGTACTGCACACGGTGTTCAGACCCTCTGGACGGTGGCTGGGCTGTGGGTGCTGCTGTGGCAGGGCTGTTGGGATTCTCCCGCCTGTGGGACCACGTGATTCAGAGGGTGCAGTCGCCTTGGCTCTTGGCTCCAGTTCAGTTCAGTTCAGTTGCTCAGCTGTGTCTGACTCTTTGCGACCCCATGGACTGCAGCACTCCAGGCCTCCCTGTCCATCACCAACTTCCGGAGATTGCTCAAACTCATGTCGATCGAGTCAGTGATGCCATCCAACCACCTTATCCTCTGTCGTCCCCTTCTCCTCCTGCCTTCAATCTTTCTCAGCATCAGGGTCTTTTCCAGTGAGTCAGCTCTTCGCATCAGGTGGCCAAAGTATTGGAGTTTCAGCTTCAGCATCAGTCCTTCCAATGAATATTCAGGACTGATTTTCTTTAGGATGGACTGGTTGGATCTCCTTGCAGTCCAAGGGACTCTCAAGAGTCTTCCCCAACACCACAGTTCAAAAGCATCAATTCTTTGGCACTCAGCTTTCCTCATGGTCCACCTCTCACGTCCCTACATGACTACTGGAAAAACCATGGCTTTGACTAGATGGAGCTTTGTTGGCCAAGCAACGTCTCTGCTTTTTAATATACTATCTAGGTTGGTCATAGCTTTTCTTCCAAGGAGTAAGTGTCTTTTAATTTCATGGCTGCAGTCACCATCTGCAGTGATTTTGGAGCCCAGAAAATAGTCTGTCACTGTTTCCACTGTTTCCCCATCTATTTGCCATGAAGTGATGGGACCAGATGCCATGATCTTCTTTTTTTGAATCTTGAGTTTCAAGCCAACTGTATCATTCCCATCAAGAGGCTCTTTAGTTCTTCTTCATTTTCTGCCATAAGGGTGGTGTCATCTGCATATCTGAGGTTGCTGATATTTCTCCTGGCAATCTTAATTCCAGCTTGTGCTTCATCCAGCCTGGCATTTCTCATGATGTACTCTGCATAGAAGTTAAATAAGCAGGGTGACAATATACAGCCTTAACACACTCCTTTCCCAATTTGGAGCCAGTCTGTTGTTCCATGTCCAGTTCTAAGTGTTGCTTCTTGACCTGAATATCTTGACCTTGATTTCTCAGGAGGCAAGTCAGGTGGTCTGGTATTCCCATCTCTTTCAGAATTTTCCACAGTTTGTTGTGATCCACACAGTCAACAGCTTTGGCATAGTCAATAAAGCAAAAGTAGATGTTCTTCCAGAACTCTCTTGCTTTTTTGTATGATCCAACAGATGTTGGCAATTTGATCTCTGGTTCCTCTGCCTTTTCTAAATCCGACTTGAACATCTGAAAGTTCATGGTTCATGTACTGTTGAAGCCTGGCTTGGAGAATTTTGAGCATTACTTTGCTAGCATGTGAGACGACTGCAATTGCGCAATAGTTTGAACATTCTTTGGCATTGCCTTTCTTTGGGATTGGGATGAGAACTGACCTTTTCCAGTCCTGTGGCCACTGCTGAGTTTTCCAACTTTGCTGGCATATTGAGTGCAGCCCTTTCACAGCATCATCTCTCAGTACCTGGCCTTGGGCTTGGGCTCCGGGCCAGATGCCATGTCAGTTGCTCCAGCCACAGTGCAGGCTGGGGCTTTCTTAACCCCTGGTCATGGCCAAGCATCTGAGGCTATAAAGGGAGTTCTGACCTGGCCTCAATGGTCATTTCAACCACCTGTGCCCTGACAGGCCTGCTGTGTGTGGAGGCATCACCGTAGGTCTGTTGCCTCCATATCTGAATAAAGATATGAGGCACATGGGAGGGACTTATCAGCCCAAGTCCTGCGGGTCCCGTCCACAGCTGGATGGAGGCTAGAATGCAGGGGATGACCTGTGGCCAGAATGAAAGGTGTGTCCTGGACTCGAGTCTAGAGAGGAAAACCCTCGGTGTGAGTCCAAGGTTCCCTACTGTGACCTTGGGAAGTGGTCTTCCGATCTCCTGATTGGAGAAAAGGGGAATAACTGTTTCTAACTCATGAAGTGCCTGTGAGGAGTGAATGAGATGAAGCCTGTGCGACTCAAAGTAAGTGCTCAGCATGTCCTTGTTATAATTGTTAATATCATGGCAAACTTCCATAGGCCAGCATGCACCCTTAACATATACGACCCTTCAGCTGCCTCCACCGCCCTCCGTCTGTCGTCGGTCCACAGTCGCCCTCCTTCCTCTCTCCTGCAGTTCCACCTCTCAGGTCTCGTGTGCTCTTCCAGCGGTGCTTCCTTCCCTGCAGGGGTGGATAAGGAGAGGCTGGAAGGAGGATGAGGAGAAGCCATAGGCCTCCGTGGCTCTTAGGTTCAAGCGGAGCATTTGAGGCCGTTGGGGGCTCAGTGGCGGGAGGAAGGCAGGGCTTTTCCAGACGTCTTCTGTGCTTACTGACCACTGAGTCGCCTGGCTGTAGCCCGCAGGACATCCCCTATGCTGCAGGAGGCGCGCGTGGACCTCATCGACCTCGACTTGTGTAACTCGACCAGATGGTACAACGGGCGCATTCGTTCAACCAACGTGTGCGCAGGGTACCCTGAAGGCAAGATTGACACCTGCCAGGTAACTCTTTGCCGGGCGCGCTCGTGGACGCTTCCTTTCTGGATCCCTGAGCAAACCTCCCTGGTCCCGTCTCCCACTGTCTGTAGTCACTACGTGCTTGGGTGGCGACACGCATATGCTGCCCAACGACGACTCAGCCACCATAGTTAGAGCTTTCTTCCACCCTCACACAGAGAGCATGTCCCCCGAACACTGCCCGGAAGAGGACGCTTACCTCTCTTCACGGGAATGCAGAAGGGCCAAATCCACTTGTACACACACGCTCCTGCACCCACGTAAAACCATACAGAGACACATGGGTTTGTGTTTCCTCCCTATCAGTGCAAGAAAACCCATGGAAATCCCTACCCTTCTCACAGCCCCAAAGAAGTTGTTGGCACCACCTCAAACTCTGCCATGACTGCCCGTGTTCATGGCAGCAGGAGGCCACGTGACTGCAGAAACTGCCTGCCCAGAGGCCTCGGCCCTTCTGGGCAGGGAAAGTGGCTCGGGCAGAGCGTGACTTCTGTATCCTTCTGGGCAGGGGGACAGCGGCGGGCCTCTCATGTGCAAAGACAGCGCGGAAAACAGCTATGTGGTCGTGGGAATCACAAGCTGGGGGGTAGGCTGTGCCCGAGCCAAGCGCCCCGGAGTCTACACGTCTACCTGGTCCTATCTGAACTGGATTGCCTCCAAGATAGGCTCTACCGCGGTGCACATGATTCAGTTGCCCACCGCCTCCCCCGCTTCTGCTCCAGTGGCCCAAGCGAGCCCTGGCTCTGTCCAGCCTTCCGTTCGCCCGCCTTGGTTCTTCCAACACGTTCCTCGACCACCTCCCTCTCAGCAAGCTATTGCCGCGGCCCAACCCCTAAATCCCTCAAACCTCCGACCCTCAGTCACGTCTGCCGCCCCCCCCCGACGACCACCCCCACCGCAGCCTTCCACTAGGCCTCCCCAGGCACTCTCCTTTGCCAAGCGACTGCAGCAGCTCATAGAGGTCTTGAAGGGAAAGGCCTTTCTGAACGAAAAGAGCAATTATGAAATGGAAACCACAGACCCTCCAGGACGACATGCCTCCTGATCTGAGCCCATTCTCGACGGACCCAGTGAAGCCCTCACTCCTGAGGGAAAAAAGACGCAATAAATGGATATAAATACAAATATAAATATATATGCACTAAGAGACGCTTTCTGGACTTCTTCCAATATGCCCTCCCCAACTTGATCCCTCATCAGATCTACCCTGCCTCCATTCACCCTTGTATTGTATTAATGATGTTGACTTAAAAAAAAAAATGCACAACGTGAGTTGTGAGTTAAGTTTTATTTGGGGTAAAATGAAGGACTCTAGCATGAGAAACGGCACTTCAGATAGCTCTGAGAAACTGCTCCAAAGAGGCGGTGGGGGAAGGTCAGTAAATGTGAGATTTCTGATGAAGGGGGAATACACGCAATCAAGCACACTTTTGTTTTTAGAGGTTTCTGCTGGTCTCCTGAAGATCACTGCTGGTCATGAGGAGCAGACAGCATCCTGAAGGATTTTAGTGCTTTTCTAGATATGAGGAGATTGAGGAATTGGGTTCGTAAAGCTAGCTCCTGAAAATATCTAAGTGTCTGAAGACCTGTCCTGTCAGTTTTCCTGGAGCACCAAGAGCCTCATGTCTGTCTGCTTTTCACCCTGAACTCTTCTCAGAGGGTGTTGAAAGTCAGCAGCTGGAGCGGCACCTGATTTCATTCTTGTAGAGGTGGATGGCAACTGCCAGTTTGTAGCTGACAAAGTCAGTTGTGTTTTTTAACTAGAACAAGATGACCTGGGGTCATAGTCCAGGTAATTATTAAGTGCTGGTGTCTCTGCATATTAAATCAAGGGGCCGGACAGCTCCCTTGAGGTGAGCTGACTGAAAATGAAGGGTGTGCGTCCAAGTCTGCTGGAGGCCATGCTCTCCTGGTGCAGAGAGACAGACCCACGAGAGGAATCTGTCTTTAGTTGTTTCTTCTCTCCTCCTTGAGGTGGAAAATTTTCCCCTGGGCCTGTGATCTGCAGGTGACACTTGGGTCTCCTTCCTGCAGAGACAGGGCTAAGCTCAAGAAACACTTTGACGGGAGCCGGCAGTGGGCTCCGGTGTGCCTTCTGCAAGCTTCTCACACACGTGAATAGGACCTGATCCCCTTCTTCTATTTTCCTTGCTCATGCTACTCTTTGGCTTCCTTTTCCACTTATCAAATGCAGACATTTCCGTATCAGCACGCGCGCAGCCCTGTCCCTCCCTGCGCTCCACAACGGGGGCATTTACGAGGCCGTGGTGTCCCGGAAGGGGCCTGCCAGTCTTTCAACACACTTCCCCACCTCTAAGCCAACACTGGTTCACAGCAAATTCATTGATCCTTGCCAACCTAATTGATGCTTACATTTTCATTTTAAAAATTATGAATGAAGCTGTTTGTGCGTGGAGTGAGACTCTGATCTGCCTTCATGTTCCCGTGGACACTCTGGCCCTGAGAACGGCTCGCAGATCCTGGAGCAGAAACCTCTGCACAGGGGCAGGAGGAGCAGGGAGGAAATGGACTAGCTGTGTGTGTGCAGAACCACCAAAAGGGTTCGGGCATTTGAGGAATATGCTTACTTCCTTAGGGTTTGTTAGGCATGACCAATATTCTCAAAAGTTAGAATTCGTAATGAAATGTATTGCTAGGAAGAATAGCAGAAAATGATTCAACAATGGCTAAACCCACACATGGTAAAACTCAGACACTGGAAAACCAGGCATATTAGGAATAACATGTAAAGGGGCAGAAGTTCTAGCTGTGAATTTGATTGGTACATGAAACCTAATATTCACAAAGAAAAAGCTGAATGAACCAGTGAATATAATTGTAGTACGTTTTAAATGGAAGTGTAAAAAATGGAGGTAGTTCATCCTTAATATGATCAAGAAACAGAAGCTAGCTTATTGATGTTTTCTGAAGAAACTGCATTCTTGGTAAAGAATCATCACTGACCCCCCTCTCTGGTTACAGATGAGTCTTTGCGTGGAGACGTGCTTTCAGAGTGGAATGGCTGGGCGGTACGATAGGTGTAAGCTTTGCTCTATGACTACACCCCAAAGGCGTCAGTGCAATCAACATAGTGAACATATCCACCACTCCCCCAAGGTTTCCTTGTGGGACCTTGTAATCCCTCCAGCCCTTTCCTCCCTGGCTCCAGACAGTCTCCAATTTGCTTTTTCTCATTATGTGTTAAGTTGGATTTCTAAAGATTCTACACAAATGGAATCACACACCCAGTAGTTCTTTCTGTCTAGCTCCACTCCGCAGAGTCATTCTGAGCTCCCTCTGTATGGCAGTGTGTGCAGCAGCTCGTCCCTTCTTATTGCTGGCCTGTTCACCATACAGCTATAGCGCAGCTTTCTGCTCACTGTCGCTGGATCTTTGGTCCTGTTAAATGAAGCAGCAACGCGCGTTTGGGTATGGACACGCGCTTTCATATCTCTGCTGAGTGTGTGTGGAACGGCTGCATCTTATGGTAGGTGTATGGTTAGCAGTTTTTAAAACTGCCAAAGTGTTTTTTTTTTTAATGGTTTAAACATTTCGCTTTCCACCAGCAGTGGGAGAGCGTTTCAGTTCTTGAGCTCCTCACCAACACCTGGTCTTGACAGCTTAGTGGTGAATGGTGAACGGTGTCACTGGATTTGTGGTCTCTGAAAGAGAAGATTTAACTCTGGGACCAAACACATTCTCGGTCACTCAGAGTTTTTTTGTGTAGATTTTATTTAAAGTGAAAGTGACAGGAAAAGCTTTCAACATAGACATCAGAATAGGGCAGGAGAGTCCCCGCCTCACTAGTTTAAGTGGCTGATACTTCTCAACTAGTTGCTGAGAATGGATGAAAAGTATTTCAAGGTTGTGAGCATGTTGTTCCAACCCTTTCCTGTAACATACATCCTGGGAAGACATCAGCATGAGATCAGTCAGAAGGAACAGGTAAACCCCGAGCTCAAGGCTGTGGAAGTTTTTACCCAGAGCTTTCCCCATAACATATATAAAGTTCAAAAAAAGGCATGCCTTTGGACAAGAGATACTGTTGCCTACAAGGCCTACCTGTCTAAGGCAAAGAATGTGAAAAAGAAAGAATGTTTGCCTCCTCCTTAAACGGGCCGTAGGCTTGGACTCCTTATTAACCTGCCTAAGTTAACTCTCTCAGTATGATCAGTTCTTCTAATTGTAGGTGTTCTGAGAGATGTGTAGTAATATCTCATCTGGGGAGTTTTCCCCATAAACAAATGTAGTCTATCAATAAGTTTAAAGCATTCTAAATGAACACAGCTAAGATTTGTTATCAGTGATGTGATAGGGCAATAACTCTTGATGCTAGAGCAAAATATGGAAGGACTCCTCGGGAAAGAGGTGGGTAGAAAAAGGCACAAAATAAACATATCCAAGCAGAATTTGGATTTTTCAAGCATCACAAACATCAGTGGAAGACTGAAAGAAATAATGATAGGAACAGTTCATAGTACAACACTAATTTCAGAAGCAACCTGCTTAAGAAATGAGAGATCCGTTTCTTATAAAGAAAGATATTCCAAAATATCCAACTTCTTGGAACCTCTGTCTGCTGATGTTACTACATCCAAATAACACTTTATATTTAAAACTACATCCTCAGGTGTCCTTTTAATGCTCCACATTTTTCAAGGTGAACAAAATGGTGTTCACGTCTCAATTTGCCAGCTTAAATTAAAAACAACATCCAAGCAGGCCTTAATTCATTGCACTCATGCACCTACTACGCAAAATACACAAAACCTACCTTGTGGGTTAATTCTTCTAGATGTGGAGCTAAAAGTTTATTAACACATGCAGCGCTCTTTATAACAGCATCTTTGTTCCCACATGGGTTTTTAAAACAGCAAGAGTTGAAAGGAACCTTCAAAAGTCATTCAGTATGTTTCTTAAGTTTTAAATGTTTTATTTGCTTTTTAAAAACCTTTTTCATTTGTTTTTGGCTCCACCCGTTCTTGGTTGTGCTGTGTGGGCTCAGTAGTTACAGCAGGCAGGCTTAGTTGCCCTGTGGCCTGTGGGATCTCAGTTTCCCAGCCAGGGATTGAACCTGTGTCCTCTGCATTGGAAGGCAGATTCCTAACCACTGGACAACCAGGAAGGTTCTTAATTTGTTTATTGTCTTTAAAATAAAAAAGACTTCAAATAGAAGACTTCATGACAATTCCCGCTTAAGTTAAATCTCAAATTTTCACACTTTTTTTTCTCCCCTCCGTAAAATAGATCCGGATTCCCTCATTTTCTGTCCCCACTGGAGACAGAGCACAGCTTATCTTATTATTTCTTACTTTGAGTCCTTTACTAGAAGTCTCAATAACAAGACATGAAACCACATCTACAGCTTTTTCCTCTCCAGAACAAAATGGTCTTAACTTCTTGATCTTTTTCTCAGAGATCTTATTTTACAATCTATATTTCATTCCTTTTGATTTCTCCTAAATCTCCTTCCGAGTTCCTATAGGACCGTAAGCCACGGACGACATGCCAGCAGGGACTGGATTCATAATTTACGACCTCCCAGAGGAGACCCACCCTGAATAGTCATTGGAAGGACCGTTGCTGATGCTGAAGGTCCATTAATTTGGCCACATGATCCAAAGAGCTGACACACTAGGAAAGGCCCTGGGAAAGACTGGGGGCAGGAGGAGAAGGGGACGACAGAGAAAGAGATGGCTGGACGGCATCACCGACTCAGTGGGAACTCTGGGAGAGGGTGAAGGACAGGGAAGCCTGGTGTGCTGCGGTCCACGGGGTTGCCAAGAGTCGGACACGACCACGCGACTGAACTACAAAAAACCTACCTCTTAAAGCTAGGTCTCTCTCTGACGATTGCTAATAAAGGACAACAATCGACGCACTACCTGCTCTTACAAAAACAAAGAAGCACGAGTCCACAGCTTGCCCGCAGTCCGCCTGTCCCCTGCGCTTGGGTGGGTGGTAGGTTCAGCCTTCTCAAGAAGCACGTCCTGTGTGGCCTTGCTAACCTTTGTCTTGTCGGTTTTCACTGTTATCTTCTAATATATGCTTTGATCTTGCCCCAGTCATCATTCCTTTTCCCCAAATTCCAGAAGGTTGAGCTCTGACATGCACAGTCAGGGGGAACATATTCATTCCCATGGTGTTATTCCTAGAGAAAAACAGAAACAAAACAAGGCTGGGACTTGCTAGCTACAGCTTGTCTCTCCTGGCTGGCCTGGGCACTGAACTTGTCCTGTGAGCCAAGTGTTGAGCACTATGTCAGTTCAGTTCAGTCCAGTCGCTCAGTGTGTCCGACTCTCTGTGACCCCATGGACTGCTGCACGCCAGGCCTCCCTGTCCATCAGCAACTCCCAGCGTTTGCTCAGACTCATGTTCATCGAGTCAGTGATGCCATCCAACCAACTCAGCCTGTCGACCCTTTCTCTTCCTGCCTTCAATCTTTCCCAGCATCAGGGTCTTTTCCAATGAGTCAGTTCTTCGCATCAGGTGGCCAAAGTATTGGAGCTTCCGATGACTATTCAGGACTGATTTTCTTTAGAATGGACTGGTTGGATCTCCTTGCAGTCGAAGGGACTCTCAAGAGTCTTCTCCAACACCACAGTTCAAAGGCATCGATTCTTCGGCGCTCAGCCTTCTTCACAGTCCAACTCTCACATCCATACATGACCACTGGAAAAACCATAGCCTTGACTAGACGGACCTTTGTCAGCAAAGTAATGCCTCTGCTTTTTAATGTGCTGTCTAGGTTTGTCATATCTTTTCTTCCAAGGAGCAAGCGTCTTAATTTCATGGCTGCAAGCACCATCTGTAGTCATTTTGGAACCCCCCAAAATAGAGTCTGTCACTGTTTCCATTGTTTCCCCATCTATTTCCCATGAAGTGATGGAGCAGGATGCCATGATCTTCGTTTTCTGAATGTTGAGCTTTAAGCCAACTTTTTCACTCTCCTCTTTCACTTTCTTCAGGAGGCTCCTCAGCTCCTCTTCACTTTCTGCCATAAGGGTGGTGTCATCTGCATAGCTGAGGTGATTGATAGTTCTCCCGGCAATCTGGATTCCAGCTTGTGCTTCCTCCAGCCCGGCGCTTCTCATGATGTGCTCTGCGTGTAAGTTAGATAAGCAGGGGGCAGTCCACAGCCTTGCATTGGTGCTGAAACCACGTGGAGAAACGCTAAATGCTCTACTGTGGATACTCTCATTTGTAAGTAGCTGCCTGTGATGTAACATTAACGCCTTTCCACAGTGACCTGGGAACAGTGCTATTTTCTTGCTGGTCAGTTCAGTCGCTCAGTCCTGTCCGATTCTCTGTGACCCCATGGACTGCAGCAAGCCAGGCTTTCCTGTCCACCACCAGCTCCTGGAGCTTGCTCTAAGTCATGCCCAACGAGTTGGTGATGCCATCCTACCATGTCATCCTCTGTTGTCCCCTTCTCCTCTTGCCTTCAGTCTTTCCCAGTATCAGGGTTTTTTCCAATGAGTCAGTTCTTCGCATCAGGTGGCCAAAGTTTTGGTGCTTCAGCTTTAGCATCAAGTCCTTCCAATGAATATTCATGAGTGATCTCCTTTAGGATGGACTGGTTGGATCTCCTTGCAGTCCAAGGGACCCTCAAGAGTCTTCTCCAACACCACAGTGCAAAGGCATCGGTTGCTAATTGGACTAATTTCCTTAACTAGCTCTGCTGTTACACACAACACATACCTCTTTTAAAGTGTGCTATTCACAATTACAAGACTGAAACTAAACTTCATCATACTTTAATTAGTAAACTCACTTTTGTATCGTTATGTTTTTATTAAAGGAAGAACAACATGTTGTTATGATACTTCAAATGTAGTGACTTCTGGTCAAGATTATGAAAAGTTTAAGTAATTTCCCTTCAGATCATTTCATGCCAAATTTACACAGTTTGTTTAGTTAGTTGACCAAAACTGAATAAAATAACGTGAGAAGAGACCCTCGGGGAGATGAGGTAGAGACGGATGCTGAGCGAGGCCCCAGGTGCCTCCGTGGCTCTGCCCGCCGTGCCAGCGGCAGCAGTGACTGACTGGTTCACACCCGAAAGGGGTGCCAGGCTGGTTTCTTCTTCCTGGGCTCAATAAAGCTTTAATCAGAGTGATAAATAAAATTCACGTTTTGTTGTAAGACAAGAAAAAGATGAAAAATTTCTCCCAATCTGGGCATCTTCCTCCCCTTCAGTGTGTGCTATGTGTCTGCATTAAGTGGACCTCCTTAGGTGAGAACCTTCTTCCTTCATCTTGTAAACAGCCACGGTGACCCACCACTGCCTGCTACAGGCAGATCTGGACTGTGTAAACTAGGAACATGTCATCCGATATATGACCCTTAGTCTCAGAAATGTACATAACTGTTCTTTGACCTCTAGTGGGCAGAACAGTTTTCAAAGCTTTCTGAAAGACTCTCTCCTGGGTTATAATCCTGAAATTTGCTCAAGTAAAATTGTCCCTTTCTTTCTTAGATCAACTATTGATTACTTGATTAATTAACTGAAGAGCCTCAGTGAGTTTCTCCAACCCTTCTTTCAGTAAGGCAGCATCACTCTGGTTGGGTGACGTGTGCGTCTCTGCACAGAGACCATTGGTTTTGTCCTGCTTGTCTGAAGACATCTGAAAAGCAAATGTGAAACAGCTCTTTTGCCCGTTTCTGTTCCCCTCTAACCTGTAAAGAACTCAGTCAACCTGTTTATTCTTTTCCTAGATAAAGAGAAGTAAGAATAAAGAATTAAGTAGTTAAAGAATGACTAACTCTCTACCTCCAAAAGCTCCGTTAGCAATCCTGCAGGTAGGTCAGGTAGGCAAGACAAGAGCTGAGGGGAGTCAGGCAGTCGGCACACAGTACTGTGGAGCCCAGCCTCCTGCCTCAGTGAATCACTGAGAGTGTCTCCCCTTCCGGAAAGATTATCCTTTCCCTGTAGAAGCTGTCATGGCCAAGTAGAATCTTTGGATTTGGTCTTGGGACATGAGTCTACTCCGCAGATCTTCTCCACAATTGCTGGCTTTTCCAATTAAAACACCTTTCTTGTCTGCTGACACTTGCTTCTTGATTACTGTCTTTTGAACACTGAACGGCTGAACCTGAGTTTGGTAACAAATGTAATCATTTGGTTATTTTTATTCCCAGGCAGCACAGATTTCTTATTAGGCTGTCTGCTATCATATTAAGAAATAACGTCCCATGTATGCAATATAGTAGATATTCTTTTGGAGAATCAATATTGTGAAGACTTTCAAATATACTTTGGTTGGTAGTCAGGGCATAACACAAGAAATATGAAGTTTTGGAAATATGACTGTCTTTCACAAACCTTAATGGGTTACTGGCTCAATGTTACGGTTATGGTTTCCAGTTAATATAACATCTCAGCAAAAACAACAGCTGCACTCACCCCATTTTTATTGAAAACTGAAGTTCCACACAGAAAACCAAAAGACTCTTAAAGTTCAAAAATGATTTCTTTCCCATTTTCTAGGTCATTTATCCTACTTCTAATCCATTTAAAATCTGGTAATGTTTTTTCAAAATAAATTTTTAAAAAAGTGCAACTGATTCAAAATTTTGGAGGCGACTTGTGGTGGCTAATATATAATTATTCACATCAGAATTTCTTGATTGATTTTTCCTCCAGCAACCAAATATTCACCCCTCCCTGCAAAGAAAGTTGCTAACTCATTTCCTGTGGAAACTTTCCAGTGACTATCCTCCCGAAGTTCTGCCTCTGTCGGCCCGTCTGCATCAGAAGCTGTGGATAGCTTATCTGAGCATTTTCTTTCTCTGCCAGTCTCAGAGAAATTCCCAGCACCGATTCTCCTTCTTCCTATTTGGGCATTAAGTGGTGGAAAATTTAGAATCAGGATGTTTTGTTCTGGTCATGGAACTGGATACTTTGAACCAAACACTTGCAAAGTCAACTTGCACATAGTCATGTCTGGCCGATGAAGTGATATATGACCAAATTTCAAGGTGGTCTTTGAGTTTGATTCCCTGTGAAAATCACTGTGTTTTCAGATCTCCCATTTGTCTCTTATAAGTGTCTTGTAGAGGGTCTCTCTCCAGTAAGCCGGCATCCTCTAAATTATCATTCCAGGACCCATTCCAGGGCTCCACACAACCCCCTATACATTTTGGATTTTCTTTATCATGAGGTGGGAAAGGGAATGGCAACCCACTCGAGTAGTCTTGCCTGGAAACATCCATGGATGGAGGAGACTGGCGGGCTACAGTCCACGGGGTCCAGAGAGCCGGACACGACTGAGCACACACGCGTTACCATGAGATGTGATCTCAACACCAGTTTCCCGGCACCCGTTGTCTACTGTCGTCCTTGCCGTTGCAAAGGGCAATAATCATCACACCTCCAGCTGCTTTGAGGTCCTGGACTGCATCTGGCACTTACGAGGTGTAGGAAGGTATGTTGAAAAAAGGCACACAGGGACACCTCTAGCAGCAGGGGCTGCAGCAGCGGCTTAGGGAGTCTCTGACTGTTGCAACCGCGAGTTACTTGGCTCCAACAGTCAAACCCAAGACAAAGTTCCTCAGCATCCCTCAAGGTATTTGTGCGTCTTCTGTGTTGGTTGCTTTACTGTAAGCTCCTCTTCTTGAGATCTCTTCAATAAAATTAGAGATACAAGGGAACATTTCATGGAAAGCTGGGCTCAATAAAGGACACAAATGGTATGGACCCAACAGACGCAGAAGATATTAAGAAGAGGTGGCAAGAATGCGCAGAAAAACTATACAAAGAAGATCTTCATGACCCAGATAATCACGATGGTGTGATCACTCACCTAGAGCCAGGCATTCTGGAATGCAGAGTCAAGTGGGCCTTAGGAAGCATCACTACGAACAAAGCAAGTGGAGGTGATGGAATTCCCGTTGAGATATTTCAAATCCTGAAAGATGATGCCATAAAAATGCTACACTCAACATGCCAGCAAATTTGGAAAACTCAGCAGTGGCCACAGGACTGGAAAAGGTCAGTGTTCATTCCAATCCCAAAGAAAGTCAGTGCCAAAGAATGTTCAAACTACTACACAATTGCACTCATCTCACACACTAGCAAAGTAATGCTCAAAATTCTCCAAGCCAGGCTTCAACAGTACGTGAACTGTGAACTCCCAGATGATTGAGCTGGATTTAGAAAAGGCAGAGGAATGAGACAGCAAATTGCCAATGTCCGTTTCATCACTGAAAAACCAAGAGAGCTCCAGAGAAACATCTATTTCTGCTTTATTGACTATGCCAAAGCCTCTGACTGTGTGGATCACAACAAACTGTGGAAAATTCAAGAGATGGAATACCAGACCACCTGACCTGCCTCTTGAGAAATCTGTATGCAGGTCAGGAAGCAAGTTAGAGCTGGACATGGAACAACAGACTGATTTCAAATAGGAAAAGGAGTACGTCAAGGCTGTATATTGTCACCCTGCTTATTTAACATATGCAGAATACATCATGAGAAATGCTGGATTGGATGAAGCACAAGCTGGAATCAAGATTGCCAGGAGAAATATCAATAACCTCAGATATGCAGATGATACCACCCTTATGGCAGAAAGCAAAGAACTAAAGAGCCTCTTGATGAAAGTGAAAGAGGAGAGGGAAAAAGTTGGCTTAAAGCTCAACATTCAGAAAACTAAGATCATGGCATCTGGTTCCATCACTTCATGGCAAATAGATGGGGAAACAGTGGAAACAGTGACAGACTTTATTTTGGGGGGCTCCAAAATCACTACAGATGGTGACTACAGCCATGAATTTAAAACATGCTTACTCCTTGGAAGAAAAGTTATGACCAACCTAGACAGCATATTAAAAATCAGAGCCATTACTTTGTCAACAAAGGTCCATCTAGTCAAGGCTATGGTTTTTCCAGTGGTCACGTATGGATGTGAGAGGTGGACCATAAAGAAAGCTGAGCACCGAAGAACTGATGCTTTTGAACTGTGGTGTTGGAGAAGACTGTTGAGAGTCCCTTGGACAGCAAGGAGATCCAGCCAGTCCATCCTAAAGGAAATTAGTCCTGAATATTCATTGAAGGACTGATGTTGAAGCTGAAACTCCAGTCCTTTGGCTACCTGATGCAAAGAACTGACTTAGTGGAAAAGACCCTGATGCTGAGAAAGATTGAGGGCAGGAGGAGAAGGGGATGACAGAGGATGAGATGGTGGGATGGCATCACTGTCTCAAGGGACATGAGTTTGAGTGAACCCTGGGAGCAGGTGATGGACAGAGAGGCCTGGCGTGCTGCAGTCCATGGTGTCACAAAGAGTTGGACACGACTGAGCAACTGAACTGAACTGATTGGAGAAACCATAGCTTTGACTGCATGGACCTTTGTAGGCAAAGCAATGTCTCTGCCTTTTAATACACTGTCTACGTTTTTCATAGCTTTTCTTCCAAGCAGCAAGAGTCTTTTAATTTCATGGCTGCAGTCACCATCTGCAGTGCTTTTGGAGCCCGAGACAATAAAGTCTGTCACTGTTTCCACCGTTTCCCCATCTATTTGCCATGAAGTGATGGGACCAGATGCCATGATCTTCCTTTTCTGAATACTGAGTTTTAATCCAGCTTTTTCCCTCTCCTCTTTCACTTTCATCAAGAGACTTTTTAGTTCCTCTTCACTTTCTGCCATAAGGGTGGTGTCATCTGCGTATCTGAGGTTATTGATATTTCTCCCGGCAATCTCGATTCCGGTTTGTGCTTCACCCAGCCCGCCATTTCGCATGATGTGCTCTGCCTAGCATTTAAATAAGCAGGGTGATGATATACAGACTCGCCATACTGCTTTCCCGATTTGAACCAGGCTGTTGTTCCGTGTCCAGCTGTAACTGTTGCTTCCTGACTGCATACAGCTTTTTAGGAGGCAGGTGAGATGGTCTGGTATTCCCATGTCTCTAAGAATTTTCCACAGTTTGTTGTGATCTACACAGTCAAAGGCTTTAGTGTAGTCAGTGAGGCAGAAGTAGATATTTTTCTGGTATTCTCTAGCTTTTTCTATGGTCCAGTTGATCAAATTGGCAATTTGATCGTTGATTCATCTGCCTTTTCTAAATCCAGCCTGTACATCTGGGAGTTCCCTGTTCACATACTGCTGAAGCCTAGCTTGAAGGATTTTGAGCATTACTTTTCTAGCATTAGCAGTGCTTAGGGGAGGACAGAATGTGGAACAATTGTTTAATGGTTAGAGTTTCTATTTGGGATCTCAAAAAATTCTGGAATTGACAGTGGTCATGGGAAATAGATGGGGAAACAGTGGAAACAGTGTCAGACTTTATTTTTTGGGGCTCCAAAATCACTGCAGATGGTGACTGCAGCCATGAAATTAAAAGACGCTTACTCCTTGGAAGGAAAGCTATGATCAACCTAGATAGCATATTCAAAAGCAGGGACATTACTTTGCCGACTAAGGTCCGTCTAGTCAAGGCTATGGTTTTTCCTTTGGTCATGTATGGATGTGAGAGTTGGACTGTGAAGAAGGCTGAGCACCGAAGAATTGATGCTTTTAAACTGTGGTGTTGGAGAAGACTCTTGAGAGTCCCTTGGACTGCAAGGAGATCCAACCAGTCCATTCTGAAGGAGATCAGCCCTGGGATTTCTTTGGAAGGAATGATGCTAAAGCTGAAGCTCCAGTACTTTGGCCACCTCATGAGAAGAGTGGACTCATTGGAAAAAAACTCTGATGCTGGGAGGGATTGGGGGCAGGAGGAGAAGGGGACGACAGAGGATGAGATGGCTGGATGGCATCACGGACTCGATGGACGTGAGTCTGAGTGAACTTTGGGAGTTGGTGATGGACAGGGAGGCCTGGCGTGCTGCGGTTCATGGGGTCGCAAAGAGTCGGACACGACTGAGCGACTGAACTGAACTGAAAGTTACATATGAATGTTCTTACTGTCACTGAAGTGTACACTTAGAAATGAGTTAAAATGGTTAATCTTGTAATATACATTTTAACATTAAAAAAGTAAAAAAGTTATAGTACGAAAAAATCAACTAAATCCAAAAGAATGCAGGATGGAGAAAAGCAGGGGCAGAAAATTACCAGATCGGCTTGTTGCCCGCGCTGCTGGCTTGGTTTTGTGGACAAGCTCTGCATGGTGTGTCCCCGGGCTAGGCTGGAGCGTGGGGCAGGGCCACAGCGCTGAGCGGGAGGTGTTCTGAGGCACTTGCCATATTTCTGCCATGGCTACGTAGTGTGGGACTTTGGTTGCAGCCCCAAGTAGTTAGGCATCTCCACAGTTAACTTTCCTGAGCAAGCAGCATTCTTTCTGTTTATGTATCCACTGACATTGGTTAGCATTGGACCAGTGTTGGAAGCGGAGATGTCCATTAGACAGCGGTGAGCATAGGTTGGAACTCACACTACAAGAATATAAAATGCCCGTGGAAACTGATTTCAGGCGTACCTGGTAGTCTATCGAGCTTCCCTGGTGGCTCAGAGGGTAAAGCGTCTGCGTTCAATGCAGGTAGACCTGGGTTCGATCCCTGGGTCAGGAAGATCCTCTGGAGAAGGAAACGGCAACCCACTCCAGTACCTTTGCCCAGAAAATCCCATCGACGGAGGAGCCCAGTAGGCTACGGTCCATGGGGTCGCAAAGAGTCGGACACAAGTGAGCGATTTCACTTCCCTTTCCCTTTCACTGACAGTCTATCAAGGTAGACTTCTGTGGGGAAATCCTCAGTATGTTCATCTTTGGCTGTCTCAGACAGGAAAAAACCTTTGGCTCTTTAGATTCACTTATTTCAGCAATTTAAGGTTATACTGAGTAAGCTAAGAAATGCCAGATTTACCAGATTTACCAGGCTAGTTGTGAAACCATGAAGACAATTTCTTCTAGGCTTCTGAAAGCAAAATAATGAATGACCACTGGTGAGAGATAATTTTATATTTTCAGTTACTGTTTCCTAGTATTTCACTGCTCATAACTATGCAATCTCACCTGGTTATATTTAATTTCATTTTCAGCTTAGTTATATTTTTAGAATCAAACATTTTCCTAAATCTGTGAATTAAACAGTATAACATAGTTACCACATCATGCTTCAACTGTCAAGTTAAATTCATCATGAGATATTATTAAAAAGACATTATCTTTAAAAATAAAAAATATTTTAGTGTATCATGTTAAAATCACTTTCAACATTTTCTAGAATATACCACTAGAAAGGCCATTTTTAAAGTGCCTTATATGGAAATAAAATAAATACAAGTATAGCTGTAAAGGCAAGTCAGTAATTTGAGATGAGCCCCACAATTCTCACGTTAAAACCAAGAATGTATGTACTTGCATAGACTGTGCTGCTGAACAGAGAAGGCTCGCAGAAGAGGAAGCACCAGGCCGTGCGGTCCATGTTTGGTTTCTATATCTATTCTGTCTCCCACGGTGGCTGCACCAACTTTTTATCCCCACCTACGGGCACAAGAGCTCCCTTTTCTCCACATTCTCACCAACGTTTGTCATTCGTGTTCTTTTTGATGACGGTCGTTCTGATTTCTGCGAGGTGATTTCTCACTCTGGTTTTGATTCGCATTTCCCTCATGATTAGTGATGTTGAACATCTTTTTACATGCCTGATGGCATTTTTTTTAATGTGCGTTTTGTCCTTGGAGAAATGTCTATTGAGTTCTTCTGCCCACTTTTCAATTGCTCTTTTTTGGTAAATGTATTTTTTAAACGTTTTAAATTATGAAAGTATGGTAACACATTTACAGGAGACTTGGAAAATACAGAACAAAGTTACACACAATTCCACTGTATATTAAAATTATTTTTTAAAGTAGATAATTAGTTGGAGTTTCAATACCAAACTCTCAAAATTTAACAGAACGCATGGACAGAAAATAGAAGGATACAACAGACCTGAAAAGCGCTATGAACCAATTCAACATAATTAAGATTTATAGGTCCCGTGGTAAGACTCCTTGCTTTCAATGCAGGTGCCTGGGTTCAATCCTTGGTCAGGGAACTAGATCCCACATGCTGCAATTAAAAGTCCTTGCTGCAACTAAAGATCCCGTGTGTTGTATCTAAGACCTGATGCAACCAGACAGAGAAATTTTCAGGCTTCCCAGGTGGTGCCAGTGGTAAAGAATCCGTCTACCAATGCAGGAGTTTGATCCCTGGGTCAGGAAGATCCCTTGGAGGAGGGCATGGCAACCCACTCCAATATTCTTGCCTGGAGACTCCCATGGACAGAGGAGCCTGCCAGACTACAGTCCATAGGGGTGCAAAGAGTTGGACACGACTGAAGCAACTTAGCATGCGTGCATACAACAGCAGGCTACAAACTCTATTCAAGTTCCCAAAGACTATAAACCAGGAGACACGGAACGTACAGGGACATAAAGTTGGATGCAAAAATTTCATGGTTTAAAGGTACTGAAATCATACAAAGTCTGTTCGATTATCATTGTGCAATTGTTAGAAATTAATGTCAAAAGATATTTGAAAACAACCCACATATTTTCAAGTGCAGGGTGACATTTACCAAGAGAGATCTTTGACTCAGCCATTGAAAGTCTCAATGAAGTTAAAAGACTGAAAAAACACAGAGAGTGGCCGCAGAGAAGAAAGCAGTTAAATGAGAAACATACACCAAAATGAGAAATCAATGTCAAAGATACTTTAAACACATGTATTTGGAAATTAAATGTGCACTGGTAAATGATGGGTGTAACTAAGATGCCACAACAAGGAAAATTAGAAAATATTTGTAACAGAATAAAAATGAAAAAAGAATTTATCAGAACTTGTTGCATGCAGCTGATGCTACTCAATGCAACGAAATATGATATGGAATCTTGAATAAGATATGAAAACAAATAATGGACATTGGCATGACATTTTGTGAAATTTGGACAAAATATGTACTTTCAGCCCATTAGACTGAGCCGTCCTAGCATCTTTGGTCGGTATGAATGCACTCGGGTTTCTGTCCTTTTGCTATAAAATTGAGACAAATGACTAGATAGAATTGCAACACATTGGGGGGTTATGCTTGGAATGATTGGACTTGAAATAGGCTAGACCAGTGCACATGAGTATGTATAGGCTGATACATGCTGAAGTAGGCATCAACAAATCTCTACAGTATATTTTCGAAAACAAAGATGATACATGTTTTTCTCACTACCTGGTCCAGAATTTGGGTTCTCCAGTTGGCTCTCCTGTGGACTTGATGGTTTATTTCGACCGGATGACAACTAGTGATCTGTATCATTTATTTTGCCCGTTTTATAAGATTGTCGCTTGCATTATCCATTGTACAATCAGTCCTCTATGTATACATATGGATATAGAGATTCTAGGGTTGTTCAGGGATTCCCTGATAACTCAGTTGGTAAAAAGTCCTCCTGCAACGCAGGAGACCCTGTTCTTAACGTCAGGCGCCTACCAGGGGCCAACGCCTGGACCCCGCCCCGCGCCTCAAGCCCCGCCCCGCGCCTCAGGCCCCGCCCCGCGCCTCAGGCCCCGCGCCGCGCCTCAGGCCCCGCGCCGCGCCTCAGGCCCCGCCCCGCGCCTCAAGCCCCGCCCCGCGCCTCAGGCCCCGCCCCGCGCCTCAGGCCCCGCGCCGCGCCTCAGGCCCCGCCCCCGCCTCAGGCCCCGCGCCGCGCCTCAGGCCCCGCCCGCGCCTCAGGCCCCGCCCCGCCTCAGGCCCCGCGCCGCGCCTCAGGCCCCGCCCCGCCTCAGGCCCCGCCCCGCCTCAGGCCCCGCGCCGCGCCTCAGGCCCCGCGCCGCGCCTCAGGCCCCGCCCCCGCCTCAGGCCCCGCCCCCGCCTCAGGCCCCGCCCGCGCCTCAGGCCCACTTCCCTAGACTCCGGACTCCCGCTTTCCAGTCACTCCCCGAGACCTAAAGCCGCCCGGATCCTGGCTCAGTCCCCAGGTGAAGCCCACCCAGACTCTGGCAGTTGGAAACCCCAGACCGGCCTGCTCCGGATGCTCGTTCACCGGCGGTACTCCGGCCCGGCATCGCACGAGCCAGCCTCCCGGGGTCTTTCAGGCCTTCGGCCGGGCAGCCCTCCTGCAGTCCTGGAGCGGTTGCGTAGCAGCTGCCGGGACGCGGGCAGAGCTGGACGCCGAGTGAGGGCCGGTGGGCCTTGGGCTGACTGTCAGGGTCCGACACTGGAGGGAATCCGGGACGGGCGGGTTCCGAGGGCGGCTGGGGGCCCTGAGGGCGGCTGGCCACGGGCCGACAGACCTGCGGCGCCGCTCGTCTCGTCCTCGCTCGGGAACAGCCGAGATGAAACCGCGCGAGTGGCGGCCTCGCCTGTGGGAAGCGCCCCTTCAAGGCCGTCGTCGGGCCCTCAGCTCGGGGGAAAGAACGGGGCAGTGGTTCTGGCAACGGTGGGAGGAGGGAGGCGAAGGGAGCCCATTCTGGCCAAGAGGTTGAGGTGCTCGAAAACTGCTTGAGTGAAAGAGAGCTTATTCAGTGGGTCGCGAGAATATCGACAAGCATTGAAGGTCTTCGACAATCGATTTGGCTGCGTTTGGCTCCAGCTGCAGGGTGGAGGTGGAAGGGGCAGCCCCTTATTATGCTTATTAAGCATCTGCCACTTCCCAGTCCCTGCTCTTGAGGTTGAGGGTGCCTCGGTGAACAAGGCTGACTCCCCTACCTGAGGGGTCCTGTTGGTATTTTCCACCCTTGTGTGCACCTCGGTCGTAGCTCTTGCCACAGTAGAGTTTGACTTCGTGTCTTGTGCAAGATCTGCCCGTATTTAAGGCTGAGCAAGTGTGGGCGCTGCTCTGCCTTGTTGCATCGTTGAGCTCAGAGTGTGGACTGTGGCACATTCTCAGTAATGTTTGTAAAGGTATTAATATATTTGGGCGTGATGACCTGGGGATGGTGGAATCGAGCTAGAGCTTATGTCACACGTCGGTGCTGGCGTTGGTTGTCTGGTGATGTACAGACAGGAATGTGAAGAGTGAGTTTGGGGTGGGCGGGGCTTAGGTTTCACAGGTCATTTTTGCCTGTGTGCAGTAGTTTGCTAGTCAAAACCTGGTAGGCAGCTGCATCCTTGAGTCTGGCACTGAGGGGCATACGGTCTCTGTGGAGATGCAGATTTGGCATCGTCAGCATTTAGGAGATCCTTGAAACTGATAGAGGTTGAAACAACCCTAGAGAAGAGGGCCTGGGAATGCCAGGTTTGGGAAAGGGAGAAACAGCTACCGATTTCAGGAGGATGGAAAGTGGGGTGGAGGTGAGAAGCATGAGGTAGAGGATCCGGAAGAGACGCCTCTGGCTGTGTGGTCTGTCATTTGCGATGATCATTCAGGCCCACACAATGTCTCAGATAGATTATGTGATGCAAGCATTGATTTTTGCTCCTGCTTTACAAGTGAGCAAATGCTTGTACATAAAGCTTAGAAAACTTCCGCATGGTGTTAGAACAGTCTCTCCAGGTGGGAGCGGGAGCTGTGGCCCTGAGCACAGCTGCAGTGAAGAGATGAGGCAGGGGGTCTTGTGGGGACAAGGTCGCAGCGCCGCGCTTCAGCAAGTGCTAGCCAGGGCGGTAGTGAATAGAATAGAAGAGTGTTTCCTGGGGCTGCTCTCTCATCAGCTCATTGTCTCCCCTGTCCAGGAAGAGGAAGGGGATTTGGTTGAGGGGACTTCTCAACTCTTTAACAACAGCCTCTTCTTGATCTTTCCAGTGACAAGATCCCCCTCCCCTGAGCTGATGCCCTTTCTACAGCCAGGAGCCGATGGCTAGGGACAAAGCCAAACCCTGTGAGCTGGACCAGGAGAAATATGATGCTGATGACAATGTGAAAATCATCTGCCTGGGAGACAGCGCTGTGGGCAAGTCCAAGTATGTTGGAGGATTCGGGGAGCAAAGCCAGGCCCAGAACAGATCTGGGTTCTTAGAGGCAGAACCTGTGCCTCGGTGCCTCCAGAGGCACAGAGGAGCATGGCTTCTGTGAGTGTGGTGAGGGAGCCCAGGCAGGGGGGAACAAGGGAGCCTCCCATCAGCAGCTGTGTGTGTCTGGGGAGGAGGCTGGAGAGGGCTGAGTCAGAACTGAGAGAGGTGAGCTTTACCCGTGAGTCCTGGCAGAGACTGCTGGAGCAGTTCAGCTGAGAGCTGGGGTTTTCCTGTATGTAGTGTGGGGGCTGAGAGATTTCAAGGTGCAGACAGTGGGAACGGGGAGAGCAAAGTGTGAGAAGTGTGACTAGCATAGCCAGCAGCAGGCTGAAGAAAGGTGGTGAGGAAAGTTTCTTGAAAGAACTCACGGAGAAGAGTGGATGGAAATGGTGACTGACTGTAATCAGCATAGAGATGGGCTCGCTCGTAGCTCCAGTGCGTCTGTGCAGTGGGGCTCACCCGAGACTCTGAGCGCGGCTCTGCAGTGCAGCAGCCTGTCTCCACGGGGTGAGCCTGTTGGTCGGTGTCTGGGGCTGTGGGGCACACATCCATTTCTGCCCCTGACCAGATACCTTGTTTAGTCTTATATCCCAGGAGCTCCACCTTGTCTTCCACTTTCATCTGTTATTAACATATCCTTGGAATCAGGGAGCTGTGAATAATTCCCTAGGGGCTTTGCTGGTGGGCACACTGGTAATTCAACTTTTCTCAACCTCAACTCTGTTTATTTTAAAAGATGCCTTGGGAAAAGCAAAACAGGAGCTTGTAGCAGGAGTCCTCAACTTAAGCCTTCATCTCAACACCCAGACTTCAGGTGGGAGCAGGGCTGTCACTGTAAAATGCCTAGGATGGAACTCACACTAACAATTTTCTTATCACAGGGCTCTGGCTGGAACTCTCAGTGCTCTGTTCAATAGACGTGGCAAAAGCAAGCATCCTCTTATTTCTCACTTTGAGGTGAAGCTTTTACTGTTTCACAACTGAGTGTGGTGCTGACTCTGGGGTTTTCATCACTTCAGTTCAGTTCAATCACTCAGTCATGTCCGACTTTTTGCGACCCCAGGGACTGCAGCACGCCAGGCTTCCTTGTCCATCACCAACTCCCGGAGCCTGCTCAAACTCATGGCCATTGAGTCGGTGGTGCCATCCAACCATCTCATCCTCTGTCGTTCCCTTCTCCTCCTGCCTTCAATCTTTCTCAGCATCAGGGTCTTTTCCATTGAGTTACTTCTTTACATCAGGTGGCCAAAGTATTGGAGTTTCAGCTTCAGCATCCGTCCTTCCAATGAATATTCAGGACTGATTTCCTTTAGGATGGACTGGTTTGATCTCCTTGCAGTCGAAGGGACTCTCAAGAGTCTTCTCCAACACACAGTTCAAAAGCACCAATTCTTTGGTGTTCAGCCTTCTTTATGTTCCAACTAGCTTTGACCAGATGGACCTTTGTCAGCAAAGTAATGTTTCTCTCGTTTTTAACATGCTGTCTAGATTGGTCATAGCTTTTCTTCCAAGGAGCAAGCATCTTTTAATTTCACGGCTGCAGTCACCATCTGCAGTGATTTGGGAGCCCAAGAAAATAAAGTCTCACTGTTTCCATTGTTTCCCCATCTATTTGCCGTGAAGTGATGGGACCAGATGCCATGATCTTAGTTTTCTGAATGTTGAGCTCTAAGCCAACATTTTCACTTTCCTCTTTCATTTTCATCAAGAGGCTCTTTAGTTCCTCTTCACTTTCTGGCATAAGGGTGTGTTATCTGCAGATCTGGGATTATTGATATTTCTTCAAGCAGTCTTGATTCCAGCTTGGGCTTCATCCAGCTCAGCATTTCGCATGACGTACTCTGCATAGAAGTTAGATAATCAGGGTGACAGTATACAACCTTGACGTACTCCTTTCCCAATTTGGAACCAGTCTGTTGTTCCATGTCTGGTTCTAACTGTTGCTACTTGACCTGCATACAGGTTTCTCAGGAGACAGGTCAGGTGGTCTGGTATTCCCATCTCTTTCAGAATTTTCCACAGTTTGTTGTGATCCACACAGTCAGAGGCTTTGGCATAGTCAATAAAGCAGAAATAGATGTTTTTCTGGAACTCTCTTGCTTTTTCAGTGATCCAATGGACATTGGCAATTTGATCTCTGGTTCCTCTGCCTTTTCTAAATCCAACTTGAACATCTGTAAGTTCACGGTTCACGTACTGCTGAAGCCTGGCTTGGAAAATTTTGAGCATTACTTTGCTAGTGTGTGAGATGAGTGCAACTGTGTGATAGTGTGAACATTTTGGCATTGCCTCTCTTTGGGATTGGAATGAAAACTGACCTTTTCCAGTCCTGTGGCCACTGCTGAGTTTTCCAAATTTGCTGGCATATTGAGTGAAGCACTTTGACAGCATCATCTTTTAGGATTTGAAATATCTCAACTGGATTCCATCACTTCCACTAGCTTTGTTCGTAGTGATGCTTCCTAAGGCCCACTTGACTTCACATTCCAGGACGTCTGGCTCTAGGTGAGTGATCACACCATCGTGGTTATCTGGGTCATGAAGATCTTTTTTGTGTAGTTCTGCTGTGTATTCTTGCCACCTCTTCTTAATATCTTCTGTTAGGTCCGTACCAGTTCTGTACTTTATTGTGCCCATCTTTGCATGAAATGTCCCTGTGGTATCTCTGATTTTCTTGAAGAGATCTCTAGTCTTTCCCTTGGTTTCCTCTATTTCTTTGTATCGATCACTGAGGAAGGCTTTCTTGTCTCTCCTTGCTGCTCTTTAGAACTCTCTATTCAAATGGGCATATCCTTTTCTCCTTTGACTGTAGTTTCTCTTCTTTTCTCAGCTATTTGAAAGGCTTCGTCAGACAACCGTTTGCCTTTTTGCATTTCTTTTTCTTGGGGATGGTCTTGATCAGTGCCTTCTGTATGATGTCATGGACCTCCGGCCATAGTTCTTCAGGCCTCTGTCTATCAGCTCTAATCCCTTGAATCTATTTGTCGCTTCCACTGTATAATTGTAAGGGATTTGATTTAGGTCAGACCTGAATGGTCTAGTGGTTTTCCCTACTTTCTTCAATTTAAGTCTGAATTTGACAATAAGGAGTTCATGATCTGAGCCACAGTCAGCTACTGTATAGAGCTTCTCCATTTTTGGCTGCAAAGAATGTAATCAATCTGATTTCGATATTGACCATCTGGTGATGTCCATGTGTAGAGTCATCTTCTGTGTTTTTGGAAGAGGGTTTTTGCGATGAGCAGTGTGTTTTCTTGGCAAAACTCTGTTAGCCTTTGCCCTGCTTCATTTTGTACTCCAAGGTCAAACTTGCCTGTTCCTCCAGGTATCTCTTGACTTCCTACTTTGGCATTCCAGTCCCCTATGATGAGAAGGACTTCTTTTTTTTGGTGTTAGTTCTAGAAGGACTTGTAGGCCTTCACAGAGCCATTCAGCTTCAGCTTTTTTGGCATTACTGGTTGGGGCATAGACTTGGATTACTGTGATAGTGGTTTGCCTTGGAAGCGAACAGAGATCTTTTTGTTGGTTTTGAGATTGCACCCGAGTACTGCATTTTGGACTCTTTTGTTGACTAAGATGGCTACGCCATTTCTTCTAAGGGATTTTGCCCACAGTAGTAGATATAATGGTCATCTGAATTAAATTCGCCCATTCCAGTCCATTTTAATCCACTGATTCCTAAAATGTCGATGTTCACTCTTGCCATATCCTGTTTGGCCATTTCCAGTTTACCTTGATTCATGGACCTGACGTTCCATGTTTCTATGCAATATTGTTCTTTACAGCATTGGGGTTTTCTTATGTGGCCTTTTATCCTAGAGGTGATTGCCTTCTCTTTCTAGTTGATAGAGTGTTTTCGTCATGAGATGGTGTTTGGTTTTTGTCAGTTGCTTCGTTTGCATTTATTGAGATGCATATGTGGAATTTTCCCTTCATCCTGTTTATATATGTTTGATTAATTTTCTTACGTTGTACCACCTTTATATTCTGAGAATAGATCTCCCTTGGTGATGACGCATAATCCCTTTAATATGATTTGGTCTGCTAGTGGCTTTTTTTGCGCTGTCCTGGGCCTTGGTTGCTGTGCGTGGGCTTTCTCTGGTGCAGCGAGCAGGGGCTGCTCTCTGGCTGAGCTGTGCGGGCTTCTGCTCGCGGTGGCTCGTCTTGTCGCGCAGCGTGGGGTCTAGAGTGCAGTCCCACCGTGGTGCGTGGCTTAGTTGTCCCACAGCACGTGGAATCTTCCCGGACCAGGGATCAAGCCTGCGTTCTCTGCGTGGCAGGTGGATTCTGAACCTTTGGACCACCAGGGAAGTCTGCTGGTGGATTTTGGGGGGATTTTTACAACTAAAGTCACGAGGAATATTGGCCTGTAGTTTTCTTTTCTAATAGTGTCATCTAGTCTTGGAATCAGGGTACCACTGGCCTCATAGAAAGAATTATAAAGTGTTCCCTCCTCAGTTTTGGGGAAAAGTTTGAGAAGAACTGGTGTTTGTTCATGAAACAGTGGGTAGAATTTACTAGGGAGGTAATTCAGTCCTGGACCTTTAGTTACGGGGAGTGTTTGAGTGCTGACGTAATCTCCTTACTTGGTGTAGGTCTACTCAGATTTTCTATTTCATTTTGAACCTGGAAGTTCATGTGGTTCTCGGAATGTGTGCACTTCCTCCAGGTTATCCAGCTTATCGGTATGCAGTAGTTCGTGGTGTTCACCTGCAATCTTTTTGTTTCTGTGAGACTGATGTTACTCTCCCAGCTTTCGGTGCTGATTTTGATCACTTGTGTCCTCTCTCTTTTCTTAGTCTGCCTAAAGGTTTGTTGATGTTGATCTCTTCAAAGAGCTAATTTCCAGTTGCCCTGACGCCCTCTGCTGCCTGTCTGGCCAGTACTCTGCGACTCTCCGCTCTGGTCTCTGTTACCCCTTTCCTTCTGCTAGCTCTGAGCCTAGTTTGGTCTTTCATCTCTATGACCTTGAAATGTACAGTTATGTTGCTGATTTAATTTGCACTCTTTTGTGAATTGTCTGGTTTTCCTTCTGTTTTTCTAGTTGTGTTCCATTTTATTTGTAAAGATAGTTTGTGTAATCTCAGTCTTTCCATTGACATTTTTGTAGCCTAAGCTGAGTTCACTTGAGAAGAATCTGTGTTCCACTGCTGCTAGGTCGAGTATTCTGTGTGTGCAGGTCTGCTTGGTTTACAGTGTAGTTCAAGGCCTCTGCTTCACTGCCCTGTTCATCACTGACAGTGGGGCGTTGGAACCTTAATGTATTATTGTGCAGCTGTTTATGTCTTCCCTTAGTTGTGTCAGTGTTGACTTCATCTGTTTTGGAACAGTTCTGTTGTTCTTTACCTATATGTTTATAACTTTTCTGTTTTCTTGACAGATTGAATTTTTCGTCGCTATATAACGTCCTTCATCCTTGTAACATTTGTCACTTAAAAGTGTGCTTTGTCTGGCTGGAGTATAGCCATCCTAGTTCTCTCTTGAGTACTGTTTGCAGGGAATATCTTTTATCATCCTTTTTTTTCCAGCCTCTTTTTGACCTTGTATCTAAAGCAAGTGTCTTCCAGTTAGCACATACTTGGTACACATTTTCAAAATACACTCTGCCAGTCTCTCACTTTTAATTGGAGAGTTTTATCTATTCCCATTTACAACAACAGTAATTAAAGCTACTACTGATGAAGAAGAGTTACTTCTGCCATCCACCTATTTGCTTTACCTGTCTTCTGCTTTACCTCTCGGTCGCTCCATGACACTTTTCCACGTTGGTTTTTGGTGGGGACTGTTCTAAGTCCCTTTCTTTCATGTGTGATTCTTAAAGTTTTTTGTTAACAGTTACCTTGGAGATTATAATGAATATCTAAAATTTATAACTGTATTTGAATATCAATTTAATTGTAATAGTTTGCAAACACTTTGTCCCTTCCCTTTATATTGTTTTGTCGCATATGACATCTTTATACATTAATTGTTCATTAACATAGATTTATCACTATAATTTTATGTATTTGTCTTCTAAATCATATAGGAGAAAAAAAGAGTTATAAACCGAAAGTATGAGAGTCCTGTTTTTATATTTGCTATGTAGCTACCTTTACTGAAGACCTTTATTTCTTTATAGGGCTTCAAATTACTGTTTAGCCCTTTCATTTCAACCTGGAGAACTCATTGTACTGTCTCTTCTAGGACAGATTTACTGCTTATGAGCCACGTCAGCTTATATTTATCTGGGAGTTGTCCCGATTTTGCTCTCATTCTGGAAGGATAGTTTGCTGTGCATAGAATTCTTTGTTGACAGTTTTTTCCCCCCTCAGGACTTCAGTTATGTTTCCACTGCCTTCTGGTCTCAGTGGCATCTGATGAGAAATTTATTTTATTGACGATCTTGTCTTTCAGTTCCTACAGTTTGCGTGAAATGTGGAGCAGCGTGAGTTTATCCTGCCTGGAGTGTGTTCCACTCCCTAGGTGTGCATATCCATGTCTTGCATCAGGTTCAGGAAGGTTTAGCCGTTATTACTTCAGATACCTTCTCTGCCCCCTCCTGTCCTCTGTCTGTGAGCCTGTCAGGACCCCTCCTGTCCTCTGTGGTGCCTGTCAGGGCCCCTCCTGTCCTCTGTCTGTGACGCCTGTCAGGACCCCTCCTGTCCTCTGTCTGTGAGCCTGTCAGGACCCCTCCTGTCCTCTGTCTGTGAGCCTGTCAGGACCCCTCCTGTCCTCTGTCTGTGAGCCTGTCAGGACCCCTCCTGTCCTCTGTCTGTGAGCCTGTCAGGACCCCTCCTGTCCTCTGTCTGTGAGCCTGTCAGGACCCCTCCTGTCCTCTGTCTGTGAGCCTCTCAGGACCGCCTCCTGTCCTCTGTCTGTGACGCCTGCCAGGACCCCTCCTGTCCTCTGTGTGTGACCCCTGTCAGGACCCCCTCCTGTCCTCTGTCTGTGAGCCTGTCAGGACCCCTCCTGTCCTCTGTCTGTGAGCCTGTCAGGACCCCTCCTGTCCTCTGTGGTGCCTGTCAGGACCCCTCCTGTCCTCTGTCTGTGAGCCTGTCAGGACCCCTCCTGTCCTCTGTGTGTGACGCCTGTCAGGACCCCCTCCTGTCCTCTGTCTGTGAGGCCTGTCAGGACCCCTCCTGTCCTCTGTGATGCCTGTCAGGACCCCCTCCTGTCCTCTGTCTATGATGCCTGTCAGGACCCCTCCTGTCCTCTGTGTGTGATGCCTGTCAGGACCCCTCCTGTCCTCTTATCTGTGACGCCTCTCAGGACCCCTCCTGTCCTCTGTGATGCCTCTCAGGACCGCCTCCTGTCCTCTGTCTGTGATGCCTGTCAGGACCCCTCCTCTCCTCTGTGTGTGATGCCTGTCAGGACCCCTCCTGTCCTCTATCTGTGGCGCCTGTCAGGACCCCTCCTGTCCTCTTATCTGTGACGCCTCTCAGGACCCCTCCTGTCCTCTTATCTGTGACGCCTCTCAGGACCCCTCCTGTCCTCTGTGATGCCTGTCAGGACCGCCTCCTGTCCTCTGTCTGTGATCCCTGTCAGGACCCCTCCTGTCCTCTATCTGTGGCGCCTGTCAGGACCCCCTCCTGTCCTCTTATCTTTGACGCCTGTCAGGACCCCTCCTGTCCTCTGTGATGCCTGTCAGGACCCCCTCCTGTCCTCTATCTGTGACGCCTGTCAGGCCCCCTCCTGTCCTCTGTCTGTGACGCCTGTCAGGCCCCCTCCTGTCCTCTGTGATGCCTCTCAGGACCGCCGCCTCCTCTGTCTGTGACGCCTGTCAGGACCCCCTCCTGTCCTCTGTGATGCCTGTCAGGACCCCCTCCTGTCCTCTGTGACGCCTGTCAGGACCCCTTCCTGTCCTCTGTGGTGCCTGTCAGGCCCCCTCCTGTCCTCTGTCTGTGACGCCTGTCAGGGTGACTCATGATGCCTCGCGATCCTTAGGCACTGATCATCTTCACTTGCTTTCTTTCTGCTTCTCACACTCGATGATTTTCGTTGCCTTTCCTTCAAGTTTGCTGAAGATGAACTGTTTTTTGCCTTCTCAAGTGCTGCTGAAACCCGCTAGTGAGTTTTTCACCTAAATTATTGTACCCTTCAGTTCCAGGATATCGGTTTCTTTTCGTATTTCCTGTCTCTTTATTGATACTCTCATTCTGTTCATGTGTTGCTTTCCAGTTTCCTTCAGCTCTTTGTTCATGGCTTCCCTTAGCTTTTCGAGCATATTTAAGATGATTGCTCTAACAGCTTTGACTAGTCGAGTATCTGGACTCTTCAGGTGTTATTTCTGTCAAATCTTCTTTACCATGGGCATAGGCCATGCCTTCCTGTTTGTACGCTCTGTGATCTTCCGGTTTAGAATTAGGCATTCTGAGTATTTTACCGTGGTGACTGTGTGTGTGTCAGTCACTCAGTCGTGTCCAACTCTTTGCAGCCCCATGGACTGTAGCCCTCCAGGCTCTTCTGTCTGTGCGGTTCTCCAGGCAAGAATACTGGAGTGGGTTGCCATTCCCTTCTCCAGTGGCGACTTTGGAACTCAGATATTCGCATTCCTTGGGTATGGCTGGTTTCTGCTTGTTTAGGGTTCAAGTGTCTGCTTGTAGCTTTTCCATACTTTTTACAAAGTGTTTATTCCTTCTTGTGTGTGGTCATTGATATTTCTATTCCATTATCTGTGCTCAGACAGTGACCTGATAAAAATTTCCTTAAATATTTGGCTCCAAAATTGAAAAGAAAAAACGGGATAGTCCTATGCTGTTAAATTTCCAGTACTTGCAGGGGAAGCCTCTGAAGCCTGAGAGAGCTCAGGTCTGGCTCCTTGGGGATCTGCCAGCTTAAGACAGCACGCGCGGCAGGCTTTCTGAGGACAGAGCCCCCACTGCCAGCCGGACGCGTGGCGCACTGGGCACTGCACGCCTGGGCGGGCCTGTGCTGTGCGCAGCTGCTGCTGGTCTGTGCGTGCCGTTCTTCTGCACGAGGCCAGCCCTCGCCTTGCATCTAGCGCGCTCCTGGCTATTGAGTCCAGTCGGGTTCCAGAGCTCTGAGATGGTTGGTTCCGGCTGTTGTTTCCAGTTTCCAGTTGAGGGAGTGACCCCTTGAACTTCCTGCCGCCCCACTTTGTGTAGTGTCCTCAAGGTTCACGTCTCCGTGCACAGGCGTTCAGCTGCCCCCGCAGCATCTACTGCTGAGGCGCCCTCTGTGCTTGCGTGTGCTCAGGCGCCCAGTCACGCCCGACTCTGCAGCTCCAGGGACTGTAGCTCACCAGGGTCCTCTGTCCATGGAGTTACCCAGACGGGAATGCTGGAGTGTGCTGCCATTTCCTTCTCCAAAAACAATCCTTTGCCCCACCGAATTGCAGTAATGCTTTTGTTCTAAATCCATTGACCATAGACATGGCCATACATATTTTAAGAGTGTGTTTATTGTCTGTCTGTCCTCCCTACTAGAATGTAAGTTTCACAGAGACAGGAATTTTCATCTGTTTTGTTCAGCGTTGTATCCTGGTGCTAGCCTAGCATCCAGCGTATGGCAGGCACTCAGGAATTTTTTTTTTTACTTTTTTGTACTAAACTGTATCTGTCTGTTCTGTTGAAGAGGAGTTATGAAAAACTATCATTTTTATGATATTAGATACAGTACTGCAGTGAATATTTTACGCCTATCATCTTGGGCACAAATTCTATTACAGCTGGGGTGAAACTGCCCAGTTTTAGCATTAGCTCAAATTTTGAGTTATCCCATTTTCTCTCCAAAGTAGTGTGGTAGATTCTCACTCCTGCAGCACAGTATAGGAATTTCTGCTGCTTCACGAAATCCCCAACTTTGTGGCTGTCATGTGACTTTTCCAGGTTTGTTACTCTTAACGGACGAGTGTGCGACTTCACTGTCTTTAATTTGCATAAAATCATTAGAAGATCGGGCGCCTTTTCATGTGTCTGTCAGCTGCTCATCTGAATTGCCTGTTCATAGGCTTAGAGCCAGGTGTAAGTGTGTCCTCTTACGCATCAGAGCTGTTCATGATTGCTGTGTACCGATTCTCTATCAGTGATTGGCACTGCACGTGTCTCTCCCAGTCTGTGAGGGGATTTGTTTCTTTGTTTGTTTTTTCTTTACCTTTTCATTCTGAAAGAACAGATTCACAGGACGTTGCAAAGAGAACCCAGAGAGGGCCTGTGTGTCCCTCACCTGCCGTCCCGAGAGAGGGCCTGTGTGTCCCTCACCCGCCGTCCCCGGACAGGGCCTGTGTGTCCCTCACCTGCCGTCCCCGGACAGGGCCTTTGTGTCCCTCACCTGCCGTCCCGAGAGAGGGCCTGTGTGTCCCTCACCCGCCGTCCCCGAGAGAGGGCCTGTGTGTCCCTCACCTGCCGTCCCCATTGGTTAGCTCTTACATAACCAGAGTACAAGGCCAAGTGCAGGAAATCAGCTCTCGCCCGATGCCTGTGTATAATTCTGTGTCATTTCATCACGTGTAGATCTGTGTAGCATCACTGGAGTCGAGATACCCAGCTATCCCAGCACAGTGGAGGCCGCGGTCCTGCTGCGCGTTTGCACCGCGCCCACCCCACTTCACCCTCTACCAGCCCCGCCCTGCCTCCGCTAACATACGCCATCTCTGTAGTGACGTCATCTTGGCAACATTGTATAAAAGGAGTTATATGACATGTGGCCTTTTTCACTCGGCGTAATACCCTTATGATTCGTTTAAATTGTTGGGTAGATCAGTAATTTGCTCCTTTTTATTGCCAAGTGGTAGTCCCTGTTGTAGATGTACCACAGTTTGTTTATTCCCTAAAAGGAGTAAACTGGGGTCCCTGCTCACAGGAAAAGCACCTGTGGGTGCTGGTCAGTGTTACAGCCAAAGGGTGTCAAGAACTGAGCCCGAGTCAGGAAGAGGGTGGATGGGTGGTCCCTGGGCATTGTCCTTGACAGGGAGCTTGTCGAGGAAGGAACTGGGGGGAGCCACAGCTGGCTTCCAAGCGTCCCGCCCCTGGGTGGTGCAGCAGCGTGAGGAGGAGGCAGGAGCGCCAAGGGATGCGGCTGACCACCTTGCACGTTCTCCCTACAGACTCATGGAGAGGTTCCTCATGGATGGATTGTATCCTTCAAGTTTGAAATGCTCCTTGTGGCCCTTTCCGGTCCCATGCCAACTCAGCCCCCCTGCGCCCCTGCCCCTGCTTTGTTCTAGGGGTCCAGGGAGGGACAGGTGAGCAAGTGCAGAAGGTTCATTCATGCTGGTCTCTCACCAGCTGACCTACATGGCGTGCTGCAGTCTATTCTGAAGTTTACTCACATCTGGGTTTGCTTTATATTAGGAAGGCAGTGGAATGGCTAACCGTACCTCGTCCGATGCCTGGACTGACACCCCACCTCCTCCTCAGTAGCTCTGGCAGTGGCTAAGTCACTTAACATCTCTGACCTCAGAGCTTGAGCTCTCTACAATTTAAAAATTCTCTGGTGTGAATCAACTTTCTGAAGAAGGATCTGCCAGCCCACCCTCCTTTCCTGAACTGTCGTTATTATGCAAGTTTGGAATGAGACAACTGAGATGATTTGTAAAAATCTTCCCAAGTGAGTCCACTGAGAACTATGGGTAAGAAGAGCCCTGGGCCTCAGCCTCCCAGGGCAGAGTCTGAGTATATCTCACTTCACCTTCTCCTCAGTTCTATGCACTCACCCACCTGTGTTGTCCCAACTCTGACAGTTAAACCACACAGCTTCTTGCAACTTGAGAACCTCGCATTCCCCATGCTTTTTGATAGGGCTTCATACACAAACAGCAGTTCATAAGCGGCTTGTCAGTTAGCTGCCTGGCCTGAGGAGGAGGCTGGTTTTCCCTGGAACTGTTACGTTGCTTCTTATGGCTGGGTTTGCTCTCTGCCTGCAAGAGCCCCATCCATAAAGAGCTGGGGCATCCACAGTGGCATTTGCAACTACGGATGCCGCTTCGGACAGCTGCTCTGTAAGAGCCCATTCCGTGCACTCCCTTGTTCTCAGGTGGCCAGGACACAACCCCAGCCTCCCCTGCCCCTCACTTTTCATGAGGATTGTGCCCGTGGTGTGTGAGGTTCAGGTTGGCCCTCTGTCTGCAACACTCATTCAGTTTAAAATCTGAATAACTTTCTAAAAAAGGAGAGGGAGCCTCCATTCCGTCACGCCAGCAACCGCCCCCAGCACCTTTCTTATGTCTCCTTTTATTGTCTTCCTTAACCTAAACGCAGTCAGCCCCAGCAGCTGTCCACATACGCCCTGACCCTGTACAAGCACACGGCCACGGTGGACGGCAAGACCGTCCTTGTGGGTGAGAGCGCAACGCTGAGCCGCAGCGGCTCCCAGGAGGGAGGGCGGGAGGCGGAGGCCCCAGGCTCAGAGGAGGGGCGCTCGGCGCGAGGGGAGGCGGAAAGCAGCCCACGGGGCTCTGCGCCGGTGCTCTTCAGTCAGGAGGATGACAGGTGTTGCCGAGTGTCGCCTTCCACGGGGGTCTGCCTTCCGGCGGGGCTACAGCCTCCCCCTTGGCCGGGCCACGCGCCCGCCTCTGGGGTGGGCGCTCCTGGGAACTGGGCCTAGTTTCGCCGTGGAGGGCCCTGGTCTTACTGGGCGGGGGAGGGCGGGCGCCGAGCCCGCCCCTCGTGGGGTCTCCTGTCTGCGTCCTCCTGCCTCCTGCCCGCGTCTCCCTCGGCCGCCCCGCCCGCACGCCCTGAGCGGAGCGCTGGCCTGCCCTCCCCGCCGCTGCGGAGGCCGCGCCCGGGCTCTGCGCGCCCCCGCCCCGCGGGCAGTCAGCGCTGTGCTCCTGTTGCAGACTTCTGGGACACGGCAGGCCAGGAGCGGTTCCAGAGCATGCACGCCTCCTACTACCACAAGGCCCACGCCTGCATCCTGGTAGGCGGCCTGCTGGGAGGCGGGGCTCGGGCAGGCCTGGCCTGAGGGGAAGCGGGGACGGCCTGAGCCCCCCTCCCCAGGGCTGGGTGCCGGGGGAAGGGTCAGGGCGGGCTTCGGACCGCAGAGGCTCTGGGTGAGAGCCTGCCTGGGCCAGCGTCTCGTCTGCGGTGAGGGCGAAGGGGGTGTGTGGAGCGACCCTTCCACCAGGAGGAGCAGGTTCAGGGCGTCATCAGGTTCCTGCCGGGCTACAGTCCATGGGGTGGCCGAGGAGTCAGACATGATTTGCTGACTAAACAGCGACGCCCTGTGCAGGGACAGAACGGAAGGAGCAGGCGAGGGTGGGGCAGACGGGGCCGGCCGGGGCCGGCAGGCGTGGGCTCTTGCCCGAGACACGCGTCTCTCAGCCCCTGGGGCCCGCTTCCGGCCTGCCTGCCTGCCTGTGTCTGCCCGTGCCTCTCACAGCCCCAGCCTGCTGGAGGGGCCTTGGCCACGTGGGACCTGATCGCCCCAGAGGGAGGTGGGGTTCTGCCCGCCGCTCTGAAGCAGCGAAGGCTGTGCTGCTCGGCGTAACCAGCGCCTCCTCAGCTCAAAACAAGGAAAGGAAGCTCAGGAAACCAGACCTGGGCAAAAGGTCTGAGGGTGCTCATGGCAGGAGTGAGGCGGATCCCAGGGTTTCACTACAAGCGTATTGTAGAAGGCGTCTTTTTTGGGAATCCAAGAAAACATGATCTTTGTTGAAGTTGGGCCTGGGGGTACCACACAGGAGCCTCTCAGCAGGGCTGCTGCTGCCTCAGGCGGCCAGCTGCTGTCTGGAGCCCGCCGCCGTGCAGGGGGCGCCCGGCCCCAGGCGTGGCTGCTCCCGCGAAGGGCTGTGTCAGCTGGAAGTAAGACTTGCCACTCCAGCAGGGTACAGGGCTGTCCTTCTCAACCCGTGGTTGTGCTGGGGCAGTTTGGACCTGCTAGTCTGTTCTGAGAGATGGCTTGGCGGCAGGCAGCTGACCTTTTGGGGAGTTCCTCTGAGGAGCCGGCAGGATCCTTGTAGCGGCCACTTGAAGCATCTTAGGACTTCTGGCCTCCTCGCCCTTAGAGCTAGTCAGTGTTCATGCTTCTTGCTGATATTTTTAAATAGGTAAACAGTATAAATTATAAACAGTTCATAAAATGATTAGCTGTAAAATAATAAAACTTTATAAAAGTTTAAAATATAAAATTAAAAGTTTATAATTAAAGGTAAAACAACTGAAAGGGTATTCTACAAACATTTAAGATTATCATAAAAGAGCTTTTAAAAAATGGATAGGCAGTGATTAGACTAAGAAAAAAACAACAAACTTTCGATGTTCACAGACTTATCAATGGTACAATAAGTAAAATGATACTCTTTGGTTGAAATAGGTAAATTAGGCGACAAGCTGAAGGTTCTGGAGGGATTCTCTGAGAAGTGTGGGTAACGCTTGTGGTTAGAGCGGCCACATTCAGAATGGTCTGTGGTCTGAGTTCCCAAGCCTGTGTTTGCTGGCTTGTGTGTGTGTCAGCTGGGGGGATGTGCAGAGACACCGATGCACCTGGGCTGACTTCCTTCCTCTGCTGGTTCAGGTGTTTGATGTGCAGAGGAAAATCACGTACAGGAATCTCAGCACCTGGTATACAGAGCTGCGGGAGTTCAGGCCGGAGATCCCATGCATTGTGGTGGCCAATAAAATCGATGGTGAGGCCACCCCTACACCTGGGTGCCAGCAATTCATGGGGGAGTCCACCATCACACGTTTCGTCCTCCTTTCCTGGGCCCTCAAACCACCAGTAGATCTGTTCCTCCCAAAATAGATCCCTTGGCGGCCTGCCATCACTCCCCTTCCAGTAATATCCACGTGAGCCAACCTGCCTCCTTGAGACACAGATCCCAGTTGAATGAGCTCTTTATATGGCGTGTCTGCTGACTGTCCCTGCTTGTCCCACTTCCTGGAATGGGGACCTCCAGTGACCTACCCTTCCAAACTCCTTTTCCCTTGGTAGACAGGCCAATGTCCTATCTTCTCTCTACAGCAGACAGGAAGGTGACCCAAAAAAGTTTCAGTTTTGCCAAGAAGTTCTCCTTGCCCCTGTACTTCGTCTCGGCTGCTGACGGCACCAACGTTGTGAAGGTAATGGGAGGCTGCAGGGACAGTGTGCGGAGGTGGGAGGCCTGGCGTTTCCGGGGATGTGCTGGGGAGAAGGGCTGGCTTCAGGGCTGTAGGCGAGGATGGCATTGCTGGGGGCCCTGGAAGCGACAGGAAGGGGTCGTCGTGAGTGTCGACAGAAGGGGAGGTTGGTGAAGAAAAGGCGTATTGACCAGCGTGGGGTCAGGGGACGGGGAAAAGGTGCTGGCTTCAGGGTGGAGTATTGTGTGGACGCCTGATGACGTTGGGCCAGTGGGCGCAGGGCGGGCAGAGCCCCGGCCAGTGGCGCCCACAGCCCCATTTCCCCTCCCACCACCCCAGCTCTTCAGTGATGCAATTCGACTAGCCGTGTCTTACAAACAGAACTCCCGGGACTTCATGGACGAGGTTTTGCAGGAGCTGGAGGTAGGTCCGGCACAAATGTCAGGTGGCTTCAAGAGAACAGCTTCTCCCTGTAGGGTTGCAGAGCTAGCCCCGCAGACCCGGCTTGGCAAGCAGCACATTCTCGCGGGCATGGCCCCGGAGGTGTCAGAGCCTCACCTGGGCACACGCAAGGCCAGACCTCACCTGCTGCTTGTTCACAGAACATCGACTTGAAGCGGGAGGAGGAGGAGGAGATGCCGGACAAAGAGCAGCCGGGCCGCCACCAGAGCCCGACTCCCTCGTGACCACAGGGGCCTTCTCCACGGCCCACCTCCCCTGGCAGTGCTTCAGCTCTCCGGGGAGGCACTCTCCCAGGCCTTCCCTGCTGCACCACCTACAAACCCAGCTGTCCCATTTGCAGCCCCAACCCTGACTTCCGTGGCCCGGGAAAGCTGACCCTTCAGTACTTGCCACTAACAGGCGTAAGGCCCATAGCAGACCCTGAAGCCCAAGGAGGGACGGACCCTCCAGGGCATGGGACAGTAAAGAGAATCGGAATATTCTCTGTGTGTCTCATCAAGGATATTTAGGGGTCTTCCCCCGCCCGCTGCCCAAGAGCTGATGTCAGGGCCTCTTCATTGCATTTCCACCAAGAGGAGGATTTCTAATTCCTGACTTTTCTCCTCTTTAGGCTCCCAACTAAGCCGGTCATCTTAAGAATGATTTTGAGCAGAGAGCTGTTCTGTAAGTTTTTCTAGAGCTCTCCTGGGTGCGGCCAGCACTGTGATGAACAGCGAGGCCGAGGTCACAGGCCCAGGTTTGCTGTTAGCATCAAGTGACAGCAGGTGGCTGGCTTGGCCGCAGACTGGCCCGCAGGCATCGCTGCTGTGAGCACCAGGGGCCAATGCAGCCACACGCAGGGCGTGCGGGGCAGGCGAGGGGCTTTAGGGAGCTTCTTTTAAACCCATGTTTCAACATAGGCTTGTCGCCATTTTTCTGAGGACTGATGTGGAGCCTCCTTGGGTGGCGAGGGCTGCTGAGAGCCGTCCTGCCGCCTTTTCCATTTATCTCCAGGACTTGTCGCTCACTAGAATGCTTTTATGATCATCTTGTACATCATTTCCATTAAAAAATTTTTTTTACAATAAAGATTGAATTACATAAACACTGAGTCGATCGCCTGCTTTGTGGGGGTGGATTTTTTTTAAGCAAAAAGTCACAGAAGAATGGGTGGACCAACAGCCGCGTTAACGGAGAGACAGCTGCGACTGTCGAGCAGGGGCTCTTAACGTCACAGATCATTTCAGTGGAATTTAGGGTTTAAAAGAATGGGTGTTTGTTTGGGAATCAAGAACAAACGTTTTTACCCTTTAAATTATTGATGCTTACAGTTTCAACTTAAGAAATGTAAACTGAATTCAGCGTCACCCTGCTGAGATGGGCTTTTAAAAACAAGAACAACAACAAAAAACCTTTATTATAAATGAATAATGTGTTTAGAAAAGAACTGCTTCGTTGAGATATTCGAATACCATAAAATTCACCATGAGTATTGGGCTCGCGTAACCATTTTGCATCAGTCCTCACAGAAGCAAAGCCTGAGAAGACGGCAAATCTTGGTTGGGTGAATTCTTGGGGCAGCTCTCTGTCTGCTGGGGACCAGCGTCAGCCT
Organism: Budorcas taxicolor; assembly: GCF_023091745.1. Lineage (NCBI taxonomy): Eukaryota > Metazoa > Chordata > Mammalia > Artiodactyla > Bovidae > Budorcas > Budorcas taxicolor. The sequence continues at coordinate 163,691,868 of NC_068914.1, forward strand.
GCCTCTCCCTAAGGGAGCTCTGCAGGGCAGACTGTCCCGCAGGGGTGACCCCACTTTGAGCCCAGGGGCTTTTTGTGCCAGTTGGCGAAGTGTGTGAAGAGGAAGAGGTGGAAGGGGTGGCACGTGACGTCTAGCTCAAGATGGCTCCTGTTTTAGCGGGAGGTCTCTGGGGAGAAGGCACCTATGAGTTCAGCACTCGAAGCAGGTGGGGGAGAAGTGTTCAAGTGGGGTGCCAGCAACATCCACGGCCACATAGCCCTACATTGCTCAGATCCACCTGCTTCTGAAAGGTCATTTCATTATGACGCACACGAACACCATCCTTGAATCTTAATATGTTACTGGCGTGGAACTTACGTAACAGAGTTATCCACGTTAAAGTACACAAGGCTGTGCCCTTTAGGACACTTACATTGTTGGGCAACCATCACTTCTCTCTAGTTCTAGAACATTCCCGTGGAAGTAAAACACCTTCCTCATTAAGTAGTTTCTTTCCAATATTCCCTCCCTTCAGCCCCTCGCAGATACGGATCCACATTCTGTCTCTATGGATTTTATCTATTCTGGATATTTTATATAAATGGAATAAAACTTGTGACCTTCTGTATCTGTCTTACTCGTCCACTCCTTTTTATGGCGGAATAACGTTCCGTTGTGTCATATGACAAGGGCTGTTTGTCCGTTGACGGACATTGGTGGTGTCCATCTTTCAGCTGTCGGCCATGACGCTGCTGTGAACATGCTCACACACGTGCGTGCGTGCTCCCTGGTGCTTACGTGAGCAGTTTCTTTTGCCGTCAGAGACTGGTGAGGCAGCTGCAAGAAAAGACCATCGCCTGCGCGGCCTGTTCAGTTGCTCGGTCGTGTCTGCCTCCGTGTGACCCACGACCTGCAGCACGCCAGGCCTCCCTGCTCCTCACCAACTCCCAGAGCTCACCCAAACCCATGTCCATTGAGTCGGTGATGCCACCCAACCATCTCACCCTCTGTCGTCCCCTTCTCCTGCCCTCAATCTTTCCCAGCATCAGGGCCTTTCCCAATGACTCAGTTCTTTGCATCAGGTGGCCAAAGTATTGGAGTTTCAGCTTCAGCATCAGCCCTTCCAATGAACACCCAGGACTAATTTCCTTTAGGATGGACTGGCTGGATCTCCTTGCAGTCGAAGGGACTCTCAAGAGTCTTCTCCAACACCACAGTTCAAATGCATCAGTTCTTTGGCGCTCAGCTTTCTTTATGGTCCACCTCTCACATCCATACATGACCACTGGAAAAACCATAGCCTTGACTAGATGGACCTTTGTTGGCGAAGTAATGTCTGATTTTTAATATGCTGTCTAGGTTGTTCATAACTTTTCTTCCAAGGAGTAAGCGTCTTTTAATTTCATGGCTGCAGTAATTATGGAGCCACCAAAAATAAAGTCTGAAACTGTTTCTACTGTTTCCTCATCTATTTGCCATGAAGTGATGGAACCAGATGCCATGATCTTCGTTTTCTGAATGTTGAGCTTTAAGCCAACTTTTTCACTCTCCTCTTTCACTTTCATCAGGAGGCTCTTTAGTTCCTCTTCACTTTCTGCCATAAGGGTGGCGTCATCTGCATATCTGAGGTTATTGATATTTCTCCTGGCAGTCTTGATTCCAGCGTGTGCTTCTTCCAGTCCAGCGTTTCTCATGATGTACTCTGCATAGAAGTGAAATAAGCAGGGTGACAATATACAGCCTTGACGTACTCCTTTTCCTATTTGGAACCAGTCTGTTGTTCCATGTCCAATACGAACTGTTGTTTCCTGACCTGCATACACGTTTCTCAAGAGGCAGGTCAGGTGGTCTGGTATTCCCATCTCTTTCAGAATTTTCCACAGTTCATTGTGGTCTACACAGTCAAAGGGTTTGGCATAGTCAATAAAGCAGAAATAGATGTTTCTCTGGACCTCTCTTGCTTTTTCAATGATCCAGCGGATGTTGGCAATTTGATCTCTGGTTTCTCTGCCTTTTCTAAATCCAGCTTGAACATCTGTAAGTTCACGGTTCACGTATTGCTGAAGCCTGGTTTGGAGAATTTTGAGCATTACTTTGCTAGCGTGTGAGATGAGTGCAATTGTGCGGTAGTTTGAGCATTCTTTGGCATTACCTTTCTTTGGAATTGGAATGAAAACGGACCTTTTCCAGTCCTGTGGCCACTGCTGAGTTTTCCAAATTTGCTGACATAGTGAGTGCAGCACTTTCACAGCATCATCTTTCAGGATTTGAAATTGCTCAACTGGAATTCCATCACCTCCACTAGCTTTGTTCGTAGTGATGCTTTCTAAGACCCACTAGACTTCACATTCCAGGATGTCTGGCTCTAGGTGAGTGATCACACCATCATGATTATCCGGGTCGTGAAGATCTTTTTTGTACAGTTCTTCTGTGTATTCTTGCCACCTCTTCTTAATATCTTCTGCTTCTGTTAGGTCCAGACCATTTCGGTCCTTTATTGAGCCCATCTTTGCATGAATTGTTCCCTTGGTATCTCTAATTTTCTTGAAGAGATCTCTAGTCTTTCCCATTTTATTGTTTTTCTCTATTTCTTTGCATTGATCACTGAGGAAGGCTTTCTTATCTCTTCTTGCTATTCTTTGGAACTCTGCATTCAGATGCTTATATCTTTCCTTTTCTCGTTTGCTCTTGGCTTCTCTTCTTTTCACAGCTATTTGTAAGGCCTCCTCAGACAGCCATTTTTTCCTTTTTGCATTTCTTTTTCTTGGGGATGGTCTGTCTCCTATACAACGTTACAAACCTCATTCCATAGTTCATCAGGCACTCTGTCTATCAGATCCAGACCCTTAAATCTATTTCTCACTTCCACTGTATAATCATAAGGGTTTTGATTTAGGTCATACCTGAATGGTCTAGTGGTTTTCCCTACTTTCTTCAATTTGAGTCTGAATTTGGCAATAAGGAGTTCATGATCTGAGCCACAGTCAGCCCCCGGTCTTGTTTTTGCTGACTGTATAGAGCTTCTCCATCTTTGGCTGCAAAGAATATAATCAATCTGATTTCGGTGTTGGCCATCTGGTGATGTCCATGTGTAGAGTCTTCTCTTGTGTTGTTGGAAGAGGGTGTTTGCCAAGACCAGTGTGTTCTCTTAGCAAAACTCTGTTAGCCTTTGCCCTGCTTTATTCCGCATTCCAAGGCCAAATTTACCTGTTACTCCAGGTGTTTCTTGACTTCCTACTTTTGCATTCCAGTCCCCTATAATGAAAAGGACCTTTTTTGGGTGTTAGTTCTAAAAGGTCTTGTAGGTCTTCATAAAACCGTTCAACTTCAGTTTCTTCAGTGTTACTGGTTGGGGCATAGACTTGGATAACTGTGATATTGAATGGTTCACCTTGGAAACGAACAGAGATCATTCTGTCATTTTTGAGATGCATCCAAGAACTGCATTTCAGACTTTTTTGTTGACCATGATGGCTACTCCATTTCTTCTAAGGGATTTCTGCCCACATTAGTAGATATAATGGTCATCTGAGTTAAATTCACCCATTCCAGTCCATTTTAGTTCGCTGATTCCTAGAATGTCAGTGTTCACTCTTGCCATTTCCTGTTTGACCACTTCCAATTTCCTTGATTCATGGACCTGACATTCCAGGTTCCTATGCAATATTGCTCTTTGCAGCATCGGACGTTGCTTCTGTCACCAGTCACATCCACATGTGGGTGTTGTTTTTGCTTTGGCTCCATCCCTTCATTCTTTTTGGAGTTATTTCTCCACTGATCTCCAGTAGCATATTGGGCAGCTGCTGACCTGGGGAGTTCCTCTTTCAGTATCCCATCATTTTGCCTTTTTCTACTGTTCATGGGGTTCTCAAGGCAAGAATACTGAAGTGGCTTGCCATTCCCTTCTCCGGTGGACCACGTTCTGTCAGACCTCTCCACCATGCCGGCCCGTCTTGGGTCTGCTCTCTAGACTGCAGACACTGCCTAAGGTGACCCCTGAGGAAAGGAAGCTCAGGATGTGAAAACAGGGTGGTGGCCCCAGACAGGCGAGGTGCCTGCGGAAGGAGTGAGCCCAGACTCCTGCATCTTTCCAGATACGCAAACGCACCGAATCCCTTGACTCAGGATGTCTGGTTTTCTTTAAGAATAGTCTTTTGATGTTCAGACTACCTGCCCTTTGTTGCAGAGTTCTTTGTAACCTGTCTTCTCCCTTCACCTCCTGGGAGCAGTTCTCTCAGGGTTACTTGAGATGGTGTCTCCTGGGCTTGAAGCCCTAAAAATTCCCACTGAATAAAACGTAACTCTCAACTGGCAGGTTGTGCATCTTTTTTAAGTCGACAGGAATATCGCACTCTTGTTCTCGTTTTCACTGTTTAAGGAACTTCCACACCTTCTCCATGGGTGTCCCACGTGACACTAATGGTAACCTACCTGCCAACACAGGAGATGTAAGAGAGGCGGGTTCCTGATCCCTGGGTCAGGAAGACCCCCTGGAGGAGGGCATGGCAACCCACCCCAGTGTTCTTGCCAGGAGACTCCCATGGACAGAGGAGCCTGGCAGGTTACAGTCCGTGGGGTTGGAAAGAGTCCGATATGACTGAAGTGACTTAGCATGCACGCTGTCTCCATAGAGGCTGTTCCCAGTCGACATTGCAGCTTCGATGGAGGACGGTTCTCATTTCTCCCCACCCGCTCCAGCCGTGGTTCTCTGTAGAGTGTTTGACAATGGCCATTCTGACCGGTGTGAGGTGATACCTCATTGGAGTTTTGATTTGGATTTCTCTAGTATTTAGTCCTTGGAAGGAAAGTTATGACCAACCTAGACAGCATATTGAAGAGCAGAGACATTACTTTGCCAACAAAGGTCCGTCTAGTCAAGGCTATGGTTTTCCAGTAGTCATGTATGGATGTGAGAGTTGGACTGTGAAGAAAGCTGAGCGCCGAAGAATTGATGCTTTTGAACTGTGGTGTTGGAGAAGACTCTTGGGAGTCCCTTGGACTGCAAGGAGATCCAACCAGTCCATCCTAAAGGAGATTGGTCCTGGGTGTTCATTGGAAGGACTGATGCTGAAGCTGAAACTCCAATACTTTGGCCACCTCATGCAAAGAGTTGACTCATTGGAAAAGACCCTGATGCTGGGAGGGATTGGGGGCGGGAAGAGAAGGGGATGACAGAGGATGAGATGGCTGGATGGCATCACCCACTCGATGAACATGAGTCTGAGTGAACTCCAGGAGTTGGTGATGGACAGGGAGGCCTGGCGTGCTGCGGTTCATGGGGTTGCAAAGAGTCGGACACGACTGAGCGACTGAACTGACTGGCTGACTATTTAGTAAGACTGACATCATTTCCCGTGACTTTTTTAAAGGGCATGAGTGAAACCCCTTGCAATTGACTCTGGAACGTCGGCCCTGTGTTTTGATAAACACTCCTAGAACATTCCTTGAAGGCGGCTGTTGTTTAGTCACAACCCCATGGGCCTTCTGCATATTAAGTGTCCATCAGCACAGCTTTCGACGTTGATGTTGTTGTTATGGAAAACGGCCACAAGGTGGCAGCATTTTTCATGCCCCTTTTTTCTTTTCCTTTCTGTGCAATTTCATTTTGATCTTACACTGGGATAGAGGTGATCTCCAATGCTGTGTTTGTCTAAGGTGCACAGGAACTTAATTCAGCCATGCATAAATGCATATCTATTCTTTTCCAGGTTTTTCTTCCCATATACAGAAGGTCCTAAGAAGTAGTGAGAGGCAAGAGTAAGAGAAGGGAGTTAAAATGCAGCAGGAGGTGGTAGAGGTGTTGGAAACAAGCGGAAAATCCAAGAAATGTAATCCTGTAGAAGCAGGGCTCTACAAATTTAAAGCACAGGAACTGGATTCTGGAATTCTTTACAGTGGACACATTTCCCCTAAGAAACTGCCAGAGGAGACACGCACCATGCCTACCGGCTTTGATTTTGAAATGGAGAAAAGGATCAAACAGCGAGAAGCAAGGAGCGTGCTGTGGGGTGAGCAGCTTAAATTTTCGCAGAGCCTTGCCCGTCTCGCACCGCTAGGTGCTGTGCGTGTTCCCGATGAAAAGAAGTTCCACTCACTGTCCCCAGGACTCCTGCCTTGGTTTGGAAGAAGAGAACCCAAACCAACCCATGAGGACGAGGATGAGAAGCGGCCAACAGTGATAAGAACCCAACAATGGCCCCACGATGGAGGACCTTTTAAGCCCAAATCCTGGTGAGAACTGTGGAAATATGCCCCTTCTCGTTTGATTCAAAAAAGTCACTTAGAGAAGGAGAAGAAAAAAAAAGCAACAACTGCAAAAAGAGGAGGTGCCCAGCTTCTAGGCACTTCCTTCGCCTCATTTTATCACCATTAACCTGCAGGAGAATAACGTGAAGAACACAGCTCAGGCTGAGCCTTCTGCGTGGAGCCTGGCAGAAGAGGCGCCTGAAGGCACAGACTTGGGTTCCTCCCGGTGTGACGGACAGGGCAGCTCCCATTCCAGCCGGGGTCTGCAGCGGAGTCTGGGGGTGGAGTCGACTGGAGCGCTCGGGTGGTACCCACACAGTCAAGGGCCGCTCACTCACTCGTTTGTGTGGCTTCCATCCTCCTCCTCCGTCAGAATATATAGTTGATTTGGTTTGTAATTTATTCACTTGAAGTATAGTTTTTACTGCTTTTATCCTTCACTTTTTATATTTATATTTAAAAATAAAGATACTTGATTTAGTTTACAGTTTATGTCTGATTCTTTTCTCTTCTCTGGCAAGATGAATTTGGAGTTAAGAGCCCTTTGCTGTGAGGGGGGAGCCTCATTAACCGCCCGATGAGGCAGAGACCTGACTGTGTGTCCCTCACCGAGGCTGTCTGCCTCTTCGGGTGGAGCTGCTGTTCAGCACCTTCTTCCCTTGCTGGTGCTGATGATGAGGGAGTGCTGAGCAGGGCATATTTTAAGTCCTCTTGTGACCTGGGCTGGGATCAATATGTTTGTCTTACTAAAAATTAACAAAGGCAGTTCCATACTCCTCTCCACAGTGATCCTCAGCGTCTACATCTCATCAGCACCACGAGTGTTGTCTTTCCCCCGCGCCTTCTCCACCGTTTTCCTTTGTAGACTGAGGACGCCTTTCAAGCAGTGGCAGTGTTCTCTTGCTGTGGTCTTGGTCTGCACGCCTCTAACAGGTCCTGGTTTGCAGCACATCTTCATGGCTTTGATTTTAACTAGTGTGTATGAAAATGACTGCGAATTTTCTTCTTCACAGTCTGCCCAGTTTTTATTTATTTTCAGTTACCGAAATTTTTAAAGTGCCCGTATCATTTAGAGCCCAGCAGTCTTTGTGAACATGAAGTGTTTATGTCTTCCCTGGTGGCTCAGATGGTTAAGCATCTGTCTACAATGTGGGAGACCCGGGTTCGATCCCTGGGTCAGGAAGATCCCCTGGAGAAGGAAATGGCAATCCACTCCAGCACTCTTGCCTGGAAAATCGCATGGACAGAGGAGCCTGGTAGGCTGCAGCCCATGGGGTCGCAAAGAGTCGGACACGACTGAGCGACTTTACCTTACCTTGTAAGCGTGGCAGTGGAATGAGGGAGTTTTCCCTCTTTTGCCTTTTGAGTCCTTCTCCACTGTAACTGATCCTGATCTACAGCCTGCGTTGATGCTTGTTTCCTTCTTTTCGGGAGACTAGCCTGTTCTGTGAGCTATATCCTGCACCTGTGTGTGTGTGTGTGTGTGTGAGTCACTCAGTCGTGTCTGACTCTGTGATTGCACGGACTGTAGCTCATCAGGCTCCTCCCTCTATGAGATTCTCCAGGCCAGAATACTGGAGTGGGCTGCCATGTCCTTCTCCAGGGATTTCCTGTGCCTGTCGCCCTCTAACTCTGCATGAGCCATAGTTCGCATCTATGATCTTTTAATTTTATGCTAGTCACGTCCTGATGCTTAACTTTATGGTGCTCTCTGCAAATCTCCCCTTATGGTTTGCTTTTCTCTTTTTGCATTACGGGAAGAAGGCCACAGTGCAATCTGCAAGAGACAATGGCCCCAGCTCCTGTGACTGCCTGCCGGACCCAAGTCCCTGGGCTCCCTGATGCCAGCCTATGGACTGTTTTGAAACAAAGCAGAAAGAAAGCATGCAGGGTCCTTTTGTGCTTTCTCTTTATCTCTAACCTCTGACCATGAGCCCCAGCTGTGTGGTCCCCTTGACTCCCCATCAGGGGAGACACAGATCTTGAGGCACAAGCCTACTGTGTTCTCTCCTCTGCCAGCTTGGGGGTTAAAGCCATCTGTCTATTTCCCCCCAAAACATCTATTTCCACAAGGGTAGAAGGTTCCTATGTTCTTGTTCCGTTTTGCATTGTTTCAAAACAGTCAATAGGTTAATCTTCTGAAAAGAAGGAAACAGTTATCAGTGCAGACGGTAGGTAAGGAACAGCTAAAGTAGAGAAGGAACCAAAAGGCCAAAGAGAAGCAGCTTTTTCCTTATTTCACTGCAGGACAGGCACTAGCTTTAAAGTTTCTGTTGCAGGAGATGGCCACAAGGGGGCAGGATTTCTCCATGCCCTACTCCTGTTACTACAGTAACCAGAGCCTCAGGGTGACGCCTAGCCCGGGGATTCTTCTGGCACTTGCCAGAAGCCTGTGGCTCATTAGCCCTTGTTTTTCTTTTTTAAAATTAGTGTTTACTTCCTTTGGAGGATAGCTGACTTACAGTGTTGTGTTTGTTTGGAGAGGTTCTTCATCAGTTCTCCCCATACACATTCTGATTCATCTTCGTTCTTTTCACATACACCTTATTCTAGAGTGTGTGGTACACCACCCTTTCTACAGCAGTGCTGGGGTCCAGCCCCGGTGGATCCAGGGAATATGAAGGGTGGACAGAGTTGGCGAGGAGAGATTTATTTAATTAGAAATATAAGATTAGATTAGGAGAGAATAGTGTAGTAGGAAAATTAGTGAGAAAAGAGGCTGAATAACTTGGTTTACGTGGAGAACTAATAAAACCTCGAGACAAGAGGTTTGCACCATCTACATTAGGCCACCAGCGCCCGTTTGAATAGTGGAGGGTGCCCCGCCTTGGGCTCCCTCTCGTGTGGGTCTTAGAAGCCAGGGCAAGTAAGTAGACATGGCGAGCCTCCACGCCCCAGATGGGAATTCAGCCAGAAAATAGAGTAAAGAAGACACGGGGAGACCAAGCTGCTTCAGTGAGTGAGGCCCCAATAACTTTATTTTTAAAAGGACTTTTATACCTTTCCCACAAATGATGTTGTGCACATTATCTTCTGGCCTTGGAGGCCTGTGAAACATTTTAAAGCCCTCTTTTGATAAAGGCTGCTCAACCAGAAAATGTATTTTCCCTTGAAGTGTTTTTTCTTTATGTTTCTAATCTATGTCAGCCTTGGAAAGTATTAAACAAGTTATATCTTCACGGAGCAAAGGTGCAGCGAGTTACAGCGAAGAAAGGACCAATCAGCTCAAAGGTCTGATGTGGCCAGTTTCCAGGCTACGCTTGTTTTTCTTACATTCCAACTATGTTAACAAATGTGCTCCCAGGTGCACAGTGGATAAGAGATATGGGAACTTAGCAACAAGCATTGGCCCAATAATGAGATCCTACACCAGCACTACTCTAATAACTTTTAACTCTTTGAAAGGCTCTTTGTTTTAGGCTTCCTGTGCCTCTCACAGTTGGGGGGCTGTAACCAATCACAAGTTGTAGAAGTCTCTAACTGTCAGGCAAGTTAGAGAGCCATCAGAGGGGTTTGAGCTGAGACACTCCTTTTATATGCAGGAGACTGTTAATTGGAGCTCTAAGTTAATTCCTTTTAGAGGAAGGTGATCGGGGATGGCCCCCTGTTATGTCAGAAGAGTGGAAAGCACAGTACAATAAGGCAGGCAGACTCTGGTTTTTTTGGGGGTAGATGTTCGAGAAAATTCAGCGAGGCTCCCTTAAGGCCCGACTCGCCTTTGCCTGTTGGACCCCTTAACCTCATGAACTTTGCCACGGGCGGGACTCCTCGTGCTGGCTCCCAGCACAGTAGGTCCGTGTGGATTCTATATTCTCTATGTACTTGTGAGGATGGATGAATCCCAACCTCCTAATTTATCCCTTCCACCCAGCACTCTCCTTCTGTAACCGTGTTTGTTTCCTGACTGTGCGCGTATTTCACTTTTACGAAATAGCTCACTAGTACCAGTTTCTCCTTCTGAAGTGCTTCATTTACTGTAATTGTCCCAGTTCTGGGTCACCCCTGCAGACGGCATTACTTTCTCATGGCTGAACCATAATCCCTTCTGTGCATATAGGATTTCTTCACCCGTCTGTCCGTGCACATGCTGGTTACCTCCATGTCTCAGCTGCTGTGGATGCTGCTGCAGCGCATGCCTGTGTGTGGTGGTGTTCCGTCGCTACTTCTGTCTTGCAAAACGCAGACAGTCCCCGCGGGACGCTCAGTCCCCATTCCCCTCCCTCAGCCCCTGGCACCCACCATCCTGCTTTCTGTGTCTATGGAGCCGATTGCTCTAGGGACCTTGTATGAGCGGACTCAAACATCGTTTGCTCTTCCGTGTCTGCCTTATGCCACTGAGCATAACGCCTTCAGGGCCCATCCACGCTGCAGCTTGTGGCAGAACTGCCTTCCTTTCAGGCTGGACAACACTCGTTGTGTGGATGGACCATGTTCTGCTTGTCCATTCTTCTGTCGAGGGACACAGGGAATATCTACATTCATCTCTCACGTCTTGTACTATTTGTGGGATAACGTCAGAAAGTCCCATGATCTGAGAGTCATTCACCATTAACTACTTTATAAACGTTTTTAGTTTGGAAACCGTCAGAGCTCAGAAGAAGGGGAGAACACACGTGAGCGTCACTTGTGTTCAGAAACGAGCACTTAGGGTGTTCATTTTATTCCCCGTGTGTGTGCTGTGCATGTGTGTGCGCCTGTTGGTGGACACGCGCTGTTTGTGTGCACGGTGTAGGTGCACAGCGCATATGCGTGCGGCGGTGTGTGTGTGTGTGTGTGTGTGTGTGTGTGTGTGGTAATGGATCATGGGGTGGGGGCTCGCGGCCCAAGGTGGGCAGGCGGGCGCAGGTGGGAGCTCCCGCAGGCGCTCTGCTCTGATGGCGTCTATGCCCCACATCTGCCCGCATTCTCCGCTTGGATGCAGCACGGTGCCCTGTGGGCGTCAGCCCCGGCACGAAGTCACCTGACCGGAAGCCTAGGAGGTGTCAGGCCCATCTCCCACCCTGCGGGGAAGCAGGACCTGAGCGCACTCCACCCCTAACTGACCATCAGGATGGACGGACCCGCTCTTCCCATGGACCCTGCAGGACTGTCCTGCCTGGGTGACGTGGGCAGCGCCTCCCGCTGGGAGCCCGGAACGCTGCCGCCGGGCCACTTCCGGTCAGTCCGCAGGACCGTGGGCGGCGCTCCACCAGGTTCCCGGCTCTCCCCGGGCCCTGACCACCACGTGGCTGCAGAACCTGGTCACAGTTTTGTTTTGCCTGGGGAAATGTTTAGTGACAAAGCGTGTGTTCCGTTTCCTGATGTGGGTGAAGTGTGCAGCCAGTGATGATTTCTTCTTCAAGGAAGGTAGGTCCGCGTTCTCACTCGTGGCTGAGCCCCTGTCCAAAGATGAGAGATCCTGGGGGAGTGACCTGTGCCTCCTGGGAGCGCAGCCCTCAGCTACTTTGAACCTGGCCAGGTTCTGTCTACAGGGTGGACTCAGACCTCTCCATCCTGTCTACACTGATTATGTTTAGGTGAGACCCTGTGCTTCTACAGTGAGCACGTTCACGCCTGGCCAGGTTCTCTGTGCAGTAGGACACGGAGACCTGGGCAGAGGCCTGGCCTCACCTCGGTCCTGGAAGACTCCGTGCCCGTGTCTGAAGTCCATGCTCAGATATCTGGGGTCTGAAGCTGAGGTGGGTTTCTCTGGGTGACCATGGGGTTCCATGGCCCTCCCAGGGGTCAGTGCTGAGGCAGGGCTCTTGGTCTTTCCCTGTGGCGCGTTCACCTCCCCTGGGGCTCACCAAGACCCTCAGGTGCGTTACCTGTTTGCTGTCAGTCAGGCTCTAAGTCGTGTCCCACTATTTGTGACCATATGGACTGCAGCGCGCCAAGCTCCCCTGTCCTCCATTATCTCCTGGTGTTTGTCAAAGTCACGGCCATTGAGTCGGTGATGCCATCCAACCATCTCATCCTCTGTGGTCCCCTTCTCCTCCTGCCTTCAATCTTTCCCAGCATCAGGGCTTTTTCCAATGAGTCAGCTTTTCCCATCAGGTGGCCAAAGTATTGGAGCTTCAGCTTTAGCGTCAGTCCCGCCAGTGAACACTCACAGTTGATCTCCTTTAGGATGGACTGGTTTGATCTAGCTGTGCAAGGGACTCTCGAGAGTCTTCTCCAGCACCACAGTTCAAAAGCATCAGTTCTTCGGTGCTCAGCCCTCTTTATGGCCCAACTCTCACATCCATACATGCCTACTGGACAAACCACAGCTCTGACCATATGGACCTGGCTTGTTTACACATTGGGGGCCTGCTGACCACAGCCATGGTGTCCTGACCAAGGGAATGTGTGACCCCAGGTGGGGGTCTGGGGCCTGTGTGAGTCTCACCCCATCTGCCTGGGCCAGAATCGTGTACAGAGGGAGACCATACACTCAAAGCGAAGAAAAAGGGGAGAGTACATGTGGGCTTCCCCGGACTTGCGTTTAGAAATCATTGCTTTACAGTATCATTTTATACAGGCCTGGGCTTATTCCCTCTTTACTCCTGATCAGTTCCCCATCCTTTAGGCTCCCGCAGACTCCTCAGGTGAGCTACCTGATAATTATTCCAACTCACCAGCAGGAGCGTGGCGAGGAGGGAGCAGGTTTACCTGGACAGTTGATTGCAGGGTACATGGATCAGGCAAAAAGCCAGTGAGCAGCAGGTGAGGTTGCTGCTGTGATCTCCTTCTTGTAGACCGTCCGTACTCAGCAGAGACCAGACCTGCCCCTCCTCTTCCAGCCCAGCATCTGGTGTGTTTTCACAGAACCTCTGTGGGATAGCAAAAGACCAAGACTGCCAGCACCAAGGTAGTGTGTTCAACATTATTATGCAGCTGTAAAAACAGTTAATATCACACAGAACTGAAGGGAATGTGGGAGAGCAGGAGGGGGAGCCTAGGTCCCCAGTCAGGCCCTCTCAGCCAGGCTGGGCCTGGGTCGGGCTTGGAGGGTGTGACCAAGAGTTTGCTGGACAGGACGCCACATTCAGAGCAGTGTAGGTTTCAGAGCTACATAGCAACTGAGTGCAGAGCATGGCGGCTGAGCTGGTGGCTCTGGATCCTGTAGGCTGAACGCTGAACCCTGAACACTGGAAGCTTGTTTGGAATCACAGGACATGCTCACTGTCTTTGCTCAGATGACCACAGGGGGGACCCAGGTTCCCCTCCTGCTCTCTAGCAGCCATCAGACTACAACCACACCCTACAGTGAGCCCTGAGGAAACTCGGGAAGGAGAATACCTGCCCTCTAGCAGCCATCGGAGTGCAGCCACTCCCCACTGTGAGCCCCGAGGAAACTCGGGAAAGAGAAGACAGGATACTGGCCCCAAATGGTGAGGTATGTATCAGAAGGAATAATTTCAATGAGATGACTCTCGTATCTTCCCATACATAGAAAAGTGCTAAATTCCTGACTTTTAGATGGTGCCTCCGGTTTTGAAGTCCTTTTAGATTCTCGCTGAATAAAACTTAACTCTCAACACCTAGGTTATAAATATTTTAATGTCTGCACATATGAAGTAGACACTTTCCAAAGAACAACAAAAGAAGACAAATCTCAACATTTGGAACCCTGGCACCGATGGTGGACACTCCCCCAAAGACGCAACTGATGGGGCAGTTAGAACAATCCCATCACCCCTTTTTCCAATAGATTGCGGAATGGACACTGAGAGAGGGGAATTGTCACAGGGAAAGGCAAAATCTGACTCCATGTTTTAAAAAAAAATATTAAAAGTTAAATCTTTTACTTTAACCTTTGCTTCTTGTTGGTTTGTTTGCTACAAGGATACTGTCCATACATAATGGCCTGCCTCAGGAAACCCTGCCCCTCTGCCTTTGTTCAGGACCTGTCCACCTGTGGATGGCTACAGGAAGTAACACATCTCCTCCCAAGGCTGGCCATTCCAGGAGATATTTGCCAGAAGAATGGCCTTTTTACTTTATTTCCTCACCTCTATAAAGGACACTGGCATCCAGACCCCAACAAGACGGTTTCTTCAAGATATGAGTCTGCCATCTTCTCGGTCTGCAGCTTTCCAAGTAAAGTCGTATTCCATGCCTCAGCACCTCACCTCTGGTTTATTGGACTGTTGTGCAGCAAGCAGGGCGAACTTGACTTGGTGACAATCCCACATGCCTGTGGTAAAAAAACGAAAGCATAAAATCGAAGCAATCATGTAACAAAACCAATAAAGACTCCAAAAATGGACCATGTTAAAAAGATCTGAAATCAAAAACCAAAAAGAACTCAGTGGTTGTCTGAAATACTTAGAAAAGGAGTTAGTGCTCCTCTTTCCAGTGCCCCCTGGAGCCACACTGAACAGTTAGGCCCTGCCCACTCAGCACCCTCTCCGGACCCCAGGTGAAGGGGCTGCCCTCAGTGCTCACCTGGGTCTCAGGAGGTGGAAGAGACACAACCTAGGGGGTCTCTTCTCTTGTCCAGGGGAGCGTCACACCAGCCACCCTGTCTCCCTGAGTCCCTGCCCAAAATAAACACACCATAAGGAGGCCAGTGATGCTGTGAACAGCTGACTGCCTTGTCCTTGTGAGATTTGATGTGAAGACAACACAGAGAACCATCCAAGAAGGATCCAGTCAGGAGTGAACCCCTCTTCACAGGGACCCTGCGAGACCCAAGACTCACTCTGCCCACTCTGCTCCAACTTTTGGGAACTGGCTTTTGTCATTCTCTGGGCAGGAGGTGGGAGGGACAGCCCGGTCTCTCTTCCACCTCCTGAGACCCAGGTGGGCGCTGGGGGCAGCAGCACCTCCACCTGGAGTCCAGAGAGGGTGTCCTGGATGCACAGGGCCTAACCGTTCAGTGAGGCTGGCCCTTGTCCGCAGTACACTGACCTGCTGCAGGGTCTTGGGTCCCCGGTGTCCAGCTCACCCATCGCCAACCCCAGTTTGAGGCGTCTCAGGAGCCCCTTGCTGGCAGGCAGCCAGGGGTAGAAATCTGCATACCCAGCAAAAAATGAAAATTTCCTCCAGGTTCATCTCCACATAAAAGGGAACCGCGAGCAGATGAAGCCACCTAAGAGAGGGCCAAGTTAACACTGAGGCTGAAGACCTGTTTCATGTTTCCCAGACTCACAGGCAGCCAGCACTTTCTGTTACCTACAGCAATCAGCGCTCCACAGTTCCTTTTCACATTCCTATACCAGACTTCCCCCTATTATCCCATCTCTGCCCATTCTTCCTTGGAGAAGTATATGGAAATGTCATTGAAAGCACCTTTGGTCTAAGGAAATCAGTGACTTCAGTGACTTACTAATATAAGCAAGACCTTAGAACTGGGCCTTCTCCTCCACCTTGTGTTTAGGGAGTAGCCTAAAGCTACAGGATGGTCTCCGTGAGACAGGGATGAAGACTTCCCTCCCGACTGTGTCCTGCTTAACTGAGCAAGTTCAGTTCAGTTCAGTCGCTCAGTTGTGTCCAACTCTTTGCGACCCCATGAACCGCAGCATGCCAGGCCTCCCTGTCCATCATCAACTCCCAGAGTCCACCCAAACCCATGTCCATTGAGCTGGTGATGCCATCCAATCATCTCATCCTCTGTTGTCTCTTCTCCTCCTGCCCTCAATCTTTCTGAGCATCAGGGTCTTTTCAAATGAGTCAGTCCTTCACATCAGGGGCTTCAACATCAGTCCTTCCAATGATCACTTGGGACTGATCTCCTTTAGGATGGACTGGTTGGATCTCCTTGCAGTCCAAGGGACTCTCAAGAATCTTCTCCAGCACCACAGTTCAAAAGCATCAATTCTCTGGGACTCAGCTTTCTTTATAGTCCAACTCTCACATCCATCCATGACTACTGGAAAAACCATAGCCTTGGCTAGACAGACCTTTGTTGGCAAAGTAATGTCTCTGCTTTTTAATATGCTATCTAGGTTGGTCATAGCTTTCCTTCCAAGGAGTAAGCGTCTTTTAATTTCACGGCTGCAATCACCATCTGCAGTGATTTTGGAGCCCCCAAAATAAAGTGTTCCACTGTTTCCATTGTTTCTCCATCTATTTGCCATAAAGTGATGGGACCAGATGCCATGATCTTAGTTGTCTGAATGTTGAGTTTTAAGCCAACTTTTCACTCTCCTCTTTCACTTTCATCACTTTCATTTGTTCTTCTTCACTTTCTGCCATAAGGGTGGTGTCATCTGCATATCTGAGGTTATTGATATTTCTCCCGGCAATCTTGATTCCAGCTTGTGCTTCATCCAGTCCAGCATTTCTCATGATGTATTCTGCATAGAAGTTAAATAAGCAGGGTGACAGTATACAGCCTTGACGTACTCCTTTTCCTATTTGGAACCAGTCTGTTGTTCCATGTCCAGTTCTAACTGTTGCTTCCTGACCTGCTTTCTACAGATTTCTCAGGAGGTAGGTCAGGTGGTCTGGTATTCCCATCTCTTTCAGAATTTTCCACAGTTTATTGTGATCCACACAGTCAAAGGCTTTGGCATAGTCAATAAAGCAAAAATAGATGTTTTTCTGGAACTTTCTTGCTTTTTCTATGATCCAGCGGATGTTGGCAATTTGACCTCTGCCTTTTCTAAAACCAGCTTGAACATCTGGAAGTTCACAGTTCATGTATTGTTGAAGCCTGGCTTGGAGAACTTTGAGCAAAAACAGAGCCTCTTCCTAACTCTCCCTGGACACAGAGCAGTTGACGATGCTAGTGTCCTGTTCCACCGCACTCCACCACACCATCTCAGACAGGCCCAGGCTCGCCCATCCTGTGTATGTCACAGAGACTATTCAGCCACACAGGCAAGCATTCTGTGGCCCTTCAGGGACCAGCTCCGTGTCCTTCCTGTAGAGCCGGCTCACAGCCCAGCTCTGCCACCTCCGCCTCTCACCATGGGCTTCCACTCTGTTCTCCCAGTATCACCCTTAGTGCTCTCCTCCGGGCATCTGTTGGAGCTCATGGCCATGCCACCACCTCAAGGCCAAGGTGCCTGTGGAAGAAGAAGATGCTAAGAGAGCCCAGACCACTGTCTAGAGCCAGGTCTGTTTTCCTTGGGTGGAGTGTCCAGGGAAGGAAAGTGCGGGGAAAGTCAGGGTAGGGGTACTGGTGGCATGGACAGGATGACCAGCTGTCACAGACCAGCCTGATGTGAACTAGATTTGGCTTCTTTGATTCCCTTACAATTCAGCCCCTCTGAGGAAAGGCAGTGGGAGAGTCGTGTCTGTGGGTGACGGAGGGAGTCCGGAGGAGACCTGGAAGCCCCTAACTGCTGGACTGGGGTCAGGCTGAAATCAGGGCTCTGTTCCAGTGCAAGAGAGGGAAGATTTCTCCAAAAAGCATTTTTGGGATCTCCGCCTGGATACTCTGGGAAAATCTGGGCATCACATGGGCTCCACGTCTAAGGGACAAGTCCCTCGGCTTGAGGAGATCTGGGTCACACGGGCTGAAGGAACTGGGGTTCCTCAGAAAGAGGAGTTTGGGGGAGTCATTTGGCTGATGTAGAATGCACAGGTTGAGAAAACGTGGGATCTTTGAGGCCGAGGAAATTGGGGGGTCTCATTAAGGGGCTTTAGGTTTCCAACATGCAGGACAGTTGGGGTCTTAAGGAGGACGGGATTAAGAGTTCCCAGGCTGAGGTATTCAGGGTCTCTGAGGTTAAGGAAACTTGGTCTGTCTGCAGGTGCTATTTTTAGGGTGCCTCAGGCTGAAGGGAACTGTGGTTCCTCTAGGTATTTGGGGATCGCAGCACAAGGGGATTCAGTGTTTCTGTGGGTGAAGGGACTTGTAGTCCCTAAGCTGACTATACATGAGCTCCCTTCAGGTAGGAGCCGGGTTCCTCAAAGTTGCCGGGACTTGGGGCTTCCCAGCCTGGAATTGGAAGCCGTCAGGCTAAGGGTTTATGAGGGTTTCTCAGGGTGCGTTCCCGTCGGTCTCCCCGCTGTCCTCCGGCGCTCGGAGCTGGGCGGCCTCTAGCCGAGCCTCGTCCCGTCCTCTGCGGCTGTGGCGAAGCCAAGGGCGAGCAGCCGACTTCTACAGGCCCGGCAGGCACAAGCCTCCAATCAGCGTTGCCACCGAAGCACTCCGGCCAATAGCCGCCGGGATAGCGGGGAGCACGCAGAAGGCCCCGCCCCACCGCTCGGGGATTGGCTGCTCTGCGTTCCACGCGTGTCTGTCAAGAGGCCTCCAGCGCGCAGGCGCATCTTGGCCGTTTTCTTTGCTTGTTTTCAGGCGTCGCGTCTTAGTCCTGGAGCCTCACGTGGGCAGTGGGTCCTGAGGGTGGATGTTTCCTTCCCGTTCCCTGAACTAGAACCTGGGCTCCACCCGACTTGTAGTCCTGCTCCCGAACTTTCTCCTGGGCCCACTGGTGCCCTACCTTGTCAAACCCAGTTTTGGCAAGAACTGTATGTGATGAGTATCAGGGAAAAACTGTGTAATTAAATTCTGACAAGACACAAGATAAACAGCATATTGGTAAAAGATTTAAACGCAATGCATGGAATAATAAGTATATTAGGAAAAACCTGGAGGATTTTTAACCTCAAAGCAGTTGAAGCAGTACTGATGAGTAATCTGTATATTTAATGCAGGTATGGGCTTCCCTGATGGAAAATCCTTCTGCAATGCGGGAGACCTGGGTTCAGTCCCTGGGTTGGGAAGGTCCCCTGGAGGAGGGCATGGCGACCCACTCCACTATTCTTGCCTGGAGAATCCCCATGGACAGAGGATCCTGGCCAGCTACAGTTCATGGGTTTGCAAACAGAGATGACTGAGTGACTTAAGCACAATGTAAGTATTAAAACGCTGCAGAAGTGAACTGTAAGTAAACCCCCAAAGCCCTGTAAGTGTTTTCCATAAAAGGAGGCATCAAATTGGAGGACAATGGATCCACAGAGGAGAGTTTGCTTGATACTTACTGGCTCCACAAGATAAAATGGGGACACTGTTTCTGACCCTTACCTAGCTTTGCTCGCAGAAAAATAACATGATTTCCGTGTATTGGAAGCAAGACAACTAACTGTTGAATTATTATCAAGGCGGGCCAGGAGTGCTGGTTGGGAGTCTGGATGGAGAGATGTTAACAGAAAAGTGGGTTTGCCTCTTGGGGGGTGTTGAACCAGAAGATACAACCCACCCAAGGCTCATGGGAAGGAAAGGTGTATTACTTCCAAAGTATGGAGAACACCAGGGAGCTTTCCAGAGCAGTGTCTCTCCAAACTGCAAAGTTGGTGAAGTTTTAATCTATGGAGACAGGCCTGTTCAGGCTTCCCTGGTGGCTCAGATGGTAAAGAATCTGCCTGCAGTGCAGAAGACCTGGCTTCGATCCCTGGGTCGGGAAGATCCCCTGGAGGAGGGGATGGCAACCCACTCCAGTATTCTTGCCTGGAGAATCCCATGGACAGAGGAGCCTGGCAGGCTACAGTCCACGGGGTTGAGAAGAGCCAAAAACAACTGAAGTGACGTAGCATGCACGCTGTCTCCATGGTGGCTGTTCTCAGTAGACATTGCAGCATCGATGGAAGAGGGGTCTCATTTCTCCCCACACTCTCCACCCTTGGTTCTTTGTAGAGTGTTTGACAGTGGCCATTCTGACCGGTGTGAGGTGATACCTCATTGTAGTTTTGATTTGGATTTCTCTAGTATTTAGCAAGCCTGACATCATTTCCTGTGATTTTTTAAAGGGTATGAGTGAAACTTCTTGAATGTCTGCCCTGTTTTTCTATGAACACTCCTAGAACATTTCTTGAGGGGAGCTGACAACCACACAGGCCTTCTGAATATGAAGTGTCCATCAGCACAGCTTTTAACGCTGTTATTATGGAAAATGGCCACGGGGGGCAGCATTTCATCATTTTAGTTCAGTCGCTGAGTCGTGTCCGACTCTTTGAGACCCCATGGACTGCGGCACTCCAGGCCTCCCTGTCCATCACCAACTCCCAGAGTTTACCCAAACTCATGTCCATTCAGTCGGTGATGCCATCCAGCCGTTTCATCTTCTGTTGTCCCCTTCTCCTCCTGCCTTGATACTTTCCCAGCATCTGGGTCTTTTCCAAGGAGTCTGTTCTTCACATGAGGTGGCCAAAGCATTGGAGTTTCAGCTTCAACATCAGTCCTTCCAATGAATATTCAGGACTGATTTCCTTTAGGATGGACTGGTTGGATCTCCTTGCAGTCCAAGGGACTCTCAAGAGTCTTCTCCAACACCACAGTTCAAAAGCATCAGTTCTTTGATGCTCAGCTTTCTTGATAGTCCAGCTCTCACATCCATCCATGACTACTGGAAAAACCATAGCTTTGACAAGATGGGCCTTTGACAAGATGGAACGTAATGTCTCTGCTTTTTAATATGCTCAGTTGGTCATAACTTTTCTTCCAAGGTTCAAGCATCTTTTAATTTCATGGCTGCAGTCACCATCTGCAGTGGTTTTGGAGGCCCCCAAAATAAAGTCTGCCACTGTTTCCTCATCTACATGCCGTGCAGGGATGGGAGCAGATGCCATGATCTTAGCTGTTTGAATGTTGAGTTTTAAGCCAACTTTTTCACTCTCCTCTTTGACTTTCATCAGGAGGCTTTTTAGTTCCTCTTCACTTTCTGCCATAAGGGTGGTGTCATCTGCATATCTGAGGTTATTGATATTTCTCCTGGCAATCTTGATTCCAGCTTGTGCTTCTTCCAGTTCAGCGTTTCTCATGATGTACACTGCATAGAAGTTAAATAAACAGGGTGACAATATACAGCCTTGACGTACTCCTTTTCCTATTTGGAACCAGTCTGTTGTTCCATGTCCAGTTCTAACTGTTGCTTCCTGACCTGCTTTCTACAGATTTCTCAGGAGGCAGGTGAGGTGGTCTGGTATTCCCATCTCTTTCAGAATTTTCCACAGTTTGTGGTGATCCACTCAGTCAAAGGGTTTGGCATGGTCAATAAAGCAGAAATAGATGTTTTTCTGGAACTCTCTTGCTTTTTCAATGATCCAGCAGATGTTGGCAATTTGATCTTTGGTTCCTCTGCCTTTTTGAACATTGGGAAGTTCACGGTTCAAGTACTGTTGAAGCCTGGCTTGGAGAATCTTGAGCATTACTTTACTAGTGTGTGAGATGATTGCAATTGTGTAGTAGTTTAAACATTATTTTGCATTGCCTTTTTTTGGGATTGGAATGAAAATGGACCTTTTCCAGTCCTGTGGCCACTGCTGAGTTTTCCAAATTTGCTGGCATATTGAGTGCAGCACTTTCAGAGCATCATCTTTTAGAATTTGAAATAGCTCAACTGGAATTCCATCACCTCCTCTAGCTTTGTTTGTAGTGATGCTTTCTAAGGCCCACTTGACTTCACATTCCAGGATGTCTGGCTCTAGGTGAGTGATCACACCATCGTGATTATCTGGGCCATGAAGATCTTTTTTGTACAGTTCTTCTGTGTATTCTTGCCACCTCTTCTTAATATCTTCTACTTCTGTTAGGTCCATAACATTTCTGTCCTTTATTGAGCACATATTTGCATGAAATGTTCCCTTGGTATCTCTAATTTTCTTGAAGAGATCTCTAGTCTTTCCCATTCTATTGTTTTCCTCTATTTCTTTGCATTGATCTCTGAGGAAGGCTTTCTTATCTCCCCTTGCTATTCTTTGGAACTCTGCATTCAAATGCGTATACCTTTCCTTTTCTCTTTTTCTTTCTTTTTCTTTTTCTTTTTTTTACAACATCATGATTTATTAAAGCACAGGATTCTGTACAACAAAGGGCCTTAACAGTTGTCTATTCTCAGCCAAACTTCTCTATAAGTTAGTTTCTCTTAATAAAAAACATGTTATACTTTAAATTAGTAATTTAAGTGATGAGGAAGTTACCATAATACCTATTTTAACATTGAACAAATCTAACCACCTATTTGGCATTAATGTAAAATCCTGACATAGAATTTGATTTAAAACTTCTCAAAATAAATTCATTAAAGTAGGTTCCCTGTGAAAATATGTAAGAACGAAAGCTAGCATAACAGCAGGTGCAGTCTTTATATTTTATTAACTGTAGAAGATAGTTTTTTAAAAGAGTCTAATAGAGACATTATCTGTGCAGAAGCTGATGAGATTTACAGTCTTAAATACAAGCACCAACACAGAAAGGATATTGTGTCAGTTCAGTTCAGTTCAGTTCAGTTGCTCAGTCGTGTCTGACTCTTTGCAACCCCATGAATTGCAGCACGCCAGGCCTCCCTGTCCATCACCAACTCCCGGAGTTCACCCAAACTCATGTCCATTGAGTTGGTGATGCCATCCAGCCAGCTCATCCTCTGTCGCCCCCTTCTCCTCCTGCCCCCAATCCCTGCCAGCATCAGAGTCTTCTCCAGTAAGTCAACCCTTCACTTGAGGTGGCCAAAGTACTGGAGTTCCAGCTTTAGCATCAGTCCTTCCAATGAACACCCAGGCCTGATCTCCCTTAGAATGGACTGGTTGCATCTCCTTGCAGTCCAAGGGACTCTCAGGAGTCTTCTCCAACAGCACAGTTCAAAAGCATCAATTCTTCGGCGCTCAGCTTTCTTCACGGTCCAACTTTCATATCCATACATGACCACTGAAAAAACCATAGCCTTGACTAGATGGACCTTTGTTGGCAAAGTAATGTCTCTGCTTTTGAATATGCTATCTAGGATAGTCATAACTTTCTTTCCAAGGAGTAAGCGTCTTTTAATTTCATGGCTGCAATCACCATCTGCAGTGATTTTGGAGATCCCCAAAATAAAGTCTGACACTGTTTCTACTGTTTCCCCATCTATTGCCCATGAAGTGATGGGAACAGGTGCCATGATCTTAGTTTTCTGAAAGGTAAGCTTTAAGCCAACTTTTTCACTCTCCACTTTCACTTTCAGCAAGAGGCTTTTTAGTTCCTCTTCACCTTCTGCCATAAGGGTGGTGTCATCTGCACATCTAAAAGTCCATTAATTCTACACTTAAGAGGATCATTTCTTTACGTAAGCACAATCTCATTTGTAAATTACACATGATATGTAGTTTAGGATCCATCTACATTATGCTTGTAACTGCATGCTGCTGCTGCCTCCGCTGCTGTCACTACAGTCGTGTCCGACTCTGTGCGACCCCATGGACTGCAGCCTACCATGCTCCTCCGTCCATGGGATTTTCCAGGCAAAAGTACTGGAGTGGGTTGCCATTGCCTTCTCCTTCTCCTTTGCTTTTTGCTTCTCTTCTTTTCACAGCTATTTGTGAGGCCTCCTTAGACAGCCATTTTTCCTTTTTGCATTTCTTTTTCTTGGGGATGGTCTTGCTCCTTGTCTCCTGTACAATGTCACAAACCTCTGTCCATAGTTCATCGGGCACTCTGTCTATCAGATCTAGGCCCTTAAATCTATTTCTCACTTCCACTGTATAATCATAAGGGATTGGATTTAGGTCATACCTGAATGGTCTAGTGGTTGTCCCCACTTTCTTCAATTTAAGTCTAGATTTGGCAATAAGGAGTTTATGATCTGAGCCACAGCCAGCTCCCAGCTTTGTTTTTGCTGACTGTATAGAACTTCTCCATCACTGGCTGCAAAGAATATAATCAGTCTGATTTCCATGTTGGCAATCTGGTGATGTCCATTTGTAGAGTCTTCTCTTGTGTTGTTGGAAGAGGGTGTTTGCTATGACCAGTGTGTTTTCTTGGGAAAACTCTGTTAGACTTTGCCCTGTTTCTTTCTCTAATCCAAGGCCAAATTTGCCTGTTACTCCAGGTGTTTCTTGATTTCCTACTCTTCCATTCCAGTCCCCTATAATGAAAAGGACATCTTTTTTGGGTGTTAGTACTAAAAGGTCTTTTAGGTCTTCATAGAACCATTCAACTTCAGCATCTTCAGCGTTACTGGGTGGGGCAAAGACTTGGATTACTGGGATATTGAATAGCTTGCCTTGGAAATGAACAGACATCATTGTGTTGTTTTTGATATTGCATGCAAGAACTGTATGTTGAACTCTATTGTTGACTATGATGGCTACTCCATTTTTTCTAAGGGATTCCTGCCCACAGTAGTAGATATAATGGTCATCTGAGTTATGCATTGTCAAAGAAACATGTCAGTTTCTCTAAGTTCAACATAAAAAAAGGAGAAGAGTGCACTGCAGTGAGAAGAAATATATAAACAGTAAAATCTTCTAGTGAATGGTATCTGGCAAAAAACATTACCTTCTATGCACTAAAGCACTAAACTTATTATTTTTTGAAATGCCTAAGATTTAAAGGTAAAAGCTAGTTCTTTCAAAAGATAAAGAAAACTGACAAACCAGAAGTCTGACTAATAAAGAAGAAAAATGTAGGAGGGCCCTTAGAAAATGTCAGAACTGAAAAAGGAGACAGAACAACAGCTATCAAGAAAATAAGGTGGACTATGAGGCTACTGCAAAAAACTGACCTCAATAAAATAGATAACCTAGAAGAAATAGACATATTCTGTGAAAAGTACAATCTACCAACACTAAACCAATAAGAATTAGAAAATCTGAGCAGACCAATTACAAGTAATGAAATGAAATATTAAAAGATGCTCAAATATAAAAGTCAGGAAAAAAGTGGTAACACAGGTGAATTTTAGCAATATAGAGAAGAGTTAACAGCAATATTTCTGAATATTTCATTCCTGCAATACTTGGGCACATCACAGCACCCCCTGGGTGAGGAAACAAGAGTGTCGGCCAGGGGCAGTTGACACAGGTGAGTGGAGCCAAAAGGGCTGAGGAGGTGCGCTATCCCCAGTGCCTGGACGTGCAGCCCTACACGTCTGAGCGGAAGGCAGGGCCCCTGGGCTACGTGCTCTATGCCGTGCTGGTGCACTCCGGGTGGAGCTGTGAGCGAGGACACTACTTTTGTTACGTCCGAGCGGGCAACGGCCAATGGTATGAGATGGACGATGCCAAGGTGACCGCCTGTGCCGAGACTGCTGCCCTGAGCCAGGGCGCCTACGTCCTGTTCTACGCCCGGGAGGGTGCGTGGGAAGGGGGCGCTGGGCGAGGGGCGGCGGCCCCCCTCGGGGCTGACCCCACAGACCCCGGGCAGCCTGCAGGAGACGCCAGCGGCAGAGCTCCTGGGTCGCAGGAGTCCCCGGGGGACACAGAGGCCGAAGGGATGAGCTTAGAGCAGTGGAGACGCCTGCAAGAACACGACCGACCGAAGCCGGCCTTGGAGCTCCGCGAGATCCAGGCTGCCCTGCCTGCCGGCGCAGTCGTGATTCACCGGTCCAGACACGGAGGAGGGAGAAACCGCCCGCCGCCCGCACAGGAGCACCACCGGCTCGACCGGCCCAGCACGGACACCCCGGCTCCGGGGCCGACGGACGTCGGCCAGGGCCCTGGTGCCAGCGGGAGGGCCAGAGCGACCAAGGGGAGGAACAAGAAGCCGCGGCCATCTCTGGGGCTGTGGCGGTAGGCCGGCTCCGATGCACATGCGTGCAGACGCCCAGGCACACTCTGTGTGCGGCACGCCCTGGGCGACGCAGCAAGAGTGCCGACGAGGAGCGAGTTCCTCTCTGGCGGTGAGGACGATGCGGCCTCCGGGGAAAAGGCGGGGCCTGGAGTGAGCCCGGGGTCTCGGCGTTCCCGGGGAACGGGTTCGTGCCCGAGCGGCTCAGCTCTCGAGGGCTGGCTCTGCTGGGAAGTCGCCGGAGCGAATGGGGTGCGTGAGCGGGTCTGAGCACGGTGCGAGGGCCTCCCACTTCTGCGAGCCTGGGAGAGTCCTCTGGGGATGGGACTTTGGGTGTGGCTTTGCCTTTCTTCCCCCGTCTCCAGTCCCTGGCCGCGCCGCTGGCCTCTGGTGAGTGACGCGGCCTGGAGACGCCTCACAGAACGCTCACAGCCAGCCGAGCAAGGAGACGATCTCCGGAGCCCTTCGGGGCTGGGAGGGGCGGGGGGGTGGGGTGGGGGTAGGGGGGCGGGGGGGGGAGGTGCAGGGAAGAGCGGATGCAGGTCCACGAACCGTGTCCTTCCGGCCGGCCAGGCTCTCGAAAATGCCCCAAACGTCGAGCAGCGTCTGCGGAGAAGATGGGCAGGCGGTCTTTATGGGTGGCTGCCCTCGGGAGGCCTCGTGCTCCTAGGCAGAGTGTCCGGCAGGAATGAGGCGGGGATCCGTGTGTCCCCGACAGGACGCTCATCCGCAAAGTTCCCTGGGGCTCCATTTCCGGTGCAAGGAGTATGCTGGAGAAGCGCCGAGTGCCAAACAGGAGAAGCGATCCACGATGCCACGAGCACCACCGACGGCACCGCCAGCACCGACACGAAGGTCGAGGGGAGAAAGGCGAGCCAGCTAGTCCCAAAGAAACCTCTCCACCAGCATTGCACCGGGGCCTAGGTGGAGATCCGTCGCGCAGCGTTCATTTCTGAAAGCAAAGGTCCTCCCCGCACTGAGGAAAGACCCGAGCCTACCCTAGATTGGGATAGCAAGACAACTGGACTTCCGACTCTGCCCGTCCTGCCTGGCAGTCAGTTGTCTCTTCCAGCTGGGCCCCGGACAAACGCCGCTGGACGCGAGGAGATGCGGCCGGCCTCCAAAGTGCCCGGGGCGGTGGGGGAAACTCTCCTCCCCTAGCTGCTTTCCCGACTGCCTCATGATTCCCGTGACCCGGTGGAGGGGGGCCTGAGGACCTTTATCGATCACCTCTTGCGTTTTATTTCTGTTTCTTGGCTGACGGCTGCGAACCCCAAACCCTCCAGCAAAGGGCAGACCGGGAATGTGCGGTTTAACATCTCAGACCTCGAGGGACAACTCTGGCTGCTGACTGCGCGAGTCGGCGTGGCAAGGAACAGAGAACGTTCCGATGGCTCGTTTTCCCCGCATGGTTCCCTACAGCGCGCCATGCCCTCCACACGCGGAGAGGAGAAAGAATGATGAGCGGTATCTTCCCCCAAGAACACGAACAAGCGTGCCCCGCGCGAGGACGTGGAGCCACCCACAGCCCTCCCTCATCATCACCACCCATCTTCCTCCGCCCCATCGTCTCCAACGCACTTGCTGCTTGCCCCACCCACCCCCTCTGGAGAAGAGGAAGGAGGAGACGGAGGAAAAGGAGAAGAGTGGCGACTGGAGCGGCGTGGCAGAGCGAGTGGGAAGGTGGCCTTACGCTGGGGCAAATCCGTGCCAAAGCGAGAAAGACACTGGCTGATCTCGCTTCTCTGTGCCAAGGGAAAGAGGCAAGGGGACAGCAAGGGTGTGAGCACTTGGACGATAAAGCACAAAGCGGTAGGGTCCTGGGATGGGATGGGGAAGCGGGACGTGGGAGGGGTGCAAGAGGCTAAGGAAGAAAGCGGGGTCAGGGCCGTTCTCTCCTAGGAAGGATCAACGGAATCAACGCTTCAGCTATGTATGCGAAACACGTGGACCGTGAAACCCCCATCGTCCTGGAAGGCAAGCATAATGTCCAGGACGGGAGAGCAAACAAACACACCTGTCCCACACCGAGAAGGAAAGCGACAGTCATCCTCCTCCAGGAGGGAAACCTTTTGTATTCCTTGAGTTATAGCACGTTTTGAGCCCTGGAATTGGAAAGACGACTGTATGTGTCAACTAGTGTTTATAAAATTGAGAAAGAGAATACAAGCGATGAAAAATAACAACATGAACACACACACAGAGATAAGAAATAAATGGAAAATAAAACTCTCAAAATGCAAAACAAAGAAAGCAACGACAACAATAACAACAACAACAATCAGAACAAATGGAATAAGAAAAGGAAGAAAAAAGGCAACGGAGACATAAAAGGAGCTGAAGCAATGAACCCAAAGTTGCAGCGAGCCTATGCCTTTCGGAACGAGCTCGCTTTGGCGCTTGACCAACGGCCCTGAAGGGAGAAAGGCATATGTGCCCCTCTCCCGGCAGCTTTTGGTGCCAGGACCCTGAACGCTCGAAGAGTGTCCAGTGAGAAAGCATAGAATTCAGAGTGGACGTCACTGGAGAGCAAAGTTGAGGCAAGGGTTTCTTGTTGTCTGGGGAGGGGTTGTGTCAGGCCGGGGTCTGGGGTGGGGAGACCCCTAACGGGGAGAGGGTAGGTGGGCAGACATATGTTTGCACAAGTGTGTTAGGATGTGAATGGTGAGCTCACGGAATTCCCCTGCATGCATGAATTCATTCATTTCATTTCAGTTTTTAGTAACTAGTGTTCCTCTCTTGGCAACCCCGTGGACTGCCGCTCGGCAGGCTTCCATACCTTCGCACAGTCTCAGAGTTTTCAGTCTAACATCCTTGGTGTTGTTGGCTCCATCCTTCGGTCTCATCGTCTGTTGTCTTCTTTTCCTGCCTCAATCTTTCCCAACATCAGGGTCTTTTCAAATTAGTCATTTCTTTTCATCAGATTTCCAAATTATTGGAGTTTTACCTTCAGTATCAGTCCTTCCAGTAAGCATCCAGGACTGATTTCCTTTAGGATGGACTGGTTTTACCTCTTTGCAGCCAAGGTAGTCTCAATAGTGTTCTCCAACACCATAGTTTTCAAGCATCAGTTCTTCGGTTCTCAGCTTTCTTTGTAGTCCATTTCTCTCGTTCATACATGCCTATTGGGCAAACCATAGCCTTAACTCAAAGAACCTTTGTTGGCAAATAATGTCTCTGCTTTTTCATATGCTGTGTTGGTTAGTCATACCTCTTTTTCCAAGGAGCAAGCATCTTTTAATTTCCTGGCTACAGTCACCGTCTGCAATGATTTTGAAGCTCCAAAATAATATAAGCTGAGTTCTCCGCCACAGCAGCAAGGAGACGTTGAGGCAGAAACCCCCAAGTAAGCCATTTCTGGCTCACAGACTGTGAGCAGGTTAGTAGGCAAGGTTTCAGAGTGCAGTCTTGGAGTAATGCTGTCAGAGGGGAACGGAAAGCACAGTCTACCAGGAGCCAGGAACTGACCCCACCCGCGAGCACCATCGCCCACCAGCCTCCCTCCAGACACAACGCCCACATTCCCAGCCTCAGCTGGCGGCTCACTGCGGCCCCCATGTCTCTGTGTGAGGGCCGCCTGCTCTCAGACGCGCCTCTCCTGGAACTGTGCCGGCCCAGCGCCTTCCCTTCAGCCTGGTCCCCGCAGCAAGGCGCTTTAGACCCTCCTGACCAGTGACTCCAAGCCCTCCCTCACAACGCCCTTTTTTACTTTCTGTAGATCACTCGTTCTTTTCCTTCCCCTGTCTGGGTTCCATACTTTTCTCTTTCTTCACTCCAGACCGAGAGCTCCTTGAAAGGCAGGGGCCGCTGGTCATTTTCAGCACTGTCCTCGGTACCACTGAGTCACCTGGCATAGTGAGTACTCACAGCCTGGGTGCTGAGTAAATAAACGGGAGGTCCTGGGGCTCCCCTTCCCCTTCTGTCCAGGTCAGTTTCTTGAGATGATCACTCTTACTAGGAAGCACATGCTGTTTCTGAGGCGGGAGCATGGCCACAATGACCTCCGCCATCCTTTTTTTCTCTCCAGTTGCTCCAGCAAAGCTCAGCCAGCAGCCCCGACCCGGTGCCTCCTGGTGGCCGCGCTAGCATTGCAGGACTAACCGGAACCTTCATTCGAGTCTTCAAAGCGGAGGCTCTCCAGAGTTGCAGAGGTGAAAGTGTGCTTCAGGCAGGCTTCCAGGGCTGTGGAGAGACCCAGGAATCGCCTTCTGATGTTTCATTTCCTCTCCTCTCTTTGGCGTTTAGTTCGCTCGTGTTGCATCCTCGGCTCACACAGGACGATGATTTCCTCCTGCTTTCAGATGAGAACCTCTAGAACCCGGCTAGGGCTGGTCTCCTTTCTGGAACCCTGACTCGGAGTCCACAACTGTGCCCTCTCCTGCTCACCACAAGCCCTTGTTCCTTCAGCTCCTCTCTCGTCTGAGGGGCCTCTGTGAGTGGAAAGCATTTTTCCAAGCTCTCAGAACACAGGGGTCAATGGTGGAGAACCAAGGTCGACAGATTTCCCAAGCGTACTGAGTGAACCCTTGGGGGGTGCAATAGCAAGCACACAATGTTTAGGAAAGGAAAGCAAGTCCTTCTGTCCTGTAGCACCGTCTATACTGGGGAACGGGGTGTGTGCTCGGCCTGGGTTTAAAAGCCCGGAAAGGTGGACTGTGGGACTGAGCCAGTGTTCACTGGAGAACCCTGTGGAGAGGGCCCACGCCCGGGCAGGACTCAGGGAGCGTGGAGAATCCCCTCGCGCTCTGGGCTTCTGGACGCATCGCCCATTGCCAGGCGCGGGGTGTGCAGGCCCCTGCTCCATGGCAGGGCTGCCTCCAGCCCTTCCTGCGCTCCCAGCACTGACACTGTGTGCTCTCTTCCTTTACCATCTCACATCGTCCCCCACCATGGACCCTGTTTCTGCTTGTGCCTGCTTGTGTGAGCATGAAAATGCACAGAGAATAATGGCCCAAATGGGGCCAGGTTGGGAGAGTTCACCAGGAACTTAGGGTCTCTCACTTGCAAAGCAAGCATGAAGGATAGGACTGCGAACTGGCTTAGGGAGCTGGGGTCCTCGCCTTCCTACCGGCCTCTGCTCACACACTGTGTTCCGGACAGTCTGCCTCTTTCTAGGCTTTAGTTTTCAAACTGTACCGAGAGGGCTTGGATCAGAAGCTGCATAAGCGCAGGCACAGGCAAACGTGTCCTCTGACTCCAGCAGCAGTAGGCGGGTCGTTGGCCCGGGTGGTCTCAGGAGGCCTGTGCTGCTGATGTGGGCAGAGGCAGGCGAGCTTGTAGCAGGATAGGCAGGCGAGCTTGTAGCAGGATGGCCAGGACACCTGCCCTGTCCCAGCACCAGCCAGAGGGCGTGTGCAGGCCCGGGGACAGTGAGCGCACCTGTGCCCCACCTCCCTGCACAGGCACCAACACTGGACCAAGGGCTCTGCTCAGAAGGTGAGTTCTTTCGGATACCCCACCTGCAGCCTCTAAAAGGCACACATTTTCTGGAGCCCTAAGGACAGATAATTCACATGGAAGTGGTTCCCAGCAAGTAAATGGAATGTGAAAGGGGTGTTTGCCGTGTATACGCTCAGGCTATGGAAACACGCCCCGTGATGTGCCATACATTTCCCCTTTACGACCGAGTGAAATAAGCCCAAGGAACATACCTGTGTTTGAACGCACATGTTGATGATGGAAAATCCACAAATTAAAGATTGCTGGTCCCAGAATCTCTGACTGGAGGAAAATCAACAAGAAGGATCACTTGCCATTTGAAAGTGATTTTAATTTTATTTTTATTGAGCGGTTAAATGAAGAGAGCTTGCCAGGTGGTGCTAATGGTAACAACTGAGAGTGTTAGCAGCCTCGGTAGGGAGGCCAGGGGCCCCAAAGCAGCAGGAAGAAATAAGCTGCAAGTGACACCTGGTTCTGTCTGAACTTTTCTCAAACCTTGAGCTAAACAATGCGTTTTTCTTATGGAAATGTTTTTCTTAAGCTATGCTAATGAAACTATGTACTTGCTTTGGGATCTCACTTTCTTCAAGTCGGTTCTGCCTAACACTAACTTTTGTCTCAAACCTTGGGTTGATAATGGCTCAATAAATCAGTGTTCATGTCAATTGTTTTATGGCTGGGGATGACACACCTTGTGCCATTCTATCTCAAAAATGCTTATTGTGGGAGAGGGGCCTGGTGAAACTCCCTCAGCCTGAGGCGTCTCTCTGCCTGAGATGAAGTCTGCCCAAACTCATGTCCATTGAGTCGGTGATGCCATCCAACCATCACATCCTCTGTCGTCCCCTCCTGCCCTCAATTATCTTTCCCAGCATCAGGGTCTTTGCAAATGAATCAGCTCTTCGCATCAGGTGGCCAAAGTATTGGAGTTTCAGCTTCAGCATCAGTCCTTCCAGTGGATATTCAGGACTGATTTCCTTTAGGATGGACTGGTTGGATCTCCTTGTAGTCCAAGGGACTCTCAAGAGTCTTCTCCCTCAGGACTATGTAACTGGTATCCATGGGGATAAGATGTCTTTGACCGAACTGGCCTCCCAGACTGACAAACATGAGATTCCATACCAAGATTTCCCATTGCCAAAAAGATTGTAATACTCCCCTCTACAGTCAGTCATCTTTGTAAGCTTTATGGCATCCATTGGTGTAGGCTGCAATGTCTCACCAGCTGACTTCTGGTTATGAATCATGGCTGTAACCTGACTGTATCTCCCTTTAACACTTCCCAGGCTAGGTTTAAGGAATTTGGGGATGAGTACACTTAAGGTATATAAGGTTTCCGCAGAAGTCGGTCGGGGTCCTTGGCTAAGAGGAGACTCTGGCTTTGGCCTGCCGGTGTAATAAACTGCACTCCACTATCTGCATGCCAAAGCCTTTGACTGTGTGGGTCACAAGAAACTGTGGAAAATTCTGAAGGAGATGGGAATACCAGACCACCTGCCCTGCCCTTGAGACACCTGTATGCAGGTCAGGAAGCAACAGTTAGAACTGGACATGGAACAACAGACTGGTTCCAAATAGGAAAAGGAGTATGTCAAGGCTGTATATTGTCACCCTGCTTATTTAACTTATATGCAGAGTACATCATGAGAAACGCTGAGCTGGAAGAAGCACAAGCTCAAATCAAGATTGCTGGGAGAAATATCAATCACCTCAGATATGCAGATGACACCACCCTCATGGCAGAAAGTGAAGAGGAGCTAAAACGCCTCCTGATGAAAGTGAAAGAGGAGAGTGAAAAAGTTGGCTTAAAGCTCAACATTCAGAAAACGAAGATCATGGCATCCCGCCCCATCACTTCATGGGAAATAGATGGGGAAACAGTGGAAACAGGGTCAGACTTTATTTTTTGGGCCTCCAAAATCACTGCAGATGGTGATTGCAGCCAAGAAGTTAAAAGACGCTTACTCCTTGGAAGAAAAGTTATGACCAACCTAGATAGTATATTCAAAAGCAGAGACATTACTTTGCCGACTAAGGTCCATCTAGTCAAGGCTATGGTTTTACCTGTGGTCACGTATGGATGTGAGAGTTGGACTGTGAAGAAGGCTGAGTGCCGAAGAATTGATGCTTTTGAACTGTGGTGCTGGAGAAGACTTTGAGAGTCCCTTGGACTGCAAGGGGATCCAACCAGTCCATCCTAAAGGAGATCAATCCTGGGATTTCTTTAGAAGGAATGATGCTAAAGCTGAAATTCCAGTACTTTGGCCACCTCATGAGAAGAGTTGACTCACTGGAAAAGACTCTGATGCTGGGATGAATTGGGAGCAGGAGGAGAAGGGGACGACAGAGGATGAGATGGCTGGATGGCATCATGGACTTCACGTGAGTCTGAGTGAACTCCGGGAGATGGTAATGGACAGGGAGGCCTGGCGTGCTGCGATTCATGGGGTCGCAAAGAGTCGGACACGACTTAGCGACTGCACTGAACTGAGAGAGCTCATTGAGAAAACTGGAGATATGCACAATGTGATAGTTGCCAAGCTAAACTTTATTCGGGGCAAAATGAGGACTGCAGCCCAGGAGACAGTGCCTCAGATTACTCTGAGAGTCTGCTCCAAAGAGGCAGTGGGGGAAGGTCAATATATAAGATTTTGGTGAATGGGGAGTTCAATGCAATCAAGCACTTATTTTACAAAAGGTTTTCTGCTGGTCACGATGTCACCATGAAGGGATTTAGTGATTTTCTAGATATGAAGAAATGTGAGAATTGGGATCAAGAAATCAGTTCCTGAAAGTATCTGACTATCTAAGAGGCCTGTTCCGCCAGTTTCCCTGGGGCAGGGTGCCTGCTTCTCCTCCCTCAGTCCCCCTCAGCGGATGCTGAAGGTCGGCAGCCTCAGCAGCACAGGGTTCCGTCTCCGCTGAGGCAGCTGGCAAATCCCCTGCTGCGGGTCAGTCCCTGGCGAGTGCTCTTTACAAGTGCCGATTTGTAGCTGACAGTGATATCGTGTGGAAGTAGTTGAGAAACTATTGAAAAGGTAGAACTGAGCTGTATTAAAATGCACTAGGTTAGGTTTGTCAG
The DNA here is from genome assembly GCF_023091745.1 of Budorcas taxicolor. Classification (NCBI taxonomy): domain Eukaryota; kingdom Metazoa; phylum Chordata; class Mammalia; order Artiodactyla; family Bovidae; genus Budorcas; species Budorcas taxicolor. Next base: position 163,726,013 of record NC_068914.1, read on the forward strand.
CCGCGAATGGGCACTTGCAATGGTCACGTGCCTTCTGCCTCTGCAAGGGTTAAATAATGTGCTGCTGCAGCTGCTGATTTTCAACACCCTCTGAAAGGAGTTCAGGGTGGAGAGCAGGAATGAAGCCTCTCTGCTGTGGGAAAAGCTGGTGGAACAAGTCTTCAGATAGACATTTTCAGGAGTCAAGTTTATAAGGCCAATTCTTTATCTCCTGGTATCTAGAAAAGTGCTAAAATCCTTCATGGTGGTTGAGTCGGCAGGTTTTATATTTTAAGGAATCAGAATTTATTATACATTTGCCTTCCCATTGAGAAATGGAATATTTCCTGCCATAATGAAGAAGGAATTCATAGGGCCTGGACTCCATCTTAGGCCTGTTCATGCTCGTCATGCTCAGCACCTTTCCAATGGACTCTGAACTCTGGGTTTAATGCCTATGAAAACAACAACAGAAGGATAAGACCCCCTCCAGACAGGGGAACCGTGAAGATCGTATCTAGGTTACTCATCGCCTAAGAGAAAACATACACTAATCACCCCTTCCTCCAGACAGGAGAACCTTGAAGAGCGTATCTAGGTTGCTCATTGCCTAAGAGAAAACATACACTATCACCCCTTCCTCCAGACAGGCCATAAAATCTTCTGTATCGGAGTGTAACCTCGGGCTTATTGATATTTGGCTTATTGTTTGACTCTTTGAGGACATGAGCACATAGCACGTGAATGATGGGGTTATTGGGATCGTATTTTCCTTGGTTTATGTAAGTCTCAAGGAATTTGGAGTGGTGGGTTCAGACACGTACACATGGGGTATAAAAGATTTTCACAAATGCTGGTCAGGGTCCTTGGCTAAGGGGAGACTCTGCCTTGGGCCCGCCGGTGTAGTCAACTGCACTCCAGTATCTGCATTGTCCCGAGTGAGTTTGTTTCCCGGAATGAGTGGCTACAACAATATCAGTAACAAATGATTTCACAGTCATCAGTGCTGCAGCCGCCAGGAAAGCTGAGCTGGCGACGCCCCGAGGGGACTCGGGAGAGAAAGGCTAGCTGCCCTTTGGCAGCCTTCAGACTGCAGCTGTGCCCCATGGCGAGCCCCGAGGGAACTCAAGATGGGAAAATGCGGTAGGATAGAGATGGGTCCCAGGCTGGACACCTGGTGATTGTCACGGGGAGTCAAGTTGAAGCTTTGCTCTCACCCAGACACTCCCAGGACAAAGCTAGTGGCAAACAGCGAGCTCTGCTGAAGTAAAGAGATACAGTGCCCTCTCCTCAGGAGGACATCCTGTCCACGTGTGTGCAGGAAGGCTTGTTGAGGGTCAGAAAGGGAGGGGAGTCCCGCCCCATAAGTGTGGACATACACCTACTGGCCTGTGTGGTGGAATCCATATTAGCAAAAATTTGCACAAGCATCTTAGGGTCGAAGGACCAGCCAGGTGTGAGAAAAGAAACAAAATAATTGGCCAAATGTAAACAAAGACCCCATATAAGGGCACTCCTACATAAGTGCTTTAAATCGGCTCCTGACTGCGCTCCCCGTTCAGCACACCCGTGCTCCTCTCCCAGTCTGTGTTACTGTCGTGCTTCTGACATAATTAATTAGTTCTCTGAGTGCTCTCCTATATGTTGCGCTGTGTCTCTATATAAAAAGCTTTGCACCTGTTCTGCAGTCTTTCCTTCCTTGAAACATTTTTGCTTTCAAATGGAGTAAGAATCAAGGAACTTAGCCTGTAGCCTCTAGCCACTGGTGGACTGGCAGCTAGGTTCATTTCCTAGATGGGGAAATAAGATCCTACTTCAAGACCAAGACTGTGCCCCCCAGTGCAGGGGGCCGGGGTTCCGTCCCTGGTCAGGGAATTAGGTCCCACATGCCACAACTAAAATGTCCCACGTGCCACTACTAAGTCCGGGCACAGCCAAATAAATAAATAAATAAAGACTGCTATTCCTTCCAGAACAAAACTACAGGATCCTGTCCCCAAACAGCTGAGATGCATATCAAAGGAGTGATTTCAGTGAGCCCAGACTCTTGCATCTTCCCACACATAGAAAAGTGCTAAATTCATTCACTTGAGATATCTGGCTTTCTTTTAATTAACAATAATCGCTGATGTTCTGACTACTTGCCCTTTGTGCAAAACTTCTACATAACCTGGCTTCCCCCTCACCCCAGAGCAGCTCCCTTGGGTTTTCTTGAGGTGCTCTCTCCCTGTTTTAAAATCCTAAAAATTCCTGCTGAATAAAACATAACTCTAAAATTTAGGTTGTGCATAATTTTTAAGCCAGCACTTCACTGTCTTTAAGGGAATAAAATTATTTGTAACACATGTAATATACACTTCTTGGGGGCTTCTGTGGTGGCCCAGATGGTAAAAAATCCACCTGCCAATGCAAGAGACCTGGGTTTGATCCCCGGGTCAGGAAGATCCCCTGGAGAAGGAAATGGCAACCCGCTCCAGGATTCTTGCCTGGGAAATCTCACGGACAGAGGTCTCAAAGGGTCAGACACAGCTGAGTGACGTTACAACAACAACATCTGCAACAACAACGACATCTGCTTAGACTTGCTTATGTCCTATCTGTCACGTTATCTGTCCACGGAGAAGGTTTTCTGTAGACCTGAGAAGATGTGTATTCTGGTTCCATTGGGTGGAATGTTCTCTATATGTCTCTCAATTTAATTTGGTCTAAAGTTTGGTTTAATTCCAACATGTCATTCTTGATTTTCTGTTTGGATGATCTATGCATTGCTAAGAGTGAGATGTTGAAACCCCCTACATTTTTGTAATGTTGTCTATTTTTTTCCCTATAGATCTGTTATTGTTTGCTTAAAATACTTAGGTGATCCAATGTTGTTTTATATGTTTGCATATGTATGAGTGTGTGTATGTATACTTCTTGATGTATTAACCCTTTGTCATACAATGGCCTCCTTGATGTTTGTATCGTTTTTTCTTAAAGTCTATTTTGTCTGATATAAGAATTACGACGCCCCCTTTCTTTCTGTTTTCATTCCTGTGAAATACCTTCATTTATCCCCTCGCTTTGAGCCTTTCTGTATCCCTAAAGCTGAAGTGAGTTTCTTGTAGATAGCATACAGTCGGGTCTTTTTTTCCATAAGCATCTGTGTCCTTTTGTTGGTGCACCCACTCTGGTTGCATTTAGACTGGGTGTGGATGTGTGAGAACCGACTCCTGCCATCTGAGTGATGCTTTCTGGTTGTTGTTTGTCTCCATTGATTCCTCTTCCCTTCATTTCTGACTTTTGTAAACTGGTGGTTTTCATCAGGGTATTGTTTCCCCTTTCTATGTTTCCTTCATCTACTCTAGATTTTTACTGTGGTTACCATGAAGCTTACATTAAAATGTATACCTAAAGCCGTTTCTCCTGTGCTGATTGCAGCCTGTCTTTATTAGCCAGTTAAGCGGCCCCCATTCACCTCTTCCTCTGTAGGGCTTTCATGGTCCCGTTCTCTCTGTTATGCTGTGTTTGTAATAAGGTGGATTAGCTGTAGTTACTTTTAGTCATCCTTTCCTTGAGCCTTTACACTTGAAGTTGTTCATATAGCCCTCTTCTAAGTAATCGGAATTAACTAAATCTGACCATATACTTTTACCTTGCCTAGTGTGTTATATACTTTTGTGTGTGTTCGTGTGTTGCTTTGCATCTTTTTTATTCTCTTGAACTTCTTCAGCTTCTTTGCAAGGCAGGTCTGGTGGTGATGAACTCCCTCAGCTTTTTTTTAGGAAAGCCTTTCTTTTCCCTTCATATTTGAAGGATAAGTTTGGTGAATAGAGTTTTCCTGGTTGACAATTTTATTGCTCTGCCCTCTGAATATTCCATTTTACTCTCTCCTGGCCTGTAGTTTTCTTCTGAGAAATCCCCTGATAGCCTTGTGGGGTTTCCTGTGTCAGTTACAATCATCCCTGTAAGTAAATCAGACATTCCTATTTTAGATAGGAAAATTTAATCAGTATTTTGTAACAACAGTAAGGAAAGTTGTCGTGGTCTGGGCGCTGGTTGGAAAAGAATTTCCTGACATGAGACAGAGTGAGAGGGAAATAAAGTTTATTCGAGTGGGAGATGCTATTAGAGGGCCAGCTCAAGAGAGAACCGTCTTTGAACAGGGGCCCTTAGTCCAATTTTATACCCAGGCTACAGGGAGCAGGATAGGGGTCTTGCGGGTCATTTGCTGATTGGATGAGAAGGGCACGGTGGGGAGTACGGCAAGGACCTTCTCCCTAAGGGCCAGGAGGGGAGACAGGTTATACTGCTCAGGAGGACCTGAAATCCATTAGTAGGTACATCATGGGGGAGGGAAGGACGGTCAGGGCGGGTCCTCCGTTCCTGCGTTCCCTTCCCCTTGGTCTTCTCTGCTCTTCTGTCCTTGGGTCTCCACCTTCCTCCCTCTCTTTATTTTTAGGGCCCATCCTTTGGCCCCGTTTGATTCCCTGCTCACGTCTAACTATCTACCTATTTCTCTTCTCAGGCATTTGGGAATCTGGCCTCAGGGGGAAAGGGGATGATGACCACTCTGGCTTCTTCAGGCTGTAGGGGCGTCGTGGGGCTCTAGGTTCCCTTTGCCTGCTCTCTGCCAGGGTGCCTTTACGGAAGGAGATGAGAGTCCATGGAATGATAAGGCGGCTTGTTTCAGCGTTGTCTGGGTGTTGGCCAGGGAATATTCTTGTCAAACTATCACTTGGAGATTTGTTGTATTCTAGAAGAAGCAAACTTAACAAGAAAGCTAAAGATACATGGCCCAAAGATTGAGAGAAGCAGAAAAGCTCCCGAGGAACTGGGGGAGAACCAGGATCAGACATTGGGCCGCGACGTTAGTGTCTCTCTAGGTGCAAGAGGCGAGAAGCTGGGCTCATAAAAACCTTTACCTGAAAACACCCACTCTCTGCCGGCCGGTTCTTCTGGGTTTTTCCCAGAGCACAGAGTGCCTCATTTCTGATCTCCACCCTGAACTCCTTTCAAGGTCAGCAGCTTGCAGTGGTCATGATGTAATCTTTGTTGAGACAGCTGGCAAGTGCCAACTTCCAGTCAGCAGGGTCCCTTCATAGCCACAGATCTGACCATGCTTTGGGGGCATTTCACAGCCCTTGTGTCCCGGGTCTAATGAAGATTCCATTGACAGGCCACTGTGTGCTGTTACTAGACCAGACCTTGCAAGTAGCAAAAGTCTCAGGGCCATACCTGTCTTACTAGCCTCTTGGCCCAGGAGAATATTTCCTCTTGTTGCTTCTTCCCATATCTAGAGTTGCATTATTACAGTCATTGACATCATACGGGACTGCATATCAGCATTTTATCACAGGTCAGTCACACATTGAGTAACGTAAGAAACAATCTTCTGAAACAGGCGACAGCAAATAACAGAGCTAGCAGGTATTAGTAAGGTCACAAGCAAGAATGTATGCTGAGAACTTTCATTAGGCAGAGCCCAGTATACCCCAGGCTATCTGACTTAGTTAAATGATCATAGCCGGGTGTTAATCTCCTGGTTGTACACCATGGAGGACCTGACCTTCATCCAAAGATTGGTTACGAGATAAGCTTTAGAAGCAAACTTAGAGTGTCCTTTTCAGTAACTTAATTAATTAAGCCTTTTAGCAATATAACATAACAACAAGGAACTATCTCAGAAGTGAGTCGTAGTAAATACAGACCTTAACTAACAAAATTTCACTTAATAGTAAGTGAAATATAATTTTTTTGTCATTGTGAGGGCATTAACCCTGTAGCCAGGGAAGGCTTTAACCCATCAACTAAAAAGAGGTTTGTCAGGGAGCCGGGAAAAGCCACGTGGCCGCCTTGGATTTCCCATAGCCCTGACTCTTTGATTTACAGCTACTGTTCATGCATTTTTAATTCCCCATTTTAGGAGTAGACTGTTGCCATGTTTTAAAGACATCAGGATAGCAAAAGTCTAACAGTGAGGGGTTATTTTTTTTGTGGAAGCAGAATGAGCTTTTACAAGTTCCATAATCTTAAAAGTGAAGTCGCTCAGTCATGTCCGACTCTTTGCTACCCCGTGGACTGTAGGCCACCAGGCTCCTCCGTCTATGGGATTTCCCAGGCAAGAGCACTGGAGTGGGTTGCCATTTCCTTCTCCAGGGGATCTTCCCCACCCAGGGATCCAACCCGGGTCTCCCACATTGCAGGCAGATGCTTAAACCTCTGAGCCACCAGGGAAGCTCCAATCTTAAATAATGCTTATTTACTTTACCAAATTAACAAAAGATTTTAAAAACAAATGTAAATCACTTAAAGGCAAAGAAATTCATAATCTGTTTTTGAAAGCCTCATTCTAACAAAATTTTGTTCTCTTAACACAGAGAAGACTAACTTCCAGTCTGGTACCAGCTTACCAGATAACAAACAAAATGTGTTTATTGGTGAATCTTAGAAGTCTTTTCCATAAATCTTGAAGTAGCAGTATTGTTGCAAAGGCATCAGAATGAGACCATAGAAGGCATGCTTAAAATCTGATTAAATTGTAATCGACAAAGTAGCCTGGTCATTGCTGTGATATGTAACACTTTAATATGATAACTAGAATTGTAACTGACACCATTTTACCAGGACATATCAGATTTTCATGAATTTCACATACTTTCTAGGATATCTATATTAGTAACATCAACCATACAATATAACCTGACAAGATTCATCACTCCTCCAACAATGCTTCCCATGTAATTTAACATGTCAAATGAACTCAGGTAGTTTAATATCTCTCTTTGGGATGTCTCAGGGGCCCTCTGAAGCACCCCAAAGTTAGCTAGAAGTCAAATGATTTTGGAAATGTTTTCAATAAATATCAAACGGGTTTATAACACTCAGTCAGATTGGATCATATAAGTCACTATGAAACAATTGTTAACTTAGCCAAAGTTAACAAAAGATTTCAAAGGTAAACATAGATTACCTCAGAGATAGAGAAACTTAAAATCCATTATCAAAGGCAGTTCAACATCTCAAGAAAACTTGTATTTATGCGCAAAACTCTTCCCTTGGGGTCCACTTCCCATAAAACCTTCTCATCACGTTCTGTATCAATTACTTTGTTCTCCTGAAGAGCCTGAAACAGCCACCTGTAAGTCAGACCTACTTCTTTCTCCCTTCATAAACTGTAATTTCATTCCTCATATGTTTTTTTTACTGAAAACATACATCCTGCTTTCCTTAATCAACCAAGAACTTACCTTTATATTAGCATTCTATAGATTGGTGAACATAATTACCAGTGATAATTTCTAAGGAAAATTCTAGAGAACATCTCAGGATGGCATCAAACATCATTCATTAATAGTCCAAAATCTCTAGTTTCTCTCTAAGAGGAAGTTAGTGTTCAGTAATGAATGTTTGAGAATCTCATTTTATTTGGAAATGACCTAGCTATTCAATAAGCTTCTGTCACTTAGTTTAGCACACCCCTAGAAACTCAAGTTACCCCAATCTGGAGAGTCTATTTTAGATAGATGTTCCTAAAATATAATTATTCTTAATAGAGTATCTAAAAGTTCATATCTCATTTACATTTCTTAGGAGTTTTTTTTTTTTTCCTAGAGTTTTCCTTGTTGACAAACTTGTAGCAGATATAACAATATAACAATATTTAACTTATAATAAACCTAGGCACAATGAAAACATTATGCTTAATGTTAATGCCTCTTAGACATGTCTACATTAGATTAGCAAACACACATTAATACTAGATATTTAATATTGAATATTTCCCAGTTCATGTGAATCTGATATTCATTTAGGTTAATTTCACTTGTATTTAGAATTGTCTGATTTGCAAGTACTTATTTTTCTTTGAAGTGAAGTGAAGTCACTCAGTTGTGTCTGACTCTTTTTGACCCCATGGACTGTAGCCTAACAGGCTCCTCTGTCCATGGATTTTCCAGGCAAGAATACTGGAGTGGGTTGCCATTTCCTTCTCCAGGAGATCTTCCCAACCCAGGGATTGAGCCCGGGTCTCCTGCATTGTAGGCAGATGCTTTACCATCTGAGCCACCAGGGAAATGTGACCCTCAAATATATTGCCAGCTGACTTGCAACAAGCATCCTGAAAGGACGGTCTTCTCAACAAGTGGTGGTGGAACAACTAGCGAGCCACTAAGTGAAACCAACCAACTACCCCCAACCCTTACTTTACGAATCTTTATTCTTCAACTTTTCTTCAGGCCAATTATTGGAACTCATTTCCCATTTTGGCAATGTTATTAAAACAAACAAAAGACACACGCTGAGACATACACAAATCCAGACAGATGGACGGACGGACGGACATCTCATCGTTTTCCACTTGATATTTAAAATGTCTCTTTGACCCCACCCCCCTTTTTTTGAAGTTCTAATTTGCCCAAGGCTGAGGTCTCAGGCAAAGTGGGCTGTGTATTTCAGGGACACGAAAAGGGTTAACTTCAAGCTTTTTCCTAGGCAGGTTTTTTAACAAACTTGTTTTTAATTGCAGATGCAAAAAGAACTGATTTTGCAGTTTCCAAGAAAAAAAATTTTCAGTTTAACCAGTTTTCTCCGGAGTCTAAAGAACATCGTGGCCATCCTGTGTCAGAAAGTTGCCTTTCCTTTCTGTAGTCACAGTTTCATACCTGAAGTGAAAGTGAAGTCACTCAGTCGTGTCCGACTCTTTGCAACCCCATGGACTGTAGCCTATCAGACTTCTCAGTTCCCGGGATTTTCCAGACAAGAAGACTGAAGTGGGTTGTCATTTCCTTCTCCAGGGTATCTTCCCGACCCAGGGATCCAACCCAGGTCTCTCTCTACACTTTACCCTCTGAGCCACCAGGTTGATCCCTTTATACCTAAATTATAGGCCAAATAGTGCTCAAATTGACTCTGATATCAGGGGCAGATCAGCTGATGAAAATCTTGGATTGTCCCTCCGGTGGGAAGGGGGGTCTCTGTCCCATCAGAAGGATCTGAAGGGTTAAGGGAGTTTGCAGGAGTGGGGGAAGCTTGGTCCTTCCCCATCGTGAGAAACAGGAGTAGTCACAAGGGAATTCTTTCGGATGCTCAGGGCTGGGGGAAGCTTCGTTCCTGCCCACCTGAGAGACAAGCATAGTTAGAAAGGGATCTTCAGGATGTTAGGGGAGCGTTTGATCCTTCAGGCTTTTGAATACAGAGAAAGACCTGGACCAAAGGGAACCTCAGAACCCTTTCCTAGAGATCATGTGGGCATGAAAGGCCGAGTAGGGGTCGTCTAGGAAGCCTGATGGAGAGAGACAGAGGGGGACAGGGGATAGGGAGACAGAGGGGGACAGGGGATAGGGAGACAGAGGGGGACGGGGATAGGGAGACAGAGGGGGACGGGAATAGGGAGACAGAGGGGGACGGGGGTAGGGAGACAGAGGGGGACGGGGATAGGGAGACAGAGGGGGACGGGGGTAGGGAGACAGAGGGGGACGGGGATAGGGAGGCAACAGGAAAACACGCGGCATGAGTCCCTGAAATCCGGATTCCGACTGAGGGCCACGGAGGACTGAACGTAAGGAGATTCTGAGTTCTCTCACTGCTTTTGGCAAAAGCTAGTGTGCCTTTCAGAGGCCATCTTTTTGGGGGGTCCCCCACGACGTAGGAGTGCGGCGGCTGTGACGGTGCAGCAGTGCAGCTGGGAGGAGCTACCGCAGGTCCAAGGTCAGGGCGGCAGCTGAGAGGAGCTACCTCACATCCGAGGTAAGGAGCAGCGGCTGTGCTTTGCTGGAGCAGCCGTGAAGAGACACCCCAATTGCAAGGTAAGAGAAACCCAAGTAAGACGGTGGCACTGAGAGAGAGCTTCAGAGGTCAGACAGACAGAACCACAATCACAGACAACTAGCCAATCTGATCACATGGACCACAGCTCTGTCTAACTCAGTGAAACTAAGCCATGCCGTGTGGGGCCACCCAAGACAGGTGGGTCATGGTGGAGAGGTCTGACGGAATGTGGTCCACTGGAGAAGGGAATGGCAAACCACTTCAGTATTCTTGCCTTGAGAACCCCATGAACAGTATGAAAAGGCAAAAAGATAGGACACTGAAAGAGGAACTCCCCAGGTCGGTAGGTGCCCAGTATGCTACTGGAGATCAGTGGAGACATAACTCCAGAAAGAATAAAGGGATGGATCCAAAGCAAAAACAACACCCAGTTGTGGATGGGACTGGTCTCAGAAACAAGGTTTGATGCTGTAAAGAGCAATACTGCATAGGAATCTGGAATGTTAGGTCCATGAATCAAGGCAAATTGGAAGCGGTCAAACAGGAGATGGCGATGAAGGAGGAAACAGACAGAACAGGCTCCAGCTTGAAAGCAGGACTCCATCTTGGGCCAGACCATGGACTTTGAGCTATATTCCCAATATCTATGGAAACGACATACCAACTGGAAAACCAGGCCCCCTGGATGGAAGAGCCCCAGGGCTCGTACCTAGACTCTCGGTTGCCTAAAAGAATAGCCTAATTATCTGTGTAACCAAATAGAATCATAAATTCTATTATGCTTATTGGGGTATGACCACAGGCCTATTGATAATCATCCACTGTTAACTACCTGGGCTTAAGGCATATGAATTATGGATTAACTTTGTATTTTTCTTTTTCTTTGTTCAGACTAGTTTCAGGGAATTTGGGGAGATGGGTTTGGACACGTACACTTAGGTTATGTAAGGTTTTCAGAAGAACTGGTCAGGGTCCTTGGCTAAGAGGAGACTCTGCCTTGGGCCTGCCGGTGCAATAAACTGCCCTCCACTATCTGCACTGTCCTTCTGAGCGAGTTTGTTTCACAGAATGCGTGGCTACAACAGCAAGAGTGAACACAGAGTTGGACCATAAAGAAAGCTGAGCGCCGAAGAATTGATGCTTTTGAACTGTGGGTGTTGGAGAAGACTTGTGAGAGTCCCTTGGACTGCAGGGAGATCCAACCAGTCCATCCTAAAGGAGATCAGTCCTGGATGTTCATTGGAAGGACTGATGCTGAAACTGAAAGTCCAATACTTTGATCACCTCGTGCGAAGAGCTGACTCATTGGAAAAGACCCTGATGCTGGGAGCGATTGGGGGCAGGAGGAGAAGGGGATGACAGAGGATAAGATGGTTGGATGGCATCACCAACTCAATGGACATGGGTTTGGGTGGACTCCAGGAGTTGTTGATGGACAGGGAGGCCTGGCATGCTGCAGTTCATGGGGTCACAAAGAGTCGGACACGACTGAACGACTGAACTGCACTGAGTTTGTTTTGGGGTCAGACCTTTTGCAGGGCTAAATTTTCCAGTTTCTGAGAATGTAGCCAAGGGGTGAGTCTGAGAGTGGCTCCCGGGACATACCAGAGCGCACTCTTGGCCTATCTGCCATAGAATGGGGTACTCAGAGTCAGCGGCTGACAGAAAGGCATCCCTTTTGTCCCAGTGATCTCCCCTGTGAGTAATGCATGAAAATGGCCACCCGACCCCACAGCCGCGCCCGACAGTGAGAGGTGACCCCTGAGAACCGTGCAGCTAGGGCACCGTGTGACCCGGGCAGAGACAGACAGATTCCATATTTTTCACAAGTGCACGGGGAACATTCTCCAAATTGACCATATGTTAGGCCAGAAAATAAGTCTACTGTAAATAGACTCAAATCATACAAAGGAACTTTTTCCTGTCACAATGCAATGAAACGAAAAGTTAATAGTAGAAGGAAAACTGGGCTAAAAAGCAATAATAATAAGGAACTTAGGAAATACCTGGAGACAAATCACGATATAAACAGAACATACCAAAATGTATGGGATTCTGCAAAAACATCACCAACAATGAAATGTAAAGCTGTTAATGCATACATTAAAAAGAAAGCTCAAGTAAGCAACCTCTCTTTACACGTAGGAAGAAAAGGGAAATCAAACCAAACTCAAAGCTAGAAGGAGAAATGAAAATAGTAAAGATTAGCTCTCAGGTAAATATACAGAAGAGGAAAACCAAAGAAATCCATTTTAAACAAAAGTTACTTCAACCAGGTTTAACATAAGTAACAAATCTTTAGCTATATTTGTAGGGAACAAGGTTTAAAGAAGGTTGAGAAGTGCTTGCAAACGAGACTCTCAACCAGGGCTGAACATTCTTGCAAACAAGATGTTCAGCTAAGAATCCTGTTTGTTCCCGTGGGAAAAGAACATTTCTTGCACACAAGGATGTTTCTCTGATTCCTCAAAAGGAACAGACCCAGGGACAAAACGGATTCTAAGTTAATAAGGAAGTTCCCCAAAACAAAGTCTTAGCTGCAGTAAGTCAGTCCAGGTAACGGTTATCTCGCCCCGCGCCTGCGCACTGTGTAGTCTCTGAATCATAGTGCTTGGCAGCTTGCCCTTCAGGTTGTTGTGCAAGGGATATAAAATAAAGCAGCTGTAAGAAGCAAGTGTTAAAATATAAAGATTCAAACCACTCTGCAGTGTTGGTGTTTCATTCCGTCACCAGCATATATTGACTAAGAAAAAGACAAGTAAAATCAGTAACAAAGGGGAAACATAACTGCTGATACGACAAAGTAGAACACTAAGGGAGAACTCTGAACAGGTGGATGCTATAAGGTTGGATAACCTAGATGCAACTCTGTTATTTAAGCCTCAGTCTGCGGTATTTTATTCTGGCAACCCTAGCAAACTAGCATAGCTTTATCCTCTTTCTTGCAAATAAAAGTTATGAAAGTAGTGCCAAAACCCACAAAGTATACAAAGTATCTGAAAGGAGGAAAAAAGAAAAGGGTGAACTACCTAGGGTGTTGAGAAAAAAATCTTTCTCTTTATCAAAGTTAAAATAAAAACATCAAAACCACCACAAAAAACTCATGAATAGACATTTTAGAGAAGCCCAACAACAGCCTTGGTAAAACAAACCAGAAATCCATTCAGTTGGTAAAAACAGTAAAACAATATCATAAAATAAAAACAGTAAAATGCATTTTATTCTCTGGAGGTTTTATAAATTCAATTTCCTGAAAATTGCAAAGAGGATATAATACAGGTACCTGATATACTTTGCCTCAATTTGTGCCTCCTATCATTTAAGCCTCTGTGTCCAGGGCCATCTGCGCTCCACAGGTAGTATTTTGTTTCTTACGGATCCTTCTAGAGTTCCCTGTAAGCAAACATGAAAGTATATTTCTCCTTCATGCCCTAACACAAATAGTGGTATGTTAAGCATGCTCCATCAGGACATACTTTCCTGCACAGCAGTGCACTGAATGGATGATGTGCTATTATTATAATACACTTTGCCCATCCACACGGGGATGAGCACTGATATGAAAGAAGATGGACACTGGGATTCAGGAAAAAAAAAAAATTATCCACAGTATAAGCTGTGGGAAAATTTAGTGTGACTTATTACACCAACAGATCTTATGAAAACAGGAGCAAAAATTGCCTCAGTGACTTGATAGTACCTGAAGGACTCAAATTCAGAGACTCCTAAGACCTTACCCAGGATTTATTGGCATAAAGTTCTTCTAGGGGGTGAGGAAAGCCATCTAAGTGTGTCTCCTGCTATTTCATTTTATTTTAACATGTTCATGAGCAAAACAAAGAATATGATACAAAAGACACCTTCCAGCATGTGTGGTTAGGGGATTTTAAATTATTGATGCAAAAGTATACTTTTCTCTTAAAATGTGATTTCTGCTTCCAAATAAATACGAGTGTCTGGACTTCCTCACCAGTAGTAACTGGTAATTAGAAAGCTGAACAAAATACATGAAACGAACCCTGAGTCAGAATGCTTGGCCAGAGACTGCCTGAAAACCAACCCCATCCCCATAAAACCTGAGACTGCAGGTCACATGGCGGAGAAGTCCGTGGGCTTCCTCAACCTCCTGCTGTCCTCCTGGGCACCCCTTCCAGTCAAGTCTCTTGCTTTGTCAGCAAGTGTGAGCCCACTCTAGGGCCCTGGAGAGGGTTCCCCTTCCTCCAACGATAATAGCAACAGTGTCTAACCTGCTTACCTACCATTGGGAATTAGAAAGCTGAACAAAACAGGAAACTGTTCTCAGACCCTGAACAGCAGGCAGTGTGGGGGTTCCAGGGCTAGGTTCCTCGGCTGAAGGTGAGCACACACCAACCTGATGACTCCGCACCTCTCTGCCTTCAGGCGGTCTTCAAGTTGCAACTGCAGGCAGAGGAGCCCATGAACATTCTGGCAACCACGGAGGCTCTGATCTGTGTGGCAGGGCGTCAGAAAGGAGGGAGCTACTCCCATAAAAAAGTCCACAGCTGCTGAATGATCCCTTTGAGTCTATCAAATAGCAGTATCAATCGGCGAACACACAGGTGAGATTCCATAATGAATAAAAACACAAAATATTGGCCTCAGAGCAAAAAATAAAACAATTCTTTCCACATTAAATCTTTTTTAAAGTATGGCAATTAGATGAAGGCTAGTGAGCAGTACACACATGCATAAATGGATATGTTTCTAGAAAGCAATTTTTTAAAGATGTCAGGAAGCCTCGTCATGCCAATTTTAGAATACTGAAAAAATGCAGAGTAACGTGGATATCTCTCTGCATACAAAAGGCATTGGAATAGCTTGACTATTGTTTCTTCAAAAATGTTTTTAACTAGTGGAAGTTTCAGGATGGAAACGTTATAAGGAGCCCTATAAATAGTAAAGAAATCGTTGATCACGTTACACATGTTCCTCACTCAACATTATGCTTCCATTATCATGTTTATAAAGATCTCAAAATCCAGACCAGGAAGTGCATTTCCCCGCTACTATTTGCGTCGCAAGGGGTCAGCCAGCACCACTTGCATTAGGCTGAGGCTAGGGGTACGCATAGGAGTGGTAGCAAAGCAGGAAGGCACGTCGTGCTCAGAGCTTGTGATATAGGAAAGCTGGAGGTAGGCTGCGGGGAAGAGAGGCGCCCTTGGGATTGCTTAGAGGAACATGTTCCCCCCGATTTGTTTCTAATTGGAAAGCACACGGGAGGAAACAGTCACTGACCCAGACCGGACCTTGAGGCCTAATGCAGCAGTCTGGGGATGTGGATTTCCAGGATGGCTGCTATGGGGCAGGGGGCAAGGTCTGGGGGGTTGTGGAGTTTTCTCTGCTTTTATATATTTAGACATGCTGAAACTCCTCTCTGGTCATCAACTGAGCAGCTGTTCTGTGGATAAACTTTATAATTACAACTAATAATCACAGTAAGGTCGAGTAACAACGATAATAGTAATTTTCACTATAGACTTCACTGTCATCTACTAAAACCTGCTGCTGCTCTTACGTCGCCTCAGTCGTGTCCGACTCTTTGGGACCCAATAGTTGGCAGCCCACCAGGCTCCCCCATCCCTGGGATTCTCCCGGCAAGAACAGTGGGATGGGTTGACATTTTCTTCAGTGCATGAAAGTGAAAAGTGAACGTGAAGTCAGTCCTCTCCGACCCCGTGCACTGCAGCCTACCAGGCTCCTGCGCCCCTGGGAACTTCCAGGCAAGAATATTGGAATGGGTTGTCACTACCGAAACCTACGTTGTAGCAAATTTTAAAGCACCGAAGTTGCCTGGCCATCTGGTCGACGGCGATGACCCGGCTGCAACTAAAGCGCATAAACGCCACCGGGACAAACCCGGATCGTAGGGAGGGGAAGGCACAGCATCGCCACTCCGCACGCGTTCCCTCCGAGTCCGCCGGAGGTTGCATTTCTCTCTTCTCCATCCTCAGAGGCTCTTCTGACTAAAGACCGCGCCCCCAGCATCCTCCAACACACGGTTCCGGACACTTCTCTCACACATCTGTTTGGCGCTTCTGACCGCAAAGCCCAGGCAGGACTGGAGCCGGGCGTTGGGCGACGTTCCTACTTGCTCGCCACGTTCCCTATTATCACTCGCGGCGAGGGAAGCCACGAGTGTGCGATCCAAGGCCCAAAGGGAACAAAAGGAACCACAGACGGTCCCCGTGAAGACGCAGCCTGGCCTCGGACCATCGCAGAGCCTGGAGAAACGACAGTGTGCGTGGGGGAGCAGCTTCCCCGCCTCCCGACTCTGCTGCGGACCTGAGCCCCAGGCGGCGACAGCCGCCTTGTTCCGTGCATTCGTCCCGTCCCCACTCCCGAGGAGGTGGGAGGGGATACAGCCACGGCCGGGGGAACCCAGCGCCGTAGCCGCCGGAGACACGGCAACTCTTAACTAAAGCGGGAAAACCGAATAATGTGGCCCAGGGCATCGCGCGGGCCACGCTCAGTCTTAGTCTCTAATTATAGCCCAGGCGGTACACGGGACCAGAGGAAACATCCCGACCGTTCTCCGGCTCCTAGAGACACGGCCCGGCCTCGCTACACAAACCTGCCCGTTCAAGTCAAGCGAAAGCAGGACGCGTACAGGCCCGCCGACGGGGCCCCGGTGCGCCCGCCGACAGGCCCTCCGAGCAAGACTCGCACGGGCTGGCCAAACTCCGCAGCCTGGAGCGGGGTTCTCGCGGAAAGAAAACGAACGCCCCAAACACGGACACAAGAGCCTGGCCGCCGAATCAACAGCACTCCGGCGAGAAAAATTCTGTCTGTTCTGAGGCACCGCATGTGGATGGGCGCGGGGAGATGCTGGTCGACCCGAGCGAGCAGCCACACCAACCCCCTGCCGCAGCGCCCGGCCACCTCCCGAAACCCTGCAGATCCAATCTTCAGCAGGAGCAGGCGTGCCCAGGCCTCCGCAGCACCGGGGTTATCACCGCCAGTGCTGCCGGTCTCTGGAGTTCTCCTCCGCGTTCGCCGGCTGAATCGCAGCCCTTACGAAGGTCGCCGAAGGAAAGGAACGCTCTGCAAGCGGCCGCCGGGGGCGCACGACAACCGGTTCGAGCGTCCCCGGGACGAGGCGCCGTCGCCGGCAGGCCGCAGTGGCGCCTGCCGCCCGAACGCCCGAGCTCGCCGGGGGCCTCTGCCTCGGAGGGGGCTCCCCGCTCGGGACAGCACGGCGCGGAGCGGCCCAGGGCGGGCGGAGAGCGGGAGGCCGCGGCGGAGAGGCCCTCCCCGCGAGACTGCAGGGCCCAGGAGAACCTGAGCAAGGGAGATTCTGCAGGGGGCTGGGCTGTGTGAACTGTAGGCGGAAACAGTGACAGAAACACAAAAAAACAAAGCACGGAAGACATTTCATTCTGTAATTTCAGAGTCGAGATGCTGCTGAAGTGTAAAAGCCACGGCTCAGAAGCCATAAAGGAAGGGACTGAAAATTTGACTACGTGATTGGTGTTTTAGTCTTTACCAAGTAAAGTCAGATGACAAGAAATGGGTGTACGGGAACATGTGTGCAACTACACGTATAACAATGTTGACATCAGCATTACTTAAACAGAATATTTAGAAAACACGGCAAGGGACCAGTTAAGTAAGTCTTCAGTGCATTCACATACCAGAATTTGCTTTTTGGTTTATTGCTGTTGTTTAAGTGAGTTAGATCTACAGGTGTTAGAAAGGTGTCTATGCCAGATTGTTAGATGAAAACAGAAAGTTCTAGCACTTCCAGCGGCGCATATATATATGCATTTCCCTTTTTAAAAAATGCAGTGGAAAAGTAAGGAGTTAGGATAGCTAAAGCGGTTTTAAAAAGCAAGAATCAAGTCTTCCCTATAGCCTGGTGTCAGGACAGAAAGACGTGCAGAAACAAAGCTGGGCCACACGACGTGCTCTTCTGCTCCCTCCTGCTCTAGTCTTGGGACAGGCAGCTGGCATCTCAGCCCCTCCTCCTCTCTGCTCCACTAACACCAGAGCCCCTGCAGGCAATCAGAGCTCGGACTCTGCAGGCCTGGGATCCCTGTGTCCACAGTCTCTTCCTTCAGGTCAGGAGCCTCGAGCCATTCACTTGGCTTGCCCAATCATCCGTGCCCAGAGCTGCTGGCTCTAACACACACCTGTGTAGTCCTTCTCTCCATAAGCTTTGAGCTGATATCCCAGGGGGAGACCATTCCCCTCACAAAACAGGTGTGAACCACGGGACCAACCGGAAGTTTGCACCTGGACCCATTATACAAACTCTATGCACACTCAGCTCCCAAAGACACTACCCTGTTCACCGCGCTGTTTACGTGGCATGGCCACTGCTCACTTGAAGCATCCATACTCACTTCTGTGGCAGGAAGAAATACGAGGCACACACACACACACACAAACACGTACACACACACAAACATAGAGGCACACACACACATGCGCGCGCACACACACACACATGCACGCACGCACACACACACGAACATAGAGGCACACACATACCCCAGGAGCCCCTCTGGACCCCTGCTAGGGCTGGCAATGGTGGGAGCAGGAAAGAGATCATTCTTGCTACTTCTCGGGTCCTCTGCGCTGACAGCCCCTGGTGGTTTTACTGATTTCACCGTGGAGAGCGCGGGCTTGGAGCGCCCTGGTCTGTAGTTTGCTCTCCAGCGCCCTGCGCTCTATTCCGTCCACTCTACCCTTTCTGCTCAATGCACAGTCAGCACTGAGAAATAAGAATCGATACACGTTGCATTCAGTTTTCAAATCTGAACAAAGTTTAAGGACACAGAGAGAAATTGTGAAGAAGGTAGTGAGAAAATTTTATTTATCTGTTTTGTAGCTACCAAAATGTTCAAATATAGTCTATAAAAGCTTGATATTTTTTAAAATTAGGAAAAGTGAATAAGCCCTCATTACCCCTCCTTGCCCATCACCACCTCTGCCCCAGCTTCCATCACACTGGGCTCGCCTGACGACACGCCTGTTCTCCTGGTTGGGGACCTTTTTCACACTCATCACTGTCATCTATGCCCGCTGCACACCTGCGGCCATGGGGGCCATTCCCATGGTAAATCAGGGGGTTTTTCTCCAGTGAGCCTGAGGGGTGTTTTTTTCTTTTAATAGAAACCTCTCCCATCTGTCCTCTAAAATCACAACCTTTACAGATGCTGTAACAAGTGGGTGTGAATGACAGAAAGAGGCTGTTTCCATATCAGTCCCTGAGCTGCCATATGCCTAACAGAGTGGTGGATGTCACTGGCATTAATATTTCCTGGGTGGTGTTAGAAGATCCAGGCAGAAAGGAGAAACCGGACAATTTGGCAAGACACAGATCAAACCAGGAACAAGAGCAAGTCCCTCTCGTTGTTTCAAGGTCAAGAACTCAGCCCCCACTGTCCTCCTCTGCATCCTCATGCAGGACGGTTGAAACTGACCAGATAAAGCTGAGGAGACGGAAAGCCGTCATGAGAGTCAAGCCTCTAAAGCCCTGCTGGATACTACAGGTTGAGTCCCCAACACATACCTGGGGGTGACCCCTCCCACCAAACCAAGGGCATGCAGAGATAAGGGGAACCCTGCTCTCTCTGGGGTCAAGGGGAAAACACTATGGGCTGCTGCTGCTGCTGAGTGGCTCAGTCATGTCCTACTCTGTGCAACCCCATGGACAGCAGCTCCCCAGGCTCTCCCGTCCCTGGGGTTCTCCAGGCAAGAACACTGGAGTGGGTTGCCATTGCCTTCTCCAATGCAGGAAAGTGAAAAGTGAAAGTGAAGTCGCTCAGTCGCGTCCGACTCTGTGCGACCCCATGGACTGCAGGCCACCAGGCTCCCCCGTCCATGGGATTCTCCAGGCAAGAGCACTGGAGTGGGGTGCCATTGCCTTCTCCGAAAACACTATGGGCTACTCCCCACATAAACAAGGGAGTAATATTTCCATTTTACACAGAAAAAAACCGAAAGTCATGAGCTGTTATACTCTGATTAGACCTACTTGTTCAGAGTTCTTTAAATAATATTCCATTCCCATGATTTACATCAAATCCCAGGAAACCCTCACAATGATCACTTGGGGAATCTTGACTCCACAGAACAAACACCACTCTCAAACATTTCAATAACTAATTCTTGATCAAATGCATCGGGCTTTGTTCTCCAATACCCACCGAAGTGGTTTACAGTTTCCCATCCTTCCTGCTGTGCCTTCCCCTGACCCTCTGGATGCAACTGCCTTCTGTCTTCTTGACTGCCCCCCATGTGGGAATCAGGCAGCTTTGGAGCCTTAACCTTAGTTCCATCATCCATGGCCTCAGATATGTGGCCAAGCGACTCTGAATCTTCTCAATGGTGGGTGAAACAATCTAAGGGGTCATGTCTTGGTGGAAGGTCAGGCACTCTGGTCGCACAGTTAAGCTCTTAAACCCCCCTGCACAGGAAAGAAGCAGGAGCAGGCACATCATGAGTCCCCCGGTGGTTGTCACAGCCCCACAGGGCAGACGTGCTCATCAAATGCAGAGGAAGTTCACTTTGGGGTGAAATCTAGTTGACACCTTCAGAGACATGGTGAAATACTACATGGATTTCTGCCCTTCTAAATATTATTGGCAGAAACAGTCATCATTTCATAATTTTTGTTTAGGAAAGTATTTGTCTTTAAGGAAGAAAAATTAAACTACTCATATTCTTCATTGAACAAATTTGTGTGCCCACTCAAAGCATATTCTGACATTAGTTGGTGCTCCCCATCTTCCAAAAAGATAAGAAATATAGTCATTTGTTTCACTGCACCCTGCTCATCTCCAGGTGTCCCGTTTTCCCAGAAGGGTGTGCTTCCTCTGGGTACAAGTCCCACCTACTCTCTCATCTTCAGAAGAGAGCTCAGGCTTCAGCCATAAATTCAGCCTTTGACATAAATACCTCAGATGACCTAGTGGCCCCAGGAGAATGAGAAGTGTCCCTACTGTGGTGAGAACTTGGGTTCCCTCGGCAACTAATCTGCCAAGTCTGTCCCCGCTCAGGGTTATTGTCCTAAATGATGTCTCTGGGCAGCAGCTGCTGTGAAAGAGAAGAAGGTCTCCAGAGGCCCAGCACCGCCCCATTCCATCCCCTGCCACTCTAATTCTGGGTCTGGTTTCTTGTGTCCTTTATTTTACCATGGGTGCTCTTTCCAGCCATCTAGGACTTCTTGTAGAGTAGTTCTTGAAAGATTCCCCAACCACCATGGGCCTCATTTGCCACTGTCATACTTCCCTTCTGAAGCTAAATTCAGTTCGTCCAGAAAGATTGAGTCCGGGTTCTTCCCTGGACATGCAGTGGTTAAGAATCCACCTGTCAATGCAGGGACACAGGTTGGCTCTCTGGTCTGGGGAGATCCCACATGCCACAGAGCAAGGAAGCCTGTGTGCCCAACTCCTGAAGTGTGCATACCCTGGAGCGGGTGCTCCACAGCAAGGGAAGCTGCCACAGTGAGAAGCCAGGCACAGCAGTATAGGGGCCTCTGCAGGCCGCACTACAGAAAGCCGGTGTGCAGCAGTGATGGCCCGGTGCAGCCAGAAGACATTAATCAATTAGCTAAATTTTTAAAAGACTGAGTCCAGCGGGGGGGGGGGAAGAATGACATTTAATTTCTCTCTATTTTCATTCTTCTTCTGACATTTTGTAGCTGATTCTGTTAGATATTTAGGATGCTTACAAAACTTCAGGCACACATCACTTCTGCTGAATAGTCCAAGGAGATGTGAGGGTAGCAATGAGCCAAAACCACCAGAAAACCCCAGGAGGAGAGCAGCCCATGGATCCCGGAGCAGCTGTCTGCCGGGCTCACTTGGGGGCAGCAGAGGGCCCGCAGGCTGGCTGGGCTTCCTGAGCCCCCAGACTGCTGGAGAAGGCTGCCGTCTTTCAATGATGATTCAGACTCCCCATCAGGAAAACCAGACTTGATCTCAGCACCTCTGACTCAGGACCCCCCCCCCCCCCAAGTCCACCCTCTCCTCCTCTCTCTCAGGCAGAACGAGTGCAGGGTGGGCGAGGTCGCTGACCATCCTGGGGTGCTAAGGCCAGGGCTGGCCACATAGCTCACCACCGGGGGTTCTCGGGGTCATAAGGACTTACCTACTTCCCCATTCAGGGTGAGGAACAGCAGTGGCTGTGACAGGCAGGGCGTCCCAATAAGGCAAAGGGACAGGCCGAGTCAAGGAGAAACGACAGGAGGCTGTCCGTGCGGGAAGCTGAGCAGGGCAGCATGGCCAGCCCCTCTGTTCAGGGACAGGCGGGCGCCCTTGTCACCAGAAGCAAACGAAGTTCAGCCGGGGTCCCAGGGCTGTGACTCACAGCAGGTAATGACACCAGCTTCTCGGTCCCTGAACCAGGCGGGCACTTGTGAATCTGGGATGGCCAAGGAGAGCCAAGCCAGGTGGAAGATCGGCCCACGGAGCCTGCGGACCTTGACACCCACTGGGCGGAGCACAGAGAGAAGGGCTGACCGGTCACCAACTCTCAGTGAGGGGGAGGGCGGGAAACTTTGGCCTGAGTCTCATTCCTAGGACCTACCTACAAGGGTAAAGACTGACCTGACCGTTACTAGATTCTTTTTAACAGAAGCCCAGGTTCCTACTGCACCCAGTTTCTAATGGGCCAAGGTGAAGACAGAAGAAAACGTTAGTATCATTCCTTCTTGGATTCAGTTGTAAATTCATCCGATATTTACCAGACATTTTTATCACTAGTGATAGAGAACAAAATCTCTCTTTGAGAAGCTCATTGTCTGCTGGTAAAACAGAAAGCAACCCCGTCACAGGGCAGTGGAGAGTCCACTCGCCCCGCCCAGGAGTCTAGAAGCCCTGACGGTCCCATGCGGAGAGGAGGTTCAGGTGAGTCTTTAAAAGTGAGACTTTTTTTTACCTGGAGGTGGAGGCAGCTAGTGTGAAGAACAGGAACGTTTGTGAAAATGAACCTCATTCCCCCCTTCTCCTCTCAGGTGCTGGACCACATGGGACCCCAGGCTGTTCTTTGAAATCCCCATGCCTCCCCCACCCCACCCCAGCCCCAGTCACAGAGCATTTCCCTTCCCTCTGATTTCCCTGAAACACGCTTCTCTTCCAGCGACAGACAGCTCATTCCTCCACTGGCTTCAGGCCTTTACTTAAACGCTCCCTCCTGGGGGAGAGATCCCACACCACACATGGAAGGCATCAGCTCCATCCTTCTCTTCCTGCCCTGTCCTGCCCTTTCGCTCTCTCTTATTTCTTGCATCTCTGACAGCCTCTAGGGATGGGGCTGTGGGTGAAGGGAGAAGCGGGGAGAGGGTAGGGTGGTATCTTCTCTCCACAGGCTTTGCTGGAAAAGTAACTGTTTTTCTTCAGACAAGGCATGAATATAAATTGCAGGTAAATTGAAACTTAAATTGAAGGTGTTAATAAATTGAACATATAAGTAGATGTCAAAAACACGTTAACAGGCATTGCATGGATGGTGAAACATGGAAGTCCAATGAACATTTAAAATGTGATCAATTTCACTTGTGATAAATTAAATACTAGTTAAAATTGCAACAAAACACCATCTCACAGCTCACAGTTGAGCAAACATTTGTGAGTGACTATGAAAAGGCTGGCCCAGATGTGGAACAGAAGAAGCTGTCATTCCTTGTTAATCGGAATGGCAAGTGTTGTAACATAGCACAGCTGGACAAGTGCACACCCTAGGTTTCATTAATTCCCATCCAGCTCATAAAGTAGATACATGTGAATGATATTCTTAACAGCAAAGAGCTGCAAACAGCGCCAGCATCCAGCAACAATAGAATGGATAATTTGGTACATTTAAAGTATGGACTACTATATAGCAGTAAAAGTAATTCAATGGATGCATACGAATGAATGAACCGCAGAAACCGATACCACACACAAAATAAATATTATGTCACAAAAGGATAATCACTGTGATTCTGCTTACATAAAGGGACAAAAGAGGGAAAGCCTGTGTACTCTTTAAGAACTCATATGCATGTGCAAATCTCAAATAAAAGGCAGGGAATGCATTGGAATTGAGATATACAGAAGAATTAGAATCTTTTAAAATGAGAGTGGGTGCTGAGAACATGAGAATTTGCTTTACTCATATTCTGCAAATCATGCACTTATATTACCTACAAGCTTTTCTTCGTATGATCTACTTCTCAGTAAGATTTGTGCCACATATCAAAATAAATTCCAAGTGGCATTTAATATAAAATTTGATACCATAAACCTTAAGATTAAAGTGTAAATATGTATGCAGTCTTGAGATGGGGAAGACCTTGATAAACTCTGATGGACTGGGTTGTGTCCCCCCAGGTAGATGTGTTGACGTCCTAACCTGCAGGGACTCAGAATGTGACTGTATCTGCAGACAGAATTTCTAAAGAGATAAATAAATGGAGGCCTTTGAGTTGTGCCCTAATCCAGTATGAGTCTTGTCCATGTAAGAAAAGGAAACTGAACACAGAAAGAAACCTCAGGAATGGGGTGCACACAGAGGAAGGGCAAGTGAGGACCCAGAGAAAGGCATTGTCTGCACATGAGCAAGTCCTTGGGAGAATCAACCCCAAGCACACTATGGTCTTGGATGTCCAGCCTCTGGAGCTGCAAGAAAACAAATGTCTGCCCTTCAAGCTTCTGGGGATGCGCTATTTTGTCATGGCAGCCCCAGCAAACTAATAAATAAGCGTTACATTGAAAGCCAAAGTACACAGGAAAGTCTTCATGGGCTTTACTACAACATTGCCAAACACTTACATGTCAAAAAGGAAACGGAAAGTTACAAACTCAAAATTATAATACACTTGACAAAAGTCTGACATTGCCAACACGTAGCTCCTAGAAGTGTGTAATAAACCAAGCAATCTAGAAGAAAGTTTGGCAAGATCCATAAACTGAAAGGCTCATTAAAGAAATACAAATGCTTGTTAGAAGATGAAAAAAAGTCAGCTTCCCTCAACAAATTAAGGCTGATATATTATTTTGTCTTCTATTAAGAGACAAGTGCCTCATAAAAGAATACCATACACATTTAACAAAGATTGTAGCTATCATCCTTAGCATATCTAAGCATTCAACATTCCTTCTTGTTTGGTCCTTCGATGGTACATACAGATCAAAGAGTGGTAAAAATGATTTATGCTTGGCATGGAAAGTTTAAGTCTCACTCCTGGGAATTTATACCAAGTAATTAGGTAAATATTTTGACATTAGAATATGTACTCTAAAATGAGAAATAATCTTTACTCTCAACATAAAGATTTGGTTAAACAAAGTATAGCAACTTTCACACCATGGAAATGTTTCAATTGGAAAGGAAATAAACCAAAATATGAAGCGAGATCATCTCTAATAGGTAGATTTTCTGAATTGTATACAAGTAAATTTAAATGTCTCCTTTCCTAGTTATCAATATTTTTCAAAGTTTGCTACAATAAAATACGGATTGCTTTGGTAATAATGTGGTGGTGCTTTCATCACTAAGTTGTGTGTGACTCTTTGTGAACCCATGGACTGTAGCGCACCAGGCTCCTCTGTCCATGGGTTTCCCAGGCAAGAATACTGAAGTGGGTTACCATTTCCTTCTCCAGGGCATCTTCCCGACTAAGGGATGGAACCCATAACTCCAGCACTGCAGGCAGATTTATTACAGCTGAGCCTCCAGGGAAGCGCAGGAAATCTATAAAGTCACGTCAAAGAGACATGAAAGCAACTGCTGAGGGATCTGAGCAGATTGGGAAGCAGACCCCCGTGGATCTGAGTAAAGTGGGAAGCGGACCCCCGTGGATCTGAGTAAAGTGGGAAGCGGACCCCCGTGGGTCTGAGCAGAGTGGGAAGCTGCCCCCGTGGGCCTGAGACCCAGGGACAGGACTCATCTGCATTTGAGTCTTGGTCACTCTCACTTGCTCTGTAATCTTGGCTGGGTTTCTAAAAGTAGCAAAGTCTGAGCTTTGTCAGCTGCCTCAGAACCTTGTTTCCTGAACTCAAAGGGCTCAGAGTGGGCACAGAGAAAGACTGCTGCTTACCAAATCCTCCAACCTTGTACAGTGAAAAGTAGATTTTTAAAGTTGAGAGTAATGAGGTCTTTTTGAACCAAGGGGGATGCAAAGCAGAAACAGGCCAGACGGCTGGAAAGAATCCAAAGCAGGACGAGAATCCAGAGGATGCTAAGCATGGTCACCCTGCGCTCAGTATCACGAGTCATTCCCTGGGGTTTGGGGGGATTGCTAGCTACCCTCACTATGCTAGCTGCCCTCACAGATGTGAAGAACTGACTCACCGGAAAAGACCCTGATGCTGGGAAAGATTGAAGGCAGAAGAAGGGGACGACAGAGGATGCGATGGTTGGATGGTATCACCGACTCGATGGACATGAGTCCGAGTAAGCTCCAGGAGTGGGTGATGGACAGGGAGGCCTGGCGTCCATGGGGTCGCAGAGAGTTGGACATGGCTGCATGACTGAACTGAACTGAGCTCCCCTCATAGAAGGGCCAGGACATGTCTTATCTAACGTGATTTTCCGCGCAGCTCTATGAGCAATAGGATTGTCATTTCTACTCTGGAAGGAAAGAAACAGGTGAGTAAAGACATTAGGTGTCCTGTCCAAAATCGCACAAGTAGACAGGGGTAGCGATAGGATGTGGATGCTTGTGTGACTCAGAGCCAGCTCCTGTTCGCCCCACTCACACAAGCGCAGTTTGCTTCAGGCCTGGGCACTGAGAACGACTGGCTTCTCACGTGCGCACCTGATGGCACACTGCTGCCGCACTCAGCCAGGCCTCAGAAGAAGGAGAAAGAATCGGAGCCAAGTCTACAGGGGCGCGTTGCGATGTGACGTCATCCCCCGGTTACTCTCTTCCTTCAGCGGCGCCCCCCCTGGTTCCGGATGCTCATCTTTGAGGGATGGCGCTCACCTGGTGGTGAAGATGCAGGCGCGAGGCCCCAGGAGCCCCCTTGGGCATCACCCTCTCTCAGCTCAGCTGTCTCCAGAGCAGCTCCAGATCTGAGTAAGATCACGAGCACACAGCCCTCCCAGCTGTTTCCCTGAGGCTCCTGTGCCTGCAGTCCCTTCCTGCCCCCAGGGAGGGCCTTTCTTATCTCCCCACATCCTCCCTTCCCTCTTGCTCAGGAGAGTGCCTTCTGAATTGCTTTTCAGAGGATACATATTATCGAATTACCTTTCTTCATTCTAACTCCCTGATACAAAGAAATTCTTCCTACCAGTAGGGGGGGCCATGTATCTTTTAAAAAGATACATTTTTTAAGGAACACATTTTAAATTAAAAAAAAATTCTTCCTACCAGTAGGGACCCATGTGTCTTTAAAAAAGATACATTTCCCTACCTGTTTTCATTTCTTACAGCTGGTATAACAAAGGAGCACAAGTTCACTTTCTCATCCGTCTGGAGAAGTCTGATGTGGATCTTGCTGCGTCGACATTGAGGTGTCAGCGGGCTGTGCTCCTTCTGGAGGACCTGGGGGTGTTCTTCCTAGGGGTCGCCGCACTGCTCACCTGTGGGCGCAGCAGCCACTTCAGCCCCACGGTGGCTCACGTCCTCACGGCTCCTTCTCCAGCTGTGACCCTCCTGACTCCCTCTCTGACTTCTGAGGCCCCTTGGGACTCCGTTGCACCCTCACCAGTGACCCGAGGGCCCTGGGTGTAGATCCGTTCTTTAACCACACCCACACAAGTCCCTTTTGCCGTGTGAGTTAACAGTCACAGGTTCTGGGGATTAGGACCTGCACGTCTTTGGGGGGAGGGAAACTGTTGATCACACTACTCTTTCTGCACAACGTGAAAGAAAATTACTTTAAACAATTGCAAGGTATCTTCACAACAGCTCAGAGTATCATCACCTACTAAAATATCATATACAGATAACACAACAGCTGGGTCATTATGTGGGTCACAATAAACAGGCCTAGAAGAATGCTTTCCTAATTTTTCACCAGCGAGAAACGACGATCACGTTGCATTTGGGTGACACCTGTCGCCGTGGTTTCCTGAAGCATGAGGTCGGGGAGGGTGGGTGCGGTCTGCACAGACAGGGCTGAGGCGGGAGAGGTCCCGGTGAACACAGGCACTGAATCCAAGGGACAGCTAGGCCTCTGCAGGGTTCAGGCAGGAGGAGCCCCGGATGTTAGAGTGGGAGCTGGGTGGGCAGGATGCGGCTGCGGGTGTGGGGGTCCCTGAGACGCCGAGTCCTCTCACCACCGATTTGTGCAAGGGCCCCACCCTCTTTAACTCCTAGTCACCCCGTGATGTCCTGGGCTACAGCGTCCATTCAACGCAAAAGCGCAGCGTATGAAGAGCAGCGCGGCAGGACTGCAGAGGGCGGTTCGGGCCGCTGAGATCAAGAAGCGCTTGAGAAGCAGCAGCGCTGCTGAGCCCGGAGCCCCGGGAGACTCCTTCCGCCCTGGCCCGTCGGCGATCCCCAGCCCCGGAGCTTCCCGCTCGGGTCCTCCGCTGGAGAGGGGCCCGGGCGCCCGCACGTCTGAGCCCTGGGCCCCGCGACCGAGCTCGGGTGTGCCGCGCGCCCCTTCTCCCGGTCCTCCGCTCCCGGTTCCCGCAGCGGCAGGAGGCCCGGGGTCGGTCCCGGGGAGGCGAGCGGGCGGGGACGCGAGGCCCCGTCGGTGGCCGCGTGCGGAGAGCGGGTGCAGTTTCTCCCCGCGGGGCCGAGCCCGGTCGGTCGGAAGCCCTTAGCCCGGCGAAGGGGCCGCTGTGCCGCCGGCGGGATCCCCGCGTCCTCCGCATCTCCCGCCCGCGGCGGATCGGAACCGTCTCCGGAGCACGGAGACCGCCCCGCTCTCTCCTCGCCGCCTCCCGGCTTCTCGGGGAGCACCAGGCTCCCGGGTTCCAGCGGCGGCCAGGGGCCCGGAGCTCCTGCGGGGACGGGGCCCCAGATTCCACCCGGCCCCGGGCCCTCCGTGCGCGTCGCCTGCCCCGCGGGCGCGGCTTCCCGGAGCGGCCGGCCGGGCGGCAGCCCCGGCCAGGGAGATGAGGCCGATGGAGGCGCCGTCGGACGGGAACACGGGGCCGCCTGGGCTTCTGGCTCCGCCGGCCGCCCCGGCTGCAGCCCGAGGGCCGGGGGACACCAAGCGAGGCGGCTTCGCCGTCCGCCCGCGGAGCGCAGGGGCGGCCCCGAAACTACGATTTGGGGTCAACCGCACGCGCGCCGCTTCTTTGAGCCACGTCTCTGGTGTGAAAGAACCCAGATTTCCCACCCTGGGCGGAAGAAAGGTTCTTTATAAAGGTTTTGTAGACGGCGTTCTTTCCCCGGCCAAAATAAGACGGTTGGTGATTTGAAACGCCACCGTCACCCACGCTGTTGGCGGTGCGCCTGAAGGGCAGGTCTGAGCCCGACCCGCTGTGGGTGCGCGGAGCACAGAGCAGTGCCCGCCTCGGCTGCTCCTCAGCCGTCAGAGAGTCAGGCTCTCAGGGCTGGACTCCAGCTCCAGGGCTGGGGCTGGAAAGGCAGCTTCTGTCCCGCTGGGAGCCTCAGTAGGTACTGACGACCTGATGGGCGAGGAACTGTGCCCAGCAAGTAACTGCTGCTCAAAACTCGATGGGTGCCAGTGCGCAGCAGGAAAGGGGGTACCGGACAGGACAGCTTCCCTCCTGCTGGAAGCTGGGATGCACAGATGAGCTTGTTGCAGCAAAAAGAGAAATGCGGTGTTTCCTGTCCTGAGAACAAGGAAAGTAAACAGTGAAGACTAGACGAGAAACGTGCCCGGTCGCCAAAGAGTGAATCACTCCTAGTTTTACTTGAGGTGTTTCTAACCTGTGTGTCTGTAACCAGGAGTCCCTGATCCTGCGTACTTTCCATCCTGTACCACGTTTCTGCTCTCCCTGCACCCTCTTGTAGCAAGTCACCGCTTAGAGCCGTTTGCATTTCGGGAGGAAGGTGGCAGGCTGGCGGACCCAGGAGACCCAGGCTGTACCCAGTCTCTCAGGCCCCCCAGGAGGGGGCCCTTCCTGGGGGGCTAGCCTGCTGTGTGCTCCCCTTGGCCAGCTGAGGAGTAAAGCCGTCTACTTCCTCCAAAATTCCGTCTCGTATTTTTTAATTGAGCATTGGTGGGCAGAAAAAGGAGAGATTTTGGCAGTAACAAGGCAGCCACGCATGAGTGGGAGGCGGGGGTGGAGGCGGAGTATCCTGGCGCGGGGGAGGACGTGAACCCCTCACACCTCAGGCAGCTTTTGGTAATTTGGGTTTTGTTTTCTGAGTATAGGTTTCATAGTTACAGCACATAGCACAATCACTCTGTTTGGAATGGTGGTCCCTATGGGTGGGAGAGTCCACTATAAATGGATAGAATAGGCCATTGCATCTTACATCCCATGGACCAAATTCCACTCCCAGATTGTGCTGGTAGGGCCTGAAAGCTGAAAATGGTTTTTATACCTCTAAATGGTTGAAAATAATTCTTACAGATAATATTTGCAGCATGAAAATTCTATTCATTATACTCATATTCATCCAGATTTCATTGTCTATAAGTAGTGTTTTCTTGAAACAGGCTCTTCATGTACTTCTTATCTGTGGTGCTTCTTGGATACAATGACTCAACTGAGTGGATCCAACAGATGTGATATGGCAAAGCTAAAATATTTACTCTCTGGATCTTTATAGAAGTTTGCCCACCTCCACTCTAGAAATATGGTAGGGCTTTTTGTTTATTTGTTTGTTTTTTAAAGCATATGCTGAGGGCTATACATTAGAAACATTGTGAATTTTGTTCACATTACAAATTACTGTGAATTTAGTTCACGTTACATTGTGCATTTTGTTCTTTGGAACAAACCTCCTGTGGGTAGATGTCCAGCTGGTTACATTGCTCTCAGAAATCTCACCAGCATGAACACTGCGCCTGTGTACTCAGTTGCTACTCAGCTGCTAAGCTGTGTCTCTTTGTGACCCCATGGACTGTAGCCCTGCAGGCTCTTCTGTTCCTGGGGATTCTCCTGCCAAGAATAATACTGGAGTGGGTTGCCAGGCCCTCCTCCAGGAGATCTTCCCAACCCAGGGATTGAACCCGGGTCTCCCTCATTACAGGTGGATTCTTTACCATCTGAGCCACCAGGAAATCCTCTCAGGAGAATGGTCAAGCTGAATCGAGTTCTCAGAGTGATGTTTACTCTACTTTCTGTCTCAAATGTCACCCCTTAATTGAATCTCCCACCCTTTTCTGCCTTGATTTGTCAAATTTTCCATCTCTGCCTGCCCCCCTGCCCCCAAAGGGTCTCTCTGCATTCCTTCCAACCTATCCTTCCTACAGCAGAAAATGCAACTAAAAAAATAAAAACCCAAATCCTCCTTAAAAATTTCAGTAGTTTCTCACTACCACCAGACCCTCGATTCCAGGACTTTCCATGAATGACCCCTGTGTTTCTCCTCACGCTAATCTCCCTGCCATCCTGGGCTTCTTTGAGTGCCTGGCACCGTACGTTTCCCCCTGAGTCAAGGCTTTATGTATGCCGCTCCTCCTGCCTGAGGAGCTCTTCTCCCTACCCCTTGTTCCACCAGCTCCCACCATTTCATCTTCATGTTCAACACTCCTTGTTCAGGGGCGTCTTCCTAACCCTTCCACCAGCTCCCCGAGCACCTGCATTCCCCCTCTGTCACATTCATCAGATTGCCTGTTCTTATGTAATCTCCTGCTGGACGGAAAACTCTGGGAGAGCAGGGCTGTGTCTTGCTCGTGGTTCTTTCCTGGCTCCTGACACATTGATTCTCGGTCACTGTTGAAAGGATGGTTGAAGGATGAGTGACAGGGGTGTGCTGGGAGGGGCCTGGCTCTGCGATGATCTGGAGATGCCACGCATCTTCGGAGGATTTGGAGACTGGACGAGGTAATTGCTAACGTTCATCAGCTCAGACATGTATTAATCTTTAGGCTTACCCCCAGCCTGTTCCATTTGCTCCAAGATATTTGGTTGAACATTCCTTGTACTGAACTTGAGATTCAAGATTAGGCTGTGGATAAAAGAGTTAAAAGTGACAGCTGCTTGGTACACACATAAAATAATCTGCATAATTTCTGAGGTCTTTCTCCAGCTACAGAGCTCAGAGAATAGCCACCAAAACCAAATAGTCATGCACTTGGCCACATAGTTTCCTGGGTACTAAAGCACTGTAGCCAAAGAACCAAGTGTTGTCTCTGAAGGTCTAGAACTAGCCATGCTTGGACAATGGAGAAGTTAACTTATGGCAGCCTTTATCTTCCAGTAAATGCTGACACTGGAAAGTGATTGATAATCAACTGGCTTTAATTCCCTCACCCCAGGTCCCCCTGGGGGGACTAATCAATCAGGTTGAAACTTGGACTCTAGAAACACAAGGGGTCCTCCCCATGGGAATTTCACTTTATTCAAAGCTTTCAACAATCTCTGAAATGGGAACTATACAGGGCAAAACTCTCCCAGCCATACCTGCAATTAAAATTTGAGAAAGGCTTAAGATCTTTGCTTGTGGCTTTTCATATGAGTGAATTCTCATTCCTATCTGTCCATAGATTCCAAGAGCACAATTAATGTTCCCTGAGTTACAGAAGTCAGTTCTGCATCACCTAGGATTAGGGCAGGTTCAAACCCACTCCTGTGGTTTAGTTCATGTAAAAGCAACCTTCTGTAAAGGCCTATAGAACATGTGAAGTTTTCAGGGTTTGCTGACTCTGTGACTAAAATCTGGGGGAAAGTCTCCTAGGGAGCTGTTTTCCTGCCAGATGTGTGAATTTTCAAAGGGAGAGATTCAAGTCTGGACTTGTGTTTCCAAACAGTAGTTGCTCTAATTAATGAAGTGTTTATCAAAGGTGATGTCCGTTATCATGATTGTTGGAAACAGAGTCATTACTGAATGACCACACACTTTACTGATGTGGAGGGGAAGTGCCCCAGAGCCACACACCAGGCCTGGGAGAATCTGCCCCATGACAGGCAGTGGGAGGAGATCACATTCCCATCTTCCCGAGTTCACCATCCACTGAATGATCATTCTCACACAGCAGCCAAGACTCCGCATGGAATGTTGAGAGGGTAACAGATCCAGGACCTACTAAGACCTGCACTAGTCTTACAGGTGCACAGGAAAAGGCTGAGCTCACTTACATGTGGCATCTTAAAAAATAAATAAATAAAAAGCAAAGCACCAAGGTCCTCAATCCAGGGCACAGATTGGTGTTTGCAGAAGGTGGGCTGTGGGTGTGTGAAGTAGGTGAAGGTGATCAAAAGGCACAAACTTCCAATTACAGAAAAGTAACTCCTGGGATCATCATGTGTAGCATGGCAACTA
Source organism: Budorcas taxicolor (assembly GCF_023091745.1). NCBI lineage: Eukaryota > Metazoa > Chordata > Mammalia > Artiodactyla > Bovidae > Budorcas > Budorcas taxicolor. The sequence continues at coordinate 163,759,050 of NC_068914.1, forward strand.
TAGCTAATAATACTATTTTAAAAAATTATTTTGTGTATTGAAAGTTGCTGAAAGAGTGGATCTAAAAAGTCCTCATCACACACACACAGAAGATGTCACAGTGTGAGGTGATGGGCGTGAGATGGACCTATCATGGCGACAGTGTCACAATCTATGCAAATAGTGAGTCATTATGTTGCGCATCCAAAATGAACATGAAGGATGCATCAATTAAGAAAAAAAAGAAAATGGTGGAAGGATGACACGCGCTCTCACAATTGCTGAGAAAGGTAAAGCCTTGGGCTTTGCATCAGGGTCTGCGGTCTTCCCTTCCTCTCAGTAAAGTGAAGGATGCTTACGGCCTTGGAGGCAGCAGATGGGGCAGGCCTGGGGCTCTGCATTTCTCACAGGCTCCCAGGAAACGCCAGCTCCTGCGGATCCCGGGCTGCACTTTGAGTAGCAAGGTGTCAGAGCTCCTGAGGGTGGCAATTAGCTGGGCTGGTTTCTAAGGGATCCAGTGACACTTATGAGTACAGCACAGGGGCTTTGTTGGCCTCCGTTCCTGACAGTGCAAAATAGCTGGGGCAGAGCCGAGGTGGTGTTTCCCTTGCAGAGAAGAGGAGATGGCAACGTTCACCAGACTGGAGATGACGCTGTTTCACGTTCACATACGGATCTCCTCAGACACATGGGGCCCACCAGCAGAGACCTTCAGAAATAAGGGCAAAAAGCCCACTATGATGTTTAAAGTATTATTCTGGGGTGCTATCCACAGTGAATAAACTAGATCAAAGGACATTATTTTATGTCACAGCTCAAGTGGTTCAATTGCCTAGGACCTTTTTTTTTTCTTTAAGTTTTATCTTGAACCCTTCTTAGAAGTGTCTACAATTACATGAGGGCTTGACGGAGTGCGTCACTGCTTGTTCAAAGCTCTGATGGCAAATAAAATATACAACGACAGGAAGGACCCTTTACTACACTTGTTAAAATATGGAAGGTCCTCCCTGGGAAGCTATACATTCTTGGTCACCGCGAGGAGTAGAAAGTGAGCCCGCAGAATTCACAGCTGGGCCGCAGGAGAGGAGACAGCCGAGCTCCTGACCCTCTCAGCCCCTCTGATGCAGGCTCTGTCTGACCCCCAGACACTCAGACATGCCTCCCGAGGGTCACAGACCCTGAGAGGCCTGGTGCGGTCCCCGTGTTCTCCTCTGACCTGGGGGAGGAAACGGTGGGCTCAGGAGAGACCCTGGGCGTGAGTGAGGACCCGGCCCGAGCAGCGCCGCGCGCGGAGGGACACCATCCACACGCTCCGCTGGTGTCGGCTTCCACGTGTGTAAGACGAGCAGCCCGGCTGCTCTGGGGGTTTCTTGATTCTTCAACGGTCCTTGGGCCTCAGCAAAATTGGCAGAAGTCAGAAATGTGATATCTCAGGCAGCCCTGCTGACTCAGTGGTAAAGAATCTGCTTGCCAACGCAAGAGACACAGGTTTGATCCAAAAAGATCCCACACGCCGTGGAGCAGCTAAGTGCACACACCAGACTATTGCTCCTGTAGGGCCCGGAGCCACAACCCCTGAGGCCCGTGCCTCCCAGAGCCTGTCTCTGCAACAAGAGGGCGGGGCAGTTTCTTGGAGTGAAAGCTGCTTCCCCAAGGCGCGGACAGTGCCTGAGGTGAGACCCGGATGGCCCGGCAAGCCTGGCGGGGGAGCCACAGCCTTCAGTCTCCGTGCAGGCGAGCAGGGAGCACCTCCGGGCCTGACAGAGTCGTGGGGAGTCGTGGGGCCTGGATTCTTGGCCTCAGGAAGCCCTGGGCCTAAGAGGGGCATCAGACAAGACATAATGCGCCCCCCATGAGGCACGTGCTCACCGAGAAAAGGCACCCAGGACCAGAAGAGAGACAAGGAGTTACGACACAGCCCGAGGGAGTCAGGAAAATCAGCAGAGCAGACGGTTTCCAAGCCAAGGCCTCGGAGGAGTACAGTTCAGCAGCCAGGAATCCAGAGCCAGGGCCCAGTGGCAGGTGCAACAGAGAGCAAGCTCCCCCCACCCCAGCCCCACCCCCAGAAAGGCAGATGTGAAGGCAGAGCGTTCATCTAAACTCCCGGATGATGTCAAAGGCGGTGTGGACTGTGGCGTGGACGCAGGGGGTGAGGGCTGGCAGAGGAAGGGGCAGGGGAGAGAGAGTGAAAGGCATTTAGAGCCTGGCCTGGGATGCCACTATCCTTCCTGGGAAGTGGGAGCCACTCAGATGCTGTGAGTAGAGAAGGGACATGTTCAGAACTGCAGTTAAAGCAGGTCAGTTATCACAGAGAGAAAGCAAACAGGAGGGCGGAGAGGCTGCAGCCAGAGGGCGGCCAGGAGCCCAGCAAGAGCACAGGTGAGAGGAGCCCAGACCGAACTCAGGAGGTGGAGCTGGAGGCAGGCAGCCCCTCAGAGCAGGGGGAGGAGAAGGAGAGAGGACGATAGGAACATGGAGAGCAGCTCCTGCAGAGGCCGAGGGTCCTCCTGGTTTGGTGATGAAGGGCAGCTCAGAGAAGGCAGTTCCTGAAGGAGGAAACCTGAATCCTCATCTCTGCCCAGATGTCTGTTTGCACAGACATTAGAAGGGTGAGAACCAAACAAAACTCAGGATAAGATGTGTTTCTTGGGTGAATACTTTTAAAAAACCAGTCCTTTATCAACTGCAATTTTTAAGTTGGAATCTAAATCACATGTCATAAAATTTACTCTGTAAAATGTACAACTCAACGAGTCATCATCTGTTTGCAAGGTTGTGCAGCTATCACCACTCTCTAAATCAGAGCACTTCACCTCCTCACAAAGAAAGCCACCACCCATTAAACAGGCACTTCCCCTTCCACCTCCCCCCAGCTTTGGGCAATTGTCTGTGTGCTTTTTGACCCTAATGATTTGCCTATTCTGCATATTTAAAGTACATGGATTTGTACCACTGTGGCCACATATGCTGGTTTCTTACACTTGGTGCTGTGTCTTTGAGACTCATCTATGGTTTAGAACAGGATTCATTCCTCTGTTTGACTTGAGAATTTTCCTTTCTAGGCCATTATAATACACACACACACACCCACGTTCTTTTCTTTTCAATTGTGAAAAACTCACAGAATATAAAATTACCATTGTTGCTCAGCCGTCACTAGAAACCGTCTTTGTGCAGGGAGCCTCTTTGCCTCACCAACCCTCAGCCACCGGTGAGCTCAGAGCAACAAGCCCAGCCACGACACCCCTTCTCAGGACCCTCAGTGCCACCCACCTAACTAGGACTCCACGCAGGCCTCCCCACGGTGGCCTAAGAAGAGAACTACATGGGGGGGGGGGGGGGCGCAGAGGTGGTGAAGGAGAGAGACCAGGAGAGAGGAGAGCAGAGGCGGGTGGAGGAGTTGCCCATCCTGAGCTCCTGTCTCAGTCACGTGCCCGCCAGACCAGCCCTGCTTCACTGCTGGGATCAGAAACGGTCAGATCGGTGAGGGAGGTGTGACCACGGGTGTCAGCAGCTTCAGCCAGACACCCGATAGTCTCCAGTGCAAAACTGCCAGGCCCAGCTTCACTCCCCGGGTCAGCTTCAGAGCCCCAGAGCCCCAGCCTCATGTGGGGGGCTATCCCAGCCCCATCCTCCAGAGCTCCACATCCCAGCTCTCAGGAGAGTCTTCTGAGCTCCCAGGAGATCGTGTCCACTCAGGGTGTATGACAAGTGGCATTAGGCTGGGACCAGTTGGAAGTGGCCAGAGTGAAATCAAGTGTCTCTGTATCTCTTCTGCCCCTGAAGCACCCGCTCTCTCCTCCTCACTCATGCCTGCTGTGTCCAGGCGTCCCCTGACACAGCCAGGCTGCAGGGAGGGGTTTCAGGGCAGAGCAGGAGCTGCAGCATCTCACGGTGAGCAGGGCTGGCCACCAACTCACGCCCGACTCTGGGAGAGCACCACTGTGGCTCAGAAACTGACCCTCTGAAGGCACAAGTGACTGCTCCTGGATCACACGGGGGCCCCAGAACTTAGGTTTGTCTTGTGACCTCTACAGCTGGCTCTAAAGGACAGACCGTCAGCAAGGAGACATCTGGACCCCGGTCATCACAGCCAGGTTGCTTACGTACAAAGGGGGTGGGGCCGCCTGCCTCCTCTGTTTCACACCACCCCCACTCCCCTGATCATCTCCTCCTAGCATCCTACCCATGGACAGGGCAGTGAGGACGGGGTGGGGGCCTCCTGCCTCTGCTGTTTCACAATCCTCCTCCCCCTTCCCCTGACCATCTCCTCCTCAGCATCCTACCCCCGTATTGGGCTTTCTTGGCCCAGACACAACAGAAGTGATCATTAAGTTACTCAGTATTCAGTGGAATAGTCACAAAGTGACTTTAGGATTAAAAAGAAATAAAATTGAAAATAAAATCCACCGAGACTGTTAATGTTTTGGATGAGGTTAGTGTCAGAGAAGATCCTGGGCTCCTGGTAAAGGTCTCCCTGAAACTCTGGCTCTGGAAGGAGGGAGAAGATGACCTTTGGTGAACGTGACCTGAGCCTGGTTTGTGTCTGCCCAGTTCATTGATTTGATTGTTGGTCATCCATCACATTTTCTGAGCCCCGTTCTGCATCTGTTCAAGGTCCTCACATGGCTGACAAGCTGGAGAGCTCATCACAGTATGCTTAAAGACTCGAGGGGTCCTGGGTGAGGCAGAAAATGGTGTGGGCAGAGCATGGGATCAAGAAAGGCATCGTGGACCCACTGAGGTCTGCGCTGGGTCTCCAAGGGTGAGTTCAGCAGGGCCTGCCTCTAAGCAGGACTCAAATACACGATGAATGACTAAATGAATGAAAATGGAAATCTTCCCAAAAAAGGGCAAGACTGTCAGCTCTTCTGTAACTGAGCCCAAGCTCGTACTGCTCACCCCACGACAGGCCAAGAAATTGAGAGATGAGTTCTTGGGGCAAGGAACAGCGGCTTTATTCAGAAGCCCAGGACTCTTGTCCCAGGACCCATCTTGCCTGAGTGAGAATTCAGGCATCTTTTATATTAATTCTCAAAGGTGGTGTGTGAGGAAAGTCAAATATTTCCTCATTCTGATCAGGCTCCAGAAGGGATGTGTTAATGTTTGCCTCCCTGCCATGATTCACAGGTGAGTCTGGTCAGGAAGTTACCTGTGAGCTAAACAAAGTTATTTTAGCTTGGTGCTCATTACCTGGGATGCAAGGCTCCCAGAGATGGGACTTTATGTACAAGCTTATAGGCAACATTCCTTTAGTGGTTAACTTGTAATAGGTAGAACACAAAGGGTCCTTCTTTATGACGCATTCAGGCCAAAGCTTGGAACTGCAGGGCACCCGGGGACAGTGGCAGAGGCCCCGCGGGGCGCCCACTCGACTCCCTCACAGCTGTCTTGCTGACTTAGCAGCCTGTGTCTTGACTCCCTGGGGGCACCTGTTTGCCCTCTTCTCTCAGACAGTGCTGGTTGTAAGATACAGATTGGGCTGAGGCAGAAAAGGAGAGATGACGTCAACGGAAGTAGGTTACCTTTATTCAGGCAAGGAGGGGCGGCAGTCAGCCTAACGACCGGGCTGAGCGTGAGAGGGATCAGGGAGGCTTCATATTTAAAGGGAGGTTTGTGGACGCGATAAGGGAAATGTTAGTCAGGCGGGATGTTTGGGGTATTCTTTAGTTGAGATGGCATTTGCAGTTGGGCAGGGGGTGATAAATCCTCTGGACAAGGAATGATAAGTCCCAGGTAGATGCAACAAGCCTGGAGCATCAGGGCGGGACCTAAAGTTTGGTTTTGTTTTCCCAAAGTTAGAAGATTCAGCAAGGGCCTTTGAGACTGCTGTTTCCTTTTCTAGGCCCAAAGACTCTTTCACTCGTCAGAAGCAACACTCACCTGCGCCCCTCCCTGATCAGGCCCAAGCAAACCAGCTGCCCTCACCTGAAAGGGTGTTAGTCTCTTAATCATGTCCCTGCGACCCCATGGACTGTAGCCCACCAGGCTCCTTTGTCCGTGGGATTTTCCAGGTAAGAATACTGGAGTGGGTTGTCCGTTCCTTCTCCAGGGGACCTTCTCGACTCAGAGATCGAACCCAGGTCTCCGACATTACAGGTGTATTCTTTACCATCTGAGCCACCAGGGAAATGCGTAAGAAACTGCTACCTCCCCAAACTGGGGTCAGAAGGCTGGGCGTGTGGTTCAGGCTCTACAAGGCAGTTCACATCCTCCTAGTATCTCCTCTTGTCTGCCTAAGAAACTCTTACATCTCAGGACGCCTCTAACCAATACCCCCTTTTGGTGGGAGCTAGTGCTCAGCGGTGAATATTTTCAGCCCAGAGAGACACAGCCTGTGCTTTAGACCATGGGGAACCCTCCCAGCTAGCCCCAGTCCGTCCAAATCTCTCCTGTTCCTCAGATCCCATGGTCAACAGACAGTCCCCGAGTCTGTTCAGCAGCCCAGCTCCCACAGTGTCCAGAGCTGAGGCTCCTCCCTCCCCCGTGTCCCCTCGGCCCTGCACGATGAGCCTGCGCTCCTGGGAATGGAGGGGCCCCTGTGCACTTCTTCCGGGGCTGCTGCTGGGCCTTCCTTCTCCTTCAACCAGAGCAGGGAGCTGGGCTCTTCCATGCCCATGAGTAGGGGGAGGAGGGAACGTGCAGTCAGTCCCTCTGTCTCCTGCGGGCCGCCGCCCTGCGGGAGGAGGCGCTGGGGACTGAGAGCGGGCTTGGCCTGTTCAGTGGTCAGGACTCAGGGCACATTCGGGGGAGGCTGAACCTACTGGGGAATGGTGACAATGTTGATGGTGACAAGCTGTTTCCATCTCTGTACGAGCTGGTTCAGTTCACCAAATTCTCTCAAAACTAACACCTGTATATAAACATTCTTCCTCTGGCAACAGGGTTTGGGCTGAGTGTTTTCCAGGAAACTCCTCACTAACCTCTGGGAAACATTCTGAGAGAGTCTCTGATGATGCAACGAGCGTCCGCTTTGGTTAGGAATCGACAAGGACTCACTGTTCGGCACGTGGATGTCAATGCTATGTAGCAGCCTCGATGGGAGGGGAGTTTGGGGGAGAAAGGACACATGTGTGTGTTTGGCTGAACCGTTCCCCTTGGTGTTCACTTGAAACTGTCACAACACTGTTTGTTAACGGGCTATACCCTAACTACAAAGTAAAAGTTAAGAAAGAAAACAACATGGGACCAAACACAAAAAGAAGACACTGGATGCTTTGAATGTTGGCTTCACAAGTGCATTTTGGTAGTACAGAAAACCAGAGTGTTTTAGAATCCTAGTTTATGATTTAGAATCAATGATACTTAGGTGACTGATCAATTGTCGCATACAGGCACTGGCAAAAATACAAGCTAAAGGCTAACCAGTTTTAGTATCATAAATGTCACCCTACAGTCTAAACCCAGGGCACATCTGTCTGTTCATCTGTCGCCCTCCCTCCAACTCCCTCTCTCTATGGTGTTAAGATTTGTGTCACCAGTGAGCTCGCTCCAGCTCTCCTGCAACACACACCCTTCATTCTGTGGGAGAAGTGATGACACGCATGTACACTAGTGTCAGGGAGGAGGTGATGCTCGGTGACAGAAGGAAGGAGACTGGCGGGGGTCTCGGCCCGGCCTCGGCCTGGGGGCTTTGCCCGGACCCCCGCTCCCTGGTCCACTGCTGACCATAGCAGGGGTGGGAGAGGCCCGTGAGGAGCCCTGGCCAAGAACTTTCATGCACGGCTCGCCATTTACATCGAGAGCGTGGAGTTTTCACCAAGATCTTCAAAGTTCTGTTTTTTTTCTGACTTCTTTAGTCTTCATTGGTCTTCTCACCAGGGGTGTCATTAACTAAATCAGCCTGTATATTATTAACATTAACATATATCATTGATATATAAAATTATATTAAAATTATAACAGTGCATAACATTTAATATTTATCTACATTATATATGCATATATTTATGTAGCATTATGTTATATTAACTTAAATCAATAAATATAAGTTAACTAGCATAACAGTATGAGTGTATGTTACTCCTCAGAGGCAGGCCTTTGCCTTTTATGCAGTCAGCTCTGCCTGCTGACCGTATTTTGTGTGCCAGAAAAAAATGAACACTGAGGCCAGAGTGAAAAGTGAGGGGAAGGCAGGCAGAGAAGACCCAACCTGAAATTACAAGGGAGGCGTAATGAAGTCACTCAAGTGAAACAAGAAGTGTGTTCCTGAGACCAGCCTGAAGCGCACAGTCTTAGTGAGCGGAGCGGATGCGCCCCGCACCGGGCCCACCGGCACCTTCAGGGGTGGGCGAGCGGGAGGGAGCCGCCTCCGGGGGTCTCTCCGCGGCTCCTCCGCGGACCCACTCGCCTCCCCAGGCTCTGCTGCGACCTTCGACCTTCGTGCTTTGCCGCCCGGAGGCCCGTTTCCTGCCCTCCACTGTTCTCCTCCTACCGTCTCTCTTTCCTGGATTCTCTCGGCTGCTACCGGCCAGGCTGGAGACTCAGGCATCACGAGACCTTCCCTCCAGCCAGTGAGCTGTCCTCGCCCCGCCCTCCTCCTTGAGAGCTGGGTTAACGGGGTGCCTGGGGTTCATTACTGAGACTTTCCTTGCTCGCAGTTTCCTCCATTTCTGATGGTGGGATGCGCAGGGCAACTGTGGACATTTCTGGATTTCCCTGAATGTGGGTGCTAGATGAACCTAGTTTGCTTATAGCAGAATCATGTTGTTATAAAGATTTTTATATTCCTATTTAAAACCACTGGAAAACCCCCAAACAGGAAACGGTGACACCTCAAAGTCATACTGTTACATGACAAAAGCAAGTTGTAAAACAACACACGTTATTTGTCTAACTGAACTAAAAATGAACCTATATTATCTGCGTGTCAATAAATATATATTTGAAAATGTTTTTTAAAAAGCTGGAGGAATATATACAAATGAACCACAGACGCTTTATAAGGATGAAAGAGAAATTCTACTTTTACTCTAAATTATCCGGTTTCTTGGTGTACTTTTAACTCAGGAGGAACTTGAACAAGAGTGTATATTGTTTGTATTTAGATAAACGCTTTACATATGATTGTACAGAACCAGCTCATCATAAAATCCGAACCAATGTATTTCAGCGTCAAGCAAGTGATGAGCTGCGCAGAAGAGCGCGAGCCTCTGCGGAAGGGCAGAGACAGGATGAGCACACGGGCAGCGCGCGCAGTGAAACGCTGGCTGCACGCCTCCGTCCCCTCCGGTCACTAGAGCATTCCTTGAGCACTTGCTGGGTTTAAGGCAGCCTGGACATCAGTTACCTGCCCAAGGCAAGTCTGAATTCATGCCAGGCCCATGGTAAAGACATGTTCTAATTAGCATCTCTCAGAGGTAGAAAATGCACACTTTATTCTCTAAACGTATTCTGGCCTGTTCTATAATGGATCGCTCCACTAAAAACAAAACACTCAAACCAACATTAAAAACCACCTTTTCGGTGTACCTGAAAGCGTTTGCCATTTTAGAGCTTTCTCTTTTTCTGTCATCTCTTAAACACATGTAAAATAAATACAGTCAAGTCCCCAGCAGGAGGGGCTACTCAGGGAGCTCTGGGCCTCAGTCGTTACTAGGAATACAAGTGGCAAAGAGCATTTTTGCTCCAGAACTCTAAAGGCATTTTGGTGTTGGATAATCGGGACCCATGGAAAGCATATGATAGCCTGATACTGTTTTTCCATCTGCCTCACTTCAGTGATTTTCAATATGTTACTTTCTGTAACCAAAGCTTGAGAATGCTCAGGAGAGAGCATACGTATAACTACATAACTCGTTATAAATAGCATGTAAGTAGAAAGTATAGTTAGATGTGAGTAGTTCCTGTGGCTCTCAGTCCATAAGGCTGACTACCTTCCTCGGGCATCTCTACAGATTGGACAGGAGGTGGCGCCTTCAGCCTGTTTGGAAAGCAGGCTTTGGCTTGTTTACTTGCTTTTTAACTGTTTCCGCACCATTGCACAGAAAACAAAGTAATGCGCTGCCTAAGCATATGAAGTCCCGATCAACGTCACGGGAGCAATTCCAGAAGAACGCAAAGCCACATAACTGGATCTGTCGGAAGCATTTACAAATATCCGCAGGAAAGACTCCACCTCTCCGTGGATTCGAACTGAAAAAAGAAAGTGAAAGTCACTCTCGCGTGTCCGACTCGGCGATCCCTTAGACTGTAGCCTGCCAGGCTCCTCTGCCCATGGAATTGTCCAGGCAAGAATACTGGAGTGAGTTGCCATTCCCTTCTCTAGGGAGCCATCCCAACCCAAACTATCCAGTGATAAAACGCTTTTAGGGTTTGTGTCACGGATGCCCTTTGCTGCTTTGATTCCTGGTAATGACAGAATCCCAGGCCAACCTGGGACCCACCCCAAAGTAGTTTGTGTCCTGTGACCCTAGTCAGACAGTTCAGTTTGGTTTTCTTGTTTGGAAACAATTTGACCTAGCTGCTCACAAGCGAAAAGCAAACTGTTGCAGGAAGACAGACCCCTTCCAGGGCCCGAAACTGGGCTCTTGTCTAACACTCGGAAATGAATTGTCCGAGGAGACACTTGTGCTGACAAAGCAAGAGATTTTATTGGGAAAGGGCACCCGGGTGGAGAGCAGGAGGGGAAGGGAACCCAGGAGCACTGCTCTGCCCATGGCTCGCAGTCTCGGGTTTTATGGTGATGGGATTAGTTTCCGGGTGGTCTTTGGCCAATCATTCTAATTCAGAGTCTTTCCTGGTGGCACACGCATCCTCAGCCAAGATGGGTGCTAACGAGAGGGATTCTGGAAAGTGGACGGACAGGCAGTGTCTCCTTTAGACCTTTCCCGAACTCTTCCAGTTGGTGGTGGCTTATTAGTTCTGCATTCCTCATCAGAATCTCCTGTCATAAAACAACTCACGCAAATAGTTACTATGGTGCCTGGCCAGGGTGGGTGGTCTCAACCAGTGTGCTTCCCCTAACAAAACTACTACACCTTAAAATGTTCCAGTAGAGTACAGTCAAATGCTCCTGATTCTAGGTACTTCACAGGGTGTTTTTAAGCCTTGTCAGCCACCAGCTTCTCTTGATTCTGAAAGCTGAGTTTACTAGGAACCGGCAGCAGTGGAAGCGTGATGAAATCACCGCAGCGGTGTTGTGCTTCAAAGCACAGGATCTGGACAGACAAGGAACAATGATAAAATATTCTGAAGGGGTGAGTCCAGGGCATTTACTCTTATCTGAACAAAAGTTTGTGCACAGACGCATTTTATGCATCACTTCAGGGAGGCCACAGGCTCCCTGGGCTCTCCAAGTCCCTCAGGTTAAGAGCTCCTGGCCCGGGAGTGAAAGAAAGCAAAGATAGATCTTCCGTCTTCCCCATTCCGACCTCCGGTCCCATCACATTCCGACCTCTGGGCCCGTGAGGGGGCCGGTGGACGCTCCGCGCGCTCTGCCAGCCGCTCGGCCGCCAGAGGAGTGACCGGAGCAGGCCTGCCCCGTGGCGCCGCGGCTTCCTGCCTGCTGCCCGCGCTGTGAGAAGGCCCCATGGAGGTCTAGGAAAAGCAAAGGGGCGCCCATCTCAGCAGAGCAGCCCCGAAGCACAGGGAGTTGAAGAAACAGGAAGCACGGGTCAGGTCAGGGAACGACCCCTTTGTGCCTGCTGCGCTGATAACGGGTGTGGCTGAAGCGTCCCTCCCTGCGCACGCGGCTCCGCGTCTGCAGGCTCTTCCGGCTTGCCTCCGTGAGAGGCGGCTGCTTGTCAGAAGGCAGATCCTTTCTACCACCAATAAACTGTCTTTCCCCTGCTGTCAGCCGTGTAATCTGGCACTAGATGCTCCTTGTTCCACTGGCTGCTAACACTTCTGTAAAAGGAGATCTAACTGTCAAAGTTCAAAATTCCAGGGGTCTGTGGAGTCCCGCCACCAATCCACCCCCAGAGTTGTGTTTGAATCAGGTAAAAACGCTCATTACAGGCTTAGCATTGAGGATACTAAAGTGAGAACATGAATGAATTTAGAACTTTTGGAAAGTCTGATTTTAAAAGTATTTGTTTATCTTTAAAGTATTTGTTTATCTTTAAAAGTATTTGCTTATCTTGTCTGAGGAATAAACATGGAAAGATGCTGGAAAAAAGCTACAAAATTTAAGGCTTTGAAAAGGGGATTAAAAGAGAGTGGGTCTCATGAAGAGTAACACCTTTCAGATGGAGAAGCTGAGAGGAGAAAGAAATTGATTTAAGAAAAGATCTTTCTATTAGAGCTGAGGCCATCTGCCATTTCGTCAAATTTACTTTTCTGCATGCAAGGTCACCTTGTACAGACTCCTACAGACACACAATACAGCTGCCACCTCCACTGATACGCAGAGGGGCCACCGCTTCAGACCACCTTGTGAGGCACTCAGGATGCTCAGGCCTCTGTCCTATGTGTCCCTGGGAAGTGACTCCCAGGAGGTCCAGCCACTGAGCCGAGTTCCACTCTGTTTTCAAACAGCCCTTTAAATCCCTGAGGCCAGCGCTCCTCTCTCTCACCACATAAAACGTCCCCCGTGAGTCACTGCTCCTCATCAACATGGCTGCTGGTTTTATAATCAGTCTTAAGATATGGTCACCTGATTCTATTATTTTCTTTTATGCTGAAGTCAGTCAAGTGTTTTATATCTTACTAGCGTATTAATATGTTAGATTCAGAGAAATGATTCAAGTATAAAGTCAAATGCTTATCCTCCTATGCATATGAAGTACATAAATATGCATCTCTGGGAGATGGTGAAGGACAGGGAAGCCTGGTGTGCTGCAGTCCATGGGGTCGCAAAGAGTTGTACATGACTCAGTGGCTGAACAATGATAAACTATTATCTCAATTGATAATGAATGCATAGTGCATAGGGAAAGTGGGAGAAAAGTATTTTAAAAAATGGATCGAGCTTAGCTAATAAAATTAGCAGTTGCAAATGTTGTTTGAGGGAAGAACATAATGAATTAGGAATTAGGAGTTTTCATCTTATGTGAAAGGAAAAAGCAAAAGTAACAGAACATTCTCATGGGTAGACATATTTATTTATTTAGAAACTGCTTATTTTCTGTCAACCAATTTCCATTTTATGTGTTTGTGGGGTTTCCATAATGGCTCAGGGAAAAGAATCCTGCCAATGCAGGAGACATGAGTTCAATCCCTGGTCCAGGAAGACCCCACGTGCCTCAGAGGAACTAAGGCCTTGAACCACAACCACCGAGCCTGTGCTCCACAGCCTGGGGGCCACAGCCACTGGGCCCACGCTCTGCCACCGCTGAAGCCTGGGGGCCCTGGGGCCCACGCTCCATAACAAGGGAAGCCGCTGCAACGAGAAGGCCAGGCACCACAACCAGAGAGTGCGCCCCGCTCACCACAAGCAGAGCAAAGCCTGTGCAGCAGCAAGGATCCAGCAAGGGACCCAGGACCCCTCACCCAAGAAAAGAGTCTGGGAAAGAAGAGCTGAAGCCCACGCAGTGCTCTGCCTACCCGTTCAGTGGCCTGAGCAGTGGGCGCTGCAGGCCGGCCTTCAGGGGGAATTGCGGAGCAGGCGGCGAGCTCGCCTGCCCGCCTGTGGACTAGGCCACCCCGTCAGATCCAGTAGCCTTGCACTCAGGTGCTGAAGTGACCATTCACGGTGAAGTCCTCCTTGGTCAGAGCCTGCTCAGCTGCCACCTGCTCTTCCCTTTTAATCTCTTCAGAATCTGCAGACGTGGAGATCAGGCACGACCTCCCAGGAGTGTTCACAGGAAACGGTGCCGCGCACGGGCAGAACTTCCCTGCGAGCATCCGCCCAGTCAGACCCAGCGACTGAGCTCCCTGGTTGCCGGGAATGGGTGGTCTCCAGAGCGCAGAGGAGAGTGCGTGTCACACAGACCGATGGTAAGAAGTTCACACGCATGCCTCCGGGAGAGGCTGGCGGTCAGCCCTGGGACCGGAACCAGCAGGAGTCTCGGCTCCTGGGAGCTGCCTGGGTCTGGGCAGCGGAGGCTCCGGGAGCGAAGCGGCCCAGCAGAGGAGCGGCGGCAGCAAACCAGCTCGGCTCGCGGGCGCGGGTTCCTGGAGGACGCAGCAGGGACAGCGGCTGGGGTTTCAGGGGCAACGGCGGCACGAGCTGCCCACAGAAGCTTCTCCCAGGTTCTCTCGGATCCCTAAACATTTAAAGCCGCAAACGGTAGCATACTGAGCACAGTGCGTTATGGTGTCTTGCTTATACTCAGCTGACAATATCTTGGGGAATAGTCTCTCTTGGGACACTATTTTCCACAAACCAGTCCACTGAATAGATGAAGTACTATAATACGCTTTACAGGTCCACACTGGAATAAACACTCATATAAAATGACATCTTGATATCACAATAAACAATGTAATGCAAAACCTTAGCCTAATTTATTCCATTGCAGGAAAATGTATACATTTCTAATGCATTAGGAATTTCTGCAAATCTAATGGATTTGTAGCCTGAAGGATTTCTAACTGAAATATAGCATCTGATAGGACGTTGCTGGGAAACTAGCATGTTGCTGGATCCCCCCGCCCCCCGCCCCCCGAGGAGCTGTGCGATGATCACTTCTCTTTCCCTGAGACTCGACCTCTCCTCCCCCAGGTTTCTCCCTGATCTGTTTTTAGAAACACTCTCCACCCTCTCCCACCCTTGTGACTTCCCTATCATCTGCGCTTCTCAGCACTGTCCTTCATTCGCCGCCCGCATTGCTTGGCCTGGTCTCTCCCTGCGATCTCAGCATTGTCTATCGCTCCACCCGCTGCCCTGGAGACTGTATCCATACAGCCAGATAGGTGGTTGAGTATAGAAAAATGGTTCATGGATGATATTGAATCACTGAGCCTGGATGAGAAGGAGACATCCACGGGGGAGTTCAAGGTAGTGGGGGAAGGAGGAGAATTCAGGTTTTATCTGTGGTCTTCATCCAGGGGAAGATGCTACAGGGCCCACACCAGGGAAGAAGGAGTCAGAGTCAGAGTAAATACTTGGGAGGTGGTGTCCAGAAATTCCAGCAGGAACTCTGAAGAGAAGAGTGGGGGAGAGAGCCTGCTGTGAAGCCGCTGTATGTTGGGCAGAGCACACATGGGACAGCAGAGAAAGAAGCAGGAAAGTAATAACAGGCTTCCCAAGGGAAGAGGAGGGCGTCACGGTAACAGTGATGTGCACATAGTGACACATGGCACGGAGAGACGAGGGAGAGTGGAAAGGAGCCAGTGAGAGGGGAGCGTGGGTGCAATTAATACATCCTGTACGTTGTTTCATGAGAGGCAAGAGCAGAGGCCAAGGGAGAGGCTGAGCCAGAGCGCAGGACACAACGAAGGAGACATAAAAGTTGATAAATAAAACCATAGGCGTTCAAATCAAGATTGTGTTAAAACGCTCTTGTAAGGAATACAATTGGGATTTTAAGGAACTCCTTTTAAGGAATATGAAAATAAAGTGCAGGTGAGGTGATATTAATTCTTAGATGAGGACTCACAAGGATGACTCCCCTGCCTAAAGAGTGGCCCCACCAGAAGCAGTTCTGCGCTGAGGTGAGCAGGGAGATGGCACAGCACAGTTGGGGAGACACACGTTGGAGACAGATGGAGACTCTGGACCTTCACGGGAGGAAGGGTTCCTGCAGATCCCATACGCCGGTGTGCTGAGAACATCGAGCAGGAGTTACCTGCGCCACTGAGAGTCACTGTACTTGGAGGGTTTTTGCTTAAATATAGTTTCATTTCTTTCTGGCCACACGGGGCCTTCCTTGCTGCATGCAGGCTCTCCCTACTGCAGCGAGCAGGGCCTGTGCTCTAGTTGTGGTGGTTGGGCTTCCCACTTTGGTGGCGTCTCTTGCTGTGGAGCACTGGGCTCTAGAATGCCTGGGCTCAGTATTTATGGCTTCATTTCTCTGTGGCATGTGGGATCTTCTGGGGACCAGAGATCGAACCGGTGTCCCCTGCACTGCAAGGTAGATTCTTAACTGCTGGACCGCCAGGGCAGCCCCTGTACTTGAAGTTTTCATTGGAGCTACCTAAGTCATGATAAACGTGACCTTAGCGAAAGGGGGAAGGAGAGTGAGCGCATGGCCTGCCTTCCACCACAGGGAGCCTGCTGGGTCTGCACAGACCCCTTTCCGTTTCTGAACCGCACTTGCCATTTACTCACTTCCTCTTTCTCCACCTAAAAAACACTCTCTCTTAAATTCTCCAAGCAATCTTCCTGGTGGCTTTCTCCCATGGAAGTAGAATTTCTAGGCAAAAGAGTCTATGCAATCTTTCTATGTGAATATCAGAAGAAGGTGAACATTTTCTTTGGGGTAATGGTTCTGGAAATTCAGAATTAAATATGTTTCAGCTTGAGTTGGCCTAATGGCTGTACCTGGCCCAGCTTCGTGCATCTTAGCCGGCTCACTGGTGTCATTAAGGCCCCAGGGTCTCTGGCCCCTCAGCCACTGCATCCACCTCCTATGGCATAGCAAAAAAAAAAAAAAAAGGCTCTCTGGCACCATTAAGACCCCTGCTGATTGCAGATCCTGTGACCTTGCTGGTGCCTTGACTTACTGCAGCTTCCTAAGTCCTTACCTAGGATTTGTTGGCATAAAGTTCAACCAGGAAAATAGAAAACAAAACCCATTTTAGTGTGTCTCTTGATATTTGGTTTTGTTTTTACATTTGCAAGAGCAAAACAGAGAAAATGAAGCAAAAGATACTTTCAAACATATGGTTAATGGATTTAGAATTACTGATTCAAAGTGAAAGTGAAAGTGAAGTCGCTCAGTCACGTCTGACTCTTTGCGCCCCGTGGACTGTAGCCCACCAAGCTCCTCTGTCCATGGGATTCTCTAGGCAAGAATACTGGAGTGGGTTGCCATTCCCTTCTCCAAAACACACACTTCACACACAACAAAACATTAAATTGATTGAGGACATTGCAAGAAGTGTCGTAATTCATTCTCCCTTTGTCCACACTTAATTGAGTGTGCTCAGTTGAGATGCTCTGTGTCTACAGAGCGCGCTGTCCTTCTTGGCTGATTTAAAACACAGTGTATTAATGGGAAACTGGAGGCACAATGAGGCAAACAGATCAGGAGGCAACTGTCATCGAAGAGAGAGTTGATGACGCAGAGTTCCCAAGAGGAGGGACAGGCCACGCCATTGGGCCACTCTGGAAGGGTCCGGACTTGTCCGGAGAGGGAGGGAGGGGATTTCAGTACAGGGGCCTTTCCTGTGACTCCTCAGGAGGGAACAGCGAGCTGGGTGCGCAGGTTCAGGACCGGCCAGTGTGCGTGATGTTAGCGGCCATCCTCGGCGTCTGGCTCTGGGTGACGAGGGAAGTGGATGGTGGCCCGGAGCGCAGCGTAAATGTCACCTCCTCGGAGACACGTCCCCACGTGCATCTGCAGTGACGGCTCCCCCGCGTCTCCTGCCCTCAGCGCCTCGGTCCTTCGCGGTCCAGGGCCGGCCCTGTCAGCGCCGCTGGGGCTCGTCAGCCATCCGTCCTCGGCCGGGACTCCTCTCCTCCCCGCCCCGCTCTGCCCCAGCCCCCTTCCCGCTGCGCCGTGTCCGCCCTTCACTCCCTGGAGCTGGCTCTTCTACAAGCTGTCCTGTTTCTTCCTTGTCTCCCTCCACAACGTCAGCTCTGTGGGAGCAGCAGGATCGTTTCTTTTTAAAGTGTGGGGGTTTTCTGTCTTACTCTCCTCTCTCTCTTTATTTATTTATTCATTTTTTCTTTTACTTTATTTTACTTTACAATACTGTATTGGTTCTGCCATACATCAGCAGGAATTCGCCACGGGTGTCCGTGAGTTCCCAGCCCTGAACCCCCCTCGCACCTCCCTCCCTATGCCATCTCTCTGGGTCATCCCAGGGCACCAGCCCGGTGTCAAGGACTGTGAGGTGTGGTGGCTGGGTCCCTGCCCCCAGCCAGGCCTGGCACAGAGCACATGCGCTCTCAGCATTTGGGGATGGACACACCTTGCACCGTGCTTAGCAAGGAACCAGCAGCGGTAAGCCTTGCTGCTGCCCCCAGGGGGCTGTTAAAAACCAGATGACAGCCCCAGAGGAGTTGCTTAGTTAGGAGCCATGCCAGCAGAATAGGCGGAAATGCAGTTTTGGCTCTTCCAGAAATGAACTCTTGAACCAGTCAGCCAGGAATCTTCTGACTATCACTAGTTAAGCCATCTGCTTGAGAAAGCTTTCTGGCCTCTAATGGAAAGTAACCTCGCAGTAGCCACTTGGATTCTTTGCCCAGCACAACTTCCTTGTTCCTGATTCCTCACGCCTATAAACATCTTTTATTTTGTGCAACTCCTCAGAGTTTCTAACTGCTAGATTGGATACTGCCTGATTCATAAATCTTTAAATAGAGGCATTAAGATGTTAAACTTTTATTCAGTTGAATTTTATTTTATTTTAATAGCACTTACACCTTATTTTGGAGAAAGTACCCCACTCCAGTACTCTTGCCTGGAAAATCCCATGGACGGAGGAGCCTGGTAGGCTGTGGTCCATGGGGTCACTCAGAGTCGCACACGACTAAGTAACTTCACTTTCACTTTTCACTTTCATGCATTGGAGAAGGAAATGGCAACCCACTCCAGTGTTCTTGCCTGGAGAATCCCAGGGATGGGGGAGCCTGGTGGGCTGATGTCTATGGGGTCACACAGAGTTGGACATGACTGAAGTGACTTAGTAGCAGCATAGCTTATTTTAAGATTATACTTGGCTTTTAAGAGATTGTTATAGATTCAATCGAGCTCACCGTGAACGATGTCAGATTCATGATATCTGAAGAAGATTTAGCTTCAGGACCAGGGGCCAGGATTGATCACTCAAGAGCATTTGTGTAGCAGAGTTTTATTACAGTGGAAAAAGGTCAGAGAAAGCTTCTGACCTAGATATCAGAAGGGGGGTGGAGAGTGCCCCCTTGCTAGTGTTAGCAAGGGGGGTATATACTTTTTGAATTAGTTACTACAATAAGTCAAAAGAAGGTCTCAGGTTTGTGAGAGTTTTACCAGACCCACTCTCACAATTTGCGTTTTAGGACAAACAGGATTAGAATTTAACAGAAAGATTCTACCAGACCCATTCCCATAATATACATTCTAAGATATCAGGATTAATCAGAAGGTTTTCAGGAAGGAGAAACTGTCCTCAAGCAGATACATTATTGGTATATAATCCCTAGTACAGAATATAAGTGGCTCAGATGGTAGAGCATATGCCTACAATGTGGGAAACCCGGGCTGGATCTCTGGGTTGGGGAGATCCCCTGGAGAAGGCAATGGCAACCCACTCCAGTACTCTTGCCTGGAAAATCCCATGGACAGAGGAGCCTGGTAGGCTACAGTCCATGGGGTTGCAAAGAGTTGGACATGACTGAGCAAGTTCACTTTCATTCACAGACTTTAAACTGAGTTGTGTAATCATCAGTTCTGGGCCTAAAGAAAGAAAAACAAACAAACAAACAAATGTTTTAAGTGCCTAAGACTAAGGAATGTAGAGGAAAAAAGATGCTTGTCCTTTCCTCCTCCTTGAGAACTCCAGACCCCTCTCTCCTCTCGTACCCCTGGACTTCTTATCAACCTGCCTAGGAATTGACTCGCTCACTTTGAGTACCTCTTCAGCCTGTGAGCTCCATGAGAACATCAGGCCCGAAAGAGAAAAGACCTTGAGTAAATGTTATGATGACTGAATAACTGTAGAGATAAAATGACTAAACAGAGTCCAGGTGAAGGTTACATTCACTGAAGATTAGCTTTTTCTTCCTCCTCCCTCCCTCTTTCCAGAACAGAAGTTCCAGGGACCTTATATCACCCTCACCTGATATGGAAATCCAGTGGTCTGGGTGATTTTTATCTTTTCATTTATTTTTACACTGGAAGACATTTCATGACTGTACCCCTCAAAATTGAGAAAATTACTACTTGAGGGGCAGGGACCCTCCATGTTGTCTGAGTCAAAAGAGAACAATATGTGAACACGGGATATTGAGGAGATGGCTTGGGCCCCTGGGCAGCTGGAAGCAGGGAGACAAAGGCAGAGGGGTGTTGTTTCCACCTCCCTCCTCCCAACATAACACATTTGTTCCTCTTTGTACTTAATCACTCTGATTTTGATTATCTGGAGATTGATGTGTCTGCTGGCAGATGATGTGGTCTCAGGTCACAGCATTAAAGGCCACCAGACCTCAGTTCTGGGCTGTTTGCAAGACCTAGGACAAGTCTTCAGCGTCTGAGATCTGCTGTTTTTAACCCGAAACATTGATAGCAGTACTACCTATGTGAGGGTCCAGAGGTTGAGACATAGGTACTTGGGATTGGTCACTGGGAAAGGCTGCAACCCTGGGAAGGCTGCCCCTAGAATCCCAGCCTGGAACATGAGTGGTAAGTGGAATATCTGGATGAAGCAGAGAGGATGTCAGCGAGAGACACGCAGTCGGTGCCAGGACCGCACTGAAGGAGAGCACTGGGCTTTTCTCCACTCACTTCCAGAGGGTCAGGCCCTATTGCCACTGGCCACATATCCTGAGTGATAACCATCTCCTGGGAACTCCAAGTCACAGCCTGATGGCTGGGCCTCCAGAGGGCTGAAGGATGTGTCGGGAGTGGTTTGCCCACAGATGCTGGGCACCCCAGGGCTCTGACAGGGGCTGGTGAGACTGGCATGGCAGGGCCCCACAGCACAGGGTACTGGGGTGCCTGGTCGGAGCTGCCATCATCTAAGGCCATGCCACCATGAAGGCACCTGGTAATTTCTGAGCTCAGAAGCTAAAGCAAGGTTGAGCCTGATTAGTACTTGGTTGCAAGACCACCTGGGAAGACCAGGAGCTGCAGACCCTCCTGTCTGTCCCTCCTTTTGTCTCTCTCACCCTTGGCCACCGCCCTCCCCTGGCACAGGTAGGCTCTCCTTTGGCCATTGGGAAGTGGCCTATTGTTGAGTCTTGGCCTGGGTGGGCACTCTAGGGGGCTCTGACAGTGGGCAGCACAGCTGGGCTGGTGTCCCCTGTGCATGCTGGCCGCTCTGGGTTGGGGGGCAGGTTGAGTGTCTACAGGAAGGCGGTACTTTATGCCATGGAACTGTGTGCATAAAATGGTTCTAATGGCGACATTGGACCTCAGTGTGTTTTCCACATTAAAAGAACTGCAGCGTGTGTGTGTGTGTGTGTGTGTGTGTGTGTGTGTGTGTGTGCCTGCGTGCGTGCGCACGAGCATGTGTTAAAGACTTAGGAAAGTTCTGAAGCCAAAAAAATATTGGATCACATGATAAAATAGGAATAAGCTTCAGAAACATGACACTGTGTAAGAAACCGGACCTAAATGGCCACAGTTGTACAAACCCATGTGCTTGAAATACACAGAATAGGTAATTCCATAAGGATGAAAGAGTGAGGAATGTGGAATTTAAAGTGGCTGATTAAGGAACACTAGGTGTCTTTGTAGGGAGATAAAATGTAAAATATTCTGGATCAGATAGTGATGATGGCTACACAACTATATACATGGGCAATTGCTACAATACAGTGCTCAAGGGAGAAGTTTTTGGTATATGAGATATATCTAAACTTAAATGAGTAATTTGAATTTTTTTTTTCAAAAATAACAACAACCACATATTATCCTCCATGCTTTATTTGGTTCTTTCTAAGCTCTGTAGACATAAACAAAGATGCCTGTGTCTCTGGGTGCATGCTTAGCTGTGTTTGACTCTTTGTGACCCCACGGCCTGTAGACGGCCAGGCTCCTCGGTTCATGGAATTTTCCAGGCAAGAGTACTGGCGTGGGTGGCCATTTCCTACTGCAGGATATTTTCCCGATCCTTTACTGTTTCTTCAGAATTTATCTCCAGAGCAAGGAGTCAGCCACCGCCACTCGCCCTGGCTGAGACTCAGAGCACACATTGGCGTGGGGACAGGTTCTGGTGGGAAAAGGGAAAGCCTGTCCTGTTCAGAGCATGTAATGTGGGGTAGCTGGAGGCGGGCTGACAGGAAGAGGGCCATCCCAGGTGACTGCTTAGATAACAGATATGGTTTCCCCCATTTGGTACTAAATTGAAAGGAAGAAGAATAAGGAAGGTGGCAGTCACTGACCATGCACTGAGTCCTGGAGCCCACTGCTGCGGAGGCTGGGGTCTCGTTTTCCAGGTCGGTTGCTGCAGGGCAGGGCCTTGTGCCTGGAAGGAGAGGTTCCCTGACTTCCCAGTGTGTTAAGAAAGTTCTTCATTTCAACATCCTTCTCTAGTTGTCTTCAATTGGATACTCTGGATAAGCTTGAAACGGTGTTTCTTAAATTAACTGCAAACAAAAGTAATAATTACGTCATTGTTGAGTAACAATGATAATGGTGATTTTCATTATAATTAATTTCAAGATTTCTCATTGGATACCTACATTACAGTAGGTTACTACATTAATAACAAGGATCCCCAACAACCTGTCCGGCCATCTGGTCGACCTCGCCAGAGCAGCCGCCAATCTGTAGGCTTTGCGATCCTCACACAGATGTATCCGTGTCTCACACCCGCGAAACAGCGCCTCCACACGGACACCATCCTTCCCACTTCTGAGCCCGAGGAGAATAGAAGGGTCGCAGGGCGCCCCTCGCATAGATGCAGCCCGACCCGCAGGAAACCCGTCTGCTGTGTCCTGAGCCCGTCACCGGGAACCGTGGCCGCCTGGGAGCAGCCGCAGCGCCGCGACGGCAGCGGGACGCCCGTTCCCCCACGGTGACAAGGATGCGCTTCCGGGCGCCCTTTGGGGAGGAGGACGGGCGGCCCGTGGTCCCTCTGCGGGGAGAGGACCCAGGTTTGTGAGTCAGGACTGTCGGGGTCCATGGGGGAGGCTGCGAAGACTGGACATGTCCGCGCGCACCCGTGTGGTCCGCCCCTCCGGGCGACAGGGAAACATCGAGGAGGTGTGACCCCGCGGACGCCGGCGCCGGGACCTTTCCTGCTCGCGCTCAGCTGCCCCGGCGGCGCCCGCGGGCAGAAGGGGCCCCGCGGCGCGCCGGTCCCGGGCCGGGCAGCGACACCGACCGGCGCCGCCCGCCCAGGCCGCGGACCTGCAGCCCGACTCTCCGGAGCCAGCAGGCTCCTCCCGGACCTCATGGCGCTGGCACCCCCGGCCCCTGGAGCTCTGCCCCGGGCTCGGCGGCCGAACCGCAGCCTTCGCGGGAGTCGCCAGCGTTCCCCAGGAAGGGACCGGCTCACGGCGGCCGCTGGGTGGCTCCCGACGCGCGGCGCACACGGCCCCGGGCGGACCCCGACCGCCGGGCCGCGCTGACGCCCCGCTTGTCCCGGGCGTCCGCCTGGGAGCCGGCTCCCGGCCCGGCGGGGCGCGGAGACCCAGACAACAGACGGGAGGGCGGGAGCTGGGGAGACCTCCCCGGGCCGCTGCGCGAGAAGGCGCGCTCCTCAGCGATGCCCGGGGGTCGGGCCCAGGCGGCCCAAGGGCAGGTCCCTGCTCCCGGGCGGACTTGGGAATTTAGTGAGACTTGGACTGTGCGGACTGTAAAACTGCAACCGTGAAAGGGTTCAGTAAAAACATACATGAATGCTTTTTATTCTGTGGAATAAAAGAATGGAATCATGATACAACATTAAAAAAAAAAGTCCAGAAGCCATCAAAGAAATGAATGATAAACAGCCATAAATCCACCTTTTCATATTCCACACGGAAGGTCCCATGATAAATCAGCGTGGGAGGAACATTTGTGCAAATACTTGTGTAATAAGATTATTGATATTAGTATCAGTATAAAAACAGAACATTCAGGAAACAGCCATTAAGAGGGATCTGGTAAGAACACTTTTATCGGTACTGACTTGGAAAGATCTGTGTGATGAATTGTTGGATAAAAATAGCCAAGTTATAGGATTTCCACTGGTGCTAAGAGAAAAAATATACACATTTGTACATTTATATTTTACATGAACTAAGATGGAAAGGCAAATGAATTAGAACAGCTAAAGCAGTTTTACAAAAAGAATACAATCTTTGCCATAGCTTGGCACCTGGTGCCAGAAAGACGTATCTTCAGAAACCAAGATGAGCCACACCGCCTGCTTTTCTGCCCCCTCCTCCTATGGCCTCCAGGCAGGCAGCTGGCATCCTAACCCCTTAAAGTCACTGCTCCACTCAGACAGATGCAGATCCAAGGAGGGGTTGGTATGACCTTGGCTCTGCAGACTTGGGCTCCTCAGCCTCTTGCCTCATCCTGGGAGCCCCCAGCCAGTCAGTCATCACCCCAGTATCTTCCCCACCAGAGGCTACTGGCCCCACTCTGCAGGGGACAGCCCTTGTCTCTATGAGATCTGAGCTGTTTTCCCAAAGGAAGGATTTTCCCTTTGCACAGCAGGTATGAAGCAAGGGGATAACTGACTTTTTGCACCTGGACTGATTGTACAGTTTGTCTTCACATCTGGCCCCAATTACCCCCATGAGGGTAAAAGAAGGACATTCCATTTACATAGGAGGTGTGGATCAATGGGACACCTGAACTTTTACATCTGGACCTTTCATACACATGTGGCATGCACTTAGCTCCTGAAGACACAAGACAGAGGCAGGGTTAGGCCTCTTAGCATGGTGTGGCCATTGCTTTCATGAAACATCCAGGGTCTCTACGCAATGCCAGGGTGGCAAGAATAAAGAAGCAGTATGCAATCATTCAGGCCAGACACACACACACACACACACACACACACACACACACACACACACAGGAGAGGCTATAGAATCCACCTGATCCTAAGGGAAAACGTAACTCTGGAATCAACCATGTCCATGTGTCATGCAGAAGTAAGATCACCTAAATGACCTGATTCTTTAACAAATTTTCAATTATTAAGAAATATTTGCTGTCCTTGTGTTTATTCTGAGATTACTGAGTAAGGTGGCCAGTTTTACATTACTTAAAAAAGATTTATTTCATGGGGCAAAATTTACTAACACTTTACATTTCTTCAAGCAAAACTCCAGCATACCGTATTTAAAATACTACTTTCCTGAGCCAGAGCTGGCAAGTCTTCCTAAGGGGCAGATAGTGAGTATCATAGATGGTCCTACGGCCTCTGCTGCATCTGCGCAGCTCCGTCATTGCAGCAGGAAAGCAGCCCGAGGTATCTTTACAGACACTGAAATTTGGCAGCCATACAATTCATATGTCTCACAACTTTATAACATTTAAAATAATAAAAATCATTCTTAGCTTGTGGGTCCAACCAGCACAGGTTGTGGTAGAATTTGACCCAGGGGCTGTAGGATGCTATGGCCTGATCTAGTAAACCACAGTGGGACTGTTAGGGGAAGCATGCTGACTGAAACCGCCCACCCTGGCCAGGCACCACGGTAACCATTTGCATGAGTTGTTTTCTGACAGGAGGTCCTGGTAAGGAACACGGAACTAATAAGCCACCACCAACTGGAAGAGTTCAGGAAAGCTCGAAAGGAGACACCACATGTCTGACCACCTCCCAGAATCCTCCTCTCTGGCATCCATCTTGGCTGAACCAAGTGTGCACCACCAGGAAGGACTCTGAGTCAGAATGCTTGGCTAAAAACAACCTGAAAACCAATCCCATCACCATAAAACCCGAGACTGCGAGCCGTGTGGCAGACCTTTCTCTTGGGTTCCCTTACCCTCCTGCTCTCCATGCAGGTGCCCTTTCCCAATAAACTCTTTTGCTTTGTCAGCACATGTGTCTCCTCGGACAATTCACTTCCGAGTGTTGGACAGGAGCCCAGTTTTGGGCCCTGGAAGGGGCCCCCTTTCCTGCAACAGTACCCCCTGATTTGGAACACCCACTGTGTTTTCAGGAGTCAGTGACCTGTGAGGATGTGGTTGTGAGCTTCCTCCAGAAAGACCAGCTCTGTCTTGCGATGCTGGAGACATCAGTCATCTATGGGTGAGACTGTCACTATTTAAAAGAGAATCATCCAGAGCAGCTTGGCCTGAGTCAACTCTCATCCCCCCCTCCCCACATCTTCTAAGGCTCACATTGACCTGAAGGACATTTTCTATTAATAAATTATATTTTAAGCTAGCCCTGAAAGAGAAGACACTTTTCAGACAAGCACAAATGAATATATGAATTATCAAACTTATTACCATGTTCTCAAGCATTTTAATATTTCACTATATGGGTTTTTTTCTCTATAAACTAGCAGGTTCCATAAGGGTGAAGGACATCTAAGAAATTACATAAACAAGATCAGACCCTAGGGAAATCCTAAATATCTGTCTCCTTGGCCTGAGAGCTTAGGGCAAAACTTAGCAACTTCCCACATTTTAGCTTAATACTGAAAATGGGTTTTAGTGATATTTCCACTTCAAGTTTTCAATACATCGGTTTAGCAGGGGACCTACCAGAGTGAAACTCATCTTTCTTGTGATAATTCAGTTACACCGCACACGAGATGCTTGTGCCTCGAGGCTGTGCAGTCAGAAACTGCCCCTATTATCAGGGAAAGAGCACACATTTCAAAGCCAGTTACGTGTTTAGGGGAGAGTGGGGAGTGCACGGTGCGGGGGAAGGAACAAGTCCATCTCCCTGGAAGGTAGAGGGATCAGCTCCTGAGTCACTGAGTCGGGAGCATCTGTTTTCCACGTAGGTTTTCAGAGACGCAGCTGGAGAGGACAGCCGATGGAGCTGAGCTTGGCTGTCCTCCCGCAGGAAGGAGAGCTGAAAACACCAGACTTCTGCATGTTGGAGCAGCCTGACAAGGCTGCTGCACAGAAACCCCCTCAGAGCCTGACGTCCCTGTCAAGGTTGTGGACAAAAAAAAAAAAAAAAAAAATCCCCGCAAAATTACAGCCAGGAGAAGTGTGCGTCTGTTTCCCATTTAGATGTGGAGGGAGGCAGCCCAGGGTTGGTCTGGCAGGGCTGTTCTTGAAAGCTTCACTCCTGTCCTAGGAATACTGTTCTGTCATCCCAGGGGCGTTTGCCCCCTCCAGGGTGGACCTGGAGCAGAATGGAGCTTCCCCTTCTCGGCAGATGTTCCCAGCAGCAAGACAGCAGGAGAAGGAAGAGCCATGTTCTCTCACCTAGAAAATCGTCAACAAGTTGCACAAATTGTTTTCCCTCCATCCTGGAGGGAGAGCTGGTCTCACCGGCACCCCCGCTTCAGAGGACGTTGGGAATGTCTGCAGTCTCGGGCAGCCATGTGCTCAGTTCAAGGCTGAGTGTGCAGTGCCCCCAGAAGAGAAGGGGGCAGACTCCTAGGAGCCCAGTGGGCGTCTCTGCCATGTTCCCTCTACCCACGCTCTTCCCAGAGCTCTTGCTGTGTGAGAGTCTGTCCTTCAAGTTGCATCAATTCACATTTCAGGAATGGGCTGAAAACCATGAGTTCATGGGCGGTTTTCATTAGATTTGCTGGTAGGTCATTGACTGAACTCCATTGCTAGCTCACAGAGTGTCTCTGGCCAGGGGTGGCACTGGGGCAGGCAGTGTGGGTGGACAATAAGGTACCCAGTGGGAGCACCAAGGTGTCAGCAGCGGCTTCAAATCACAGGGGAAAGGAAAACACGGGGATACACTTGAGGTCAACCCCCAAATAGTGTTGCCGGAAAATAACTACAATTAAGCAATTACTTCCCTGATGGTTCAGACGGTAAAGAGTCTGCCTGCAGTGCAGGAGACCCAGGCTCGAGCCTCGGGTGGAGAAGATGTCCTGGAGAGGGGAGTGGCTCCCCACTGCAGTATTCGTGCCTGGAGAACCCCTTGGACAGAGGAGCATGGTGGACCTATAGTACAGAGCGGTGCAGTCAGGCCTGATTGCAGCGACAGCATGCGTGCGCACATTGACCCCTGAGCAAGAAGACTAGTGAAGACCAAAGACATCCAAAGAACCGAGACCTTTGAAGAGCTTCGGGAGGGCTCGATGCCCAAGATGTAAATGGAGGGTATACGGAAGGCGCCGACCGCAGCTCCCCCTACGGCTCCTCTTGTCTGTCTCCCCCATTAGTAGATCAAGAGCGAACCAGGGGCCCCTGAGTGTCTGGGCAAAGCAGAAGCCCAAGGGCAGGACCCCCCCATCCCTGGCCAACCCCCTTCCCTCTGTCCCCACAGCCCAGGGGCCCCAGCCACCTGTGCTCCATGCCTCACACTGGTGTAAACAGGTGTGGATCACTTCTAAAGAGTGAAGCACATGGGGGCAGAACTAGCACCTCCCAGTGACACCCAGCTTTAGACTAATGTGGAATTTAGGAAAATACAAATTCAAGTTAAAACAGCCTATAACACAGCTTTTATTTTCACCAATGCCTGCATTATACAATTAGTCATCTAAGTAAGCTTGCCATCCCACTGCAGCATTAAAGAAAGAGCTGCTGCTGGTTGCTGCCTTTCAGCACCCCTAGAGGAGCTCAGGGTGGAGAGCAGAAAGGAGTCACCTGTGCTGTGGGGAAGACTGGCAACAAGTTCTTCAGATAGACATTTTCAGAAGATGATTTTTTATGAGCCTAGCCTTGTATCACCCCTTATTTAGAAAAGCGCTAAAACCCTTCATGATAACTTCTGCTCTTTGACTAAGTAGTAATCTTCATAAGACTAACAAACTTTCTGGAAAAAATTATGGGCTTCATTACATCTCCACCAAAGTCACATTCACAGAATGTCCCCCTACCTCTGCAGCAGTTTCTCAATGCAAACTGAGACACTGTCTCTCAGGCTATCATTTTGCCCCAAATAAGACAACTCACAACTCTCAACATAATGAATTTTAAGTCAGCAACACAAGCTCCCATGTGCTAAAAAGTCCCTGCTTGAGGGGCATGGCCCAAAGAGGGCTGAAGGGCATGTCAGGAGCAGCCCACACACAGGAACCTGGGGAGCCAGGGCTCAGAGCATGCTGGGGACTGGAGCCTGGCTGGCACAGTGCCCAGCCTGGGGGCATCAGTGGTCACACCTCCCTGAGGAGCCTGGTCAGTACTTCGTTGGGAGACTGCAAATTCTGGAGGGTCAGGATTTTTCCCCTTCCTCTTCTGCTCTCTCCTTTGCCACCACTACCCTCAACTCCTGGCACAGGAGCCCTTTTCTTTAGCCGCCATCATGAGGCATCCATTGGTGGAATTCTGCTCAGGGTGGCTGCGGGGGGGCATGTGGGGTTTTGAGAAAAGACAGCAGAGCTGAGCTTCTGTCCACTGAGCTTGGTGGTGGCTCCGCGATGGTGGGGGGAGTTGAGGATATGCAGGATAGCAAGACGCAATGCCCTGGACTGGAATGTAGAAAATGATGGTAATTGTTATATTCTGTGTATTGTTCACCGCCAGGGTCCAGCCCCGGTGGATCCAGGGTAGTGTTGGGACCTAACAAACGCCATGATAGGCTTCAGGGACTAGGTAGGACTCACGGGAAAAGCTGAGTCATTGCCCAGTGAGGTCATCCCCACGGATGCCAGGACTTGTCTAATCAGCATACTCCCCCGTAACCTGGTTTGAGTTTATCAGGACGTAAAAGACATCCCCCTGCAGCCAATAAAGATTAGCCAATTAGTAAATACTAGGAAACTCCTGCAGCCAATCAGCCCTTGCCAACTCTCTGTTCTAAAACCTATAAATCCTGCTGTAAATCTGGGCTTGGGGCTCCTTGCTCCACTCCACTGCGTTGGATGTGGTGGGAGCCCTAGCTCGAGCTAGATATGAAACCCCTTCATGCTTTTGCATTGCTGGGGACGCCTTATTCTCTCAGTTCTGGGGACTCGGACTCTGGGCATAACATTAGAAATGGGGATGGAGTCCGCAATTGATTTAGGGAGCGATCAAGAAAAAATGTTGTAGATAAGAAAATAGAGAGAAAGAGGCTGATATCTGTTGGTTTACATAGAAAGCCAATAAAACCCCCAGACAAGGAGTTTGCCCTGTTCACTGAGGCCGCAGGTGCCCTCCCGGCCTCCCAAGGGAGTGAAGACGCAGAACATCTTCCCGTTCAGGCCTTAGAAACCCGGGCAGATAAGTGAACGCAGGGAGCCTCTATGCTGTAAGGGATCAGCCTGAAAAAGAGTAAAAAAAGAGACATGGGGTGGCCAAGCTTCTTTGGAGAGTGAGGCCCATTACTGTATTTTTAAAAAGGACTTTTAATACCTTTCCCACAAGTGATGTTGTGTACATTATCTTCTGGCCTTGGAGGCCTATGAAACATTTTATGACCCTCTTTTCATAAAGGCTGCTCAACCAGAAAACTTATTTTCCCTTGAAGTGTTTTTTCTTTATATTTCTAATCTACGTCAGCCTCAAAGTATCACAGTTACATTTTCACGGAGCAAACGTGCAGCGAGTTACAACAAAGAAAGAGCCAATCAGCTCAAAAGTCTGATGTAGTTAGTTTCAAGGCTGCACTTGTTTTCTTGCAT
Source organism: Budorcas taxicolor (assembly GCF_023091745.1). Taxonomy (NCBI): domain Eukaryota; kingdom Metazoa; phylum Chordata; class Mammalia; order Artiodactyla; family Bovidae; genus Budorcas; species Budorcas taxicolor. The sequence goes on from NC_068914.1 coordinate 163,789,363, forward strand.
TCCAACTACATTAGCTAATGCAATCCCAGGTGCACAGTGGGTAAGGGATATGGGAACTTGGCAGCAAGCATTGGCTCAATAGTGTAATCTTGCACCAGCACCATTCTAACAGCTTTTAGCTCTTTGAAAGGCTCTTTGTTTTAGGCTTCCCGTGCCTCTCACAGTTGGGGAGCTGTAAACAATCACATGCTGTAGTTGTGAAAGTCTGGGTAAACCTGTCAGACAAGTTAGAGCGCCATCAGAGGGGTGTCAGCTGAGACACCCCTTTTGTAAGCAGGAGACTGTTAACTGGAGCTCTAAGTTAACTTTTTCCAGAGAAAGGTGGTCGAGGATAGCCCCTGTAAATGTCAGAAACGTTGGTGAACATCATAAAATAAGACAGATTCTGGTTTTGGGGAAGATGCTCAAGAAGGCCCAGGGTCATATCCTCGAGGCCTGACCTCACCTTTGCCTATCAGGCCTCTTCCTCATGACCTTTGCCACTGGCAGGATTCCCCATGCTGGCTTCCCAGCAGTTAACAGTAAAAAAAAGATTGTCTCTAAGCATCTTACTCGACTTAAAATGGGCAATTCTTAAGCAAAAGAGAGGACCCAACCCTTGGCTAAAATGAGTGAGCCTCAAAAGCATGACCCTAAGTGTGAGAAGCCAGCAAGAAACGTCCACAGTTGTGGAACTCCAATTATCTGAAATACACAGAACAGGCAAGCCCACAGGCAAACAGCACCCAGGGGCTTGTTGAGGGCTGGGGAAAGGGGAAGGGAGAGTGGCTGTTGAATGAGTTTATTTCTTTCTGAGGTAACAAAATGTCCTGAAATCATTGTGATGACAGTTAAACAAATTTCTGTGTAAACTGAATCATTACATTGTAATCTGAAAGAGTGAACTTTATGATGTCTATGTCTCTTTAAACTTTCAGTTCAGTTCAGTCGCTCAATTGCGTCCGACTCTTTGCGACCCCATGGATGGCAGCACGCCAGGCCTCCCTGTCCATCATCAACTCCCAGAGTTCACTCAGACTCATGTCCATCGAGCCAGTGATGCCATCCAAGCATCTCACCCTCGGTCGTCCCCCTTTCCTCCTGCCCCCAATCCTTCCCAGCGTCAGAGTCTTTTCCAATGAGCCAACTCTTCCCATGGGGTGGCCAAAGTACTGGACTTTCAGCTTTAGAATCGAGGCAACCTGGACCCTACAGACCTGGGCTCAGGCCTCTTTTCTCATCCTGGGTGCTCCCCCTGCAACCATTCAGTCTCCCCCGATCATCCCCCCAGGGCCTCCTTCCTCGTCCTCGGTGTCCCCACCCCAGCCATTCAATCAGTCCCCCTGCCCCCCGCCACAGATCGTTCCCCCCAGGGGCTGCCGGCCCCACCCCACGTGGGTGCAGCCTTCTCTCCGTGAGCCTTGAGCAGTTTTCCCAATGGAAGGACATTCTTTCCCACAGCAGGTGCCAACCAAGGGGAGAACAGAACTTGGCTCCTGGACACAGGGTATGCACTCTCTCCTCACATCTGATGAAGACACCTGATCACAGTGGAGACGATGCAGGCACCGCCTCCTGACCCCAAGTTTAGTATAAACCTTCAGTAGTGCAGAGTTGTGGATATTGCATCAAGACCCCACTTTTTAATGACAACATTCCTGGATAACTAGTGACATATAATATGTAGTTTTTATTTGAGTTTTGTTCTGTACTAAGCACTTACCTATTAGATCTTTCAATCACTCTACTCTCTCAGGAGGTAATGAACCTTACTCACACATGAAAATTGTGAGGTTCAAAAGGGGGCATAATTCGTCCATCGTCAAAGCTAGTAAAGGGCAGAACATGGCTCTTGGTTACCTTGTATTTAGTCTGCAGATTTAATTAAAATTGATCTGGAGCAGAATATATTTATAAACTCACAGGTAAAATTTTTATAATCATCAGTCAGTAAGTAGGAAGTTATGATCTGTTGCTGGAGAATGTCCGTGTTATTTCACCCCACCCCTCATGTGATGTTCCTTCATTCGTGAAGGTCATTGTGTATTCAGAATGTGCACATCTCTGATCAATCTGAAAGGCAAATGCCAAGTCAGCCCAAAGAAATACCGGACTTCAATTCAGACAGGCGTGTGGTTTTGACACACAGCTGCCCTTTCCTAGCACTGCCATCCTCGACCTTCAGCTCTGGGCATTTGAGGGTGTGGAGCGACCAGGACCAGAATGCCCAGCATGCTCGCAGGACTCAGTGACCTTTAAAATGTGACTGTGAACTTATCCGACAAGGATGGCCCTGCCAGGCCCTTCCCATAGAAAGCTGCCCAAGGAGGCGACGCTAGAGAACAGCGGTCATCTGCTCACCGCTTCGCTGTGGGGGAGACAGTCAGCATTTACTCACTCACTAGAGAGTCATCTAGAAGCTTCCCCGGAACTCTCTCCCCTCCACCCGGACACACATGCTCTCCTACAGCACTGAGGACATGGAGGAAGAGATTCTGTTCACTTCGTTATTTCATCGTGAGCACGTCAAGAGATTGCAGGCTTTCTGAGAACAATCATATGTCTTTCTCACTGCTCCATATAGAACACTCCGAGCAGTGCTGGGCACTCATTTCATGGGGGCGTTACATGGATAGATAAGTGTGTTAAGTGTTTTCTAAAAACTTTCTGCTGTGCAAACCATGGTGGAATTCAACCCCACAAAGTTGAACAGAACAGACATTGTCCCTGTAAAACACAATTCTTGGGGTTGGGACTGAGTTATGTTACTGCATATATTTTAAAATAAAGTTCAATCCACTATAGAACAGGTGACTCACAGTGGTCCCAGGAAGGGGGCAAAGGAGGTTCTGTCAGCCACCTCGGGCCTGGCTGTGAGCGTCAGTAGACAGTTCCTGGACGTCTGAGCGCAGCGCCAGTGTCCTCCCTGCTCTGGGGAAGGGCTGGCGGTGCGTCCAGGGCTCAGGACGTCTTTTCCTGCACTGCTCTTTACTGTTCACCTTGCCTCTCCTCCTGATGGGAACGTGAAGACCACACACAGATCTCCACACAGAACTCCACATCCATGTACATTTTTCCACAGAGGGTTCTTGACTCTGCATAGATGTGATTTCCTGGCTGGACCAGGAGAAGAGAGGTGGAGGGCAGAGAGGACTCTCAGAGTCCCAGGTCCACGTGGATCCAGGCTCCTGGGCTCTGTGCGGAGAGGAGACTGCTCAGGGAGCAAAGAGGACCAGTCGCATCAGCTACAGAGTGTCTTCAGGGAGAGGCCTGACCGCGCTGACATCTTGGCAGGCCAGTGCAGGAGTATCCCGCTGAGAGTGTCCTAATTCTCTGAACATATTGATTTTGATTCTTCTTACTGTATATTCTTTGGCTTCAGAGAGAGCTCTATCTATTATTTTTTGGAGCTAAACATTCAAGTAGCCATATTTATTTCAGTCTCTCACCTTTATTGACTTTCCTTGACATTAAACCCTCATTTTATTTTTTGTCCATTTTACTCTTAAAAATATTCTACATCAATATTTCCATATTGTATGTTCCATCAGTGTTCCATATTTTATTTCTAATCACTATTACAGTCTCCCATTTCTGTGTTAAAAGGCAATACTTGACACATATTTACCTTAGCTTTGCAAACATTTCCAAAATTTTCCTCCCGCTAAGTCACTCTACTTATTTCTTTTCCCTCTTTTTTTCAGGCATGGAAGGTAGACTTAGAAAGCATGGAAGGATTCCCACACAGGATACCTTCAGGAAGGGCCCATTTATCTGAAGATCAATGGTAAGTTTCTTGAGGATGAAATCTGCTCATCACATTAGCGACATGGTAATGGGAAGAGTTAGGATTTCAGCACAATCTTCAGAAGGAAAAGAAGCCTGAGCATGAATGCCATCCCAGAAGAAAGTCTGGAACAGTGTAAGTTTGGAGATACTATTATCCTGAAGTCAAACTGTGCCTTCAGCCTTAAGAGAAGGGTGATTGCCTCAGCAACTGCTCCTTGGAAGGAAAGTCATGACCAACCTGGGTACCATATTCAAAAGCAGAGACATTACTTTGCCGACTAAGGTCCGTCTAGTCAAGGCTATGGTTTTTCCTGTGGTCATGTATGGATGTGAGAGCTGGACTGTGAAGAAGGCTGAGCGCCGAAGAATTGATGCTTTTGAAGTGTGGTGTTGGAGGAGACTCTTGAGAGTCCCTTGGACTGCAAGGAGATCCAACCAGTCCATTCTGAAGGAGATCAGCCCTGGGATTTCTTTGGAAGGAATGATGCTGAAGTTGAAACTCCAGTACTTTGGCCACCTCATGGGAAGAGTTGACTCATTGGAAAAGACTCTGATGCTGGGAGGGATTGGGGGCGACCGAGGGTGAGATGGCTGGATGGCATCACGGACTCGATGGACGTGAGTCTGAGTGAACTCCGGGAGTTGGTGATAGACAGGGAGGCCTGGCGTGCTGCGATTCATGGGGTCGCAAAGAGTCAGACACGACTGAGCGACTGAACTGAACTGAACTGCACTGGATTGCCTCAGCACAGGTTGTACACATGATGCTTGAAAACTACAGAAGACTTAAAACTCATTTAGAACATTCTGCATGTGAGAGACTACAAAAGAGAAAATGCTTATGAATTCAGCAAAGTAGCACCGCATGGAAACCAAACAAACGTGTTTCCAAAGGAGTTTCCAAGGGAGACCATCACAGAGAGAGCGGACTGCTTCAGTATGCAGAGAAATAGTACCTGGATGTGTGCGGGCATCTCTCATAGCCTCTCCTCTCCGTGCAGATTAGCAGAGACTTCATACTGGAAAAGAGGCCATGAATGGAACGCATATGAGGAAGATTTCACGTATAACAATGTCAACCCCACATGTAGTAACTCATGCAGAAGAGAACCCCAGTAAATGTGATGAATGTGGGAAAGAATCCAAGTAGACCACTTGCTCTATGTGCACCAGAAGCTCAGACAAGAGAAAACCCCTGTACTTGTTGCCAGGTTGGAAGAGCCTTTGGCCATTCTTCGTTCATATTTTAACTAACAGAAGGTGACTTTTATTACAGAGAATTCAACTGTCAACATGGGAAAGCTTCCGTCGATGCTCTAAACTTAGACAATATGAGAGAACTCACCCTAGAGAGACCCCTACAAATGTTGTGAAGGAGGGAAATAACTCAGCTGGGGCCTTGGCTGTGTATACACCAAAAATCACACTGTAAAAAATCCTGAAAATGTAATGAATGTGAGATCCTTCATCAGAGGCCAACATTTATTCCCACCTATAAGCCCCCACATAGGAGAGAAGCCCTTTATCTGGAATGACCAGGAAAGAGCTTTCAGTGAATCTTCATTCCTTCAAAGTCATGGACTCATTCACACCGGAGAGGAACCGTATGAGTGCCATCTATGTGCAAAAGCATCAGGTGAAGACAGGACCTTGGTCATCATGTGAGAAGTCATGAATGGAGAAGAGCCTTTGGATGCCCCCTCACATGTATGTGCACAGAGAATGCAGGAAGAGACAGCCTATGTCTGCAATCAAGGAGGTAGATCCTCCAGCCAGAAGTCTTCCTTCTCAAACCACCTGGAAAGTTATGTGAAAATACACCCCAGCCCTGTTACGATGTTGGGAGAACCTTCAGTTGGAGCTCCAGCCCTAGCACACACAGAGAACTCGGAGTGGACATTCACTCAGTTACTTTTGTTAAACTTTTCATTTATTACCTCCTTCATGAATTTTAAAGAGTATAACTTAATTTCATCTGTAAGCAAGGAGAACTGTGTGTGCCTGGACAGGAAAGTTCCAAGACCTGAGTCAGGCAGTGCTTCATCTCCTACATTAGCATTTTGTAGCCCCAGGATTTTCCCCAGAAGAACCGAGAAGGTGGAAGATGCAGACATGGGAAGTCCCATTTCTAGATTCTGTGGGAACAGCAGGGGTGAGTGCGCTGACTCGTGGAAAGGCGCTGCCCTTGGAGATCCATTTCTAGACTCTGTGGCAGCAGCAGGGGTGAGTGCGCTGACTCATGGAAAGGCGCTGCCCTGAGACCCATTTCTAGACTCTGTGGCAGCAGCAGGGGTGAGCACACTGATCATGGAAAGGCGCTGCCCTGAGACCCATTTCTAGACTCTGTGGGAGCAGCAGGGGTGAGTGCGCTGACTCATGGAAAGGCGCTGCCCTTGGAGACCCATTTCTAGACTCTGTGGCAGCAGCAGGGGTGAGCACACTGATCATGGAAAGGCGCTGCCCTTGGAGACCCATTTCTAGACTCTGTGGCAGCAGCAGGGGTGAGCACACTGATCATGGAAAGGCGCTGCCCTGAGACCCATTTCTAGACTCTGTGGCAGCAGCAGGGGTGAGCACACTGATCATGGAAAGGCGCTGCCCTGAGACCCATTTCTAGACTCTGTGGCAGCAGCAGGGATGAGTGCACTGACTCATGGAAAGGCGCTGCCCTGAGACCCATTTCTAGACTCTGTGGCAGCAGCAGGGGTGAGCACACTGATCATGGAAAGGCGCTGCCCTGAGACCCATTTGTAAGTCTACCCTCCAAAGATCTACTCTTTATGCAGATACTTTTCTTAGATGCTGAGAGAAAGATGAGCGGAGAGAGAATGTCCATTTTATAAGCTAAACCTGCAAAACACCTACTTAGGGAAAGAGTTGGGCTCCCTGTTTAGATCAATTGCATGTTCTTTGTTGAGCAAAACATTCATTTTAGCACTGAGGTAAAATAAAGACTATTGGGAGAAGGCATAATTTGTTCATAGGGTCTACAAAGCACATATATTAGTTGCATTAAATTCAAATTAACTCCATGTATAAGTCAAAATGACTTTTCCATATCTGAACATGTCAACATTTCTTTTATAATTATCTTCCAGAAAAAAATGAAGAGGGTGTCTTAACAACTAAATATGAGAGAAGGCCTTTGGACAAGCACAGAAATTTACTGAGGAGATGATGTCATGGGAACAATTTTTATTTTTAGAATTTATTCGAAATGGAAGAGTCTGAGTTGATGGGCCTGAGATGGAGATCCAGATATGAGGCATGCCGGGTCCATATTTCTGCTAGAGATGCTGCTGAGCCATAGGCAGACAGCCCTCTGTGAACAATTCCTTATCAACCTGGCACAGCACTTACAACATTCCTGCAAACAGGTTAGGGGACCCTTGACACTCAGGAGGAATTGGGCTATAGAAGGAAGAGCCCCCAGCGCCTGTCTGACTGAGAGGACAGCAGCGGCGGTCATCCAAGGGGAGATGCCAAACCCTGCGACCCTGGCGGGTAGCCTGTCCTGTGGTGTTGCTTCACTGTCCTGCACTGTAGCCGCTCCTTTTTAGATTTATTTTCCATTTAAAAAATATATGAAGAATTAAGGAAAGTCAGGGAAAGTGGAGTGGGTACTCTTGGCCCCTGAGTCACTTTCTGAAGAACAAAAAGTCAATTATTTCAGTTCCCGAGATGACACTTGGCACCTCTGGTATAATTACCGTTAAGTATCTAGTTTCCGTGCCCTGAAAGCGGCCTCCTTCCCACGTGTGCACACTGAAGCAGGTGAACTGGCCGTGCGTGGCCCGTGCAACAGCAGCAGGAAGTGCGGGAGTGCACTCACAGGGTGCATGATCAGATAGCATCTTGTTGCAACTCTGAGTCTCCGGCGACTTTCTGCATAGGTTTCACTTTAAACGTCATCAGTGGCCCGAGAGACAGTGAACTATACCTTGTGGCTGGCTGAGTGTACATGTGAAAGACAAGTTCAAGGTCAGCTCTGTCCAGAAGTATCACGTATCTAGAGATCCAGGAAAGAAATGAAATTTTTTGCTCTTTCAGAAAGAAGCCTATATTAGCTACCTAGATACCTGATATGCTGGTACTGCCCTTGGGTTTTGAACTCAGCCTCACTCACTTGCATGCTATAGCATTTATAAGTGAAGAGCGGTGGGAGGCACGTGGGTGGTGACCTCATTCTCATTTAGAGAGCCTCTCTGTGAGTGCTCTGGTTAGGTGCAGCTACAAGGCAACATTCTTTTTCTTCCTGATGGGTCTTCTGATTCCTTTCAGATATGTTGGCGTTCCCAGGCCTCATCTTCACCAGCATCCCGCATTTTACCACAAGCCTTCAAAGAGCACCTCTTTCCAAGGAGCCTCCTGCTTCTGCATCGTCACTGCCGGCCTGAGACTGCCCCCTGCCCATAGCCACGTCCCAGCCTTTTCTTTCTTTATACTCTCACAACTGATGCTCTGACCCCCAGAATTACTTTTCTCCATGCTTTCCCACCCATGGCAGCCCATAGGTTCTGGATGCGAGTCTCCCTGATGGTGTCCGCCTATAACCGCCCCCAGGATCCAGCACACTGGGCTTCTTCCTTGATTGTCTCTCCTGACACTCAGCTCTGCTGTGGACTCTGGAGCTGACTCTCACATGAATGTTGAGCTGGGGCACACACTGTGTGGGCGTGTACTCTGGGAGGGTATAGCCTTCTCTTTTGGAATTAAAAAAAATGTAATATGGAGAGATTCTAATTGAACTTGCCACTATACATCTTCACATACAGGACTTTAGAATTCATTGATGTCAACTTTACTGACATAGTCTAATCCAAAGGAAAAGTTAAAAGGTGTCTCTGCTCCCAGATAAGAGGATCTTTGTAAAAATAAAGACGAGAAAAACCGGTGCTCATGTTAGCAAACGAGGTTCATGTGCCTGATGCACAGCGAACCAAATCCTGAGGCACTGAGGTCTGCGGCAAGAAAAGCTGTTCGCAGAGCAGCCAAGAAGGAGATGGGAGGACAAGTCTCAGACCCCCTCCCGGAAAGGCCAGGGTCAGAGATTTCATGGGATCAAGAGGCTGGGTGGCTGTAGGTGCAGGGAAAGGTGATTGGATGTGAGGAAAGGTAAGTCAGTTAGTATTCTGTGCTGATGTATCTGGGTGACGGGATGTTACTTCTTCATGGGAGGTGTGTTCAAAGCTGGTGGCACTTAGCATGATCCAAGGGTGGAATTTTTGCTCATCTGAGATCAGTCATTCACAGGACCCTACACAGGTCCAGTTTTGAAGGAAGTGGTTCCGGCAAGTCTTACCTAGCTCAAGCTTGAAATAGACACAACTGGCTCCAAGCTCTTTGAAAATATCCGGGGCCACGTCTTAAAGTTTAGGCTGTGTGAATCTTGAAGGGTATGAGATGTGCAAAAAAGAAGTAGTTAAAGTGAGCTTGTGCCATGAAGACAGGCTACAAGCAGAGGGCTGTTTAACAAGCATTAAGAGAACGAAATGGCCACCCATTCCAGTATTCTTGTCTGGAGAATCCCATGGACAGAGGAGTCTGGTGGGCTAGAGTCCATGGGGTCACAAAGAGTCAGACGCAACTGAGCAGCTAACACTTTCACTTTCAAGACAAGTCCAGGATTCCTGGCAGTCTCCAGTTTCTGCAGAAGTTTAGCTGCACATGGCAGTCTCCCTTTTTTTCCAGTAAGTGAAGCCAAACTGTAGCAAGCTCATCCTGAGTGTGGTCCCCTCACCTGGATGGCTTCCCTTTCCATCTTCTGCATTCCCTGGTCTTTTGTGATACTCAGGGCAGACGTGCTCAGCAGGTCCCTGCACCTAATCTCCTGGCCAGATGGTGGGAGGGGCCAGCAGACAGATGTGATTTGCGGACAGCAATGGAAACAGTGAGAGACTATTTTCTTGGCTCCAAAATGACTGCAGATGGTGACTGCAGCCACGAAATTAAAAGACGCTTGCTCCTTGGAAGAAAAGCTATGACGAACCTAGAGAGCATATGAAAAAGCAAAAACATTACTTTGCCAACAGAGGTCCATGTAGTCAAAGCTATGGTTTTCCCAGTGGTCATGTATGGATGTGAGAGTTGGACTATAAAGGCTGAGTGCTGAAGAATTGATGCTTTTGAAGACTCTTGAGAGTCCCTTGGACTGCAAGGAGACCCAACCAGTCCATCCTAAAGGAAATCAGGCCTGAATATTCATTGGAAGGACTGATGTTGATGCTGAAACTCCAATACTTTGGCCACCTGATGCGAAGAACTGACTCATTAGAAAAGACCCTGATGCTGGGAAAGAGTGAAGGCAGGAGGAGAAGGGAATGACAGCGGATGAGATGATTGGATGGCATCATCGACCTGATGGACATGAGTGTGAGTAAGCTCTGGGAGTTGGTGATGGACAGGGAAGCCTGGGTGCTGCGTCCATGAGGTTGCAACGAGTCACACACGACTGAGTGCCAAGGTCATCCCAGGGGGTCAGGGACATCGGGTTAGCTTCCCTGGCCTCATCTCTCTGTAGACCTTTTGCCTCGGGGTATTGGGGTAAATAGGGACAGGACCTAAGGTGGGCATAACAGAAAGGGACTCAGGGGGCAAGTCACTTGCCCTTTCCTGCAGACATTAAGCCAGAGAAGAGACAGGAGAATTGTAGCTTTTCTGCATAGTCAGGCAGATTTTCACTGGGTGGACATTACCCTGCAATTCATGGCAATGTCAAGTATCTGAATCCTGGATTTAAGAATCTGACGTCTTCCCCTTCTTGGATATTGATTAATGGTTGGAAGTAAAAGAATGTGAAAAATCCTAGATATCACACAGATCCCTAGAACAAAACTTAGTGCTGAGCCTAGAGATGGACTGAAGCAAAACCAGGCTCTAATTAACTGTGATGACAGTTTCATTGCCCTGCCACAGGTTTCCTGCTTCAGGCTTCTCACTTGGCAGGAGTAGTTCAGTTCAGCTCATTTCAGTTGCTCAGTGTGTCCGACTCTTTGTGACCCCATGCACTGCAGCACACCGGGCCTCCCTGTCCATCACTAACTCCCGGAGCTTGCTCAAACTCATGTCCATAGAGTCAGTGATGCCATCCAATCATCTCATCCTCTGTCATTCCCTTCTCCTCCTACCTTCAATCTTTCCCAGCATCGGGGTCTTTTCTAATGAGTCAGTTCTTCGCATCAGGTGGCCAAAGTATTGGAGTTTCAGCGTCAACATCAGTCCTTCCAATGAATACCCAGGACTGATCTCCTTTAGGATGGACTGGTTGGATCTCCTTGCAGTCCAAGGGACTCTCAGGAATCTTCTCCAACACCACACTTCAAAAGCATCAATCAGTTCTTTGGTGCTCAGCTTTCTTTACAGTCCAACTCTCACATCCATACATGACCACTGGAAAAACCATAGCCTTGACTAGATGGACCTTCGTTGGCAAACTAATGTCTCTGCTTTTCAATATACTGTCTAGGTTGGTCATAACTTTTCTTCCAAGGAGTAAGCGTCTTTTAATTTCATGGCCGCAGTCACCATCTATAGTGATTTTGGAGCCCCCCCAAAACACAGTCTGACGCTATTTCCACTATTTCTCCATCTATTTGCCATGAAGTGATGGGACCAGATGCCATGATCTTTGTTTCCTGAATGTTGAGCTTTCAGCCAACTTTTTCACTCTCCTCTTTCACTTTCATCAAGAGGCTCTTTAGTTCTTGTTCACTTTCTGCCATAAAGGTGGTGCCATCTGCATATCTGAGGTTATTGATATTTCTCCCAGCAATCTTCATTCCAGCTTGTGCTTCATCCAGCCCAGCATTTATTTCACTTGTACTTTACATATAAGTTAAAAAGCAAGGTGACAATATACAGCCTTGAAGTCAATAAAGCAGAAGTAGATGTTTTTCTGGAACTCTTGCTTTTTTCTATAATCCAACGGATGTTGGCAATTTGATCTCTGGTTCCTCTGCCTTTTCTAAATCCATCTTGAACACATGGAAGTTCTCAGTTTAAGTACTGTTGAAGCCTTGCTTGGAGAATGTTGAGCATCATTACTTTGCTAGTGTGTGAGATAAGTGCAATTGTGTGGTAGTTTGAGCATTCTTTGGCATTGCCTTTCTTTGAGATTGAAAACGGACCTTTTCCAGTCCTGTGGCCACTCCTGAGTTTTCCAAATTTGCTGACATACTGAGTGCAGCACTTTCACAGCATCATCTTTTAGGATTTGAAATAGCTCAACTGCATCACCTCCACCAGCTTTGTTCGTAGTGGTGCTTCCTAAGGCCCACTTGGCTTCACATTCCAGGATGTCTGGCTCTAGGTGAGTGATCACACCATCGTGATTATCTTGGTTGTGAAGATCTTTTTTGTACAGTTGTTCTGTGTATTCTTGCCACCTCTTAGTAGTTTCTTCCTCTGTTATGTCCATACCATCTCTCTTCTTTATTGGGCCCATGTTTGCATAAAATATTCCCTTGGTATCTCTATTTTTCTTGAAGCAATCTCGTCTTTCCCATTCTATTGTTTTTGTCTATTTCTTTGCATTGTTCACTTTCTTATCTCTCCTTGCTACGCTTTGGAACTCTGCATTCAGATGGGTGTATCTTTCCTTTTCTCCTTTGCTTTTAGCTTCTTTTCTTTTCTCAGCTAATTTTTAGGCCCCCTCAGACAACCATTTTGCCTTTTTGCATTTCTTTTTTGGGGGGGATGGTCTTGCTCCCTATCTCCTGTACAGTGTCACGAACCTCTTCCTTTCATAGTTCATCAGGCACTCTATCTATCAGATCTAGTCCCTTAAATGTATTTCTCACTTCCACTGTATAATCATAAGGCATTTGATTTATGTCATACATGGCCTAGTGGTGTTCCCTACTCTTTTCAACTTAAGTCTGAATTTGGCAATAAGGAATTCGTGATCTGAGCCACAATCAGCTCCTGGTCTTTTTGTTGCTGACTGTGTAGAGTGTCTCCATCTTCAGCTGCAAAGAACACAACCAGTCTGATTTCTGTATTGAGCATCTGGTGATGTCCATGTGTAGAGCCTTCCCTCGTGTTCTTGGAAGAGGATGCTGGCTATGACTAGTGCATTCTCTTGGCAAAACAGCCTTTGCCCTGCTGCATTTTCTGCTCCGAGACCCAAACTTGCTTGTTACTGCAGGTTTCTCTTGTCATCCTACTTTTGCATTCCAGTCCCCTATGATGGAAAGGAAAATTTTCTTTTTGGTGTTAGTTCTAGGTTTGCAGGTCTTCAGAGAACCATTCAATTTTAGCTTCTTTAGCATTAATGGTTGGGACATAGACCTGGATTACTGTGATATTGAATGGTTTGCCTTGGAAATGAACAAAGATCGTTCTGTCATTTTTGAGATTGCACCCAAGTACTGCATTTCATGGAAGGGGCATGTTCTTTCCTTGGGAACACAGCTCAAGGTTCATGGAGAGAAGGGCTGCACCCATGCAAGGTAGGCCCAGCAGCCCCTGATGGGGATGATTGGTATGAGTACCAGCACTGCTTAATATAAAAGCAGAGTATTTGGAAAACAACCATTAAAAGGAATTAGGTAGGTAATTTTTGGTACAACTACACAAGGCAGTCATATCAATCCATGTAGCTGGGGGTGGGGACTCCCAGGTTAAGGAAAGAGGTCAGGGCGTGCAGGCCTGCAGAGTGGAGGTTACCCCCACACATCACACATCTGGCTCTGGATCAGCATGAAACCGACGTTTAGGGCCTGGGACGCCAGCGGGCAGCCTGGAGGCTGTAGCAGGAGAGGTTGCCCATCTTTATTTCTAGAGACACTTATCTTTCTGACGCCAGAGTCCAAGTCACAGGCAAGCCTGTTTTCTACGTTTTTTTTTTTTTAAATTCCTTTAGCTATTCTATTTGCCTTTCCATCTAAATTTCTTCAGAAGATAATGTATATTATTATTTTGAAAAACACCATTGGAAGTTCAACTCATTTTCGTTGAACAGCTTCACTGTCCACTTCTTTGCAGTACTGATAGATCTTCTTCATTTAATACCAATAACTCAAACACAAGTTGGTAAGATTGCCTTGTGCAGTTGTATTAGAATTTACCAGCCTGGTTCCTCATAATAGTCTTCCAACTACTTTGCCTTTAATTTAAGCAAAGCTGACCTCAAAATTTATTAAGCATGTAAATTTGCATGAGTGCTCTCCGGATACATTTATCACTGGACCTCGTGAAATATGTAAAGATCAGTTTGTAGCCATTTATTCTTCACTTGTTTATGACTTCCGGACTTTATAAACAAGTTCCTCGCAAGGATGCCACTCTGAAACTGCAGAATATAGATTATTCACACACGCTTTTTCCCAGTAGTTTCACAGTTGCCGTTTCACAATACAGTCAGTCCCATGAGCAGGGACCACGCAGGGTCCCTGGGCTGCGTGTGCGCCGCCCCGTCGGGGTTAACCGGGCGCGTCTCCTTGGAGGCAGCCTCCAAGGCCAGGCACTTTCAGCTCCCCGATGGCCGCGTTTCCTCTGCGGCCCAGGTCGCACGGCCACGGCGTGTTGAATGGGCTGGGAGCCTGCTTTGAGGCAGACGTCCTGGGAGGCGCTAGGGCTTTTCAGCGACTCGCGCTGTTCCCTTCTCGACAACAGGCTCGCAACCGGGACCGATCCCGGGGAACTTCCAGCCGTGATTCGGAGCCACCGGCTGCTGCCTTGAACTCATCCCTTCCCGCTGGGCTTTCCTGCTGGCTCAGACGGTAAAGCGTCTGCCCTCAATGCGGGAGACCCAGGTTCGTCCCTGGGTCAGGATAATCCCCTGGAGAAGAAAATGACAAACCACTCCAGTATTCTTGCCTGAAAATTCTCATGGACGGAGGAGCCTGGTGGGCTACAGTCCATGAGGTTGCCAAGAATCAGACACGACTGAGCGACTTCACTTTCTTCCCCCTGGGGCTTCAGCGCCCTGCCCAAGGGCTGCGACTCCGCCACGCGCCCGGAGGGAGCGTTTCGGGAGCCGGCGGCGCTGGCGGCGAGAGTGCCGGGAGCGGCGAGGACTGGACACCCCCTCCTGTCGCTGGAGATTGAGTTTGCATCTTTAGAGGACGAGGGCACGGCCGCTTTTCCAAGTCAGGTGATGGCGCCCGGCCTGCCAGCGCTCCGTGGCGCGTCCTCCCGTACGACGCTTTCCGCTTGTGGTCTCAGGGCTGTTTGCCGTGGGTTCCGCTGGCAAAGGGCCCAGAAAGGAGCGAGGCAGACATACACCAAACCGCGTTTTTGCCCCGTGGGTCCCGTCCACCCTAATCCCAGTCGTTCACCTCAGGGACTGGAGATCGATCCCAGGCCCACCCTCTTTGTCCCACAGGCGGCCCGCAGGCGACACAGGGGTGCATCCTTAGACCTTGGGGGCCCAGGTCCGTCCTGGTGACGTTGCGGAAGTTCACCAGCGCCCACTTTGATTTTCCAGTTCTGCCAGAAAGCATTCTAAGGCACCGCACACAGGATGCCCTGATGGTCTTATGACATCTCCGCTGGGAACGCCCCCATCCCCTCTCGCGGGGATGGGCGGGGAGGGGAGGGGCGGGGAGGGGCGGGGCGGGGCGGGGCGGGGAGGGGCGGGGAGGGGCGGGGCGGGGAGGGGCGGGGAGGGGCGGGGCGGGGCGGGGCGGGGAGGGGCGGGGCGGGGCGGGGCGGGGAGGGGCGGGGCGGGGCGGGGAGGGGCGGGGCGGGGCGGGGAGGGGCGGGGGGCGGCGGGGCGGGGAGGGGCGGGGGGCGGCGGGGCGGCGGGGCGGGGCGCGGCGGGGCGGGGCGGGGCGGGGCGGCGGGGCGGGGCGGGGCGGGGCGGCGGGGCGGGGCGGGGCGGGGCGGGGCGGGGCGGGGCGGGGCGGGGCGGGGCGGGGCGGGGCGGGGCGGGGCGGGGCGGGGCGGGGCGGGGAGGGGCGGGGCGGGCCGGGGCGGGGAGGGGCGGGGCGGGCCGGGGCGGGGAGGGGCGGGGCGGGCCGGGGCGGGGAGGGGCGGGGCGGGCCGGGGCGGGGAGGGGCGGGGCGGGCCGGGGCGGGGAGGGGCGGGGCGGGCCGGGCGGGGGGGAGGGGCGCGGGAGCGGCGCGGGAGCGCCTAGCCGAGATCCTGTGCACCCGATTGGCAGAGGCACCTCCAGGTAAGCTGGGCTTTTTGGAGATGGGGAGAGACCTCCGTATGAGCAGGTGGATGTCACACACGGAGATGTTTTCGAGCGTCATCCGTGTTTACAGCCTGTGATTGGTTCTCTAACCTAAGCATTGTCTATTCACTCACATACACAAACTCTACCATTCTTAAAGATGAGATAGAGAAATTTTACGATCATGATTTTATGCATTGCTGGTCCATGGCCTCACACCCTGCTTTCCTGCAGATTCTCAACTCGCCCCACCACCTCGGAGCCACCATCAAGCTCAGTCCTGATGCCTTTTCTCAAAAACCCACCCACCATCCACCCTGACCAGGATACCAATGGTTGCCTCATCATGGCGACTAAAAGAGCTTCTGTGCAAGAAGTTGAGGGGTGATAGTGGCAAATGGAGATGAGAGAGGTGGCGAAAGTCTGATCAGCCAGAATTCAGAGTCTTCTAACCAGGTATCCTCTGAGTGGTGTGGCCAGTGATGCCCCCCGGCTGGGAAGCCTGCCCGCCAGGCGTTACTGCCCAGTGTGCTCTGGACCCTGGGCCCCCAGGTTCCTGGGTGTGGGCTGCTCCCGACTCGTTTTCAGGCCTGTGCGAGCTCTGCCCTCAACCTGGGACTTTTTAGGGCTCTTAAAAGGGGCACAGACACTGAGAATTGAGTTTTGTTGGGGCAAAGTGAGGATGATAGCCCAGGAGACAGCGCTTGTGACGGCGCTTAGAAACTGCTGTAAAGAGGACGTGGGGAAGGTCCGTACGTGTGACTTTGGTGAAGGGGAGTATAAACAATGAAGCCAGCTTTTTTGGCAAAAATTTCTGCTCGTCAGAAGTCACCATGAAGGATTTTTGTGCTCTTCTAAGTATGAGCTACAAGAATTTGGCTCATAAAATCATCTTAATGCCTGGAGACTGTTCTGTCAGTTTTTCCCAAAGCACAAAGTGCGTTTTTCCTCCTCTGCAACCGCGTCTAATGTCAGAGGTGTTGAAGGTCAGCGGCTGCAGCAGCACGTGATTAATCATGGTGGGGTAGAGGGCAAGCGCCGCTGTGCAGTTCCTGCACTCTCGCTGTCCTGCGGGGACCAGCTGGAAGTGGCCGGAGTCTAGACCCCTGTATCTCAATGCTGCCCTGCCCGCACCCACCCTTTCCCCGCTCCTGCACTCTCCCATCAAGCCATTCTACCTCCATGTTGCAGAGCTGGGGTTCATGGGCTGCAGTGATGAGGGACAGCAGGAGGTGTAGGATCTTGCACTGGCCAGGAACTCAGCTAGGTTTCCCCTCTGGAAAGTTGGCTGGCAAAGCAAAACTGTCGGATTTAGAAACCAAGGCTCCAAGGGACCGATTACTTGTCCTGGGTAATTCAGAGGGCTTAGAGCTGAAGGTTCAGTTCAGTCCCTCAGTCGTGTCCGACTCTCTGCGACCCCATGAATCGCAGCACGCCAGGCCTCCATGTCCATCACCACCTCCCAGAGTTCACTCAAACTCACGTCCATCGAGTCCATGATGCCATCCAGCCATCTTATCCTCTGTCGTCCCCTTCTCCGGCCCCCAATCCCTCCCAGCATCAAAGTCTTTTCCAATGAGTCAACTCTTCACATGAGGTGGCCAAAGTACTGGAGTTGGAAGTCTGGTGACCCCTAACTCTGTTTCCAAAAGACAGGCCATCCGTCGAGTGGCGACTTGAATTATAATGTGCAGGGCTTCCCATGTGGCTCAGTGGGAAAGAATCTGCCTGCAATTCAAGAGCCATGGGTTCAGTGCATGCGTCAGGGAAGACCCCCTGGAGGAGGGGTGACAAGCACTCCAGTGTTCCTGCTTGAGAGGCACCATAGCCACGGCAGTCACGGGGGTGCAGAGCACCACAGACAGCCAAGCGGCTTTTGACTCAAAAGTCCCCAGTTTTCCCTTTGAATCATTGCAATACAATACACTGAGTATGAGATTGGTAACCAAACTTTTATTAATGAGCTATCTAAGTGAAACAAAGGAGATCAGTCCTGGGTTCATTGGAAGGACTGATGCTAAAGCTGAAACTCCGGTACTTTGGCCACCTCATGTGAAGGGTTGACTCATTGGAAAAGACTCTGATGCTGGGAGGGATTGGGGGCAGGAGGAGAAGGGGACGACAGAGGATGAGATGGCTGGATGGCATCACGGACTCGATGGACGTGAGTCTGAGTGAACTCCAGGAGATGGTGATGGACAGGGAGGCCTGGCATGCTGCGATTCATGGGGTCACAAAGAGTCAGACACGACTGAGCAACTGAACTGAAGTGAAACTAAAACAAAACATACTCAACAATCTAACACTGGTAGGAGACTCTCCACACGCAGCCCACTGTGGCCTCCGTGTCTCGGCAAGTGTTCTCAGTCCAGGACACTCTGGATCCATTACTCATTCCCTAAACACACGGAAATGTCTGTAAACTTCCTATTCTGATTTTCTCCAAGAAGCATGTTACCATCGGACTTCAGTGTACATTCTCCCGCGTCTGCCTGTTCAAGAATGGGGATCTCTGGGATCCTGTTTCATCCGCGGTTGGGCCCTGATGTCTCAAACAGGCCATAAGCGCGGTTGGGGCCTCCGTGGCTGTGCTCTGGGCGAGGGAGCCCTGAGTACTCCGTGGGGCAGCTGGGTGTCATGGGGCACTGCTGGGCGTGGTGCATAAAGGCCAGAGGATAACCCACTGAAGGCCCTTCTCTTACTCTGCATGCCTCACTATTAGGAAGGTTGAACAATCAGGGAAAGCTCTGCTCTGACTCGCTCAGTCAGAACAAAAACCTGTACCTCCCAAGCGAGGTACAAGCGAGTGGGCATCAGAATCCAAATCCTCATGGCACTTTTCCCTCCTCCCACGTCTCTTCGAGTCTCCCTCAGAAACCCTATACTCCGGTTCTCTTGGGCCAATCTTTCCTTTCCGTAGATCCATTCACGCTTCCAGCTCAGAAAGGACTTCGTACTCTAGAACTTGGAAAGCCCTCTCATCCCTCCTTGACATGTCTGAACCTCAGCTGCCCTGGAGCCGTCCCACTGCCCCGGGGACTGAACGGCTTTGTTCACCAGGTGAGACCATGTGGATGGCGGCCACCGAGGCTCTGCCAGCCTCCAGGATCACCCGCACCTCCGTGATGAGCCCTCGGCCTCTGTGTGGGTGGGGTCCCCCCTCCACGGGTGTGACTGGGACTGAACTGCCTTCCGCCGGGAACCAGCCCCAAGATGACTTGTCCATCCTTGTGAGTGGGGACGGGTGAGAGTGCGTGAGCGGCCCAGAGGGTCTGATCCCAGGGGTGGGAGCGGCCCGGGAGGAGGGCTGGCAGAGCAGCTCGCCCGGTGCAGGAGCCGGGCTGGGGGCTGTGTCCACGCAGTGGCTGCACCTGCCGCAGACGCCGCTGGTGACAAACCGCTCCTGCGTCTGTAGGAGCCACAGTCCCTCTGCCAGCGCTCTCAGAACCAGCGTTTACAATAAACACCCGCGCTGAATAGCAGCGCCCAAGGGCTGCCTGTGACCCAGGAAATGCTCCCCTAGCCTCCAGCAAACTTTCTGATGGGCTCTGAGGGAATTGGAAAACCTGCTTTGGTTGAGAAGACACGGGCAGATTTGAGCATCGACTTCAAGGCTACATTGTTGGTGTGAAATGAAAAACTGCATTATTTCAAAATTAAACGCCTATATTGAGAATCACATTAGACGGCTAATTGCGCTCTGCAGGCGGGCACGGTGCAAGGACAAGAGCTAAGTTATAAATGGCTCTCACATGGACCTGTATCCCCTGAGGTTTGCACTAGAGCCTAAGCTGAGCGCTCTCGCTCCCCTGCAGCTTTCAGTCAGGCGTCACGGGGAGCTGCCAGTTCTGCACCTTGTACGCTTTAGGGGAAATGGGAACGCTCACAGATTGCAAGTGAGGACGTGTTGCACAGGTCAGCTGGCGCCATAGGGATGCGGTGAGAAGAGGGAGACGGTTGGTCAAGGAGAGCGGACCCGGCCCCTGGGCTCCCGCTTTGCCCAGACCCTTGGGGGGCGTCGGTTCACTCTTGATCCAGTAACGGGGCAAGAAGAGCAGCGTGGGAAGCTCTGGCTGAAACCTTCCCTATGCTCCTCCCCATTGCCTCGTGGGCATGGAGTTCTCTCAAAGATCTTAAAACTGGTGGGTATGATTTTCACCAGTTTTCACAAGTCTCACCAGGGATGTCACTCAACAAACGTGTTTGTCCCTAAACATCCTCAGTATTAACAAATACTACTGAAATGCTGTATTCTAATCATGAAGTAAATGAAATGTAAACAGGAAAATATTTTCAGCCTTCATTGCCACAGTGATCAGCTCTGACCACTGAGCCACATTTTGTCCCTGAAAGTGCAGAATTGAGGCGAAAGTGAAACATGAGGAGGCAGGCAGAGAAGACCCAGCCTGAAGTGTAAAAGGGAGATGCCACAACTGAGTCACATACGTGAAGAAGCATGAAGTATGTTCTCCAGGCAGCTCAGCAAGGGGAGTGGCTGTAAGCTCCTGCGCCTGGCCTGCGCTCCCGTGTGGGTGGCCTGTGCTCCCGCGCGGAGTGGTGGGAGGAGGGGGAGGAGGGGGAGGAGGAGGAGGGGGAGGAGGGGGAGGAGGGGGAGGAGGGGGAGGGGGAGGAGGAGGAGGAGGGGGAGGAGGGGGAGGAGGGGGAGGAGGAGGAGGAGGGGCAGGAGGGGGAGGAGGGGGAGGAGGGGGAGGAGGGGGAGGAGGAGGAGGAGGGGCAGGAGGGGGAGGAGGGGGAGGAGGCGGAGTCGGAGGCGGAGGCGGAGGCGGCGGAGGCGTCCTCCCTGTCTTCCTTCTCTGGCTCGCCCCCAGGACTGTCTGCCCCAGTCACTGCTGCTGTCTTGCCAGTTAGAGGTCAATGTACTGCCTCCACTATTCTGAATCTCCCCTCAGTGATGGTATGACTGATAGGAGGTTGGTTAACGGGTTCTCACGTAAACACAGGCAGTGTGCTAGGTTAAGCCACAGCCTGCCAAAAACCCAACTGCAAGGGTTAAATATTTGCATGCACTGTTTCCTTTATTTTGGGCAGAAATGTGTAACTTTTACTCCTGTTCAAGTGGCCACTGGGAAATGGAGTCGGTGCTATTTGGTCTCAAGACGGCAGACTGAAGAGGGATGGTGTGGGCAGACAGGCGGAATGAGGTGGTTTCACCAGAATTACTCAAATGCTTTCAAAGGTCTCTGGTTTAACCTCTCAGAGGGGAAGCAACTGGCCCAACTTGCCAGTTACTCCAAGTATCTTGTAAAGTCCGACTTTTGCATTCGTTTTGTCTAATATCCCATAAAAGGGAAGCTCATTGAATCTCCAAATAGTTGATAATGGAATTTTAGGAGGCATGTATAAAAGCTTTTCTACTTTTATGCTTATTTTCAAAAACAATGTATAATTCAGAGAATTAAATTTACAAGTACTTACTTTATGATATAGTCAAGAGTAAACCTTGCCCTGTGGAAAGGAATCTAGCATTTCCTCTCCACACATCTTGCAGAATAGCTTCTCAAGGGCTCAGAATTTTGTAAAATATTTGGAATAAGCCAACCATTGTGAAAATGTATAAACTTTGGAAGTATTAGAGTTGATGTCGCTTTCGAAATGATCTTCACTTTATAAAGAAGCAACTGATAGTAGACTAATGCAGACATCTTGCACAGGCAGAGACTCACTTGTCTTCTTTCAATATCAGAAATTTTACTGTCTAGTTACTATGACGCAGAGCTCTATGAGGAGAAGGAAACTGTATTAGTTATACTTTTAATCTTCATAATACAAGTTTTAAACTATTGGAAGGTTTTCATAAATATTTGTTAAAAATCGAGGATTTGATAAACGAATGAATAAGGTGATCTAGATGACCTCTCTTTCAGATGCATTTATCTCACTGATTATGGAGTCACATTTCCCTTTAAGGATCAGAAAGATCACACACTCTCTTCCTTGCTTTTCTGAGTTTGTGGGTGTGCAAGTGCATGTCAACGGGTGCACAGGGTTGTGTGCCGCAATACAGGCACACATGCACAGAAATGGTGCAGCCTGCAGCGTCTGCTTTCTGGCTGCCGGGAACACCCTGCCTCGACCCAGTCAACTTCAACTGATCTCAGAGGTATAATGCCTGTTTTGACAAAGTAAAAGCAATTGCACTGAAGAGGAGCCAGAACTCAATGAAAGCTCCCCCTCCTCCCTAACTCGCCTTCTTGCAGGTTTAACTTCCAAAGTAGTGTGCTCTCACTGTTGATTTCTCCCGTGACTGTCTCTGTTAGGATTGGTGGGCGAGGGATGAAGGGAACCTCTGGAGGGTCGATACACACGGATCTGGGAGGTGTGGGGAGGGTGTTGTGTGTGTGGATGAGTGTACACCCCTGGTGTCTGAATGCATTGTGAAAATGGAACTCTTAATCTCTGCAATCATCTTTCGCCATCACACTCCTGGATATTTGTTTTGGTGGAAAAAATAAAGCAAATCCTGGCTACAAAATCTAAGGGAAGGGATGAGCCTGTCTGTGCCTGATCTGCCTTCTTGGAATGTTTCTGTCTAGGTACACAGTGCTTCATGCCTAGACTCCTGTTAAAGATTAATCCTTTCTTCACTTATGGGGATATATCAAGTAAGTTTAAAAATAACGGAATGCATTGAAGCATCAGAGTTTAATCACAGAGCAGAAGTTTATTCTCCTGCCTATTGGTCCTTGAAATGTGCACACATTTGAACACTACCAGTTAACACATTATTTGTGTTTCACCTTTTTAGTTGCAATTCAAAATTAATTCCTGATTGACTCTAGTGTTCGTAGTTGAGTTTCCAGGTTCATAAAAATAGAAAGTCACTAGCTGGCCAATTGCTGACCATATTGGAAAAAAGGCCTGTCTTACTCAGCACAGCGTTTCGCGGTTTTGAAAGACACACACTCGCTCAGTAGTGCTTGCATATGCCCAGTACTGACCCGCTGAAGTGGGGTTGCTTTACCTTGGTTACTTGTTAGCAGATTTTCATCCATCACTTCTCAAAATATTTGTAATAATAGACAGTATGCAAAGGTCTGAACCTTGTCTCAGTTGCACACCAGCTCATTATCCGTAGACTAATTTTCAGTGTTCATCTTCTGATATGAACACCAGGGGAAAGATTTCCACGTTGACTTATGATTGACGTCGCCTCAGCGAGGACTTTCTTGACACTCAGGAACAAGGCATAGCTGAGGGGTAGCCTCCCTTCATTACTGAGGCTACTGGATTCACTGTGCATGCTCTCCTGTCCTGCAGGCGCTCTCTTCCTGAGGACGGGAATTCGCACGTTCATGGGGTTTCCATCTAGCGTGCCCACGGGGACCCTTCTCCTGGAAGAGCTCCTGCTGCTCTCCTCACTGTGTCAGGGACGCAGCCATTCTGAGTTCTCTGTGTGTGTTGAGCTTGAGCTCCAACTGAAGGTTCTTCCACCATGATTATGGGAGATGGCTTCTCACTACATGATTCTCTTTGGTTTAAAGAGGGAACTTTCTGTCTGAAGGTTCTATCTCATTGATTTCAGACACAGCATTTTTATTTTTTGTGAATTCTCTGTTATTTATAAAGATGCGCACATGGAGGGAATTTCTCACAAGATGTCAGGAAGGCAACTTCCTCAAGAGAATCTGCAGTTAGCATCGATTATTTGCCAAGTCGTGTCTGACCCTTTTGGGACCCCACCAGGCTCCTCTGTCCATGGGATTTTCCAGGCAAGAATATGAGTGGGTTGCCATTTCCTTCTCCAGGGGATCTCTCTGACCCAGGGGTAGGTAGAATCCACACTGCCTGCATTGCTTTGAAGGTGGATTCTTCACCACTGAGCCCCTGGGAATCCCCACAGTTGGCATTCCTGATCATTTTTCCTAATGACATGGCTCCTCTCCACGCTGACTCTAATGAGCCTACAGCCCAGCTGGACTCAGGACTCTGGGAAAAGCTTCTTCATCCTCCCCATCTCTCCTCCGGGTCCAGCTGTGAGAGCGCCTCTGACTTGAATAGTCAATAGATGCTTCATGGGAAATGTACATGGATTGGGAGTTCTGAGATGAGATGCATTTGTGGTTCTCAAGTTCACGTCAGGAGGAGGAGCAAGGCGAACCCTAAAGAGCAGCCCCGGGAAGGGTGTCCTGAGCCCTGGGAACCCAGCCCGGCCTTCCCGACAGCGGGGGACCTGCCCTCTGGCTCGGATGGTCAGCAACTGTCTGCTGATGCGCAGTCTCCAGACCAGAAACAGACTGCAGAGTCTTTGTTTACTAAGGAGAGTGAATCAGTTTTCCCAGAGTGGGTTGAACATTATTTTTTAAAAAGATCAATAACATAAGCTCCATCAGAACCCATGACGTCTATCTTAAAGGGACAACGTCTGCTTCGATTATGACTGTTGTGCCAAACTCGGCCATGGTTTCAAGAGCACGGGAGTGGTTAGTGAGCATTTAACACACGATTCACCCGCTTAATATATACATGCAGTGAGTGTCCCGCACTGCTTTGGGGGCTAGATATGGACCATAAAGGAAGATGTGATCGTGGCCAGTAACTGCCCGTCCTCATGGGACCCTTCAGAAAATGAAATAAGTAAAGGAGCCCAAGCCTTGCAGGCAGACGCAGACGCCGTGTCAGTGTGCCTGCATCAGGGTGTGGGGGCAAGCAGCAGGAGCCGGGAGTCGCCTCTGGGTAACCTTGTATCAAACAGGTGACTGTTTGCAGACTCACCCCTGGACGTGGGAGAGTTGCCATTATCCCAGCAGCGCAGCTCTAGACGGATTCCCCCGCAGCGCGCTTGGCCGGGCTCGGTCTTCCTGCCTGAGAGTCACACCCCCGAGAGTCAGTGACTTTAACAACATGTGACATTCAGGTTCAGTCTGCACCGTTCCCACAGAGCTCAAGGGTGATGTGCACGATGACGGCACTCAGGAGAGACAGCTGTGCCTATCACAAGCTTAGACTCCGAGGCGCCGCTGCATCCCTCCTGGGCTGACTCGGCACGTGCCCTGCAGGTCCATCACAGACGCACACACTCCTGACGCAGGGCTACTCGTCACAGAGAATACCAGGTGGGGAGTGCTGCGAAAGAACCCGGAGCTCCCACACGCACACGCGAGAAAGGCAGTTCTGAGTTTCTGCACGGCAGTTATAAAATGTGTACTTGGGAGTTCACCCAGTGTGCCAGTTTTGCTTAAAACTCCAGACTAGCCACTCACAAGTAACATTCATGGCCCGCCCACCTCAGCTGGGGCCGGAGCCATATTCTGCCCCGTGCGCCTCCCGCTTTCACGCGTGACATCCCCGCTCACCGTCTTAAAGCAGTAGCTGGCTCTGAATGATGGGCAGAAGGCTGAGGGGGCTCGTGTCTGGGGTTGGAGCGATGGGGAGTGAAGCACCCTCTTCTGTGCCCTCACAAAGCCTTTAAATTTAATCCTCAATGTAACCTGCAATATTTCAGTACTTTGATGTGTACTGAGCGTGTTTGGAGGGCAAGAAGATCTTGGTAAGTTTTTCACATTTAGTAGGAAAAAAAGTTATTTATTCAGCAATCATTAGACAGAGTTCTCTACAAACGTTCATTATATCGTCGCTCAGATCTTCTCTATATACTTAACTGATTTTTTGGGGGTGGGGAATCTAGATGATCTAACAAGTTCATTATAATGATGTGTTTTTATTTTTTCAATGTCTTTGTCTACCACACACATTCATTTTCCATACTAGAAGTTTCTTGAATTTATATAAACTCATTTATAGGATTCAGAGGCAATTATAGTTTATAAATGATGCTTGATAAAGTACAATGAATATATTAAAAAGATAGACTAGCTTATTAACTGGTTTATTGACCAATGTATTATAATCTATAAGGTGATTAATATTTAATGTTTGGGCATTAAAAACCCTAATTGTCTTCAGAGTGTCATTATTTCCAAATGAGGATAATGCAAGCAATGATAAGAAATGTATGAAATTTCAGTTCCTCATCTTTTCAAGCAGTGTTCCTAACATGCCTTCTCCATGACTGCTAAGAAAGAACAGAACATCGATCACTTGCCAACTTCAGTTTTCTATTCAAAATATGGCCTTTCCTTCAGTCCAAAATATTAACCACCTTAACTTTGGTTGTTTTTTTCTGACTACTAATATCCCTGAAGATCATTTTGAGGGGTAACAGAGCTCCTTATGTTTAAGATTTTTAGAACATTAAATATAACACCAAAAAATTAAAGCTTACACTTTCCCTTGGTTCTTCTGTTCGCAGCCTCTGGAGGCACTATTATCACACAATGTGCACACGTTTTTTCTTTCATCCATAAAGTAACATCAATTGATAATCTAAACACTGTCAGAAAAATAAATGAATAAATAAAGCAGTAACTAACAAACACAGAAAAATAAATGAGTAAATAAATAAACCACCATGGTAGAGAGAGGGTCAGCCGAGCGGTCAGCTCAAAGGTCAGAGAGGATTTCTGAGCTTCCTCCTCAGTTGATGAATCTCCTTTCTCCATTTGGAACATCTTCTCGAGGGGATGAGATCAGTCACAAGCTTGTGGGATGTGCAGGAGAGAGTAATCCAGGCAGAAAAGACAGGCGTAGAGGGCAGAAAGAGGCTGGTGTGTTCCAGGGTCTGAGTGGAAGTTGGCGTCTGGATGCAGGGGGCGATGGGGAGGGGGCGATGGGGAGGGGGCGATGGGGAGGGGGAGGAGGGTCACGAGGGGGCGGGTGGGGAAGCAGAGCTGGGTGGGAGCCCTACCGGTGCTATCAGGATCTGCGGATACTGTGTCCTCTCATTTCCAGGATATTATCCTTGTGTGTCTGAATGAATGATTATCTTCTATTGCTAAGTGAAAGAGGTAGGAGCAAAATTAGGGAGAATAAGGAAAACACATCTGCGCATATGCAAGACAGAGCACAACACACTAAGCCTGCAACCGGGGGGGTTTGATGAAAGAGTGAACAGAAAATGAGAAGAAAACTCCACCCTCCCAGCAAGCTGACAAAGCAGCAGGTAAGACACCACAAATCGCCAATCCAGTACCTCAGTTCAGCTACTGTAGCATTTTGTCTGGGCAGGTCCCCGTGTGAGACAGGAAGCAGGATCCAAGTAGGGTGGTCAGAGCCCTGCGCTCTGGTGAAAATCAGGAGGGGCACCAGGGGAGGAGCCCAGCAGAGGACGAGGGGAGAGAGAAGTCAGAGAAAACCACTGGGCTTCAGCGCTGTTGTTGGTGTGGCGACTTCACGATACAGTCAAGTCCGGAGTGAGGATTCTTGGTGGGGACCAGGGAGTCTGTTGGAGACGGAGAGGGGCAGAACAGAGATGAGCTTCTAAAGCTGAGATCAGCTGTACTTCTCTTAGCCTCTTGCTCCAGAGCTTAGTGATAATTATCTTTGTCTTCCTATTAAAATCACCCAAGGAAATGGAAAAAAGAAATGTCCCATCTCATAGCCAGGGCAAAGTGTGAGGCCATGGGGCCAGATGGCACTGTATTTAAATTTTCACCTGAGTATGTTAAATTGCAGTCAGAGTTGAGAACCACAGACCTCACCTCTTCTTTGTAGGAAAGTCCAAATTGGTGGAAGCTTAAATATTACTTTTTGTGGAGTTTTTTTTTTTTTTTTTTTAAGAATTTCAATAGAGTCTCAAAATACTTATTGTATTCACCAATTAATTGATTGCCTTGGAGACTAAAAGACTCAGGTTGGGTGTTTTAGTGCCAATTGAAATAGAAAATAAAATCCTCAAAAATATATGTATTGTTCCTCTTGATGTATTAGTATGTTTATTTACCCAGGAAAAATATGGAAAAAGTGGGCACATTTTAATCAGATGCTTTTTAGTTTATGGGTATAGTCTGAGTGTTGTCTGGGCTTTACTGCTATAATAATAGAGTAAGTTTTATTGGTCCTCACCGCTCTCAAGTCCACCGGCCATGCCCAGAACAGGCCCTCAGCTCTCGTGGCCCATGATTCCTTACCCTCTCACCATTCCTGGGGATTCTTGGAGGCGGGATCTCACATGCCATCTCAGCTACTTTCACTGTCTATCCACACCCTGCTCTGACTTGACTGTCCTTCTAGCCTTGGTGGATTCCCATTTTGGCATGGCCAGCCCGCAGGCTGCCGCAGTCTGGAGTAGTCTTCCTGGGAGCCCCTCCTGAGGGCTGACCTCGGCCCTGACCCCTAGCCCCATCCACTGTCTTCACTGCTCTTGTCACACTCCAGGTCCCCCCACCAATCCCTCCTGCTGCCTCACCTCTCTGGGCAGTGAGCCTGTCCCACTGGAAGGCAGCTCAGAGCCATTGTTTCTGCTCCTCCTGTTTAATTTACCTCCTGCACCATCAGGCTCTGCATTCAGAACTCCAGTTTCTCCTCTAACCACACCGGCCGAAGCAGCCTCTGTGCCTCCACCGAGGCTCTTCTTGGCTCTCGTTAGAGCCCTCATGCTCACCTCCGCGTCGTAACTATGAAGTGGGGATAGATGGTCTCTAGGTTGGACACTCACAGCTGGCCTTCTGCTTACATTTCATGGAGTATGAAGGAGGGAGCTTCAGGCTGGATACTTACAACCGTCAGCATTTCCTGAGACAAGAGACAGCTGGGCTCCAGTCAGGACGTTCACACTCAGCCTCTGGCTGCCTCTGAGACGGATATAACCACCCAAACAGGGCAAACAGCCAGCGTTTGTCCCTTGTAAAGGCCTTAGGGTAATAGTCATGGCAAGGACAAAGAGGGGCAGAGCTGTCTCGAGTACAGGGTTAAGGGGTGTCTGCTTCCCCCTCTCTGGGGACGAGGCAGACACTACACATGTGCAGAAAGCCTCCTTGTGGATCCAAACTCAGGCGATAATGCCAGGCCATAATGAGTCTTGTTCCCCCCAGAAGCCTTCACTTCGAGATCCGTCCTGGCTGAGAGGTGCATGTGCACCCCAGGGGAGAGCCCCACTGTAGGGGAGGTGTGGAAAAAGAAGCCAGATGGTTGCCCTAAAGGAAGACAACGACCCGGAAGAGCTGGCCTTTCCAGATGACTTCACTGCCTCTTCAGTGCGCTCCTCCTCACGAGTGGGGGGCGGCCCACACGCTTTCGTTCTGGGGGTGCGGCTCTGTCTCGTTTCTGTCTTAACTAGACAAATGGTCTCTCTCTGTGCCCTCCCACTTGTTATTGTGCTATGTCTCTAAAACATAAACTTTGAACCTGCATTTACAGTTTCTGCCTCCATGAAAACTGCATGTTCCACTGGGGGCAAATATCCAGGGAGAAGGAGCATCTAGCTTCTAGCCCTTGCTGGTCTGGCGTCTAGGATTCCTGGTCTTCGTCCAGGTTGTCCAGGTTTGATCCCTGGGTGGGGAATCGAGATCTCACTTCACACCACCCCTCGCTGCTGCTTCACCAGGGTCAGCTCGGTCCACGAGGTGCGGACGTGCTTTGCCCCACAGGATGACATGCTCCCGGGACTTTCCTTTTCCTGCTGAACTGAAAGCATTTTTCTCTTGCTCTTCTTTGCCTTTATTATAGGATCCTTTGGTATCGCAGGCAGCTTTATCCCTGTTTGGCATTTGGATTGTTAGGGTCTGGCTCCTGTCAGGTAATAGCTGCCCGGTGTGTATAGAACAGCTGAGCCCCTCACTAGCCTTGTTCCCTGGACTTTCTCAGGAGATCACACTCACTGTCCATGGGGGACTCTCTCTCAAAGGCTCAACAGCCACACTTATCCTTTTGCTCAGTTCCTGTCCACAAAGTCATCAACCAAACACGAACAGCAGGAATCTTCACTATGGAAACAGGTCTCAGAGGTGGGGTGGAGGCTCCTGGCAACAGCTAAGCCAGAGCTGCCATCTAACCCCACCTGAGAGCCACTGCCCCCAGGAGAGGGTCCCCTGCTACATCTACAGCAACTGATTTTGAGTTATTTTGCTTTGCCTTTTTTGGAGCCCTGAAGACGTGTTTACAAACTACGTTGCTTGGGCTTTCATTTAGGATAACTTCAAAGCAGCAGGAGACCAACCTCCTCATTTTACAGTTGGGGGAAGAAAGCTGACGTCCACACAGGTAAGTCAGCTCACTGAATTCATCTAATTTGTACTTGAGCATAGTCAACAGTTTTGTGTTGGTCACTGAAAAATTAAAAGTAAATGTACACTGATTTGATTCTGAAGAAATTCACAGTCTAGTCTAGCAGAGGGAAAACCATTCCCAGTAACAATATGCAAAACTGGCTATGAAACGAAGCGCAGAGATTGCTTAATA
The DNA here is from genome assembly GCF_023091745.1 of Budorcas taxicolor. Lineage (NCBI taxonomy): Eukaryota > Metazoa > Chordata > Mammalia > Artiodactyla > Bovidae > Budorcas > Budorcas taxicolor. The sequence continues at coordinate 163,819,508 of NC_068914.1, forward strand.
TTGTCAGGGGTCAGGAAGACGATGAAGATGTCGGAAGAAGGGGTACTTTAACTGAGACTTGATTGCAGAGAAATGAAGAGGGCGTGACAGGCAGAGGGGATCGCTTGACAAAGCGTCCTCGTGGAAGGAATTCTGCACTCCGCTCACGGTAGGCTGAGCAGTGTGGGGCCCCTGGGAGGGCAGAGTGGTCACGGTGAGCCTAGGGGACAGGGAGCCCTGGGTGGGCAGAGTGGTCACAGCGAGCCTGGGAGACTACAGCGAGCCTGGGGAACGGGGAGCCCCAGGTGGCTGGCAAGCACCAGACTCCTCCCTTGGGACTCAGTGTCTCCTGCAAGAAGACAGTACAATCAGCCTCACAGTTTAGAGCAGCCTCACAGCTGTGTGAGGGGTGGATTGCTTTAGGATAGGCAGGGGGGAGTCAGAGTGATTAGGAGTGTGTTGAAATATTGTGAAAGATAATGAAATTCTGAGTGAGAGAACTGAGTGATACTTTGAAGGTAGAATTTATAAGAATGATCTGTAGAATCCAGGTCTCAGACATCCTCAGAATTTCATCATTTTCCTCTTCCTAATGTGTTGTTCACAATGATAGTGGTCTGTGTGTGAAATTACTCTTTTAGGCCATATGATAAAAATTTGATATCCTTGATTTTCTCTAGTCTTCTCTATAGCCCCATGTATTATGTTACATCACGATTGTTTTACAAAGGAGGAAATCGAGACTTTGAGAGGTTAAGTTAATGTGTCCTATGCCACAGAGGAAGGGACGATCAGAGCTAAGGTTGACCAGGTAGCTTACCATAGTACAATAATGTAAGTAGCTACTATTACTATATAACAAACAGTATACAGGAAGTAAAAATACCTTAGGAAATAAAATATTCCTATTTGTCTTATTGCTCTGCCTTGGTAAACACTGCCACATCAGCAAAAACTACAGCTGTATTTATCAAAAATGTCCATTGTGGACAATGAATATTGATTCTCTTCTGTATCCACTGGGTAAGTCCCTACTCGTGGTCATGAACTCACCAGCACTGTCTCTGTTCTCTTGTGGTCCTGTTCAGCAGATCACTTGCCCCAGGAGCGTATAAAGTTTCCCAAGAAATGGAACTGAGCCCGCTGACACTCATGGCCTTACCTTGAGATTTTTGTTCGGCCCCTGATCCTTTCTCTACTCCCATGCTGTCTTATCGAACACACTGCCTTTTATTCCAGTGATGCATGTTGGTGCAGAATTCAGTACTATTTTTATCATTAATTCTCAGCTGAACCTGCCCTGGAAACTCCTTGTCTTCCTGCTTGTGCTGTTGACTAACAAGATGCACAACTTGAGAGTTGCTAGTTAACTTTCATTTGGGGCAGAATGAGCGCTGCAGCCCAGAAGGCAGCACCTCAGACAGCCCTGGGAGACGCTCCAGAGTGGCAGTGGGAACGGTCAGCCTGCAAGGTTTTGGCGAAGGGGGAGTTCAATGCCATGAAGCACTCATTTTACAAAAGGTTTTTTTTTTTTTTTTTGCTGGTCATGAGGATCTGATGTCACCATGAAGGGACTTCCCTGGTGGCTCAGACTGTAAAGCATCTGCATGCAATGCGGGAGATCCAGGTTCAATTCCTGCACCAGGAAAATCTCCTGGAGAAGGAAATGGCAACCCACTGCAGTATTCTTACCTGGAAAATCACATGGACAGAGGAGCCTGGTGGGCTACAGTCCATGGGGTTGCGAAGAGTCAGACATGACTAAGTGACTTCACTTCACTTCTAGATATGATGAGGTGCAAGGACTGAGATAGTAAAATCTGTTCCTAAAAACAGCCAAACTATCTATATAGACCTGTCCCACCAGATTCCCTGGAGCACAGAGGGCCTCACTCCACCCTGAGCTCGCTCAGGGGGTGCTGAAGGTGAACAGCTATAGAAGCATGGGGTTCAGTCTCCATAGAGGCAGATGGCAAATGCCTTTGCTGTTCACTCATTGGCATTGCTCTTGGTAAGTGCCAATTTGTAGTTGACAAAACCAACCCATGTTAATTTACCTTCAGAGCAAATTTGGTTATGAATAGGTCAAAACATGGTTGTTTATTCTGTAGCTGAAAAATTCATGTATATGAAGCTATTACTTTAGTAAGTAGAGACATTACTTTGCTGAAAAAGGTCCGTCTAGTCATAGCTGTGGTTTTTCCAGTAGCCGTGTATGGAGGTGAGAGTTGGACCATATAGAAAACTGAGCGCTGAAGAACTGATGCTTTTGAACTGTGGTGTTGGAGAAGACTCTTGAGAGTCCCTTTAACTTCAAGGAAATCAAGCCAGTCAACCCTAAAGGAAATCAATCCTGAATATACTTTGGAAGGACTGATGCTGAAACTGAAACTCCAGTACTTTGGCCACCTGACATAAAAAAACTGATTCATTCGAAAAGACCCTGATGCTGGGAAAGATTGAAGGTGGGAGGAGAAGGGGATGACAGAGGATGAGATGATTGGATGGCATCCCTGACTCAATGGACATGGGTTTGAGCAAGCTCTGGGAGTTGATGATGGACAGGGAGGCCTGGCATGCTGCAGTCCATGGGGTCACAGAGTCGGACGTGACTGAGCTGCTGAACTGAATTGAACCAATGAAACTATTGGGTTGGCCAGAAAGTTCTTTTGGTTGTTAAGTAAAGATAAAAGACACAATTTTCTTTCTCACCAAGAGCTTTACTGAGCAGCATATTCACTTTGTTTCACTATCTCCTGCCATTTTTTTAGGCAACTTCATAATTTCATCTTCCCAATGCTTTTTATCTTTCTGAACAAAGAAATCCTCCCAGTGGTTTTGTTACAGTCTTCTAAGGTATTAAGTTTTTTCCATTTAAAGAATTTCCTAAAGAAATAAATGGAAATCTTAAGATACAATGCGTAGTGAATATTATATTTTAAGATGAATAAGATACATGTGAATGGATCAGAGCTCCCATGCCAAGCTGGAACAATTTTTGTCTGTTCGTCAAAGAAACATCTGGTCTTGTGTTATCCTGATGGAAGACTGAGCATTATCTGCTGACTCCTTCTGGAAACTTTTCACTGGATACTGCTTTTAGTTGGCTCAGTTGGAAGCAGCCCTTGGAATCGATCGTCTGGTGTTTTGGAGGGAGCTCCTAACAGGAGGCTGGTTCCAATGCCACCATATACACAGACACCCTCTTTGGTTGAAGACTGGCCTTTGGTGCAGTTGGTGGCGTTCATTTAACTTTGTCCATGATCTCTTCAGTTCCACATTATTGTACAGTATCCACTTTTCATTGCCCTTCACAATTTGTTTAAAAGTGGAATGTTTCCATTGTATTTAAGTAGAGAATTGTGTGTGGAAATACAGTCAAGATTTTTTCACTTCACTTACACAGAGCCGTAACATCAAAGCAATGAACATACCCAAGCTGGTACAAATGATTTTCAACTCGATTTTGAGTATGTTGCTTATCTCCCACAGGGTATAACATTGCTTGTTTTCCATGAATGTCTCAGTTTCATTGCTATCACCTTCAACTGGTCTATCTGACCATGGAGCATCATCCATTAAGAAATCTCTGGCATAAAACTGTGCAAACCACTTTGGAAACCTTTGATGAATCACAACACCTCTGGACAATGCACAGTATTATTATTATTATTTTTTTTGCCTTCCATTTGCAGTTTTATCTTTCTAGAAGTGATGAAGCATGCTGCTGCTGCTGCTGCTAAGTTGCTTCAGTCGTGTCCGACTCTGTGTGACCCCAGAAACGGCAGCCCACCAGGCTCCCCCGTCCCTGGGGTTCTCCAGGCAAGAACACTGGAGTGGGTTGTCATCTCCTTCTCCAATGCATGAAAGTGAAAAGTGAAAGTGAAGTCGCTCAGTCATGTCTGACTCTTAGCGACCCCATGGACTGCAGCCCACCAGGCTCCTCCATCCATGGGATTTTCCAGGCAAGAGTACTGGAGTGGGGTGCCATTGCCTTCTCCGATGATAAAGCATAACACCCTATAAATGTTGCTCCCCCCTTCAATCTTAGAATGGCCTCACAAAAATTCACCAATTTTAAAAGATTTATTTTAAATGCACACTGATGTAACAATTGTCACAATACAATCTAATAAAAATTGTTTTGAATGAAGTTATGGCAGCCCACTCCAGTACTCTTGCTTGGAAAATCCCATGGATGGAGGAGCCTGGAAGGCTGCAGTCCATGGGGTCGCGAAGAGTTGGACACGACTGAGCGACTTCACTTTCACTTTTCACTTTCATGCACTGGAGAAGGAATTCAGTGTTCTTGCGTGGAGAATCCCAGGGATGGGAGCCTGGTGGGCTGCCGTCTGTGGGGTCGCACAGAGTTGGACACGACTGAAGCGACTCAGCAGCAGCAGCAAAGACAATAAAGCACTACTTACAGGAAAACGGAATGAAAACTTTGGTCAATTGAACGCATCATTAAAATACTACCTCACCACTGCTCCTGCCAGGAGAGAAGCGTGAAGCAGGGAAGTGAAGGAAGAGCAATGGAAAGAGTGGTCAGGATTCACGAGTCTGGTTTTGCTTTAGTCCGTTTTTAGGCTCAACAATAAACTCTGCTCTAAGAATCTGTGTGGTATCCAGGGATGTGTAAAATAATTTTTCATATTCTCTTACTTCCAACAAATAATCAGTATTCAAGCAAGAGAAAACCTGGAGCTCTTCAGTCCATGATCCAGACACTTGCAGCTCTTTGTAAATCATGCCGGCAATGCTGACACTGTGACAGTCCAGAGTCAGTGAGAAATAAGCTCGCCGTGGCTGCCCTCTCAGCTCACTTGGCAAAGAATCCGCCTGCAATGCAGGAGACCCCAGTTCAATTCCTGGGTCGGGAGGATCCTCTGGAGAAGGGAAAGGCTACCCACTCCAGTGTTCTGGCCTGGAGAATTCCATGGACTCTATGGTCCATGGGGTTGCAGCGTTGGACACGACTGAGCGACTTTCACTTCAAAGTTTGTCCACATTCAACCCATCGGGGGACTTTCTGGATCGTCTGATATTTGACACAGCTTCTAGAATCCTCGGTGTATGAAGCTGGACACAAAGAACTTCCTGCTTTTCACAGAAGTAATGTTGAAGCCACAAGTCATAGGGTTACAGAGCTCTTCTTCAAGCTATGCCCCATTAGGTTAACAGAAACTGGTGACTAACAGACAGCCATGAGTTTGCCTTACAAAGCAGCAGATACGGAAAAAAATGTTGAACACCTCTCTGCTTGTTGAAAAGCTGTTTCAATGGATGAAACTGGGGTTAGGTATTTTTTCTGTGCTTAACTGTATACACTCTAAGCTTCACATAGCCTAGAGAATATATCACAAGACTCCTTAACCACCGCTATAGATAAAGCTTCTGTCTATGGGTCACTGTAGTTATAGGAGAGGCTGATATTTGTTTCCAGGAACTTTGAGTTTGATCCTGCTCAAGTCCAACAAAGACTGGTTGGGACCCATCACCCCTAAAACTGGATTTGATGACTTACCTTTTGATGTCAGAGGGCCTAAAACTCCATCCTCAGATCATGCTAAGTGCCTCCATTTATTGAACATGCATCTCAAGAAGAAACTTGTGATCCAGATACGACTGGAAAGGACACAGATCAGCTCCCTCTACCTGTCAGTCACCTTGCCTTTTGCCTGAGGCCAGGCTGCCTCTTTATCCCATAGATATCTCGGGCCCTTTACCTTCCAGGAGGCGGGTCTGAGGTTTGTTCTTCTGTCTCCTCACTTGGCTGTTCCTGGAATAAACTTTTGCTCTGCTGAGAAGCTCGGCATCCATGTTTAGCTTGATGTGCATCAGGGTAGCAAACCGTATCTTTTAAAAATTTTCAGCTTTACTGACATATAATTGACTTAAAACTCTAAGATATTTAAAGTGTACATCATGTGGATTTGAAATACATATAAATGTGAAAAGATATCCCCCATCCAGTGAATTAACATGTCCATCTCCTCACATTTATCTTTTTGTATGTGTGTGAGAACAGTTAGATTTTACTCTCTTAGCGAATTTCAATTATAGAAAACAGCACTGTTAAACATAGTCACCACATTTTACACTAGATCCTCAGAACTCATTCATCTTACAACTGACACCTTCTTCCCTCTGACCACCCTCTCCTTGTTTCCCCCGTCCGGGAACTCGCCCTCTTTTCCTCTGTCTCTGTGAGTCTGGTTTCTCGTGGATGCAATATCTGCGGCAGTTCTGACTCTGTGTGCATGCGTGCTCAGTCATGTCTGACTCTGTGACCCCATGGACTGCGGCCCGTCAGGCTCCTCTGTCCATGGGATTCTCCAGGCAAGAATAGTGGAGTGGGCTGCCATTTCCTCCTCAGGGGGCCTTCCCAACCCCGGGCTGAGCCCCCACCTCCTGAGTCTGCAGGCAAGCATAGTGGAGGGGCTGCCATTTCCTCCTCAGGGGCCTTTTCAGGCAAGCACAGTGGAGTGGGCTGCCATTTCCTCCTCAGGAGCCTTTCCAGGCAAGCACAGTGGAGTAGGCTGCCGTTTCCTCCTCAGGGGGCCTTCTCGACCCCAGGGCTGAGCCCCCACACCCTGAGCCTGCTGCATTGGCAGCCAGATTCCTCGCCACTGAGCCGCCCGGGAAACCCTGAAGCTCTGAGTTTCCCTCAGTTACAAAGCTGCTTTCTCAAGGTTACACTTCCAGTTGTGTGTTATTGGAAGCATGCATGGCCTGTATGCTCCATGCTATGCAAAATCATTCCCAACAACAATGGATCCGGTTAGCAGGCCGTCTCCCAGAGGACTTACAGGGTAGCATCCACTTAATCTGAGAATTGATCATGGGATTGATCATTCTCAACTTAGATCAACTATTTTGACACCACACAGAAAGAGATCTATTTACTGTTAGTAGGTGGATGTTAAACTAAATCCATATACTGATATATAAAACTTGTCCCCAAAGGAAATTAGGTATTGTCAGAAACAGATGGGATATACTTTCATAGGACAACATGGGTTTCTTTTGTACCTATATAGTTCTCTTTATGTTGAAAAGCCTTCAATTGTGACCCTAGTCTAATATAAACAGCCCCAACCATGGCATAAATGTTCCAACTGTGGCTGTGCGGAAAGGAAAATCTGGCCACATGAATTATTTTTATTTTTTCACTAATAACTTAACTCGCCTGAATCTTAGTTGGGGCATGTGGTCTGCTCTCTGGTTGCAGCCTACAGGGGGCTTAGCTGTTCCACAGCATGTGGGACCTTAGTTCTCTGACCAGGCATTGAACTCACATCTTTTGAACTGGAAGGCAGACTCTTAACCACTGGGCCACAAGGGAAGTTTCAAGATTTATTTTTTAAGTATAGGAATACACAGAATTCTGATACAAGAGCTATGGCTTCATTTTACAGTTAATGCTTTTAATTATGTGGCTGAGATTCAATGAGAACGCTTGTACAGAATCAGCCTCTATTAATTCAGGCAAGCATGTTTCATCTTCCATGACTTACTCATTATGAAAAGACCAAAGTGAAAATATATGGTGAAGTACATTTGATGGAACACCTAATAATCAATTCACCACAGGAAAAAATGCTTTGAAGCAGGAAGCACGATTTGCACAATCAAAAATGGGAAGCAGTGCTAGCCAAGAATAGCTTTGTTTGAGGCTTTCAAGGATTCACCATCAATAAGTGGATCAACTTTTCGTTTGGGTCCCATCTGTAATTTCTGTAATATCCTTCCAAATTTCTGGCTGTTGTGCAAGATGTGGGGTTAACTCACAGCATCTCACTCACTCTGTTGAGTGGTGGAGATCACCAGTTTTAGAGTTTATGAATGAAAGCAGGGCTATGACCCTGCTATGAGAGAAAGAGTGTGTGTGTGTGTGTGTGTGTGTGTGTGTGTGTGTGTGTGTGTGTGAATGATATGACTTACAGATCAGTTGGGAGAAGCTTTGAGATCTTTCAGAAGAAAATGATTGGGTAGCAAATGCCGGTTCACTTACTGGCTCTGCCATTGAGTCACCAAGTAAAATGTTTAAGCTCTGAATGTTAACTTCTGTTGCCTTAAAGGTGTATATCTATTTACTACCTTCTGTTAATAATAGAAAAACTGAACCCAATGGGGTACATTTTAAGCCCAATGTCATCAAGCTGAGACTGCCCTGTTGTGCAGTTTCAGTTCTCCCAGATATGGGATCTCAAACCACCCAACCAGGAATCTCCTGCTCAGCACTAGTTAGGTCGCCTGTCTGAGAGGCCCTTCCTCTCCTGTAAAAGAAAGTAACCCTGCAATTAGCAGCAAGCCTAGTGTAACTTCCTGGCTCCTGCTCCCTTCTGCCTATAAATCTGCATTCTTCAGCTCTTGGATCTCCTTTCTGTCTGCAAGATGGAATGGTGCCAGACTCATGGATCACTGAATAAAGCCAACAAGTTCTTAAATTTTACAAGTTAAATTTCCTTTGTTAACACTTTGAAAAAATTCAAATAATTTGTCAAGGTATACAGCATCGAGTTATGTAAGTACCCGTGAGAGAAGATCTATTAAATAGCTACATGTTCATCACTTCATGGGAAATAGATGGAGAAACAGTGGAAACAGTGTCAGACTTTATTTTTTTTGGTTTCCAAAATCACTGCAGATGGTGACTGCAGCCATGAAATTAAAAGACACTCCTTGGAGGGCTTCACTTGTGGCTCAGCTGGGAAAGAATCTGCCTGCAATGCGGGAGACCCGGGTTTGATCCCTGGGTTGGGAAAATCCCCTGGAGAAGGGAAAGGCTACCCACGCCAGTATTCTGGCCTGGAGAATTCCTTGGAAGAAAAGTTATGACCAACCTAGATAGCATATTCAAAAGCAGAGACATTACTTTGCCGACTAAGGTCCATCTAGTCAAGGCTATGGTTTTTCCAGTGGTCATGTATGGATGTGAGAGTTGGACTGTGAAGAAGGCTGAGCGCTGAAGAATGGATGCTTTTGAACTGTGGTGTTGGAGAAGACTCTTGCGAGTCCCTTGGACTGCAAGGAGATCCAACCAGTCCATTCTGAAGGAGATCAGCCCTGGGATTTGTTTGGAAGGAATGATGCTACAGCTGAAGCTCCAGTACTTTGGCCACCTCATGTGAAGAGTTGACCTATTGGAAAAGACTCTGATGCTGGGAGGGATTGGTGGCAGGAGGAGAAGGGGGCGACAGAGGATGAGATGGCTGGATGGCATCACTGACTCGATGGACGTGAGTCTGAGTGAACTCTGGGAGTTGTTGATGGACAGGGAGGCCTGGCGTGCTGCGATTCACGGGGTCGCAAAGAGTCAGACACGACTGAGCGACTGAACTGAACTGAACTGAAGTATACATTACTCAGCTGAAGCACTTTTATGTGAATAAACGCTCAACACAGGTCCTAGGAAGAAACAGTGTGAACTTTGACCTCCTGGAGAATGGTGTCCTGAACACAGGGAGCAGACAGAAAAGCCGCCCTGTGTTAACCATGAATTCCCAGAAAGCAGTCCTCTTGTCCTGTTTGAAATAAAGAGGCTTTTGTCTGGAGCTTTTTAGAATCAGCCTGGGAGACACGGACCCAAGAAGCACTTGAATTGTGTTCTGCCAGACTACAAAGTGGGGAAAGTCTATAAAGACAAAAACCTGCGAGTTTACCTAAGTTGTCAAGAGGCTCAGGAAGGGACTTGTTAAACAAAGGTTGACTTGGGTTCAAAATGATACACAATTTTGAAGGTGGGAGACTTTGAAACTACAGGGTTGGAACTGGTGGCTGCTGGGCAGGTGCTGTTTGGAAAATGACTAGTAATGTCCTTGAGTGTGATGCAGCTTAGAAAACTCAAGTTCTCAGGGATGCAGGGATGTGCTTGAAACCTCATTCACAAAGGACACCCAGCTCTATATGGACCCCTGAAGCACAGTTACTCCGTTTTGATTTTTAAATGGATTTAGAAATGCTATCAACTGAAGGTGAGCTCTGAAATCTCCTTGTTTACAGGATGGTTGGGCCCCACATGGTTTATTTCTCTTTACATGTTCCCAGTGGTGGATGCCTAACATTTCACACTGGCCACAACTGGAGACAAAACTCACCATTTAAGACACATCAAAATCTGAAAGGGGAAAAGGAAGAGGAATTAGATGATACCAAGAGTGCAAACCAAGATGGAGAGGAATAAAATGGAATGAGGCTGCTTGATGCGGGGATTCATTGCAGAAAGTCAAGAAAACCTATCTATGTATCCAGTTCAGTCATTAGGATGTCTTCAGTAAAGTATCTCCAATTTCCCAGTGAAAATATAAAATAAATAATAAGTATGATGAGATGGTTGAATGGCATCATCAACTCAGTGGACATGAGTTTGAACCAACTCCAAGAGACGGTGAAGGACAGGGAAACCTGGCCGCTGCAGCCTGCCGGGTTGCACGGAGTCAAACACAGCTGGGCGACTGAACGACACCGGGACGCTTGCACGCCCCCGTCACAGGCATTGCAGAACGCCACATGGGATTTCTTACTCTTTCAAGAATGAGAGTATTCTTATAATCAAGATAGCATGATTGTGTCCCATTGTAGAACTAAGAGCACGGAGGCTTAGGTGGGGTGAGGGACATGCCCCGAGTCCCAGCCCCTGCGAGGCCGCGCTGCGGCACACCCCAGTCTGTCTTTAGCTCTAAGCTGCATGACCAGGTGGAGCACGAGGTCATTTAATACTCAGGCCTTCATACGTAGTGTCTTAAAGGAAGTACTTAGGATTTTCTGCAGGAACAGAAGAATTTGAAAGATTTATTAATCAAGGGCGTGGCATTATGAAGTTCTATGCTGCTTTCCTACACATGACTTCACCCTCCCCGACCCCACGGGCAGCAGAGCGGCCGAGGCCGCGAACCCTCCCCTGGACCCTGAGCGGCCCTTTGCCGCCTGGCCTCTGTTCCGTCCGCTCCCCTTCTCTTCCCACTGGACTCCTCCCGCACATCCGGGGCTTTGTGCTCCGCCTCTTCAGCATGCTGCTTCTCTTTCCCTCCCTCGCTTCCTCTTGTGGTGACTTTGCTGCTCCTGGTTCACACGCAAGACCCAGCTTCCACACTGTCTTTGAAGCATCCGCTTCTCAGGGCTCCAGCCGACCCCCGGGAGTCTCGGCCCCTTGGGAAGCTCCCTCCCCCCGGGCCTCGGGCTGTGCTGTGTGACTCCCCTGGTCACGGGCACCTCTGCCCCTCCGCTCACCCGGACGCCATGGCCGCATTGACCAGGTCTCCGCTCATCAACCACTGCAGCCTCCAGGCCGGGGCTGGACGCAACCCACCCCTCCAGGGGTTGGTGTGAGGAGCACCAGTGGCGGTCACATGCAGGACCCCCAAGGAGGCAGAAGGCCAGGCGAAACGGCAGGCGGCTGTCTGTGAGGCGAGACTCGCCCGGGCAGCATGGCCAGGCCTCTGTCCAGGGACAGGCTAACGCCTGTGTCGTCTGAAACAACACAAATCAACCAGAAGGGTTTCGGCCCTCCACGGGCAATGACTTCAGATCTCGGTTCTCTGTTTCAGATGGGCACCCGTGAATCTGGGACAGCCGAGAGGAGACAAGGAAAGGCAAGCGAGGTGGGAGGTCAGCCCACAGAGCCTGTGGACAGCAGTGCTGACCAAGGGACAGAGATGGAGAGCAGAGCGGCCCGGGGCCAGCAGGGAGCTGCGGCTGAGACGCCTCCGTGGGCCTCTTGGAGGGGAGGCAGCCCTGCCCGCTCCCGGAGTCTGTGAGCAGCGGCCCTGCACTCCGGCTGCACCTCGTTCCTACTGGGGCAGGTGAAGCCAGGGGGAAGTGCTGCCGTCACTCCTGCGCAGTCATTTCTTCACGATGGAGCAGGTACTGAGAAGTGACCATCCTCGTCACTAAGGATACGAAAAACAAAATAAACCGAAAGTCTCCTCTCTGAGACACTCATCCTTTCATGATGTAATAGAAAGTAAACTCCACCACAACGCAGTGGCGTGTCCCCTTGCTCAATCTAGGAGTCAGAGGGACAGTCAAGTTGTTTCTTCGAATCAGGACGCTTTCTAAGCAGGCAGGGGTGGGGCTGACCTGAGGGCAGAAGCTTGGGACAGTGAGCCAGGGTCCTGGCGTCCTCTCCTCCTGGCGCACCTGCACACACACTGACGGTATCGGCTACCTCGCCGTCTCTGAAATCTCTGAGCACTTCGCTGTGCAAAGGAATCTCCACTTTCCCTGTGTGTTGCTGAAATGCGCTTCTGTTCCAGCAATGAGTGTCTCGCTCCCTCACAGTCTGCATGGTCTGTACTCAAACGCCGCCTTGCAGAGGAAGACTGCACAGCACTCACGGAAAACGTCAGCCCCCGTCCTGCCTGCCCTGTCTTACCCTTCCTGTCTTCAGGTCTCCTTCAGTCCAAGCTGAGGCTGTGGGAGGGAGGAGACGGAAAGAGGGGGCTGTGTGGCCGCAGGTTTCCACAGGCTTTGCTGGAGAAGAACCTGCTTCCCTTCAGAATCAATGCAGACACATCAGTTCCAGGTCAAATAAAATTCAAGGTGAAACACACACAGAAAATCTTTAGAACTGTTCATAAAAATGCTCTTATGATGTCAGGGTAATAAAGAACTTTAAAAGACACACAAAGTGTGTGACTGATAAATATAAACATGTTATGATTAAGAACTGGCCATTAAAAGACATCATAAAAATAATGAGAGAAAAGATACAAAGTAGATGATATGTGCAATCAATATAAAGAACTTCCAAAACTAAATACTGAAAGATGTGAAAAAGACATAAGCAGTTATTTCATGGAAGGTAAAATATGAATATCCAATGAAAAATTTAAAAGATGGTCAAGCTCATTTGTAATAAATTGAATGCATATTAGAATCATAATCAAACACGTTTCCACATGCCACAGTTGAGCAAACATTTTAAAATGACAGTAAAAATATTGGCTCAGATACAGAATGGCAGAAACTGTTGTTTTTGGTTAAAGTGTATGGACTGTGTTCATTCCCTAGGCTCTATGAATTGTTACCCAAGCCATGGAGCAGACACGTGGGAACTGTCTATGAGAGTCATGGGCACAGGAAGCATCGCAATATCCATTAGTGAAAGGGCGTCCCTGGCGGCTCAGTGATAAAGAATCCGCCTGCGATGCAGGAGTCGGAGGTTTGACCCGTGGATCGGAATGATGCCCTGGAGAAGGGCATGGCCGCCCGCTCCAGTACTCTTGCCTGGGAAAGTCCATGGCCAGAGGAGCCTGGCAGGCTGCAGTCCTTGGGGTTGCAAGAGTCAGATACAATGTAGCGACTAAACCACTACCACACGCATATTTAAAGTATGGACCGCCACATAGTAAAGTGACGTCACCTGCATGCAATGACATGCAACGAAGCTCGGAAGCCAATACTGGAAACAAAAGAATAGTCACTGCAGCACAAGAGGACAGTCACCGTGTGGCTCTACTTATTCAAGACCAAACAAGGAGAAGCCAGAGCACTTTCTAGGGATTCATATGCAAGTGGGAATCTCTAGTAAAAACAGGGAGAACCAGAATGTCCTACTTCTGGAGACAGGTGGAGTGAATATGGCTTCTTTCTTACCCTTTTATATTTAAAAACTTCTGTATTACCTATGCACTTTCTGTATGTATCCACCCCCCCAAATACCGCACATCCAAATACATTCCAAATGGAACATAAATAGAAAACATGATGCCGTGAACTTCAAGATGAAAACTAAAAATATTTCTATGATCACGAGACAAGGAAGATATTTATAAACTGTTATGAACTGAATTTTGTCCCCCAAGTTCATATGTTTAACCCCTAACCCCTAGTATGTCAAAGTGTGACTAAACATATATCTATGGCCTTTAAAGAGTTAAACTCTTTAAAGTTAAAGAGTTAAAGATGAGGCTTTTAAAGTGGACTCTAACCCAATCAGACTGTGCCCCTTCCCTACGAAAGAGGAAATTTGGAGCCACAAAGAACACAGGCTGTGTGTACACAGGGCAGATGATGTGAGCACACACTGAGGAGGCTGCCTAGGCCAGGCCAGGCCAGGCCTCAGGAGAAACCACAGCTCATCATGCCTTGACCGTGAGCTTCCAGCCTCCAAAACTGTGAGCAAATCCATTTTTGCTGCTTAATATTCCTTCCTTGCTCCCCTCCAGCCTGTGGCCTTTTGTTAAAGCAGCTACAAGAAAATAATATTATCCTACATGCCAAACTACACAGAAAAAGTTTAAAGAGTTTTACTACACAATATCGTTAAACTCTTGTCAAAAAACAAGAGCAGAACAACAAGCTCAGAATGTTACTGCTTCCCCCCCTCCCCAACCAGAATGCAATTTCTAACAGCTGATAGAGGTCTGGTATTCCTAATAAATAATCCCTATAAATATACAGCAGTGTAAACACTTTAGCAGAAAAATTGGCAAGACACATAAGTAGGAAAGTTAAAATGAAAAATATAAAGTGTTGCCAGAAAATAGAAATAGAAACAAATTAAGAGTGAAATAATATTTTCTTCCCTACAGAGAGGTAAGAGTCTTCCAACATAGTCTCTTCGCCATTAACGGAGACTGTGGCTCTCGCTCATGGAGGTCCGCGCGCTCTACAGCCTGTCTTCTTGGCTTCTTTGGTGACGCATACAGATCAAAACCCTTTAAAATGCTGCCTATTTGGCCTAGGGGCTTCATTTCTCATTTCTGGGGATTTATACCAAGTAGATAAAAGCTACAAAGTTTTACCTGTTTGAATGTTTGTTCTAAAATGAGAAATCATCTTAAATGCTCAGCAATAACAATTTGATGAAACAAAGCTAGTACCTTTTAATACTCTCATGCTCTACCAACTGAGCTAGCTGGGCAACAGTAATTTTTATATCAGGCAAATATTTAAAATGGAAAGAAAGTAAGCCAAGAGAGAACATATCTAATAGGTAGATTTGGGGGATTGTGGGTTCAGTTCAGTCGCTCAGTCGTGTCTGGCTCTTTGTGACCCCGTGAATCGCAGCATGCCAGGCCTCCCTGTCAATCACCAACTCCCAGAGTCCACCTAAACCCACATCCATCGAGTCCGTGATGCCATCCAGCCATCTCATCCTCGGTTGTCCCCTTCTCCTCCTGCCCTCAATCCCTCCCAGCATCAGAGTCCTTTCCAATGAGTCAACTCTTTGCATGAGGTGACCAAAGTACTGGAATTTCAGCTTTAGCATCATTTCTTCCAAAGAAATCCCAGGGCTGATCTCCTTCAGAATGGACTGGTTGGATCTCCTTGCAGTCCAAGGGACTCTCAAGAATCTTCTCCAACACCACAGTTCAAAAGCATCAATTCTTTGGTGCTAAGCTTTCTTCACAGTCCAACTCTCACATCCATACATGACCACTGGAAAAACCATAGCCTTGACTAGACGGACCTTTGTTGGCAAAATAATGTCTCTGCTTTTCAACATGCTATCTAGGTTGGTCATAACTTTTCTTCCAAGGAGTAAGCGCCTTTTAATTTCATGGCTGCAGTCACCATCTGCAGTGATTTTGGAGCCCAAAAATGTCTGACACTGTTTCCACTGTTTCCCCGTCTATTTCCCAGGAAGTGATGGGACCAGATGCCATGATCTTCGTTTTCTGAATGTTGAGCTTTAAGCCAACATTTTCACTCTCCTCTTCCACTTTCATCAAGAGGCTTTCGAGTTCCTCTTCACTTTCTGCCATAAGGGTGTTGTCATCTGTATATCTGAGGAGATTGATATTTCTCCCGGCAATCTTGATTCCAGCTTGTGCTTCTTCCAGCCCAGCGTTTCTCATGATGTACTCTGCATAGAAGTTAAATAAGCAGGGTGACAATTATTTTCTGTGCAATGGTGGCAAAACAGTTTAAAAGGAAGTAAAGAAGCAAGTTAAGTAAAGCAAGCAAACAAGCCGAAGCCCGTGAACTGTTTTCCAAACAGGCTGAAAATACCACCTCCTGTCCAATCTGTAGGGATGCCCGAGGAATGTAGTCAGCCTTATGGACTGAGAGGCACAGGAACTACTCACATCTAACTATACTTTCTACTTCAGTTCAGTTCAGTTCAGTCGCTCAGTCGTGTCCGACTTTTTGCAACCCCATGAATCGCAGCACGCCAGGCCTCCCTGTTCATCACCATCTCCCGGAGTTCACTCAGACTCACATCCATCGAGTCTGTGATGCCATCCAGCCATCTCATCCTCAGTCATCCCCTTCTCCTCCTGCCCCCAATCCCTCCCAGCATCAGAGTGTTTTGCTATTTATAATGAGTTATGTAGTTATATTTATGCTCTCTCCTGAGCATTCTCAATCTTTGGTTACAGAAAGTAAGATATTGAAAATCACTGAACTGTGGCAGATGGAAAAACAGCATCAGGCTATCATATGCTTTCCACGAGTCCCGATTATCCAAGACCAAAATGCCTTTAGAGTTCTGGAGCAAAAATGCTCTTTGCCACTTTTATTCCTAGTAACGACTGAGGCCCAGAGCTCCCTGAGTAAGCCCCTCCTGCTGGGGACTTGACTGTATTTATTTTACATGTGTTTAAGAGATGACAGAAAAAGAGAAAGCTCTAAAATGGCAAATGCTTTCAGGTACACCGAAAAGGTGGTTTTTACTGTTGGTTTGAGTGTTTTGTTTTTAGTGGAGCGATCCATTATAGAACAGGCCAGAATACGTTTAGAGAATAAAGTGTGCATTTTCTACCTCTGAGAGATGCTAATTAGAACATGTCTTTACCATGGGCCTGGCATGAATTCAGACTTGCCTTGGGCAGGTAACTGATGTCCAGGCTGCCTTAAACCCAGCAAGTGCTCAAGGAATGCTCTAGTGACCGGAGGGGACGGCGGCGTGCAGCCAGCGTTTCACTGCGCGCGCTGCTCGTGTGCTCATCCTGTCTCTGCCCTTCCGCAGAGGCTCGCGCTCTTCTGCGCAGCTCATCACTTGCTTGACGCTGAAATACATTGGTTCGGATTTTATGATGAGCTGGTTCTGTACAATCATATGTAAAGCGTTTATTTAAATACAAACAATATACACTCTTGTTCAAGTTCCTCCTGAGTTAAAAGTACACCAAGAAACCGGATAATTTAGAGTAAAAGCAGAATTTCTCTTTCATCCTTACAAAGTGTCTGTGGTTCATTTGTATATATTCCTCCAGCTTTTTGAAAAACACTTTAAAATATATATTTATTGACACGCAGATAATATAGGTTCACTTTTAGTTCAGTTAGACAAATAACGTGTGTTGTTTTACAACTTGCTTTTGTCATGTAACAGTATGACTTTGAGGTGTCACCATTTCCTGTTTGGGGGTTTTCCAGTGGTTTTAATAGGGAAATAAAAGTCTTTCTTTAGAACAACATGATTCTGCTATAAGCAAACTAGGTTCATGTAGCATCCACATTCAGGGAAATCCAGAAATGTCTTCAGTTGCCCTGCGCATCCCACCATCAGGAATGGAGGAAACTGCGAGCAAGGAAAATCTGAGTAATGAACCCCAGGCACCCCGTTAACCCAGCTCTGAAGGAGGAGGGCGGGGCGAGGACAGCTCACTGGCTGGAGGGAAGGTCTCGTGATGCCTGAGTCTCCAGCCTGGCCGGTAGCAGCCGAGAGAATCCAGGACAGAGAGACGGTAGTCGGAGAGCAGCGGAGGGCAGGAAACGGGCCTCCGGGCGGCAAAGCACGAAGGTCACAGCAGAGACTGGGGAGGCGAGCGGGTCCGCGGAGGAGCCGGAGAGACCCCCGGAGGCGGCTCCCTCCCGCTCGCCCACCCCTGAAGGTGCCAATGAGCCGGCGCAGAGTCACATCCGCTCTCCTCACTAAGACTGTGCGCTTCAGGCTGGTCTCAGGAACACACTTCTTGTTTCACTTGAGTGACTTCATTACGCCTCCCCTGTAATTTCAGGTTGGGTCTTCTCTGCCGGCCTTCCCCTCTCTTTTCACTCTGGCCTCAGTCTTCATTTTTTTCTGGCAAACAAAATACAGTCAGCAGGCAGAGCTGACTGCATAAAAGGCAAATGTCTGCCTCTGAGGAGTAACATACACTCATACTGTTATGCTAGTTAACTTATATTTATTGATTTAAGTTAATATAACAATGATACATAAACATATGCATATATAATGTAGATAAATATTAAATGTCATGTACCATTATTTTAATATAATTTTATATATCAATGATATATGTTAATGTTAATAATACACAGACTGATTTAGTTAACAACACTCCTGGTGAGAAGACTAATGAAGAGGAAAGAAGTCAGAAAAAACCCCAGAAATTTGAAGATCTTTGCAAAAACTCCACGCTCTCGATGTAAATGGCGAGCCGTGCATGAAAGTTCTTGGCCAGGGCTCCTCACGGGCCTCTCCCACCCCTGCTATGGTCAGCAGTGGACCAGGGAGCGGGGGTCCGGGCAAAGCCCCCAGGCCGAGGCCGGGCCGAGACCCCCGCCAGTCTCCTTCCTTCTGTCACCGAGCATCACCTCCTCCCTGACACTAGTGTACATGCGTGTCATCACTTCTCCCACAGAATGAAGGGTGTGTGTTGCAGGAGAGCGGGAGCCAGCTCACTGGTGACACAAATCTTAACACCATAGAGAGAGGGAGTTGGAGGGAGGGCAACAGATGAGTAGACAGATGTGCCCTGGCTTCAGACTGTAGGGTGAAATTTATGATACTAAAACTGGTTAGCCTTTAGTTTTTTTTTTGCCAGTGCCTGTATGCGACAATTGATCAGTCACCTAAATATCATAGATTCTAAATCATAAACTAGGATTCTAAAATACTGTGGTTTTCTGGTTACCAAAATGCACTTGTGAAGCCAATGTTCAAATCATCCAGTGTCTTCTTTTTGTGTTAGGTCCCATGTTGTTTTCTTTCTTAACTTTTACTTTGTAGTTAGGGTATAGCCCGTTAACAAACAGTGTTGTGACAGTTTCAAGTGAACACCAAGGGGAACGGTTCAGCCAAACACACACATGTGTCCTTTCTCCCCCAAACTCCCCTCCCATCGAGGCTGCTACATAGCATTGACATCCACGTGCCGAACAGTGAGTCCTTGTCGATTCCTAACCAAAGCGGACGCTCGTTGCATCATCAGAGACTCTCTCAGAATGTTTCCCAAAGGTTAGTGAGGAGTTTCCTGGAAAACACTCAGCCCAAAACCTTTTGCCAGAGGAAGAATGTTTATATATGGGTGTTAGTTTTGAGAGAATTTGGTGAACTGGACCAGCTCATACAGAGATGGAAACAGCTTGTCACCATCAACATTGTCACCATTTCCCAGTAGGTTCAGCCTCCCCCGAATGCACCCTGAGTCCTGACCACTGAACAGGCCAAGCCCACTCTCAGTCCCCATAGCCTCCTCCCGCAGGGCCTCTGCCCGCAGGAGACAGAGGGACTGACTGCTCATCCCCTCCTCCCCCTACTCATGGGCATGGAAGAGCCCAGCTCCCTGCTCTGGTTGAAGGAGAAGGAAGGCCCAGCAGCAGCCCTTGAAGAAGTGCACAGGGGCCCCTCCATTCCCAGGCTCATCGTGTAGGGCCGAGGGGACACGGGGGAAGGAGGAACCTCAGCTCTGGACACTGTGGGAGCTGGGCTGCTGAACAGACTCAGGGACAGTCTGTTGACCATGGGATCTGAGGAACAGGAGAGATTTGGATGGACTGGGGCTAGCTGGGAGGGTTCCCCCATGGTCTAAAGCACAGGCTGTGTCTCTCTGGGCTGAAAATATTCACCGCTGAGCTCTAGCTCCCACCAAAAGGGGGTATTGGTTAGAGGTGTCCTGAGATGTAAGCGCTTCTTAGGCAGACAAGAGGAGATACTAGGAGGATGTGAACTGCCTTGTAGAGCCTGAACCACACGCCCAGCCTTCTGACCCCAGTTTGGGGAGGTAGCAGTTTCTTACGCATGTCCCTGGTGGCTCAGATGGTAAAGAATACACCTGTAATGTCGGAGACCTGGGTTCGATCTCTGAGTCGAGAAGATCCCCTGGAGAAGGAACGGACAACCCACTCCAGTATTCTTACCTGGAAAATCCCACGGACAAAGGAGCCTGGTGGGCTACAGTCCATGGGGTCGCAGGGACATGATTAAGAGACTAACACCCTTTCAGGTGAGGGCAGCTGGTTTGCTTGGGTCTGATCAGGGAGGGGCACAGGTGAGTGTTGCTTCTGACAAGTTAAAGAGTCTTTGGGCCTAGAAAAGGAAACAGCAGTCTCAAAGGCCCTTGCTGAATCATCTAACTTCAAGGAAAACAAAACCAAACTTTAGGTCCCGCCCTGATGCTCCAGGCTTGTTGCATCTACCTGGGACTTATCATTCCTTGTCCAGAGGATTTATCACCCCCTGCCCAACTACAAATGCATCTCAACTAAAGAATACCCCAAACATCCCGCCTGACTAACGTTGCCCTTATCACGTCCACAACCTCCCTTTAAATATGAAGCCTCCCTGATCCCTCTCACGCTCAGCCTGGTTGTTAGGCCAACTGCCGCCCCTCCTTGCCTGAATAAAGGTAACCTACTTCCGTTGACGTCATCTCTCCTTTTCTGCCTCAGCCCAATCTATACCTTACAACCAGCACTGTCTGAGAGAAGAGGGCAAACAGGTGCCCCCAGGGAGTCAAGACAGAGGCTGCTTAGTCAGCAAGACAGCTGTGAAGGAGTCGAGTGGGCACCCCGTGGGGCCTCTGCCACTGTCCCCGGGTGCCCTGCAGTTCCAAGCTTTGGCCTGAATGTGTCATAAAGAAGGACCCTTTGTGTTTTTTTGAAAAATTATGTAACTTTATTTATTTTTACTTTAAAATATTGTGTTGGTTTTGCCATACATCCACATGAATCCACGACAGGTATACTCGTGTTCCCCATCCTGAATGCCCCTCCCTCCTTCCTCCCTGTACCATCCCTCTGGGTCATCCCAGTGCACCAGCCCCAAGCATTCTGTATCCTGCATCAAACCTGGACTGACGATTCATTTCTTATATTGTATTATACATGTTTCCATGCCATTCTCCCACATCATCCCACCCTCTCTCTCTCCCTCTCCCACAGAGTCCAAAAGACTGTTCTATGCATCTGTGTCTCTTTTGCTGTCTTACATACAGGGTTATCGTTACCATCTTTCTAAATTCCATATATGTGCGTTAGTATATGGTATTGGTGTTTTTCTTTCTGGCTTACTCCACTCTGTATAATAGGCTCCAGTTTCATCCACCTCATTGGAACTGATTCAAATGTATTCTTTTTAATGGCTGAGTAATACTCCATTGTGTATATGTACCACAGCTTTCTTATCCATTCATCTGCTGAAGGACATCTAGGTTGCTTCCATGTCCTGGCTATTATAAGCAGTGCTGTGATGAACATTAGTGTGGACGTGTCTCTTTCAATTCTGGTTTCTTCAGTGTGTATGCCCAGCAGTGGGATTGCTGGGTCATAAGGCAGTTCTATTTCCAGTTTTTAAAGGAATCTCCACACTGTTTTCCATAGTGGCTGTACTAATTTGCATTCCCACCAACAGTATGAGATGGTTCCCTTTTCTCCACACCCTCTCCAGCATTTATTGCTTGTAGACTTTTGGATCACGGCCATTCTGACTGGCGTGAAATGGTACCTCATTGTGGTTTTGATTTGCGTTTCTCTGATAATGAGTGATGTTGAGCATCTTTTCATGTGTTTGTTAGCCATCTGTATGTCTTCTTTGGAGAAATCTCTATTTAGTTCTTTGACCCATTTTTTGATTGGGTCGTTTATTTTTCTGGAATTGAGCTGCAGAATTTGTTTGTATATTTTTGAGATTAGTTGTTTGTCAGTTGCTTCATTTACTATTATTTTCTCCCATTCTGAAGGCCCTCTTTTCACCTTGCTTATAGTTTCCTTTGTTGTTCAGAAGCTTTTAAGTTTAATTAGGTCCCATTTGTTTATTTTTGCTTTTATTTCCAATATTCTGGGAGGTGGGTCATAGAGGATTCTGCTGTGATTTATGTCGGAGAGTGTTTTGCCTATTCTCTCCTCTGGGAGTTTTATAGTTTCTGGTCTTACGTTTAGATCTTTAATCCATTTTGAGTTTATTTTTGTGTATGGTGTTCAAAAGGGTTCTAGTTTCATTCTTTCACAAGTGGTTGACCAGTTTTCCCAGCACCGCTTGTTAAAGAGATTGTCTTTAATCCATTGTATATCCTTGCCTCCTTTGTCAAAGATAAGGTGTCCATCAGTGTGTGGATTTATTTTCCATTGATCTATATGTCTGTCTTTGTGCCAGTACCATACTGTCTTGATGACTGTGGCTTTGTAGTAGAGCCTGAAGTCAGGCAGGTTGATTCCTCCAGTTCCATTCTTCTTTCTCAAGATTGCTTTGGCTATTCGAGGTTTTTTGTATTTCCATACAAATTGTGAAATTATTTGTTCTAGCTCTGTGAAAAATACCGTTGGTAGCTTGATAGGGATTGCATTGAATCTATAGATTGCTTTGGGTAATATACTCATTTTCACTATATTGATTCTTCTGATCCATGAACATGGTATATTTCTCCATCTATTAGTGTCCTCTTTGACTTCTTTCACCAGTGTTTTATAGTTTTCTATATATAGGTCTTTAATTTCTTTAGGTAGATATATTCCTAAATATTTTATTTTTTTTCGTTGCAATGGTGAATGGAATTGTTTCCTTAATTTCTGTTTCTATTTTCTCATTATTAGTGTATAGGAATGCAAGGGATTTCTGTGTGTTGATTTTACATCCTGCATTTTACTAGATTCATTGATTAGCTCTAGTAATTTTCTGGTGGAGTCTTTAGGGTTTTCTATGTAGAGGATCATGTCATCTGCAAACAGTGAAAGTTTTACATCTTCTTTTCCAATTTGGATTCCTTTTATTTCTTTTTCTGCTCTGATTCCTGTGGCCAAAACTTCCAAAACTATGTTGAATAGTAGTGGTGAAAGTGAGCACCCTTGTCTTGTTCCTGACTTTTGGGGACGTGCTTTCAATTTTTCACCATTGAGGATAATGTTTACTGTGGGTTTGTCATATATAGCTTTTATTATGTTGAGGTATGTTCCTTCTATTCCTGCTCTCTGGAGAGTTTTTATCATAAATGGATGTTGAATTTTGTCAAAGGCTTTCTCTGCATCTATTGAGATAATCATATGGCTTTTATTTTTCAATTTGTTAAGGTGGTGTATTACATTGATTGATTTGCGGATATTGAAGAATCCTTGCATCCCTGGGATAAAGCCCACTTGGTCATGGTGTATGATCTTTTTAATATGTTCTTGGATTCTGATTGCTAGAATTTTGTTAAGGATTTTTTGCATCTATGTTCATCAGTGATATTGGCCTGTAGTTTTCTTTTTTTGTGGCATCTTTGTCCAGTTTCGGTATTAGGGTGATGGTGGCCTCGTAGAATGAGTTTGGAAGTTTACCTTCCTCTGCAATTTTCTGGAAGAGTTTGAGTAGGATAGGTGTTAAGTCTTCTCTAAAATTTTGGTAGAATTCAGCTGTGAAGCCGTCTGGACGTGGGCTTTTGTTTGCTGGAAGATTTATGATTACAGTTTCAATTTCCGTGCTTGTGATGGGTCTGTTAAGATTTTCTATTTCTTTCTGGTTCAGTTTTGGAAAGTTGTACTTTTCTAAGATTTGTCCATTTCTTCCATGTTGTTCATTTTATTGGCGTATAATTGTTGATAGTAGTCTCATGATCCTTTGTATTTCTGTGTTGTCTGTTGTGATCTCTCCATAAAGAAGGACCCTTTGTACTCTACCTATTATGAGTTAACCACTAAAGAAATGTTACCTATAAGCTTGTACATAAAGTCCCATCTCTGGGAGCCCTGCATCCCAGGTAAGAGCACCAAGCTAAAATAACTTTGTTTAGCTCACAGGAAACTTCCTGACCAGACTCACCTGTGAATCACAGTAGGGAGGCAGACATTAACACATCCCCTCTGGAGGCTGATCAGAATGAGGAAATATTTGACTTTCCTCACACACCACCTTTGAGAATTAAGATAAAAGAAGCCTGAATTCTAACTCAGGCAAGATGGGTTCCGGGACAAGAGTCCTGGGCTTCTGAATAAAGCCGCTGTTCCTTGCCCCAAGAATTCATCTCTCAATTTCTTGGCCTGTCATGAGGTGAGCAGTACGAGCTTGGGCTCAGTTACAGAAGAGCTGACAGTCTTGCTCTTTTTTGAGAAGATTTCCATTTTCATTCATTTAGTCATTCATCGTGTATTTGAGTCCTGCTCAGAGGCAGGCCCTGCTGAACTCACCCTTGGAGACCCAGCTCAGACCTCAGTGGGTCCACAACGCCTTTCTTGATCCCAAGCTCTGCCTGCACCATCTTCTGCCTCACCCAGGACCCCTCGAGTCTTTAAGCATACTGTGATGAGCTCTCCAGCTTGTCAGCCGTGTGAGGACCTTGAACAGATGCAGAACGGGGCTCAGAAAATGTGATGATGACCAGTAATCAAATCAATGAGCTGGCCAGACACAAACCAGGCTCAGGTCATGTTCACCAAAGGTCATCTTCTCCCTCCTTCCAGAGCCAGAGTTTCAGGGGGACCTTTACCAGGAGCCCAGGGATCTTCTCTGACACTAACCTCATCCAAAACATTAACAGTCTGGGTGGGTTTTATTTTCAATTTTATTTCTTTTTACACTTGAAATCACTTCGTGACTATTCCACTGAATACTGAGTAACTTAATGATCACTTCTGTTGTGTCTGGGCCAAGAAAGCCCAATATGGGGGTAGGATGCTAGGAGGAGATGATCAGGGGAGTGGGGGTGGTGTGAAACAGAAGAGGCAGGTGGCCATTCCCTTTGTACATAAGCAACCTGACTGTGATGACCGGGGTCCAGATGTCTCCTTGCCAATGGTCTGTCCTTTAGAGCCAGCTGTAGAGGTCACAAGACAAACCTAAGTTCTGGGGCCCCCGTGTGATCCAGGAGCAGTCACTTGTGCCTTCAGAGGGTCAGTTTCTGAGCCACAGTGGTGCTCTCCCAGAGTCGGGCGTGAGTTGGTGGCCAGCCCTGCTCACCATGAGATGCTGCAGCTCCTGCTCTGCCCTGAAACCCCTCCCTGCAGCCTGGCTGTGTCAGGGGACGCCTGGACACAGCAGGCATGAGTGAGGAGGAGAGAGTGGGTGCTTCAGGGGCAGAAGAGATACAGAGACACTTGATTTCACTCTGGCCACTTCCAACTGGTCCCAGCCTAATGCCACTTGTCATACACCCTGAGTAGACACGATCTCCTGGGAGCTCAGAAGACTCTCCTGAGAGCTGGGATGTGGAGCTCTGGAGGATGGGGCTGGGATAGCCCCCCACATGAAGCTGGGGCTCTGGGGCTCTGAAGCTGACCCGGGGAGTGAAGCTGGGCCTGGCAGGTTTGCACTGGAGACTGTTGAGTGTCTGGCTGAAGCTGCTGACATCCGTGGTCACACCTCCCTCACCCATCTGACCGTTTCTGATCCCAGCAGTTAAGCAGGGCTGGTCTGGTGGGCACGTGACTGAGACAGGAGCTCAGGGGGGCAACTCCTCCACCCGCCTCTCCTCTCCTCTCTCCTGGTCTCTCTCCTTCACCACCTCTGCCCCTCCCCCCCCCCCCCCCCCCCCCCCCCCATGTAGTTCTCTTCTTAGGCCACCGTGGGGAGGCCTGCGTGGAGTCCTGGTTGGGTGGGTGGCACGGAGGGTTCCGAGATGGGGTGTTGTGGCTGGGCTGGTTGCTCTGTGCTCGCAGGTGGCTGAGGGTCGGTGAGGCAAAGAGGCTCCCTGCACAAAGACGGTTCCTAGTGAAATGGACTGAACGACAATGGTAATTTTATATTCTGTGAGTTTTTCACAATTAAAAAGAAAAGAACGTGTGTGTGTGTGTGTGTATTATAATGGCCTAGAAAGGAAAATTCTCAAGTCAAACAGAGGAATGAATCGTGTGCTAAACCAGAGATGAGTCTCAAAGACACAGCACCAAGTGTAAGAAACCAGCGTACGCGGCCACAGTGGTACAAATCCATGTACTTTAAACGTGCAGAATAGGCAAATCATTAGGGTCAAAAAGCACACAGACAATTGCCCAAAGCTGGGGGGGAGGTGGACCGAGAAGTGCCTGTTTAATGGGTAGTGAGGAGGTGAAGTGCTCCTCTTTGTGAGGAGGTGAAGTGCTCTGATTTAGAGTGGTGATAGCTGCACAACCTTGCAAACAGATGATAAACCGTTGAGTTGTACATTTTACAGAGTAAATTTTATGACATGTGAATTAGATTCCGACTTAAAAATTGAGATTGCTAAAGGACTGGTTTTTTAAAAGAATTCACCCAAGAAGCACGTCTTATCCTGAGTTTTGTTTGGTTCTCACCCTTCTGACGTCTGTAGGCAAACAAACATCTGGGCAGAGATGAGGATTCTGCTTTCCTTCTTCAGCGACTGCCTTCTCTGAGCTGCCCTTCATCACCAAACCAGGAGGACCCTCGGCCTCTGCAGGAGCTGCTCTCCATGTTCCTATCGTCCCCTCTCCTTCTCCTCCCCCTGCCCTGAGGGGCTTCCTGCCTCCAGCTCCACCTCCTGAGTTCAGTCTGGGCTCCTCTCACCTGTGCTCTTGCTGGGCTCCTGACCGCCCTCTGGCTGCAGCCTCTCCGCCCCCCTGTTTGCTTTCTCTCTGTGATAACTGACCTGCTTTAACTGCAGTTCTGAACATGTCCGTTCTCTACTCACAGCATCTGAGTGGCTCCCACTTTCCAGGAAGGATAGTGGCATCCCAGGCCAGGCTCTAAATGCCTTTCACTCTCTCTCCCCTGCCCCTTCCTCTGCCAGCCCTCACCCCCTGCATCCACCCTGCAGTCCACACCGCCTTTGACATCATCCGGGAGTTTAGATGAACGCTCTGCCTTCACATCTGCCTTTCTGGGGGTGGGGCTGGGGTGGGGGGAGCTTGCTCTCTGTTGCACCTACCACTGGCCCTGGCTCTGGATTCCTGGCTGCTGAACTGTACTCCTCCGAGGCTTTGGCTTGGAAACCGTCTGCTCTGCTGATTTTTCTCTGACTCCCTCGGGCTGTGTCGTAACTCCTTGTCTCTCTTCTGGTCCTGGGTGCCTTTTCTCAGTGAGCACGTGCCTCATGGGGGGGCATTATTTCCTGTCTGACGCCCCTCTTAGGCCCAGGGCTTCCTGAGGACAGGAATCTGGGCCCCACGACTCTCCACGACTCTCTCAGGCCCGGAGATGCTCCCTGCTCAACTGCATGGAGACTGGAGGCTGTGGCTCCCCCGCCAGGCTTGCGGGGCCATCTGGGTCTCACCTCAGGCACTGTCTGCGCCTTGGGGGAGCAGCTTTCACTCCAAGAAACTCCCCCGCCCTCTTGTTGCAGAGACAGGCTCTGGGAGGCACGGGCGTCAGGGGTTGTGGCTCCGGGCCCTACAGGAGCAATAGTCTGGTGTGTGCACTTAGCTGTAATTTCATTTCTCATCTTTTTTACTGAAAACACACATCCTACTTTCCTTAAGCAACCAAGAACTGACCTTTATATTAGCATTCTATAGATTGGTCAACATAATTACCAGTGATAATTTCTAAGGAAAATTATAGAGAACATCTCAGGATGGCATCAAACATTATTCATTAATTATTCATTAATGTTAATTAAATTAATTTAATGTTTAATTAATTAATTTTATTCATTAATATTAATTAATATGAATTATTCATTGATAGTCCAAAATCTCTAGTTTCTCTCTAAGAGGAAGTTAGTGTTCAGTAATGAATGTTTGAGAATCTCATTTTATTTGGACATGACCTAGCTATTGAATAAGCTTCTGTCACTTAGTTTAGCACACCCCTAGAAACTCAAGTTACCCCAATCTGGAGAGACTATTTTAGACAGACATTCCTAAAATATAATTATTTTTAATAGTTTATCTAAAAGTTCATATCTCATTTACATTTTTTAGGAGTTTTTTTTTTTTTCTAGAGGTTTCCTTGTTGACAAACTTGTAGCAGATATAAAAATATAACAATATTTAACTTATAATAAACCTAGGCACAATGAAAATATTAAGCTTAATGTTAATGACTCTCTTAGACATGTCTATATTAGACTAGCAAATGAACATTAATACTAGATATTTCATATTGAATATTTCCCAGTTAACATGAATCTGATATTCATTTAGGTTAATTTCTCTTGTATTTAGAATTCTCTGATTTGTAAGTACTTATTTTTCTTTGAAGTGAAGTGAAGTGAAGTCGCTCAGTTGTGTCCAACTCTTTTCGACCCCATGGACTGTAGTCTAACAGGCTCCTCTGTCCATGGATTTTCCAGGCAAGAATACTGGAGTGGGTTGCCATTTCCTTCTCCAGGAGATCTTGCCGACCCAGGGATTGAACCCGGGTCTCCTGCATTGTAGGCAGACGCTTTACCATCTGAGCCAGCAGGGAAATGTGACCCTCAAATATACGGCCAGCTGACTTGCAACAAGCATCCTGAAAGGACGGTCTTTTCAACAAGTGGTGGTGGAACAACTAGAGAGCCGTTAAGTGAAACAAACCAACCAACTACCCCCAACCCTTACTTTAAGAATCTTTGTTATTCAACTTTTCTTTAGGCCAATTATTAGACCTCATGTCCCATTTTGGCAATATTATTAATACAAATAAACAAAAGACACACACTGAGACATACATAAACTGAGACAGACAGACAGAAATCTCATAGTTTTCCACTTGATATTTAAAATGTCTCTTTGACACCCCCCAACCCCACCACCATTTTTTTTTTTTTTTTTTTAAGTTCTAATTTGCCCAAGGCTGAGGTCTCAGGCAAAATGGGCTGTGTATTTCAGGGACATGAAAAGGGTTAGTTCAGTTCAGTTCAGTCAGTTCAGTTGCTCAGTCGTGTCTGACTCTCTGCGACCCCATGAATCGCAGCACACCAGGCCTCCCTGTCCATCACCAACTCCTGGAGTTCACTCAGACTCATGTCCATCGAGTCAGTCATGCCATCCAGCCATCTCATCCTCGGTCGTCCCCTTCTTCTCCTGCCCCTAATCCCTCCCAGCATCAAAGTCTTTCCCAATGCATCAACTCTTCGCATGAGGTGGCCAAAGTACTGGAGTTTCAGCTTCAGCATCATTCCTTCCAAACAAATCCCAGGGCTGATCTCCTTCAGAATGGACTGGTTGGATCTCCTTGCAGTCCAAGGGACTCTCAAGAGTCTTCTCCAACACCACAGTTCAAAAGCATCCATTCTTCAGCACTCAGCCTTCTTCACAGTCCAACTCTCACATCCATACATGACTACTGGAAAAACCATAGCCTTGACTAGACAGACCTTAGTCAGCAAAGTAATGTCTCTGCTTTTGAATATGCTGTCTGGGTTGCTCATAACTTTTCTTCCAAGGAGTAAGTGTCTTTTAATTTCATGGCTGCAATCACCATCCGCAGTGATTTTGGAGCCCCCCAAAAATGAAGTCTGAAACTGTTTCCACGGTTTCTCCATCTATTTCCCATGAAGTGATGGGACCGGATGCCATGATCTTCGTTTTCTGAATGTTGAGCTTTAAGCCAACTTTTTCACTCTCCTCTTTTACTTTCATCAAGAGGCTTTTTAGTTCCTCTTCACTCTCTGCCATAAGGGTGGTGTCATCTGCATATCTGAGGTGATTGATATTTCTCCCAGCAATCTTGATTCCAGCTTGTGTTTCTTCCAGTCCAGCATTTCTCATGATGTACTCTGCATATAAGTTAAATAAGCAGGGTGACAATATACAGGCTTGACATACTCTTTTTCCTATTTGGAACCAGTCTGTTTTTCCATGTCCAGTTCTAACTGTTGCTTCCTGACCTGCATACAGATTTCTCAAGAGGCAGGTTAGGTGGTCTGGTATTCCCATCTCTTTCAAAATTTTCCACAGTTTCTTGTGATCCACAGTCAAAGGCTTTGGCATAGTCAGTAAAGCAGAAATAGATGTTTTTCTGGAACTCTCTTGCTTTTTCCATGATCCAGCAGATGTTGGCAATTTGATCTCTGGTTCCTCTGCCTTTTCTAAAACCAGTTGAACATCAGGGAGTTCACGGTTCATGTATTGCTGAAGCCTGGCTTGGAGAATTTTGAGCATTACTTTACTAGCATGTGAGATGAGTGCAATTGTGTGGTAGTTTGAGCATTCTTTGGCATTGCCCTTCTTTGGGATTGGAATGAAAACTGACCTTTTCCAGTCCTGTGGCCACTGTTGAGTTTTCCAAATTTGCTGGCATATTGAGTGCAGCACTTTCACAGCATCAAGCTTTTTCCTAGGCAGTCTTTTTAACAAACTTGTTGTTTTTAATTGCATATGCAAAAAGAACTGGTTTTGCAGTTTCCAAGAAAAAAAAAATTTCAGTTTAACCAGTTTTCTCCGGAGTCTAAAGAATATCGTGGCCATCCTGTGTCAGAAAGTCACCTTTCCTTTCTGTAGTCATAGTTTTATACCTAAATTATAGGCCAAATAGTGCTCAAATTGACTCTGATATCAGGGGCAGATCAGCTGACAAAAATCTTGGATTGTCCCTCTGATGGGAAGGGAGGTCTTTGTCCCATCAGAAGGACCTGAAGGGTTAAGGGAATTTGCAGGAGTGGGGGAAGCTTGGTCCTTCCCCATCCTGAGAAACAAGAGTAGTTACAAGGGAATTCTTTAGGATGTTGAAGGGTGGAGGAAGCTTGGTTCCCTCCCCACCTGAGAGATAATCGTAGTTAGAAGGTGATCTTCAGAATGTTAGGAGAGCTTTTTGATCATTCAGGCTTTTGAATACAGGAGAAAGACCTGGACCAAAGGGAACCTCAGAACCCTTTCCTAGAGATCATGTGGGCATGAAAGGTCGAGTAGGGGTCGAGAGACAGAGAGGGGACAGGAGATAGGGAGGCAACAGGAAGACACGTGGCATGAGTCCCTGAAATCCGGATTCTGACTGAGGGCCACGAAGGACTGAACATAAGGAGATTCTGAGTTCTCTCACTGCTTTTGGCAAAAGCTAGTGTGCCTTTCAGAGGCGATTTTGGGGGAGGGGTGTCCCCCACGGCGTAGGAGTGCCGCGGCTGTGACGGCGCAGCAGTGCAGCTGGGAGGAGCTACCGCAGGTCCAAGGTCAGGGCGGCAGCTGAGAGGAGCTACCTCACATCCGAGGTAAGGAGCAGCGGCTGCGCTTTGCTGGAGAAGCCGTGAAGAGACACCCCACGTGCAAGGTAGGAGAAACCCAAGTAAGACGGTGGCACTGAGAGAGGGCATCAGAGGGCAGACAGATGGGATCCACAATCACAGACAACTAGCCAGTCTGATCACACGGACACAGCCCTGTCTAACTCAATGAAACTAAGCCATGACATGCGGGGCCACCCAAGACAGGTGGGTCATGGTGGAGAGGTCTGACAGAATGTGGTCCACTGGAGAAGGGAATGGAAAACCACTGCAGCATTCTTGCCTTGAGAACCCCATAAAACCGTATGAAAAGGCAAAAAGATAGGATACTGAAAGATGAACTCCCCAGGTCGGTAGGTGCCCAATATGCTACTGGAGATCAGTGGAGACATAACTCCAGAAAGAAGGAAGGGATGGAGCTAAAGCAAAAAGAACACCCAGTTGTGGATGGGAATGGTCTTAGAAGCAAGGTTCAATGCTGTAAAGAGCAATATTGCATAGGAACCATGAATGTTAGGTTCCCATGAATCAAGGCAAATTGGAATGGTCAAACAGGAGATGGGAAGAGTGAACATCAAGTTGGACCATAAAGAAAGCTGAGCACTGAAGAACTGATGCTTTTAAACTGTGGTGTTTGAGAAGACTCTTGAGACTCCCTTGGACTGCAAGGAGATCCAACCAGTCCATTCTAAAGGAGATTAGTCCTGGGTGTTCATTGGAAGGACTGATGCTGAAGCTGAAATTCCAATCCTTTGGTCCCTGATGCGAAGAGCTGACTCATTCGAAAGGACCCTGATGCTGGGAGAGATTGAGGGCAGGAGAAGGGGACTAGAGGATCAGATGGTTGGATGGCATCACCAACTCAATGGACATGAGTTTGAGTAAGCTCTGGGAGTTGGTGATGGACAGGGAGGCCTGGTGTGCTGCAGTCCATGGGATCACAGAGTCGGAGACGACTGAACGACTGAACTGAACTGAGTTTGTATTTGGGCCGGTCCTTTTGCAGGGTTAAAATTTCCA
Organism: Budorcas taxicolor; assembly: GCF_023091745.1. Lineage (NCBI taxonomy): Eukaryota > Metazoa > Chordata > Mammalia > Artiodactyla > Bovidae > Budorcas > Budorcas taxicolor. The sequence continues at coordinate 163,851,679 of NC_068914.1, forward strand.
GTTTCTGAGAATGTAGCCAAGGGGAGAGTCTGAGAGAGGCTCCCGGGACGTACCAGAGCGCACTCTTGGCCTATCTGCCATAGATAGGGGTACTCAGAGTCACCGGCTGACAGAAAGGTGTCCCTTTTGTCCCAGTGATCTCCCCCTGTGAGTAATGCATGAAAATGGCCACCCGACCCCACAGCCGCGCCCGACAGTGAGAGGTGACCCCTGAGAACCGTGCTGCTAGGGCACCGTGTGACCCGGGCAGAGACAGACAGACTCCATACTTGTCACAAGTGCATGGGGAACATTCTCCAAAATTGACCACATGTTAGGCCAGAAAATAAGTCCACTATAAATAGACTCAAATCATACAAAGGAACTGTTTCCTGTCACAATGCAATGAAACGAAAAGTTAATAGTAGAAGGAAAGGTGGGAAAATCCACAAGTATGTGAAGACTAAATACACTCTTACATAACCAGTAGGCTAAAAAATAATAGTAATAAAAAAGGAACTTAGAAAAATACCTGGAGACAAATCACAATATAAACAGAACATACCAAAATGTATGGGATTCTGCAAAAACATCACCAACAATGAAATGTAAAGCTGTTAATGCATGCATTTAAAAGTAAGCTCAAATAAGCAACCTATCTTTACACCTAGGCAGAAAAGGGAGATCAAACCAAACTCAAAGCTAGAAGGAGGAATGAAAATAGTAAAGATTAGCTCTCAGATACATACACAGAAGAGGAAAACCAAAGAAATCAATTGTAGACAAAAGTTACCCCAACCAGGTTAACATAAGTAACAAATCTTTAAACAGCAGTCTTGGTAAAACAAACCAGAAATTCATTCAGTTGGTAAAAACAGGAAAATAATATCGTAAAATAAAAACAGTAAAATGCATTTTATTCTTTGAAGGTTTTAAAAAATTCAATTTACTGGAAATTCCAAAGAGGTTATAATACAGGTACATGATATACTTTGCCTTAATTTGTGCCTCCTGTCATTTAGCCTGTGTGTCCAGGGCCATCTGCCCTCCGCAGGTAGTATTTTGTTTTTTACGGATCCTTCTAGAGTTCCTTATAAGCAAACATGATAATATATTTCTCCTCCATGCCCTAATTAAAAACACAAATAGTGGTCTGTTAAGCATGGTGTTTTGTTACATGTTGCTTTTATTTGACAATGCCGTGGGAACTGTCCTCCCTCAGGACACACTTTCCTGCACAGCAGTGCACTGAGTGGACAATGTACTATTATAATACACTTTGCCCATCCACACTGGGATGAACACTGATATGAACAATCTGTTTATATTACAAAACATGCTGCAATATAGAACTTTGGCCTGTGTTATTCTGCTGCTAGCAAATGTGTAGGAGACATTTCCAAAGGATTTGCAACCTGGAGTATTTGTGAGAGAGAGAGCATTTGATAAGATGCTACCAGTAGGATCTTCCTGAGCCAGCAGCGAGCCTTTCTCTAAACTGCAACTTCTCCATCACACCACTCCCCGCCTGTGCTTAAAACTGCTTCCCAACGTTTTCTAGCCTTCAGAAACCCTCTATAGTCTTCCCCTTCATCAGCACTGCCCTGTATTCTCAGTACAGTTACAACCTCACTGGGTAGGTACCTGTTGTCTCCACCCTTCTCTGGGTCCATCACTGCTCAACTCACTCCATTAGAGCTGCAGCCAACGTGGCCAGATGACCCCTTGAGTGTAGAGGAATGGGTCACGGATGGTCCGAACCAGGGAGCCTGGTGCCCAGGAGAGAGGCAGTGTCCCTAAGGGGTGTAACTGGGGAGAATGAAAGGTATATTAGGTTTGATCCACGGCAATTTTTCAGGTGAAGATTCTACAGAGCCCAGACGTGGGAGCAGGAGTCTCGGTTGGAGATAAATACTTGGGAATTTGTCCCCAAGTAGCAGAGGTAAAATGGGAGGCAGGGACTCCAAAAGGAGCAGCATGTGCGTGAGTCTGCTGTGAACCAGCTGTGAGTGCCAGGGCGAGACACGCACGGGGGCGGGGCAGAGAGGCAGAGAGGCAGCAGCAGGCACCCAAGGGAAGGAGCGCGCGCCGTGGCAGCGAGGGCGTGCCACAGAAGCGTGCGCCGCAGAAGGGCGGCAGTAAACGGAGAAGGGACCGGAAGTCCTTATAAGTCCTGGCAAGCTGCTTCATGAGAGACAGGGGTAGAATCCGACCATAGGATGCAGTGAAAAACAGATAAAACCGGTAGGTAAGACCCATTCATGTTCAAATCGAGATTTTGTTACAATGGTCTTTTAAGGAACGTAGAAATACAATCTCAGATGGGAGGACGTTGAAGTTTAGGTGATGGCTGACAGAATGACTCCCTGCCTAAAAAGAGATCCTGTCAGCAACAGTTCTGTGCAGAGTCGGGCAAAGAGCCCAGGACACTGGTGGACAGAGGTCATAGGAGACATGTGTGGAAAAGGCTGCTGACTGGAGGTCTTCAGGGAAGAGGGGCTTCTTGCAGACCACACGTGCCAGTGTGCGGATGGCATCAAGGGGGAGCTATTCGGGCCTTGGGAATTACTTACCCTGAGAAACGCCGCTTAGACTGAGCTGGACGTCTGCATCATGTGGAGTGCAATGGCTTCCCGGGCGAGGCGGGGCGTAAAGAGCCCGGCTGCAGTGCTGCAGACACAGGTGTGATCCCTGGGTCAGGAAGATCCCCCAAAGAAGGGAGTGCAACCCACCCACTCCAGTATTCTTGCCTGGAGAATTCCATGCACAGAGGAGCCTGGCAGGCTACAGTCCATGGAAAAGCATGGTAGTAATAATCCCAGCAACGTGAGGAAGAGTGCTGGGTGCTGGGTAGCTACCTTTTCACCAGGACAAAGCCTGCCAGCTTTGTTATCAACCCCTTTTGCCTGTGAACTTTACTTGTATTTTAGTGTGGTTCTCTTTTATAATTTAAAAGCCACATTCCTTAAACTTTCCAAGCAGTTTTCCTGGTGGCTTTCTCCCATGGAAGTAGGACTTGCAGGCATGGGTTCTATGTTTCCTTTCTACATAAACTTCATAAAAAGCCCAGTATTTTTTTGAGGCAACAGTTTTTGCAAACTGCAGAAATAAATTTATTTTGGTCCATACTGGCCAAGACTACAAAAATTGCTCCTCAGCCTCTTGAGTTTAAAGTAGGCTCTGTGGTGCCATCAAGGTTCCAGCTGATCTCCGATCCTGTGATCTTGCTGGTGCCTGGACTGTCAGTCATGTACTCTGTCTGACTGCCAGGGCCCTGTGTTACCCATCTGTGTGGGCTCGTGGTATCCAATGTGCTGTATTTCTGTGAGTACTCAGAGCAGAATCAAATCCCTGGATCACGGACGGCCAGCACTGAACTGGCACTAACAACCCCCCCCCCCCCCATCATGTGTGCGCTCACTCATGTCAACTCAGGCACCGTGTGTTTCCACCCTCCAAGTCGGTGCCCATCTCAGGGCCTTTGTACTTGCTCTTCCCTCTGCCTAGAATGCAGTTGTCCTAGAGCTTAAAGTGGCTGCTGTTTTCTGCTCCTCTGGATGGCAGCTGGTGATTCCCCTTTACCATCCCACGTGATCCTGATGTTTTCCATCAATGCTGTTGTTTAGTCACTAAGGCATGTCTGACTCTTGGACCCCATGGGCTGCAGCCTGCCATGCTCTTCCATCCATGGGATTCCCCAGGGAGGAATACTGCAGTGGGTTGCCATTTTCTTCTGCAGGGGATTTTCCTGACACAGAGATTGAACCCATGTCTCCTGCTTGGCAGGCGGATTCTTTACCACGGAGTCACCTGGAGAGCTCAGTTTTTTCTTTATAATGCTAATCAAAACTTTTCCCCCAATTATAAATAAAAGTTTTAAGAGTCTGTGTACTCCAGAAAGCCACATGAGGGCAGGGTCCCTATCTATCCCATTTATTAATGTGCTTCCAGTGATTACAATTCTCAGTTGATAAGTAGTTATTCAGTAATGAATGTAAGAGCCTTAAATGCCCTTTAACCCAAATCCACGGATTAGAGATGAGACGGGAGCTGCGTGGTGCCGCGCATGTGGTCACCCCAGGCCCGTCCAGGGACAGCGAGCTGCGCACTTTAGAGCAGAATGAACTGCCAGTGGCTGCACAAACAAGACGGACCGTGGCCTTCAGGAGAGGAAGAACTTCTCCACAACATGAGCTGTGGGAAAATTTAGTGTGACTTATTACACCAACAGATCTTATGAAAACAGGAGCAAAAATTGCCTCAGTGACTTGATAGTACTTGAAGCTATGGTTTTTTCCTGTGGTCATGTATGGATGTGAGAGTTGGACTGTGAAGAAGACTGAGCACCGAAGAATTGATGATTTTGAACTGTGGTGTTGGAGAAGACTCTTGAGGGTCCCTTGGACTGCAAGGAGATCCAACCAGTCCATTCTGAAGGAGATCAGCCCTGGGATTTGTTTGGAAGGAATGATGCTGAAGCTGAAACTCCAGTACTTTGGCCACCTCATGGGAAGAGTTGACTCATTGGAAAAGACTCTGATGCTGGGAGGGATTGGGGGCAGGAGGAGAAGGGGACAACCGAGGATGAGATGGCTGGATGGCATGACTGACTCGATGGACGTGAGTCTGCGTGAACTGCGGGAGATGGGGATGGACAGGGAGGCCTGGCGTGCTGCGACTCATGGGGTCGCAAAGAGTCAGACACGACTGAGCGACTGAACTGAAGGATTGAAATTCAGAGACTCCTAAGACCTTACCCAGAATTTATTGGCATAACGTTTTTCTAGGGGGTGTGGAAAGCCACCTAAGAGTATCTCCTGATATTTCGTTTTAACATGTTCATGAGCAAAACAAATATGAAACAAAAGACAGCTTCAAGCATGTGTGGTTAGGTGATTTTAAACTATTGATCAAAAGTATAATTTTCTCAAAATAAACTGTGATTTCTCCTTCCAAATAAATGCAAAGAGTGTCTGGACTTCCTCACCGGAAGTAACTGGTAATTAGAAAGCTGAACAAAATACATGAAACGAACCCTGAGTCAGAATGCTTAGCCAGAGACAGCCTGAAAACCAACCCCATCACCATAAAACCTGAGGGCAGAGGTCAGGTGGCGGAGAAGTCCCCTGAGCTTCCTCACCCTGCTGCTGTCCTCCCGGACGCCCCCTCCAGTCAAGTCTCCTGCTTTGTCAGCACGTGTGAGCCCACTCTAGGGCCCTGGAGAGGATGCACCGATAAGAACAGCAGTCTAACTTGCTCACCTTACCATTGGGAATTAGAAAGCTGAACAAGATAGGAAACTGTTCTCAGACCCTGAACAGCAGGCAGTGTGGGAGTTCCAGGGTTAGGTTCCTGGCGTGAAGGTGAGCACACACACCAACCTGATGACTCCGCAGCTCTCTGCCTTCAGGCGGTTTTCACGCTGCAACTGCAGGCAGAGGAGCCCATGACCATTCTGGCAGAAATCTGAATTGAGAACACGGGTGAGCTGGGAGGCCACCGAGGCTCTGATCTGTGTGGCAGGGTATCAGAGAGGAGGGAGCTACTGAGAGAAAGCTCCGCAGCTGCTGAACGGTCCCTCTGAGTCTATCAAGTATCAGTATCAAGCGGCGGACACAGGTGAGATTCCATAATGAATAAAAACACAAAAACAAAATATTGGTCTCAAAGCAAAAAATAAAACAATTCCTTCCACATTACATTTTTTTCAAAGTATGGCCACTACATGGAGGCTAGTGAGCAGTACACATGTACATAAATGAATGTTTCTAGAAAGCAATTTTTTAAAGATGTTAATAAACCTCGTCATGCCAATTATACAATTCTAATGAAAAAATGTAGATATCTCTTTGTATACAAAAAGAATTCGAATAGCTTTAGTATTTTCTTTAGAACTTTTTTCCATTGGCGGAAAATTGTTTAACCGTTTTGTGTTGGTTTCTGCCCTACAATGCAAATTACCCGTAATTATTTATATATATTTGTATATCACTTGCTTCTTGAGCCTCTCTCCCCTGCTTGAATAGCTTTAGGATGGAAAAATTATAAGAAGCCCTATAAATAGTAAGGAAATCGTTGACCATGTTACAGACTCAATATTATGCTTCCATTATCATGCTTATAAAGATCGTAAAATACAGATCAGGAAGTGCATTTCCCAGCTACTATTTGCGTTGCAAGGGGTCAGCCAGCACCACTTGCATTAGGCTGGACTAGGGGTACGCAGAGGAGTGGTAGCCAACTAAGAAGGCATGTCCTACCCAGAGCTTGTGACGTAGGGAAGCTGGAAGCAGGCTGCGGGGAACAGAGGCGCCCATGCGATTGCTTAGAGGAACATGTCCCCCCCTCCGATTTGTTTCTAATTGGAAAGGATACAGGAGGAAACAGTCATTGACCCAGAGCGGACCTTGAGGCCTACGGCCGCAGCGATTGGGGGTCTGGATTTCCAGAATGGCTGCTGTGGAGCATGGGGCAAGGCCTCCTGGGTTGTAGAAAGTTGCCTCTGCTTTTAAATATTTAGACCTACTGAAACTGCTCTTGGGTCATCTTCAACCGAGCAGCTGTTCTGTGGATAACCTTTATACTTACAGACAACAGTAAAAATTACAGTAACGGTAATAGTAACTTTCATTATTATAGATTTCACTTTCATCTCCTAAAACCTGCTGCTGCTCCTAAGTCGCTTCAGTCGTGTCCAACCCCACAGACGGCAGCCCACCAGGCTCCCCCGTCCTTGGGATTCTGCAGGCCAGAACAATGGGATGGGTTGCCATGTCCTTCAGTGCATAAAAGTGAAAAGTGAAAGTGAAGTCAGTGCCGTCCGACCCCCTGGACTGCAGCCTGCCAGGCTCCTCCCCCCCACTCGTATTTTCCAGGGCAGGAACATTAGAGTGGGTTGCCATTGCCTCCTCCCTACCAAAACCTACATTATAGAAAATTTTAAAGCAGCGAAGTTGTCTGGCCATCTGGTGGACGGTGATCATCAGGGTAGAACTGAACAGCATAAACGCCGGCGGGACGAACCCGGATCGCAGCATCACCACTCCGCCCGCGCTCCCTGCGACTCCGCCGGAGGTTGCATGTCTCCCATCCTCCCGTTCACACGTGTTCAGAGGTCCTTCTGAAACTAGAACGCGCCCCTAGCACCGAACGCGCACCGGACGGCTTGTGTGTCTCAAACACGTGTTTGACGCTTCTGACCGCGAAGCCCAGGCAGGACTGGAGCCGGGCATTGGGCGACTTTCTTACTCGCTGGCCACTTTCCCTGTTATCACCCGCGGTGAGGGAACCCGTGTGTGATTCAAGGCCGCAAAGGGAGCAGAAAGAACCACGGACGGTCCCCGTGAAAACGCAGGCCGCCCTCTGTCGATCGAAGAGCCTGGAAAAACGACAGTGGCCGTCGGGGAGCAACTTCCCCACCTCTGCTGCGGACCTGAGTCCCAGGCGGCGAGAACCCGCGGTGCGGCGGGGAGAGCAGGCCAGCGCCGCTTTGTTCCGCGCGTTCGGCCCGTCCCCACTCCCGGGGAGGAGGAGCGGGATCCAGGGACGGCCGGCGGAACCCAGCGCGCTAGACGCCGGAGACACACAGCAACTATCAGGCAACACGGGAAAACCGCACAATGTGGCCCCAAGAGAAAGCGCGGAGCACGTTCACTCTTAGCCACGAGTTGTAGCCCAGGCGGTACACGAGAGCAGAGAAAACGTCCCGACTGCTTTCCAGCTCCTCCTGACGCGGCCCGGCCTCGCCACGTAAGCTTAACCGTTCAAGTCAAGCGAGAGCAAGACGCGTTCCGGCGCGAGGACTCGGGCCCCGGCGCGCCCGCCAACGAGGCTTGCGAGCAAAACTCGCTCGGGCTGACCCAGCCCCGGAGCCTGGAGCAGGCGTACCGCGGTGGGAAAACAAAAGCCTCAAACGGTAACCCAAAAGTCTGGACGACGACGCACCAGCGCCCCGGCAGGGAAGACCTTCTCTCTGCCCGCTCCGAAACCCCGCATATGGATGGGCGCGGGGAGATGCTGGTCGACCCTAGCGAGCAGCCACACCACCCCCCCTGCCGCGGCGCCCGGCCGCCTCCTGAAGCACTGCAGATCCAATCTTCAGCAGGAGCAGGCCTGCCCAGGCCCCAATGGCACCGGGGTTATCGCCGCCAGTGCTGCCGGCCTCTGGAGCTCTCCTCCGCGTTCGCCGGCTGAATCGCAGCCTTTACGAAGGTCGCCGAAGGAAAGGAACGCTCTGCAAGCGGCCGCCGGGGGCGCACGACAACCGGTTCGAGCGTCCCCGGGACGAGGCGCCGTCGCCGGCAGGCCGCAGTGGCGCCTGCCGCCCGAACGCCCGAGCTCGCCGGGGGCCTCTGCCTCGGAGGGGGCTCCCCGCTCGGGACAGCACGGCGCGGAGCGGCCCAGGGCGGGCGGAGAGCGGGAGGCCGCGGCGGAGAGGCCCTCCCCGCGAGACTGCAGGGCCCAGGAGAACCTGAGCAAGGGAGATTCTGCAGGGGGCTGGGCTGTGTGAACTGTAGGCTTAAACAGAGACAGTAACACAAAGCGCGGAAGACATTTTATTCTGTAATTTCAGAGTCGAGATGCTGCTGAAGTATAAAACGCGACTCAGAAGCCATAAACAAAACGACTGAAAATTTGACTACGTAATTGGTGTTTTAGTCTTTACCAAGCAAAGTCAGATGACAAGAAATGGGTGTACGGGAACATGTGTGCAACTACACGTATAACAACAATGTTGACATCAGCATTACTTAAACACAGAATATTTAGAAAACATGGCAAGGGACCAGTTAAGTAAGTCTTCAGTGCATTCACATATGACAACATTATCAATTTGCTTTTTGATTTATTGCTCTTATTTAAATAAGTTAAATATATAGGTATTAGACAAATATCTATAGCAAACTGTTAAAACAGAAAGTTCTAGCACTTCCAGCGCTGCATATATATACGCATTTACCATTTTTTAAAAATGCAGTGGAAAAATAAACAGAATAGCTAAAGCGGTTTTAAAAAGCAAGAATCAAGTCTTCCCTATAGCCTGGTGTCTGGACAGAAAAACGTGCAGAAACAAAGATGGGCCACACGACGTGCTTTTCTGCTCCCTCCTACTCTAGTCTTGGGACAGGCAGCTGGCATCTCAGCCCCTCCACCTCTCTGCTCCACTAACACCAGAGCCCCTGCAGGCAATCAGAGCTCGGACTCTGCAGGCCTGGGATCCCTGTGTCTACAGTCTCTTCCTTCAGGTCAGGAGCCTCGAGCCATTCACTTGGCTTGCCCAATCATCCGTGCCCAGAGCTGCTGGCTCTAACACACACCTGTGTAGTCCTTCTCTCCATAAGCTTTGAGCTGATATCCCAGGGGAAGACCATTCCCCTCACAAAACAGATGCTCACTTGAAGCATCCAGACTCACTTCTGCGGCAGAAAGAAATACGAGGCACACACACACACGTGCACGTGCACGCACACACACATGCACAAACATAGAGGCACACACATAACCCAGGAGCCACTCTGGACCCCTGCTAGGGCTGGCAATGGTGGGAGCAGGAAAGAGATCATTGTTGCTACTTCTCGGGTCCTCTGCGCTGACAGCCCCTGGTGGTTTTACTGATTTCACCGTGGAGAGCGCGGGCTGGGAGCGCCCTGGTCTGCAGTTTGCTGTCCAGCGCCCTGCGCTCTATTCCGTCCACTCTACCCTTTCTCCTCAATGCACAGTCAGCACTGAGAAATAAGAATCGACACACGTTGCATTCAGTTTTCAAATATGAACAAAGTTTAAGAACACAGAGAAATTGTGAAGAAGGTAGTGAGAAAATTTTATTTATCTGTTTTGTAGCTACCAAAATGTTCAAATATAGTCTATAAAAGCTTAATATTTTTTAAAACTAGGAAAAGTAAATAAGCCCTCATTACTCCTCCTTGCCCATCACCACCTCTGCCCCAGCTTCCATCACACTGGGCTCGCCTGACGACACGCCTGTTCTCCTGGTTGGGGACCTTTTTCACACTCATCACTGTCATCTGTGCCCACTGCACACCTGCGGCCTCGGGGGCCATTCCCATGGTAAATCAGGGGGTTTTTCTCCAGTGAGCCTGAGGGGTGTGGTTGTTGTTGTTTTTTCTTTTAATAGAAAAAAAATCACAACCTTTACAGATGCTGTAACGAGTGGGTGTGAATGACAGAAAGAGGCTGTTTCCATATCAGTCCCTGAGCTGCCATATGCCTAACAGAGTGGTGGATGTTACTGGCATTAATATTTCCTGGGTGGTGTTAGAAGATCGAGGCCGAAAGGAGAAACCGGACAATTTGGCAAGACACAGATCAAACCAGGAACGAGAGCAAATCCCTCTCGTTGTTTCAAGGTCAAGAACTCAGCCCCCACTGTCCTCCTCTGCATCCTCACGCAGGACGGTTGAAACTGACCAGATAAAGCTGAGGAGACGGAGAGCCGTCATGAGAGCCAAGCCTCTAAAGCCCTGCTGGATAATCCAGGCTGAGTCCCAACACTCACCTGGGGGTGACCCCTGCCACCAAACCACGGGCACGCAGAGATAAGGGGAACCCTGCTCTCTCTGGGGTCAAGGGGAAAACACTATGGGCTGCTGCTGCTGGTAAGTCACTTCAGTGGTGTCAGTCTCTGTGCGACCCCATGGACTGCAGCCCCCCAGGCTCTCCCGTCCCTGGGTTCTCCAGGCAAGAACACTGGAGTGGGTTGCCATTTCCTTCTCCAATGCAGGAAAGTGAAAAGTGAAAGTGAAGTCGCTCAGTCGCGTCTGACTCTGTGCAACCCCATGGACTGCAGCCTACCAGGCTCCTCCATCCATGGGATTTTCCAGGCAAGAGCACTGGAGTGGGGTGCCATTGCCTTCTCCGGAAACACTATGGGCTACTCCCCACATAAACAAGGGAGTAATATTTCCATTTTACACAGAAAAAAATGAAAGTCATGAGCTGCTATACTCTGATTAGACCTACTTGTTCAGTTCATTAATATTCCATTCCTATGATTTACATCAAATCCCAGGAAACCCTCACAATGATCACGTGGGGAATCTTGACTCCACAGAACAAACACCACTCTCAAACATTTCAATAACTAATTCTTGATCAAATGCATCGGGCTTTGTTCTCCAATACCCACCGAAGTGGTTTACAGTTTCCCATCCTTCCTGCTGTGCCCTCCCCTGACCCTCTGGATGCAACTGTCTTCTGTCTTCTTGACTGCCCGCCATGTGGGAATCAGGCAGCTTTGGAGCCTTAACCTTAGTTCCATCATCCATGGCCTCAGATATGTGGCCAAGCGACTCTGAATCTTCTCAATGGTGAGTGAAACAATCTAAGGGGTCATGTCTTGGTGGAAGGTCAGGCACTCTGGTTGCACAGTTAAGCTCTTAAACCCCCCTGCACAGGAAAGAAGCAGGAGCAGGCACATCATGAGTCCCCCGGTGGGTGTCACAGCCCCACAGGGCAGACGTGCTCATCAAATGCAGAGGAAGCTCACTTTGGGGTGAAATCTAGTTGACACCTTCAGAGACATGGTGAAATACTACATGGATTTCTGCCCTTCTAAATATTATTGGCAGAAACAGTCATCATTTCATAATTTTTGTTTAGGAGAGTATTTGTCTTTAAGGAAGAAAAATTAAACTAATCATATTCTTCATTGAACAAATTTGTGTGCCCACTCAAAGCATATTCTGACATTAGTTGGTGCTCCCCATCTTCCAAAAAGATAAGAAATATAGTCATTTGTTTCCTTTCAGCCTGCTCATCTCCAGGTGTCCCGTTTTCCCAGAAGGGTGTGCTTCCTCTGGGTACAAGTCCCACCTACTCTCTCATCTTCAGAAGAGAGCTCAGGCTTCAGCCATAAATTCAGCCTTTGAGATAAATACCTCAGATGATCTAGTGGCCCCAGAAGAATGAGAAGTGTCCCTACTGTGGTGAGAAACCTTGGGTCTCCTCCCCAACTAATCTGCCAAGCCTCCCTCCCCTCTGGGTTATTATCCTAAAGATGTCTGTGGGCAGCAGCTGATGTGAGAGAGAAGAGGGTCTCCGGAGGCCCAGCACCACCCCACCCTCTCCCCAGCAGCTCTAATTCTGGGTCTGGTTTCCTTTTTTTGTCTGTCTCTTTTACCACGAGTGCTCTTTTCAGCCATCCTAGGACTTCCTTTAGAGCAGTTCTTGAAAGATTCCCCAAGCACCATTGGCCTCACTCGCCACTTCTGTACTTCCCTTCTGAAACTAAATTCAGTTCTTTCAAAAAGATTGAGTCCAGGGACGTCCCTGGAGGTGCAGTGGAGGGGACACAGGTTTGACCTCTGGTCTGGGAAGATCCCACATGCCACAGAGCAAGGAAGCCTGTTCGCCCCGACTCCTGAAGTGCGCACAGCCGGGAGCAGGTGCTCCACAGCAAGGAAGCCTGTGCACCCGACTCCTGAAGCGCACACAGCACAGCTGGAGCAGGTGCTCCACAGAGCAAGGAAGCCTGTGCACCCCGACTCCTGAAGCGCGCACAGCCGGAAGCAGGTGCTCCACAGCAAGGAAGCCTGCGCGCCCCGACTCCTGAAGCCCGCACAGCTGGAAGCAGGTGCTCCATAGCAAGGGAAGCCGCCACAGTGAGAAGCCCAAGTACCACGGTGAAGAGCAGCCTCTGCAGGCCATGAAGGCCACAACCACAGAAAGTGGGTGTGCAGCAGCGACAGCCCAGTGAAGCCAGAAGAAATTAATTAATTAGTTGAATTTTTAAAAGACTGAGCCCAGGGGGGGAAAAAAAAAAAGAGTGACATTTCATTTCTCTTTATTTTCATGCTGCTTCTGACATTTTTCACCTGATTCTGTTAGATATTTAGGATGCTTACAAAACTCCAGGTCACAGAAAAGGAGGAATTCTCAGTGTGTTCAGCGTCTCAGGGAACAGGGACACATCACTTCTGCTGAATAGTCTAGGAGATGTGAGTGTAACGATGAACCAAAACCACCAGAAAACCCCAAGAGGAGAGCAGCCCATGGATTCCAGAGCTGTTGTCTGCGGGGCTCACTCGGGGCAGCAGAGGACCCAGAGGGTGGCTGGGCTTCCTGAGCCCCCAGACTGCTGGGGAAGGCTGCGTCTTTCAGTGATGATTCATACTCCCCATCAGGAAAACCAGGCCAGATCTCAGCATCTCTGACTCAGTAAATGCCTTCAGGACCCACCCCAAGTCCACCCTCTCCTCCTCTCAGGCAGAACGAGTGCAGGGTGGGCGAGGTCGCTGATCATCCTGCGGTGCTAAGGCCAGGGCTGGCCACACAGCTCACCACCGGGGGTTCTCGGGGTCATAAGGACTTACCTACTTCCCCATTCAGGGTGAGGAACAGCAGTGGCTGTGACAGGCAGGGCGTCCCAATAGCAAAGGGACAGGCCGAGTCAAGGAGAAACGACAGGAGGCTGTCCGTGCGGGAAGCTGAGCAGGGCAGCATGGCCAGCCCCGCTGTTCAGGGACAGGCGGGCGCCCTTGTCACCAGAAGCAAACGCGGTTCAGCCGGGGTCCCAGGGCTGTGACTCACAGCAGGTAATCACACCAGCTTCTCGGTCCCTGAACCAGGCGGGCACTTGTGAATCTGGGGTGGCTACGGAGAGCCAAGCCAGGTGCAAGATCAGCCCACGGAGCCTGCGGACCTTGACATCCACTGGGAGGAGCACGGAGAGAAGGGCTGACCGGTCACCAACTCTCAGTGAGGGGGAGGGCGGGAAGCTTTGGCCTGAGTCTCATTCCTAGGACCTACCTACAAGGTTAAAGACTGACCTGACCATTGCTAGATTCTTTTTAACAGAAGCCCAGGGTTCCTACTGTACCCAGTTTCTAATGGGCCAAGGTGAAGATGGAAGAAAACGTTAGCGTCATTGCTTCTTGGATTCAGTTGTAAATTCATCCAACATTGACCGGACGTTTTTATCACTAGTGATAGAGAACAAAATCTCTCTTTGAGAAGCTCATTCTCTGCCGGTAAAACAGAAAGCAACCCCGTCACAGGGCAGTGGAGAGTCCACTCGCCCCGCCCAGGAGTCTAGAAGCGGTGACAGTCCCACGGGGAGAGGAGGTTCAGGTGAGTCTTTAAAAGAGAGTTTTTTTACCTGGAGGTGGAGACAGCTAGGTGAAGAACAGGAATGTTTGTGAAAATGAACCTCATTCCCCCCTTCTCCTCTCAGGTGCTGGACCACATGGGACCCCAGGCTGTTCTTTGAAATCCCCATGCCTCCCCCACCCCACCCCAGCCCCAGTCACAGAGCATTTCCCTTCTCTCTGATTTCCCTGAAACACGCTTCTCTTCCAGCGACAGACAGCTCATTCCTCCACTGTCTTCAGGCCTTTACTTAAACGCTCCCTCCTGGGGGAGAGATCCCACGCCACACATGGAAGGCATCAGCTCCATCCTTCTCTTCCTGCCCTGTCCTGCCCTTTCGCTCTCTCTTATTTCTTGCATCTCTGACAGCCTCTAGGGATGGGGCTGTGGGTGAAGGGAGAAGCGGGGAGAGGGTAGGGTGGTATCTTCTCTCCACAGGCTTTGCTGGAAAAGTAACTGTTTTTCTTCAGACAAGGAATGAATATAAATTGCAGGTAAATTGAAACTTAAATTGAAGGTGTTAATAAATTGAACATTAAGTGTGAAAGACAACAAACATGAAACCTTTTGGAGCATACCTAACAGATTGCTATTATGATGTCTGGGGGGATGAAGAACTTTAAAAAGCCAAACAGATGGGTAAGCAAAAGATGGATAAATATGATCATGTTACAAGTAACAACTGCCGCTCGTCAAAAGACATCACAAAATGAGGAAAGCAGAAGCCGGGAGGGGGAGTGAATGAGCAACAAGTGTGGAGATCTTTCACCAAGAAATATTTTTTTAAGGTAGATGTCAAAAACACGTTAACAGGCATTGCATGGAACGTGAAACATGGAAGTCAAGGAACATTTAAAATGTGATCAATTTCATTTGTGGTAAATTAAATATGAGTTAAAATGGCAACAAAAACACCATCTCACAGCTCACGGTTGAGCAAACATTTGTGAGTGACTATGAAAAGGCTGGCCCAGATGTGGAATAGAAGAAGCTGTCATTCCTTGTTAATCGGAATGGCAACTGTTGTAACATAGCACAGCTGGACAAGTGCATACCCTAGGTTTCATTAATTCCCATCCAGCTCATAAAGTAGATACATGTGAATGATATTCTTAACAGCAAAGAGCTGCAAACAGCTCCAACACCCAGCAACAATAGAATGGATCGATTTGGTACGTTTAAAGTATGGACTACTATATAGCAGTAAAGTAATTCAATGGGTGCCTATGAATGAATGAACCTCAGAAACCGATACCACACACAAAATAAATACTGTGTCACAAAAGGATAATCACTGTGATTCTGCTTACATAAAGGGACAAAAGAGGGAAAGCCTGTGTACTCTTTAGGAACTCATATGCATGTGCAAATCTCAAGTAAAAGGCAGGGAATGACATGGAATTGAGATATACAGAAGAATTAGAATCTTTTAAAATGAGAGTGGGTGCTGAGAACATGAGAATTTGCTTTACTCATATTCTGCAAATCATGCACTTATATTACCTACAAGCTTTTCTTCGTATAATCTACTTCTCAGTAAGCTTTGTGTCACATATCAAAATAAATTCCAAGTGGCATTTAATATAAAATTTGATACCATAAACCTTAAGAATAAAGTGTAAATATGTATGCAGTCTTGAGATGGGGAAGACCTTGATAAACTCTGATGGACTGGGTTGTGTCCCCCCAGGTAGATGTGTTGACGTCCTAACCTGCAGGGACTCAGAATGTGACTGTATCTGCAGACAGAATTTCTAAAGAGATAAATAAATGGAGGCCTTTACTTTGTGCCCTAATCCAGTATGACTCTTGTCTATGTAAGAAAAGGAAACTGAACACAGAAAGAAACCCCAGGAATGGGTGCACACAGAGGAAGGGCAAGTGAGGACCCAGAGAAAGGCGTTGTCTGCACGTCAGGGAGCAAGTCCTTGGGAGAATCAACCCCAAGCACACTATGGTCTTGGATGTCCAGCCTCTGGAGCTGCAAGAAAAGAAATGTCTGCCCTTCAAGCTTCTGAGGATGTGCTATTTTGTCATGGCAGCCCCAGCACACTAATAAATAAGCGTTACATTGAAAGCCAAAGGACACAGGAAAGTCTTCGTGGGCTTTACTACAACATCGCCAAACACTTACATGTCAAAAAGGAAACGGAAACTTACAAACTCAAACCTATAATACACTTGACAAATGTCTGACATTGCCAACACATAGCTCCTAGAAGTGTGTAACAAAACAAGCAACCTAGCAGAAAGTTTGGCAAGATCCATAAACTGAAATGCTCATATAAAGAAATACAAATGCTTGTTAGAAGACAGAAAAAAAAAGTCAACTTCCCTCAACAAATTAAGGCTGAGATATTATTTTGCCTTCTGTTAAGGGACAAGAGCCTCATAAAATAATAGCATACACATTTAACAAAGATTGTAGCTATCATCCTTGGCAGATCTAAGTATTCAACATTCCTTCTTCTTTGTCCTTTGACAGTACATACAGGTCAAAAAGCGGTAAAAATGATTTATGCTTGGCATGGAAATTTTAAGTCTCACTCCTGGGAATTTATACCAAGTAATTAGGTAAATATTTTGACATTAGAATATGTACTCTAAGGTGAGAAATAATCTTTACTCTCAGCATAAGGATTTGGTTAAACAAAGTATAGCAACTTTCACACCATGGAAATGTTTCAATTGGAAAGGAAATAAACCAAAATATGAAGTGAGATCATCTCTGATAGGTATATTTTCTGAATTGTATACAAGTAAATTTAAATGTCTTCTTTCCTAGTTATCAATATTTTTCAAAGTTTGCTACAATAAAATACAGATTGCTTTGATAATAATGTGGTGGTGGTTTCATCACTAAGTTGTGTCTGACTCTTTCTGAACCCATGGACTGTAGCCCACCAGGCTCCTCTGTCCATGGGTTTCCCAGGCAAGAATACTGAAGTGGGTTGCCATTTCCTTCTCCAGGGCATCTTCCTGACTCAGGGATGGAACCCATATCTCCTGCACTGCAGGCAGATTTATTACAGCTGAGCCTCCAGGGAAGCGCAGGAAATCTATAAAGTCACTTCAAAGAGACATGAAAGCAGCTGATGAGGGATCTGAGCAGAGTGGGAAGCAGCCCCCCCCCCCCCCCCCGTGGGCCTGAGTAGAGTAGGAAGCGGCCCCCGTGGGCCTGAGACCCAGGGACAGGACTCATCTGCATTTGAATCCTGGTCACTCTCACTTGCTCTGTAATCTTGGGTGGGTTTCTAAAAGTACCAAAGTCTGAGTTTTGTCAGCTGCCTCAGAACCTTGTTTCCTGAACTCAAAGGGCTCAGAGTGGGCACAGAGAAAGGCTGCTGCTCACCAGCTCCTCCAACCTTGTACAGTGAAAAGTAGATTTTTAAAGTTGAGAGTAATGAGGTCTTTTTGAACCAAGGGGGATGCAAAGCAGAAACAGGCCAGACGGCTGGAAAGAATCCAAAGCAGGACGAGAATCCAGAGGATGCTAAGCATGGTCACCCTGCGCTCAGTATCACGAGTCATTCCCTGGGGTTTGGGGGGATTGCTAGCTACCCTCACTATACTAGCTACCCTCACAGATGTGAAGAACTGACTCACTGGACAAGACCCCGATGCTGGGAAAGATTGAAGGCAGAAGGAGAAGGGGACGACAGAGGATGAGATGGCTGGATGGTATCACCGACTCGATGGACATGAGTCTGAGTAAGCTCCAGGAGTGGGTGATGGACAGGGAGGCCTGGCGTCCATGGGGTCGCAGAGAGTTGGACATGACTGCATGACTGAACTGAACTGAGCTACCCTCATATAAGTGCCAGTACATGTCTTATCTAACGTGATTTTCCACGCAGCTCTATGAGCAATAGGATTGTCATTTCTACTCTGGAAGGAAAGAAACAGGTGAGTAAAGACATTAGGTGTCCTGTCCAAAATCACACTAGTAGACAGGGGGTAGCGATAGGATGTGGATGTTTGTTTGACTCAGAGCCAGCTCCTGTTCGCCCCACTCACACAAGCACAGTTTGCTTCAGGCTTGTGCACTGAGAACGAATGGCTTCTCACCTCCGCATCTGATGACACACTGCTGCCACACTCAGCTAGGCCTCAGAAGAAAGAGAAAGATGCAAAGCTAAGAGAGACGGGAATACCAGACCACCTGACCTGCCTCTTGAGAAATCTGTATGCAGGTCAGGAAGCAACAGTTAGAACTGGCTATGGAACAACGGACTGGTTCCAAATAGGAAAAGGAGTACGTCAAGGCTGTATATTGTCACCCTGCTTATTTAACTTCCATGCAGAGTACATCATGAGAAACGCTGGACTGGAAGAAACACAAGCTGGAATCAAGATTGCTGGGAGAAATATCAATAACCTCAGATATGCAGATGACACCACCCTTATGGCAGAAAGTGAAGAGGAACTAAAAAGCCTCTTGATGAAAGTGAAAGAGGAGAGTGAAAAAGTTGGCTTAAAGCTCAACATTCAGAAAATGAAGATCATGGCATCCGGTCCCATCACTTCATGGGAAATAGATGGGGAAACAGTGTCACACTTTATTTTTCTGGGCTCCAAAATCACTGCAGATGGTGACTGCAGCCATGAAATTAAAAGACGCTTACTCCTTGGAAGAAAAGTGATGACCAACCTAGATAGCATATTCAAAAGCAGAGACATTACTTTGCCAACTAAGTTCTGTCTACTCAAGGCTATGGTTTTTCCAGTGGTCATGAATGGATGTGAGAGTTGGACTGTGAAGAAGGCTGAGCACCAAAGAATGGATGCTTTTGAACTGTGGTGTTGGAGAAGACTCTTGAGAGTCCCTTGGACTGCAAGGAGATCCAACCAGTCCATTCTGAAGGAGATCAGCCCTGGGATTTGTTTGGAAGGAATGATGCTACAGCTGAAGCTCCAGTACTTTGTCCACCTCATGTGAAGGGTTGACCTATTGGAAAAGACTCTGATGCTGGGAGGGATTGGGGGCAGGAGGAGAAGGAGATGACAGAGGATGAGATGGCTGGATGGCATGACTGACTCGATGGACGTGAGTCTGAGTGAACTCCGGGAGTTGGCGATAGACAGGGAGGCCTGGTGTGCTGCGATTCATGGGGTCGCAAAAAGTCGGACACGACTGAGCGACTGAACTGAACTAAACTGAAGTTTACATGGGGCACGTTGTGATATAAGGTCTTTTTTTTTCTTTTCTGGTTACTCTTTTCCTTCAGTGGCCACCACCCTTGGTTCTGGATGCTCATCTTTGAGGGATGGCGCTCACCTGGTGGTGAAGATGCAGGCGCAAGGCCCCAGGAGCCCCCTTGTGCATCACCCTCTCTCAGCTCAGCTGTCTCCAGAGCAGCTCCAGATCTGAGTAAGATCTCGAGCGCACAGCCCTCCCAGCTGTTTCCCTGAGGCTCCTCTGCCTGCAGTCCCTTCCTGCCCCAGGGAGGGCCTTTCTTATCTCCCCACATCCTCCCTTCCCTCTTGCTCAGGAGAGTGCCTTCTGAATTGCTTTTCAGAGGATACATATTATCGAATTACCTTTTCATTCTAACTCCCTGATACAAAGAAATTCTTCCTACTAGTAGGGGGGCCATGTATCTTTTAAAAAGATACATTTTTTAAAGAAAACATTTTAAATTTTAAAGAAATTCTTCCTACCAGTAGGGACCCATGTATCTTTACAAAAGATACATTTCCCTACCTGTATTCATTTCTTACTGCTGGTATAACAAATGAGCACACGTTCACTTTCTCATCCGTCTGGAGAAGTCCGGTGTGGATCTAGCTGAGTGGACATTGAGATGTCGGCAGGCTGTGCTCCTTCTGGAGGACCTGGGGGTGCTCTTCTTAGGGGTCGAGGTGTCAGCGGGCTGTGCTCCTTCTGGAGGACCTGGGGTGCTCTTCCTAGGGGTCGAGGTGTCGGTGGACTGTGTTCCTTCTGGAGGACCTGGGGGTGCTCTTTCTAGGGGTCGCCGCACTGCTCACCTTTGGGCCCAGCAGCCACTTCAGCCCCGCGGTGGCTCACGTCCTCACGGCTCCTTCACCAGCTGTGACCCTCCTGACTCCCACTCTGACTTCTGAGGCCCCTTGGGACTGCGTTGCACCCGCACCAGTGACCCGAGGGCCTCCGGGTGTAGATCCGTTCTTTAACCATACCCACACAAGTCCCTTTTGCCGTGTGAGTTAACAGTCACAGGTTCTGGGGATTAGGACCCAGACGTCTTTAGGGGGGAGGGAAACTGTTGATCACACTACTCTCTCTGCACAACTTGAGAGAAAATTACTTTAAACAATTGCAAGGTACCTTCACAACAGCTCAGAGTATCATCACCTACTAAAAAATGATATACAGATAACACAACAGTTGGGTCTCAATAAACAGGCCTAGAAGAATGCTTTCCTAATTTTTCACCAGCGAGAAACGACGATCAGGTTGCATTTGGGTGACACCTGTCGCCGTGGTTTCCTGAAGCATGAGGTCGGGGAGGGTGGGTGCGCTCTGCACAGACAGGGCTGAGGCGGGAGAGGTCCCGGTGAACACAGGCACGGAATCCAAGGGACAGCGAGGCCTCTGCAGGTTCAGGCAGGAGGAGCCCGCGACGTTAGGGTGGGAGCTGGGTGGGCAGGATGCGGCTGCGGGTGTGGGGGTCCCTGAGACGCCGAGTCCTCTCACCACCGATTTGTGCAAGGGCCCCACCCTCTTTAACTCCTAGTTACCCCGTGATGTCCTGGTCTACAGCGTCCATTCAACGCAAAAGCGCAGCGTATGAAGAGCAGCGCGGCAGGACTGCAGAGGGCGGTTCGGGCCGCTGAGATCAAGAAGCGCTTGAGAAGCAGCAGCGCTGCTGAGCCCGGAGCCCCGGGAGACTCCTTCCGCCCTGGCCCGTCGGCGATCCCCAGCCCCGGAGCTTCCCGCTCGGGTCCTCCGCTGGAGAGGTGACCGGGCGCCGCACGTCTGAGCCCTGGGCCTCGCGACCGAGCTCGGGTGTGCCGCGCGCCCCTTCTCCCGGTCCTCCGCCCCCGGTTCCCGCAGCGGCCGGAGGCCCGGGGTCGGTCCCGGGGAGGCGAGCGGGCGGGGACGCGAGGCCCTGTCGGTGGCCGCGTGCGGGGAGCGGGTGCAGTTTCTCCCCGCGGGGCCGAGCTCGGCCGGTCGGAAGCCCTGAGCCCGGCAAAGGGGCCTCTGTGCCGCCGGCGGGATCCCCGGGTCCTCCGCATCTCCCGCCCGCGGCGGATCGGAACCGTCTCCGGAGCACGGAGACCGCCCCGCTCTCTCCTCGCCGCCTCCCGGCTTCTCGGGGAGCACCAGGCTCCCGGGTTCCAGCGGCGGCCACGGGCCCGGAGCTCCTGCGGGGACGGGACCCCAGATCCCGCCCGGCCCCGGGCCCTCCGTGCGCGTCGCCTGCCCCGCGGGCGCGGCTTCCCGGAGCGGCCGGCCGAGCGGCAGCCCCGGCCAGGGAGATGCGGCCGCTGGAGGCGCCGTCGGACGGGAACACGGGGCCGCCTGGGCTTCTGGCTCCGCCGGCCGCCCCGGCTGCAGCCCGAGGGCCGGGGGACACCAAGCGAGGCGGCTTCGCCGTCCGCCCGCGGAGCGCAGGGGCGGCCCCGAAACTACGATTTGGGGTCAACCGCACGCGCGCCGCTTCTTTGAGCCACGTCTCTGGTGTGAAAGAACCCAGATTTCCCACCCTGGGCGGAAGAAAGGTTCTTTATAAAGGTTTTGTAGACGGCGTTCTTTCCCCGGCCAAAATAAGACGGTTGGTGATTTGAAACGCCACCGTCACCCACGCTGTTGGCGGTGCGCCTGAAGGGCAGGTCTGAGCCCGACCCGCTGTGGGTGCGCGGAGCACAGAGCAGTGCCCGCCTCGGCTGCTCCTCAGCCGTCAGAGAGTCAGGCTCTCAGGGCTGGACTCCAGCTCCAGGGTTGGGGCTGGAAAGGCAGCTTCTGTCCCGCTGGGAGCCTCAGTAGGTACTGACGACCTGATGGGCGAGGAACTGTGCCCAGCAAGTAACTGCTGCTTAAAACTCGATGGGTGCCAGTGCGCAGCAGGAAAGAGGGTACCGGACAGGACAACTTCCCTTCCTGCTGGAGGCTGGGGACGGGCAGATGAGCTGGTTGCAGCAAAAATAGAAATGCAGTGTTTCCTGTCCTGAGAACAAGGAAAGTAAACAGCGAAGACTAGACGAGAAACGTGCCCGGTCGCCAAAGAGTGAATCACTCCTAGTTTTACTTGAGGTGTTTCTAACCTGTGTGTCTGTAACCAGGAGTCCCCTGATCCTGCGTACTTTCCATCCTGTACCACGTTTCTGCTCTCCCTGCACCCTCTTGTAGCAAGTCACCCCTTAGAGCCGTTTGCATTTTGGGAGGAAGGTGGCAGGCTGCCAGATCCAGGAGACCCAGGCTGTACCCAGTCTCTCAGGCCCCCCAGGAGGGGACAGGGCCCTGTTCCTGGGGGGCTAGCCTGCTGTGTGCTCCCCTTGGCCAGCTGAGGAGTAAAGCCGTCTAATTCTTCCAAAATTCCGTCTCCCGTATTTTTTAATTGAGCATTGGTGGGCAGAGAAAGGCGAGATTTTGGCAGTAACAAGGCGGCCACGCATGAGTGGGAGGCGGGGCGGGGCGCGGAGTATCCTGGCGCGGGGGAGGACTTGAACCTCTCACACCTCAGGCAGGTTTTGGTAATTCGGGTTTTGTTTTCTGAGTATAGGTTTCCTAGTTACAGCACATAGCACAATCACTGTGTTTTGGAATGGTGGTCCCTATGGGTGGGAGAGTCCACTATAAATGGATAGAATAGGCCATTGCATCTTACATCCAATGGACCAAATTCCACTCCCAGATTGTGCTGGTAGGGCCTGAAAGCTAAAAATAGTTTTTATATCTTTAAATGGTTGAAAGAATGAAGGGATGGAGCCAAAACAAAAACAATACCCAGTTGTGCATGTGACTGGTGATAGAAGCAAGATCCGATGCTGTAAAGAGCAATATTACATAGGAACCTGGAATGTCAGGTCCATGAATCAAGGCAAATTGGAAGTGGCCAAACAAGAGATGGCAAGGGTGAATGTCGACATTCTAGGAATCAGCGAACTAAAATGGACTGGAATGGGTGAATTTAATTCAGATGACAATTATATCTACTACTGCGGGCAGGAATCCCTCAGAAGAAATGGAGTAACCATCATGGTCAACAAAAGAGTCTGAAATGCAGTACTTGGATGCAATCTCAAAAACGACAGAATGATCTCTGTTCGTCTCCAAGGCAAACCATTCAATATCACAGTTATCCAAGTCTATGCCCCAACCAGTAATGCTGAAGAAGCCGAAGATGAACAGTTTTATGTAGACCTACAAGACCTTTTAGAACTAACACCCCCAAAAGATGTCCTTTTCATTATAGGGGACTGGAATGCAAAAGTAGGAAGTCAAGAAACTCCTGGAGTAACAGGCAAATTTGGCCTTGGAATGCGGAATGAAGCAGGGCAAAGACTAATAGAGTTTTGCCAAGAAAATGCACTGGTCATAGCCAACACCCTCTTCCAACAACACAAGACAAGACTCTACATCACCAGATGGTCAACACCGAAATCAGACTGATTATATTCTTCACAGCCAAAGATGGAGACGCTCTATACAGTCAACAAAAACAAGACCAGGAGCTGACTGTGGCTCAGAGCATGAACTCCTTATTACCAAATTCAGACTTAAATTGAAGAAAGTAGGGAAAACTGCTAGACCATTCAGGTGTGACCTAAATCAAATCCCTAATGATTATACAGTGGAAGTGAGAAATAGATTTAAGGGCCTCGATCTGATAGATAGAGTGCCTGAGAAAGTATGGAATGAGGTTCGTGACATTGTACAGGAGACAGGGATCAAGACCATCCCCATGGAAAAGAAATGCAAAAAAGCAAAATGGCTGTTTGGGGAGGCCTTACAAATAGCTGTGAAAAGAAGGGAGGCAAAAAGCAAAGGAGAAAAGGAAAGATATAGGCATCTGAAGGCAGAGTTCCAAAGATTAGCACGAAAAGATAAGAAAGCCTTCTTCAGCGATCAATGCAAAGAAATCGAGGAAAACAGTAGAATGGGGAAGACTAGAGATCTCTTCAAGAAAATTAGAGATACCAAGGGAAAATTTCTTGCAAAGATGGGCTCGATAAAGGACAGAAATGGTATGGACCTAACAGAAGCAGAAGATATTAAGAAGAGGTGGCAAGAATACACGGAAGAAATGTAAAAAAAGATCTTCACGACCCAGATAATCATGATGATGTGATCACTCATCTAGAGCCAGACATCCTGGAATATGAATTCAAGTGGGCCTTAGAAAACATCACTATGAACAAAGCTAGTGGAGGTGATGGAATTCCAGTTGAGCTATTTCAAATCCTGAAAGATGATGCTGTGAAAGTGCTGCACTCATTATGCCAACAAATTTGGAAAACTCAGCAGTGGTCACAGGACTAGAAAAGGTCAGTTTTCATCCCAATTCCAAAGAAAGGCAATGCCAAAGAATGCTCAAACTACCACACAATTGCACTCATCTCACATGCTAGTAAAGTAATGCTCAAAATTCTCCAAGCCAGGCTTCAGTAATACATGAACCGTGAACTCCCTGATGTTCAAGCTGGTTTTAGAAAAGGCAGAGGAACCAGAGATCAAATTGCCAACATCCGCTGGATCATGGAAAAAGCAAGAGAGTTCCAGAAAAACATCTATTTCTGCTTTATTGACTATGCCAAAGCTTTTGACTGTGTGGATCACAATAAACTGTGGAAAATTCCGAAAGAGATGGGAATACCAGACCACCTGACCTGCCTCTTGAGAAATCTGTATGCAGGCCAGGAAGCAACAGTTAGAACTGGCTATGGAACAACAGACTGGTTCCAAATAGGAAAAGGTGTACGTCAAGGCTGTATATTGTCACCCTGCTTATTTAACTTCTATGCAGAGTACATCATGAGAAACGCTGGACTGGAAGAAACACAAGCTGGAATCAAGATTGCTGGGAGAAATATCAATAACCTCAGATATGCAGATGACACCACCCTTATAGCAGAAAGTGAAGAGGAGCTAAAAAGCCTCTTGATGAAAGTGAAAGAGGAGAGTGAAAAAGTTGGCTTAAAGCTCAACATTCAGAAAATGAAGATCATGGCATCCGGTCCCATCACTTCATAGGAAATAGATGGGGAAACAGTGTCACACTTTATTTTTCTGGGCTCCAAAATCACTGCAGATGGTGACTGCAGCCATGAAATTAAAAGACGCTTACTCCTTGGAAGAAAAGTGATGACCAACCTAGATAGCATATTCAAAAGCAGAGACATTACTTTGCCGACTAAGGTCCGTCTAGTCAAGGCTATGGTTTTTCCAGTGGTCATGTATGGATGTGAGAGTTGGACTGTGAAGAAGGCTGAGCGCCGAGGAATGGATACTTTTGAACTGTGGTGTTGGAGAAGACTCTTGAGAGTCCCTTGGACTGCAAGGAGATCCAACCAGTCCATTCTGAAGGAGATCAGCCCTCGGATTTCTTTGGAGGGAATGATGCTAAAGCTGAAACTCCAGTAGTTTGGCCACCTCATGCGAAGAGCTGACTCATTGGAAAAGACTCTGATGCTGGGAGGGATTGGGGGCAGTAAGGAGAAAGGGATGACCAAGGATGAGATGGCTGGATGGCATCACGGACTCGATGGACATAAGTCTGAGTGAACTCCCGGAGATGGTGATGAACAGGGAGGCCTGGTGTGCTGCGATTCATGGGGTTGCAAAGAGTCGGACACGACTGAGCGACTGAACTGAAATGAAATGGTTGAAAATAATTCTTAAAGTTAATATTTGCAGCATGAAAATTCTATTCATTATACTCACATTCATCCAGATTTCATTGTCTATAAGGAGTGTTTTCTTAAAACAGGCTCTTCATGTACTTCTTATCTGTGGTGCTTCTTGGATACAACGACTGAGCTGAGTGGATCCAACAGATGTCATATGGCAAAGCTAAAATATTTACTCTCTGGATCTTTATAGAAGTTTGCCCACCTCCACTCTAGAAATATGGTAGGGTTTTTTGTTTATTTGTTTGTTTTTTAACACATATGCTGAGAGCTATACATTAGAAGCATTGTGAATTTTGTTCACATTACATTGTGCATTTTGTTCTGTAGAACAAACCTCCTGTGGGTAGATGTCCAGCTGGTTACATTGCTCTCAGAAATCTCACCAGAATGAACACTGCGCCTGTGTACTCAGTCGCTACTCAGCTGCTAAGTTGTGTCTCTTTGTGACCCCATGGACTGTAGCCCTGCAGGTTCTTCTGTTCCTGGGGATTCTCCTGGCAAGACTAATACTGGAGTGGGTTGCCAGGCCCTCCTCCAGAAGATCTTCCCAACCCAGGGATCGAACCCGGGTCTCCCTCATTGCAGGTGGATTCTTTACCATCTGAGCCACCAGGAAAACCTCTCAGGAGAATGGTCAAGCTGAATCGAGTTCTCAGAGTGATGTTTACTCTACTTTCTGTCTCAAATGTCACCCCTTAATTGAATCTCCCACCCTTTTCTGCCTTGATTTGTCAAATTTCCCATCTCTGCCTGCCCCCTGCCCCCAAAGGGTCTCTCTGCATTCCTTCCAACCTATCCTTCCTACAGCAGAAAATGCAACTAAAAAAATAAAAACCCAAATCCTCCTTAAAAATTTCAGTAGTTTCTCACTACCACCAGACCCAAGATTCCAGGACCTTCCATGAATGACCCCTGTGTTTCTCCTCACGCTAATCTCCCTGCCATCCTGGGCTTCTTTGAGTGCCTGGCACCATACGTTTCCCTCTGAGTCAAGGCTTTATACATGCCGCTCCTCCTGCCTGGGGAGCTCCTCTCCCTACCCCTTGTTCCACCAGCTCCCACCATTTCATCTTCATGTTCAACACTCCTTGTTCAGGGGAGTCTTCCCTAACCCTTCCACCAGCTCCCCGAGCACCTGCATTCCCCCTCTGTCACATTCATCAGATTGCCTGTTCTTATGTAATCTCCTGCTGGACGGAAAACTCTGGGAGAGCAGGGCTGTGTCTTGCTCATGGTTCTTTCCTGGCTCCTGACACGAGTTGATTCTCGGTCACTGTTGAATGGATGGTTGAAGGATGAATGATAGGGGTGTGCTGGGAGGGGCCTGGCTCTGTGATGATCTGGAGATGCCACACATCTTCGGAGGGTTTGGAGACTGGACGAGGTAATCACTAACGTTCATCAGCTTGGACATGTATTAATCTTTAGGCTTACCCCCAGCCTGTTCCATTTGCTCCAAGACATTTGGTTGAACATTCACTGTACTGAACTTGAGATTCAAGATTAGGCTGTGGATAAAAGAGTTAAAAGTGACAGCTGCTTGGTACACACATAAAGTAATCTGCATAATTTCTGAGATCTTTCTCCAGTTACACAGTTCAGAGAATAGCCACCAAAACCACATAGTCATGCACTTGGCCACATAGTTTCCTGGGTCCTAAAGCACTGTTGGAAAAGGCAATGGCACCCCACTCCAGTACTCTTGCCTGGAAAATCGCATGGATAAAGGAGCCTGGAAGGCTGCAGTCTATGTGGTCGCTTAGGGTCAGACATGACTGAGCGACTTCACTTTCAGTTTTCACTTTCCACTTTCATGCATTGGAGAAGGAAATGGCAACCCATTCCAGTGTTCTTGCCTGGGGAATCCCAGGGACGGGGGAGCCTGGTGGGCTGCCGTCTATGGGGTCGCACAGAGTTGGACACGACTGCAGCGACTTAGCAGCGGCAGCAGCAAAGCACTGCAGCCAAATAACCAAGTGTTGTCTCTGAAGGTCTAGGAACTAGCCATGCTTGCACAATGGAGAAGTTAACTTATGGCAGCCTTTATCTTCCCGTAAATGCTGACACTGGAAAGTGATTGATAATCAACTGGCTTTAATTCCCTCACCCCAGGGTCCTCTGGGGGGACTAATCAATCAGGTTGAAACTTGGACTCTAGAAACACAAGGGGTCCTCCCCACAGGAATCTCACTTAATTCAAAGCTTTCAACAATCTCTGAAATGGGAACTATACAGGGCAAAACTCTGCCAGCCATACCTGCAATTAAAATTTGAGAAAGGCTTAAGATCTTTGCTTGTGGCTTTTCATATGAGTGAATTCTCATTCCTATCTGTCCATAGATTCCAAGAGCACAATTAATGTTCCCTGAGTTACAGAAGTCAGTTCTGCATCACCTAGGATTAGGGCAGGTTCAAACCCACTCCTGTGGCTTAGTTAATGTAAAAGCAACCTTCTGTAAAGGCCTATAGAACATGTGAAGTTTTCATGGTTTGTTGACTCTGTGACTAAAAACTAGGGGAAAGTCTCCTAGGGAGTTGTTTTCCTGCCAGATGTTTGACATTTCAAAGGGAGAGATTCAAGTCTGGACTTGTGTTTCCAAACAACAGTTGCTCTAATTAATGAAATGTTTATCAAGGGTGATGTCCATTATCACAATTGTTGGAAACAGAGTCATTACTGAATGACCACACACTTTACTGATGTGGAGGGGAAGTGCCCCAGAGCCACACACCAGGCCTGGGAGAATCTGCCCCATGACAGGCAGAGGGAGGAGATCACATTCCCATCTTACCGAGTTCACCATCCACTGAATGATCATTCTCACACAGCAGCCAAGACTCCGCATGGAATGTTGAGAGGGTAACAGATCCAGGACCTACTAAGACCTGCACTAGTCTTACAGGTGCACAGGGAAAGGCTGAGCTCACTTACATGTGGCATCTTAAAAAATAAATAAATAAAAAGCAAAGCACCAAGGTCCTCAATCCAGGGCACAGATTGGTGTTTGCAGAAGGTGGGCTGCGGGTGTGTGAAGTAGGTGAAGGTGATCAAAAGGCACAAACTTCCAATTACAGAAAAGTAACTCCTGGGATCATCATGAGTAGCATGGCAACTATAGCTAATAATACTATTTAAAAAAATTATTTTCTGTATTTGAAAGTTGCTGAAAGAGTGGATCTAAAAAGTCGTCATCACACACGCACAAAAGATGTCACAGTGTGAGATGATGGGCGTGAGACGGACTTATCATGGCGATAGTGTCACAATATATACAAATAGTGAGTCATTATGTTGCGCATCCAAAATGAACATGAAGGGATAGGTCAGCTATGCATCAATTAAGAAAAAAAGAGAATGGTGGAAGGATGACATGTGCTTTCACAATTGCTGAGAAAGATAAAGCCTTGAGCTTTGCATCAGGCTCTGCAGTCTTCCCTTCCTCTCAGTAAAGTAAAGGATGCTTACGGCCTTGGAGGCAGCGGATGGGGCAGGCCTGGGGCTCTGCATTTCTCACAGGCTCCTAGGAAACGCCAGTTCCTGCGGATCACGGGCTGCACTTTGAGTAGCAAGGTGTCAGAGCTCCTGAGGGTGGCAATTAGCTGGGCTGGTTTCTAAGGGATCCAGTTACACTTATGAGTACAGCACAGGGGCTTTGTTGGCCTCCGTTCCTGACAGTGCAAAATAGCTGGGGGTGAGCCGAGGTGGTGTTTCCCTTGCAGAGAAGAGGAGATGGCAACGTTCACCAGCCTGGAGATGATGCTGTTTCATGTTCACATACGGATCTCCTCAGACACGTGGGGCCCACCAGCAGAGGCCTTCAGAAATAAGGGCAAAAAGCCCACTATGACGTTTAAAGTATTATTCTGGGGTGCTATCCACAATGAATAAACTAGATTAAAGGACATGATTTTATGTCACAGCTCAAGTGGTTCAATTGCCTAGGACCTTTATTATTATTTTTTTTTAAGTTTTATCTTGAACCCTTCTTAGAAGTGTCTACATTACATGAGGGCTTGACGGAGTGCGTCACTGCTTGTTCAAATCTCTGATGGAAAATAAAACATACAACGACAGGGAGGACCCTTTACTACACTTGTTAAAATACGGAAGGGTCCTCCCTGGGAAGCTATAGATTCTTGGTCACCGCGAGGAGTAGAAAGTGAGCCTGCAGAATTCACAGCTGGGCCACAGGAGAGGAGCTGGCCCCTCAGCCCCTTTGATACAGGCTCTGTCTGACCCCCAGACCCTCAGACATGCCTCACGAGGGTAACAGACCCTGAGAGGCCTGGTGTGGTCCCCCGTGTTCTCCTCTGACCTGGAGGAGGAAATGGTGGGCTCAGGAGAGACCCTGGGCGTCAGATGTTTTGTGCATAATTACAAGTTTTCTTGAGACGTTTAACTTCCTTTGATAATGGATTTTAAGTTTCTTTATCTCTGAAGTGATCTGTTTACCTTTGAAATCTTTTGTTAACGTTGGCTAAGTGAGTAACTATTGTTTCATAGTGACCTATATGATCCAATCCGACTGAGTGTTATAAACCCGTTTGATATTTATTGAAAACATTTCCTAAATCATTGACTTCTAGCTAACTTTGGGGTGCTTCACAGGGCCCCTGAGACATCCCAAAGAGAGATACTAAACTACCTGAGTTCATCTGACATGTTAAATTACATGGGAAGCATTGTTGGAGAAGTAATGAATCTTGTCAGGTTATATTGTATGGTTGATGTTACTAATATAGATATCCTAGAAGGTATGTGAAATTCATGAAAATCTGATATGTCCTGGTAAAATGTTGTCAGTTACAATTCTAGTTATCATATTAAAGTGTTACATATCACAGCAATGATCAGGCTACTTTGTCAATTGCAATTTAATCAGATTTTAAGCATGCCTTCTATGGTCTCATACTGATGCCTTTGCAAGAATACTGCTACTTCAAGATTTATGGAAAAGACTTCTAAGATTCACCAATGAACACATTTTATTTGTTTGTTATCTGATAAGCTGGTACCAGGCTGGGATTTAGTCCACTCTCTATGTTAAGGAAACAAAGTTTTCTTAGAATGAAGCTTTCAAAAACAGATTATGAATTTCTTTGTCTTTAAGTGATTTACATTTGTTTTTAAAATCTTTTGTTACTCTGGTAAAGTAAATAAGCATTATTTAAGATTATGGAACATGTAAAAGCTCATTCTGTTTAATAACCCCTCACTGTTAGACTTTTGCTATTCTGATGTCCTTAAAACATGGCAACAGTCTACTCCTAAAATGGGGAATTAAAAATGCATGAACAGTAGCTGTAAATCAAAGAGTCAGGGCTATAGGAAATCCAAGGCGGCTGCTTGGCTTTTCCCAGCTCCCTGACAAACCTCATTTTTAGTTGATGGGTTAAAGCCTTCCCTGGCTACAGGGTTAATGTCCTCACAATGACAAAAAATACATATTTCACTGAATATTAAGTTCTAGTTTTGTTAGTTGAGGTCTGTGTTTACCACGACTCACTTCTGAGATAGTTCCTTGTTGTTATATTGCTAAAAGGTTTAATTAATTAAGTTACTGAAAAGGACACTCTAAGTTTGTTTCTAAAGCTTATCTCATAACCAATCTTTGGATGAAGGTCAGATCCTCCATGGTGTACAACCAGGAGATTATATCTGGCTATAATCACTTAACTGTGTCAGATGACCTGGGGTATACTGGGCTCTACCTAATGAAAGTTCTTGACTTAAATTCTTGATTGTGACCTTACTAATACCTGCTAGCTCTATGATTTTCCATGTTGCTTGTTTCAGAAGATTGTTTCTTACGTTACTAAATGAATGACTGATGTGATAACTTGCTGATATGCAGTTCCTAATGCTTTTGAACTGTGGTGTTGGAGAAGACTCTTGAGAGTCCCTTGGACTGCAAGGAGATCCAACCAGTCCATTCTAAAGGAGATCAGTCCTGGGTGTTCTTTGGAAGGAGTGATGCTAAAGCTGAAACTCCAGTACTTTGGCCACCTCATGTGAAGAGTTGACTCATTGGAAAAGACTCTGATGCTGGGAGGGATTGGAGGCAGGAGGAGAAAGGGATGACAGAGGATGAGATTGCTGGATGACATCACTAACTCGATGGATGTGAGTCTGGGTGAACTCCGGGAGTTGGGTGAACTCCGGGAGTTGGTGATGGACAGGGAGGCCTGTCGTGCTGTGATTCATGGGGTAGCAAAGAGTCGGACACGACTGAGCGACTGAACTGAACTGAACCGATGAGATCAATGACTGTAATAATGTAACTCTAGATATGGAAAGAAGCAACAAGAGGAAATATTCTCCTGGGCCAAGAGGCTAGTAAGATAGGTATGGCCCTGAGACTTTTGCTACTTGCAAGGTCTGGTATAGTAACAGCACACAGTGGCCTGTCAATGGAATCTTCATTAGACCCGGAACACAAAGGCCGTGAAATGCCCCCAAAGCATGGTCAAATCTGTGGCTATGAATGGACCCAGCTGACTGGAAGTTGGCACTTGCCAGCTGTCCCAACAAAGATTACATCATGACCACTACAAGCTGCTGACCTTGAAAGGAGTTCAGGGTGGAGATGAGAAATAAGGCACTCTGTGCTCTGGGAAAAACCCAGAAGAACCGGCCGGCAGAGACTTGGGTGTTTTCAGGTAAAGGTTATTATGAGCCCAGCTTCTCGCCTCTTCTTGCACCTAGAGAGACACTAACGTCACGGCCCAATGTCTGATCCTGGTTCTCCCCCAGTTCCTCGGGAGCTTTTCTGCTTCTCTCAATCTTTGGGCCATGTATCTTTACCTTTCTTGTTAAATTTGCTTCTTCTAGAATACAACAAATCTCCAAGTGATAGTTTGACAAGAATATTCCCTGGCCAACACCCAGACAACGCTGAAACAAGCCACCTTATCATTCCATGGACTCTCATCTCCTTCCGTAAAGGCACCCTGGCAGAGAGCAGGCAAAGGGAACCTAGAGCCCCACGACGCCCCTACAGCCTGAAGAAGCCAGAGTGGTCATCGTCCCCTTTTCCCCTGAGGCCAGATTCCCAAATGCCTGAGAAGAGAAATAGGTAGATAGTTAGACGTGAGCAGGGAATCAAACGGGGCCAAAGGATGGGCCCTAAAAATAAAGAGAGGGAGGAAGGTGGAGACCCAAGGACAGAAGAGCAGAGAAGACCAAGGGGAAGGGAACGCAGGAACGGAGGACCCGCCCTGACCGTCCTTCCCTCCCCCATGATGTACCTACTAATGGATTTCAGGTCCTCCTGAGCAGTATAACCTGTCTCCCCTCCTGGCCCATAGGGAGAAGGTCTTTGCCTTACTCCCCACCGTGCCCTTCTCGTCCAATCAGCAAATGACCCGCAAGACCCCTATCCTGCTTCCTGTACCCTGGGTATAAAACTGGACTAAGGGCCCCTGTTCAAAGACAGTTCTCTCTTGAGCTGGCCCTCTAATAGCATCTCCCACTCGAATAAACTTTATTTCCCTCTCACTCTGTCTCATGTCAGGAAATTCTTTTCCAACCAGCGCCCAGACCACGACAACTTTCCTTACTGTTGTTACAAAATACTGATTAAATTTTCCTATCTAAAATAGGAATGTCTGATTTACTTACAGGATGACTATAACTGACACAGGAAGCCCCGTGAGGCTATCAGGGGATTTCTCAGAAGAAAACTACAGGCCAGGAGAGAGTAAAATGGAATATTCAGAGGGCAGAGCAATAAAAACTGCCAACCAGGAAAACTCTATTCACCAAACTTATCCTTCAAATATGAAGGGAAAATAAAAGCTTTCCTAAAAAAAGCTGAGGGAGTTCATCACCACCAGACCTGCCTTGCAAAGAAGCTGAAGAAGTTCAAGCAGAATAAAAAAGATGCAAAGTAACACACGAACACACACAAAAGTATATAACACACTAGGTAAGGTAAAAATATACAGTCAGATTTAGTTAATTCCGATTACTTAGAAGAGGGCTATATGAACAACTTCAAGTGTAAAGGCTCAAGGAAAGGATGACTAAAAGTAACTACAGCTAATCCACCTTATTACCAAACACAGCATAACAGAGAGAACGGGACCATCAAAGCATTACAGAGGAAGAGGTGAATGGGGGCCACTTAATTGGCGAATAAAGACAGGCTGCAATCAGCACAAGAGAAACGGCTTTAGGTATACATTTTAATGTAAGCTTCATGGTAACCACAGTAAAAATCTAGAGTAGATGCAGGAAATATAGAAAGGGGA
Organism: Budorcas taxicolor; assembly: GCF_023091745.1. Lineage (NCBI taxonomy): Eukaryota > Metazoa > Chordata > Mammalia > Artiodactyla > Bovidae > Budorcas > Budorcas taxicolor. The sequence goes on from NC_068914.1 coordinate 163,885,852, forward strand.
AACAATACCCCGATGAAGAGCCACAAGTTTACAAAAGTCAGAAACGAAGGGAAGAGGAATCAATGGAGACAAACAACAACCAGAAAGCATCACTCAGATGGCAGGAGTCGGTTCTCACACATCCACACCCAGTCTAAATGCAACCAGAGTGGGTGCACCAACAAAAGGACACAGATGCTTATGAAAAATAAGACCCGACTGTATGCTGTCTACAAGAAACTCACTTCAGCTTTAGGGATACACAAAGGCTCAAAGCGAGGGGATAGATAAAGGTATTTCACAGAACTGAAATCCGAAAGAAAGGGGGCATAGTAATTCTTATATCAGACAAAATAGACTTTAAGAAAAAACGATACAAACATCAAGGAGGCCATTGTATGACAAAGGGTTAATACATCAAAAAGTATACATACACACACTCATACATATGCAAATATATAAAACAACATTGGATCACCTAAGTATTTTAAGCAAACAATAACAGATCTATAGGAAAAAAAATAGGCAACATTACAAAAATGTAGGGGGTTTCAACATCTCACTCTTAGCAATGGATAGATCATCCAAACAGAAAATCAAGAATGACATGTTGGAATTAAACCAGACTTTAGACCAAATTAAATTAAGAGACATATAGAGAACATTCCACCCAATGGAACCAGAATACACATCTCAGGTCTACAGAAAACCTTCTCCGTGGATAGATAACGTGACAGATAGGACATAAGCAAGTCTAAGCAGATGTCGTTGTTGTTGCAGATGTTGTTGTTGTAACGTCACTCAGCTGTGTCTGACCCTTTGAGACCTCTGTCCGTGAGATTTCCCAGGCAAGAATCCTGGAGTGGGTTGCCATTTCCTTCTCCAGGGGATCTTCCTGACCCGGGGATCAAACCCAGGTCTCTTGCATTGGCAGGTGGATTTTGTACCATCTGAGCCACCACAGAAGCCCCCAAGAAGTGTATATTACATGTGTTACAAATAATTTTATTCCCTTAAAGACAGTGAAGTGCTGGCTTAAAAATTATGCACAACCTAAATTTTAGAGTTATGTTTTATTCAGCAGGAATTTTTAGGATTTCAAAACAGGGAATGAATTTAGCACTTTTCTATGTGTGGGAAGATGCAAGAGTCTGGGCTCACTGAAATCACTCCTTTGATATGCATCTCAGCTGTTTGGGGACAGGATCCTGTAGTTTTGTTCTGGAAGGAATAGCAGTCTTTATTTATTTATTTATTTGGCTGTGCCAGGACTTAGCTGTGGCATGTGGGACATTTTAGTTGTGGCATGTGGGACCTAATTCCTTGACCAGGGATGGAACCCCAGCCCCCTGCACTGGGGGGCACAGTCTTGGTCTTGAAGTAGGATCTTATTTCCCCCATAGGAAATGAACCTAGCTGCCAGTCCACCAGTGGCTAGAGGCTACAGGCTAAGTTCCTTGATTCTTACTCCATTTGAAAGCAAAAATGTTTCAAGGAAGCAAAAACTGCAGAACAGGTGCAAAGTTTTTTATATAGAGACACAGCGCAACATGTAGGAGAGCACCCAGAGAAATAATTAATTATGTCAGAAGCATGACGGTAACACAGACTGGGAGAGGAGCACGGGTGTGCTGAACGGGGAGCGCAGTAAGGAGCCGATTTAAAGCATTTCTATAGGAGTGCCCTTATATGGGGTCTTTGTTTACATTTGGCCAATTATTTTGTTTTTTTTTCTCACACCTGGCTGGTCCTTCGACCCTAAGATGCTTGTGCAAATTTTTGCTAATATGGATTCCACCACACAGGCCAGTAGGTGTATGTCCACACTTATGGGGCGGGACTCCCCTCCCTTTCTGACCCTCAACAAGCCTTCCTGCACACGCGTGGACAGGATGTCCTCCTGAGGAGAGGGCACTGTATCTCTTTACTTCAGCAGAGCTCGCTGTTTGCCACTAGCTTTGTCCTGGGAGTGTCTGGGCGAGAGCAAAGCTTCAACTTGACTCCCCGTGACAATCACCAGGTGTCCAGCCTGGGACCCATCTCTATCCTACCGCATTTTCCCATCTTGAGTTCCCTCGGGGCTCGCCATGGGGCAGAGCTGCAGTCTGAAGGCTGCCAAAGGGCAGATAGCCTTTCCCTCCCGAGTCCCCTCAGGGCGTCACCAGCTCAGCTTTGGCTGGTGGCTGCAGCACTGATGCCTGTGAAGTCATTTGTTACTGTTATTGTTGTAGCCACTCATTCTGGGAAACAAACTCACTCAGGACAATGCAGATACTGGAGTTCAGTTTACTACACCGGCGGGCCCAAGGCTGAGTCTCCCCTTAGCCAAGGACCCCGACCAGCATTTGTGAAAATCTTTTATACCCCATGTGTACGTGTCTGAACCCACCACTCCAAATTCCTTGAGACGTACATAAACCAAGGAAAATACAATCCCAATAACCCCATCATTCACGTGCTATGTGCTCATGTCCTCAAAGAGTCAAACAATAAGCCAAATATCAATAAGCCCGAGGTTACACTCCGATACAGAAGATTTTATGGCTTGTCTGGAGGAAGGGGTGATAGTGTATGTTTTCTCTTAGGCGATGAGTAACCTAGATACGATCTTCACGGTTCCCCTGTCTGGAGGGGGTCTTATCCTTCTGCTTTTTTTTTTTTTTTTCATAGGCATTAAACCCAGAGTTCAGAGTCCATTGGAAAGGTGGCTGAGCATGACCAGCATGAACAGGCCTAAGATGGAGTCCAGACCCTATGAATTCCTTCTTCATTATGGCAGGAAATATTCCATTTCTCAATGGGAAGGCAAACGTATAATAAATTCTGATTCCTTAAAATATAAAACCTGCCGACTCAACCACCATGAAGGATTTTAGCACTTTTCTAGATACCAGGAGATAAAGAATTGGCCTTATAAACTTGACTCCTGAAAATGTCTATCTGAAGACTTGTTCCACCAGCTTTTCCCACAGCAGAGAGGCTTCATTCCTGCTCTCCACCCTGAACTCCTTTCAGGGGGTGTTGAAAATCAGCAGCTGCAGCAGCACATTATTTAACCCTTGCAGAGGCAGAAGGCACGGGACCATTGCAAGTGCCCATTCGTGGCTGACAAACCTAACCTAGTGCGTTTTAATACAGCTCAGTTCTACCTTTTCAATATTTTCTCAACTACTTCCACACGATATCACTGTCAGCTACAAATCGGCACTTGTAAAGAGCATTCAGCAGGGACTGACCCACAGCAGGGGATTTGCCAGCTGCCTCAGCGGAGACGGAACCCTGTGCTGCTGAGGTGCTGACCTTCAGCATCCGCTGAGGGGGACTGAGGGTGGAGAGCCAGGCACCCTGCCCCAGGGAAACTGGCGGAACAGGCCTCTTAGATAGTCAGATACTTTCAGGAACTGATTTCTTGATCCCAATTCTCACATTTCTTCATATCTAGAAAACCACTAAATCCCTTCATGGTGACATCGTGACCAGCAGAAAACCTTTTGTAAAATAAGCGCTTGATTGCATTGAACTCCCCATTCACCAAAATCTTATATATTGACCTTCCCCCACTGCCTCTTTGGAGCAGACTCTCAGAGTAATCTGAGGCACTGTCTCCCGGACTGCAGTCCTCATTTTGCCCCAAATAAAGTTTAGCTTGGCAACTATCACATTGTGCATATCTCCAGTTTTTTCAATGAGCTCTCTAGTCTTTCCCATTCTATTGCTTTTCTCTATTTCTTTGCGTTGTTCAGTTAAGAAGATTTTCTTATCTCTCCTTTCTATTCTTTGGAACTCTGCATTCAGATGGGTATATCTTTCCTTTTCTCTTTTGCCTTTCACATCTCTTCTTTTCTCAGCTCTTTGTAAGGCCTCCTCTGACAACCATTTCTTTCTTTGGGGGATGGTTTTGGTCACTGCCTCCTGTAAAATTTTACGAACTTCCATCCGTAGTTCTTCAGACACTCTATCAGACCTAAATCCCTTGAATTTATTTGTCACCTCCACTGTATAACCATAGGGATTTGATTACATCATACCTGAATGGCCTAATGGTTTTCCCTACTTTCTTCAATTTAAGTTTGAATTTTGCAATAATGAGCTCATTATCTGAGCCATAGATAACTCCTGGTCTTGTTTTTGCTGACTGTACAGAGCTTTTCCATCTTTGGATGCAAAGAATATCAGTTCAGTTCAGTTCATTTCAGTCGCTCAGTCGTGTCCGACTCTTTGCGACCCCATGAACTGCTCCCTGTCCGTTATCATCTCCCGGAGTTCACTCAGACTCACGTCCATCACGTCCGTGATGCCATCCAGGCATCTCATCCTCGGTCGTCCCCTTCAATCTGATTTTGGTACTGACAATCTGGTGATGTCCATGTGTAGCCATCTCTTGTGTTGTTGGAAGAGGGTGTTTGCTATGACCGGCATGTTCTCTTGGCAAAACTCTGTTAGCTTTTGCCTTGCTTCATTTTGTATTCCAAGACCAAACGTGCCTGTTACTCCAGGTATCTCTTGACTTCCTACTTTTGCATTCCAGTCACTACAAACAAAGCTAGTGGAGGTGATGGAATTCCAACTGAACTATTTCAAATCCTAAAAGATGATGCTGTGAAAGTGCTGCACTCAATATGCCCCCCAAATTTGGAAAACTCTGCAGTGGCCACAGGACTAGAAAAAGTCAGTTTTCATTCCAATCGCAAAGAAGGGCAATGCCAAAGAATGTTCAAACTACTGCACAATGGCACTTATTTCACATGCTAGCAAAGTAATGCTCAAAATTCTCCAAGCCAGGCTCAACAGTATGTGAACCAAGAACTTCCAGATGTTCAAGCTGGATTTGGAAAAGGCAGAGAAACCAGAGATCAAATTTCCAACATCCGTTGGATCATAGAGAAAGCAAGAGAGCTCCAGAAAGACATCTACTTCTGCTTCCTTGACTATGCTAAAGGCTTCGACAGTGTGGATCGCAACAAACTGTGGAAAATTCTTCGAGAGATGGGAATACCAGATCACGTTACCTGCCTCCTGAGAAACCTGTATGCAGGTCAAGAAGCAACAGTTAGAACATGAAATGGAACCAACTGACTGGTTCACAATTGGGAAAGGAGTATGTCAAGGCTGTATATTGTCACCCTGCTTATTTAACTTATATGCAGAATACATCATGCGAAATGCTAGGCTGGATGAATCACAAGCTGGAATCAAGATTGTCGGGAGAAATATTGATAACCTCAGATATGCAGATGACACCACCCTTATGGCAGAAAGCAAAGAGGAACAAAAGCGTCTCCTGATGAAGGTGAAAGAGGAGAGTGAAAAAGCTGGTTTAAAGCTCAACATAAAAATAAAAATGACGATCATGGCATCCAGTCCCATCACTTCATGGCAAATAGAATGGAAAACAGATACAGTAACAGACTTTATTTTCTTGGTTTCCCAAATCACTGTAGTTTGTTGATGGCAGCCATGAAGTTAAAAGATGCTTGCTCCTTAGAAGAAAAGCTAGGATGAACCTAGACAGCATATTAAAAAGCAGAGAGACTTTGCCTACAAAGGTCCATAGAGTCAAATCTGTGGTTTTTCCAGGAGTCGTGTGTAGACGTGAGAGTTGGACAATAAAAAAGACTGAGCACAAAAGAACTGACGCCTTGGAACTGTTGTGCTGGAGGAGACTTTCGAGAGTCCCCTGGACAGCAAGGACATGAAACCAGCCAACCTGACAGGAAATCAACCCAGAATGTTCACGGGAAGGACTGATGCTAAAACTGAACCTCCAGTGCTCTGGCCCTAATGCGGACGGCTGGCTCATTAGAGAAGACCCTGATGCTGGGAAGGACTGAGGGCACCTGAGGCAGAGAGCTGGCTCATTAGAAAAGACTCTGATGCTGGGAAGGACTGAGGGCACCTGATGCAAAGAGCTGGCTCATTAGAAAAGACCCTGATGCTGGGACAGACTGAGGGCAGGAGGAGGAGGGGATGGCGGAGGATGAGACAGTTGGATGGCATCACTGACTCAGTGGACATGAGTTTGAGCAAACTCTGGGCGATGTTGAAGGACAGAGAGTCTGTACTTCAGTCCATCGGGTCACAAGAGTCAGACACGACTGAGCGACTGAACAACAACCCTTATGATGAAAAGAACTTTTGTTGTTAATTCTAGAAGGTGTTGTTCTTCTCCGGCATTAGTGGTTGGGGCACAGACTTGAATTATTTTGATGCTGAATGGTGTGCCTTGGAAATGAACCGAGATCATTCTGTCATTTTTGAGATTGCACCCAAGTACTGCATTTCAGACTCTTTTGTTGACCTTGAGGACTACTCCATTTCTCCTAAGGGATTCTTGCCCACGGTAATAAATATAATGGTCATCTGAATTAAATTCGTCCATTCCCATCCATTTTAGTTCACTGATTAAAATGTCGATGTTCACTGTTGCCGTCTCCTGTTTGACCACTTCCAATGTACCTTGATTCATGGACCTAACATTACAGGTTCCTATGCAATATCGTTCTTTACAGCATCCAACTTTACTTTCTCCATGAGACACCTCCACAACTGGGAGCCGGTTCCACTTTGGCTCAGCCTCTTCATTCATTCTGGAGCTATTTCTCCACTCTTCTCCAGTAGCACACTGGACTCTCACTGACCTGAGCGGGTTTTCAGTGTCATATCTTTTTGCTTTTTCGTACTGTTCATGAATGCCAAGTCACGGAAAATCTCAGTGCTCAGCCTACCTGCAGAGTGCACTTGTGATGCTCTGATCCAGCCGTGCCTGCTCTCATGCCTAGGGTGTGCCCGACTCCTTGGAGCCATGCTTGAAGAATAAGAGTGTCACCTGGCTTTTAGGTCTTCGGGGGGGTGGGGGTGGGGGGAGATGCCTCTATTCTGTGCCACAGTGACCATATCCATTTCAATTCCTAGAAAAGAGCCCCCAGTATCCACCATCAGATTCTCCACTGGATGTTTAACCCATTAGACACAGAGGACAGCTGCTGTGCTTGGAATAAAATTTTCTAAACTACTATACAGCCTTGATCACAATCACAAATAACTGAAACAGAAGGTGGAAGTGGAAAATCTATGGACTTTTTGCCATTTGAAAATAGGAGTTCAAAGTTAATTCCAAGGAATCAATAGCTATCTGAAGCAATGGGATACAGCCGGTATACCTTGGAGCTTGTCAGGTAGGGAATCAAACTGTGCTTTTCCCTCATTTAGCGAATCAGCTGTAGCCACGAGTTCTGGGAAACAAACTCACTCAGAAGGACAATGCAGATAGTCAGTTCAGTTCAGTCGCTCAGTCGTGTCTGACTCTTTGTGACCCCATGAATCACAGCATATCAGGCCCCCCTGTCCATAACCAACACCCGAGTCTACCCAAACCCATATCCATTGAGTTGGTGATGCCATCCAACCATCACATCCTCTGTCGTCCCCTTTTCCTGCTGCCCTCAATCATTCCCCGCATCAGGGTCTTTTCAAATGACTCACCTCTTTGCATCAGGTGGCCAAAGTATTGGCGTTTCAGCATGAACATCAGTCCTTGCAATGAGCACCCAGGACTGATCTAATTTAGGATGGACTGGTTGGATCTCCTTGCCGTCCAAGGGACTCTCAAGAGCCTTCTCCAACACCACAGTTCAAAAGCATCAATTCTTCGGTGCTCAGCTTTCTTTATAGTCCAGCTCTCACCTCCATACATGACCACTGGAAAAACCATAGCCTTGACTAGATGGACCTTTGTTGACAAAGTAATGTCTCTGCTTTTTAATAATACTGTCTAGGTTGGTCATAACTTTCCTTCCAGGAGTAAGCATATTTTAATTTCATGGCTGCAGTCACCAGCTGCAGTGATTTTGGAGCCCCCCAAAATAAAATCTGACACTGTCTCCACTGTTTCCCCATCTATTTGCCATGAAGTGATGGGACCGGATGCCATGGTCTTCGTTTTCTGAATGTTGAGCTTTAAGCCAACTTTTTCACTCTCCTCTTTCAGTTTCATCAAGAGGCTCTTTAGTTCTTCACTTTCTGCCATGAGGGTGGTGTCATCTGCATATCTGAGGTTATTTATATTTCTCCCGGCAATCTTGATTCGAGCTTGTGCTCTTCCAGCTCAGCGTTTCTCATGATGTACTCTGCATATAACTTAAATAACCAGGGTGACAATATACAGCCTTGACATACTCCTTTTCCTATTTGGAACCAGTCTGTTGTTCCATGTCCAGTTCTAACTGTTGCTTCCTGACCTGCATACAGGTTTCTCAAGGGCAGGGCAGGTGGTCTGGTATTCCCATCTCCTTCAGAATTTTCCACAGTTTATTGTGATCCACACAGTCAAAGGCTTTGGCATGCAGATAGTGGAGTGCAGTTTATTACACCGGCAGGCCCAAGGCAGAGTCTCCTCTTAGCCAAGGACCCCGACCGACTTCTGTGGAAACCTTATATACCTTAAGTGTACTCATCCCCAAATTCCTTAAACCTACCCTGGAAAGTGTTAAAGGGAGATACAGTCAGGTTACAGCCATGATTCATAACCAGAAGCCAGCTGGTGAGACACTGCAGCCTACACCAGTGGGTGCCGTAAAGCTTACAAAGGTGACTGACTGTAGAGGGGAGTATTACAATCTTTTTGGCAATGGGAAATCTTGATATGGAATCTCATGTTTGTCAGTATGGGAGGCCAGTTCGGTCAAAGACATCTTATCCCCATGGCTACTAGGTACATAGTCCTGAGAGAGAAGACTCTTGAGAGTCCCTTGGACAGCAAGGAGATCCAACCAGTCCATCCTTAAGGAAATCAGTCTTGAATATCCACTGGAAGGACTGATGCTGAAGGTGAAACTCCAATACTTTGGCCACCTGATGCGAAGAGCTGACTCATTTGCAAAGACCCTGATGCTGGGAAAGATAGATTGAGGGCAGGAGGGGACGACAGAGGATGTGATGGTTGGATGGCATCACCGACTCAATGGACATGGGTTTGGGCAGACTTCATCTCAGGCAGAGAGACGCCTCAGGCTGAGGGAGTTTCACCAGGCCCCTCTCCCACAATAAGCATTTTTGAGATAGAATGGCACAAGGTGTGTCATCCCCAGCCAGAAAACAATTGACATGAATACTGATTTGTTGAGCCATTATCAGCCCAAGGTTTGAGACAAAAGTTAGTCTTAGGCAGAACCGATTTGAAGAAAGTGGGATCCCAAAGCAAGTACATAGTTTCATTAGCATAGCTGAAGAAAAACATTTCCATAAGAAAAACGCATTGTTTGGCTCAAGGTTTGAGAAAAGTTAGGTTCACAGAACAGGTGTCACTTGCAGTTTATTTCTTCCTGCTGCTTTGGGACCTTTGACCTCCCTACCAAGGCTGCTAACACTCTCAGTTGTTACCATTAGCACCACCTGGCAAGCTCTCTTCATTTAATAGCTCATAAAAATAAAACAAAAATCACTTTCAAATAGCAAGTGATTCTTCTTATTGATTTTCCTCCAGTCAGAGATTCTGGGACCAGCAACCTTTATCTGTGGATTTTCCATCATCAACATGTGTTCCTTGGGCTTATTTCATTCGGTCGTAAAGGGGAAATGTATGGCACATCACGGGGCGTGTTTCCATAGCCTGAGCGTATACACGGCAAACACCCCTTTCACATTCCATTTACTTGCTGGGAACCACTTCCATGTGAATTATCTGTCCTTAGGGCTCCAGAAAATGTGTGCCTTTTAGGGGCTGCAGGTGGGGTATCCGAAAGAACTCACCTTCTGAGCAGAGCCCTTGGTCCAGTGTTGGTGCCTGTGCAGGGAGGCGGGGCACAGGTGTGCTCACTGTCCCCGGGCCTGCACATGCCCTCTGGCTGGTGCTGGGACGGGGCAGGTGTCCTGGCCATCCTGCTACAAGCTCGCCTGCCTCTGCCCACATCAGCAGCACAGGCCTCCTGAGACCACCCAGGCCAACGACCCGCCTACTGCTGCTGGAGTCAGAGGACACGTTTGCCTGTGCCTGCGCTTATGCAGCTTCTGATCCAAGCCCTCTCGGTACAGTTTGAAAACTAAAGCCTAGAAAGAGGCAGATTGTCCGGAACACAGTGTGTGAGCAGAGGCCGGTAGGAAGGCGAGGACCCCAGCTCCCTAAGCCAGTTCGCAGTCCTATCCTTCATGCTTGCTTTGCAAGTGAGAGACCCTAAGTTCCTGGTGAACTCTCCCAACCTGGCCCCATTTGGGCCATTATTCTCTGTGCATTTTCATGCTCACACAAGCAGGCACAAGCAGAAACAGGGTCCATGGTGGGGGGCGATGTGAGATGGTAAAGGAAGAGAGCACACAGTGTCAGTGCTGGGAGCGCAGGAAGGGCTGGAGGCAGCCCTGCCATGGAGCAGGGGCCTGCACACCCCGCGCCTGGCAATGGGCGAAGCGTCCAGAAGCCCAGAGCGCGAGGGGATTCTCCACGCTCCCTGAGTCCTGCCTGGGCGTGGGCCCTCTCCACAGGGTTCTCCAGTGAACACTGGCTCAGTCCCACAGTCCACCTTTCCGGGCTTTTAAACCCAGGCCGAGCACACACCCCGTTCCCCAGTATAGACGGTGCTACAGGACAGAAGGACTTGCTTTCCTTTCCTAAACATTGTGTGCTTGCTATTGCACCCCCCAAGGGTTCACTCAGTACGCTTGGGAAATCTGTCGACCTCGGTTCTCCACCTTTGACCCCTGTGTTCTGAGAGCTTGGAAAAATGCTTTCCACTCACAGAGGCCCCTCAGACGAGAGAGGAGCTGAAGGAACAAGGGCTTGTGGTGAGCAGGAGAGGGCACAGTTGTGGACTCCGAGTCAGGGTTCCAGAAAGGAGACCAGCCCTAGCCGGGTTCTAGAGGTTCTCATCTGAAAGCAGGAGGAAATCATCGTCCTGTGTGAGCCGAGGATGCAACACGAGCGAACTAAACGCCAAAGAGAGGAGAGGAAATGAAACATCAGAAGGCGATTCCTGGGTCTCTCCACAGCCCTGGAAGCCTGCCTGAAGCACACTTTCATCTCTGGAACTCTGGAGAGCCTCCGCTTTGAAGACTCGAATGAAGGTTCCGGTTAGTCCTGCAATGCTAGCGCGGGCCACCAGGAGGCACCAGGTCGGGGCTGCTGGCTGAGCTTTGCTGGAGCAACTGGAGAGAGAAAAAGGATGGCGGAGGTCATTGTGGCCATGCTCCCGCCTCAGAAACAGCATGTGCTTCCTAGTAAGAGTGATCATCTCAAGAAACTGACCTGGACAGAAGGGGAAGGGGAGCCCCAGGACCTCCCGTTTATTTACTCAGCACCCAGGCTGTGAGTACTCACTATGCCAGGTGACTCAGTGGTACCGAGGACAGTGCTGAAAATGACCAGTGGCCCCTGCCTTTCAAGGAGCTCTCGGTCTGGAGTGAAGAAAGAGAAAAGTATGGAACCCAGACAGGGCAAGGAAAAGAACAAGAGCTCTACAGAAAATAAAAAAGGGCGTTGTGAGGGAGGGCTTGGAGTCACTGGTCAGGAGGGTCTAAAGCGCCTTGCTGCGGGGACCAGGCTGAAGGGAAGGCGCTGGGCCGGCACAGTTCTAGGAGAGGCGCGTCTGAGAGCAGGCGGCCCTCACACAGAGACATGGGGGCCGCAGTGAGCCGCCAGCTGAGGCTGGGAATGTGGGCGTTGTGTCTGGAGGGAGGCTGGTGGGCGACGGTGCTCGCGGGTGGGGTCAGTTCCTGGTTCCTGGTAGACTGTGCTTTCTGTTCCTCTCTGACAGCATTAGTCCAAGACTGCACTCTGAAACCTTGCCTACTAACCTGCTCACAGTCTGTGAGCCAGAAATGGCTTACTTGGGGGTTTCTGCCTCAACGTCTCCTTGCTGCTGTGGCGGAGAACTCAGCTTATGTTATTTTGGAGCTTCAAAATGATTGCAGACGGTGACTGTAGCCAGGAAATTAAAAGATGCTTGCTCCTTGGAAAAAGAGTTATGACTAACCAACACAGCATATGAAAAAGCAGAGACATTATTTGCCAACAAAGGTTCTTTGAGTTAAGGCTATGGTTTGCCCAATAGGCATGTATGAACGAGAGAAATGGACTACAAAGAAAGCTGAGAACCAAAGAACTGATGCTTGAAAACTGTGGTATTGGAGAAGACTCTTGAGAGTACCTTGGCTGCAAAGAGGTAAAACCAGCCCATCCTAAAGGAAATCAGTCCTGGATGCTTACTGGAAGGACTGATACTGAAGGTGAAACTCCAATGATTTGGAAATCTGATGAAAAGAAATGACTAATTTGAAAAGACCCTGATGTTGGGAAAGATTGAGGCAGGAAAAGAAAGCAACAGACTATGAGATCAAAGGATGGAGCCAACAACACCAAGGATGTTAGACTGAAAACTCTGAGACTGTGCGAAGGTACGGAAGCCTGCCGAGCGGCAGTCCACGGGGTTGCCAAGAGAGGAACACTAGTTACTACAAACTGAAATGAAATGAATGAATTCATGCATGCAGGGGAATTCCGAGGGCTCACCATTCACATCCTAAGACACTTCTGGAAACATATGTCCACCCACCTACCCTCTCCGCTTTAGGGGTCTCCCCACCCCAGACCCCTGCCTGACACAACCCCTCCCCAGACAACAAGAAACCCTTGCCTCAACTTTGCTCTCCAGTGAGGTCCACTCCGAATTCTAGGCTTTCTCACTGGACACTCTTCGAGCGTTCAGGGTCCTGGCACCAAAAGCTGCCGGGAGAGGGACACATATGCTTCTCTCCCTTCAGGGCCGTTGGTCAAGCCCCAAAGCGAGCTCGTTCCGAAAGGCATAGGCTTGCTGCAACTCTGGATTCATTGCTTCAGCTCCTTTTGTGTCTCCGTTGCCTATTTTCCTTCCTTTTCCTTCTTCCATTTGTTCTGATTGTTGTTGTTGTTGTTGCTCTCTTTGTTTGTTTTGGGTTTTTTGAGGGTTTTTTTTTTTTTTTTTTTGGTTTTCCATTTATTTATTTATTTATTTATTTTTTTAATTTTGTGTTCATTTTGTTATTTTTTTGTTGCTTTTATTCTCTTTTTCTATTTTATATACACTAGTGGACTCATACAGTCGTCTTTCCCATTCCAGGGCTCAAGACGCCTTATAACTCAAGGTATACAAAAGGTTTCCCTCCTGGAGGAGGATGACTGTCGCTTTCCTTCTCGGTGTGGGACAGGTGTGTCTGTTTGCTCTCCCGTCCTGGACATTATGCTTGCCTTCCAGGACGATGGGGGTTTCACGGTCCACGTGTTTCACATACTTAGCTGAAGCGTTGATTCCGTTGATCCTTCCTAGGAGAGAACGGCCCTGACCCCGCTTTCTTCCTTAGCCTCTTGCACCCCTCCCACGTCCCGCTTCCCCATCCCATCCCAGGACCCTACCGCTTTGTGCTTTATCGTCCAAGTGCTCACACCCTTGCTGTCCCCTTGCCTCTTTCCCTTGGCACAGAGAAGCGAGATCAGCCAGTGTCTTTCTCGCTTTGGCACGGATTTGCCCCAGCGTAAGGCCACCTTCCCACTCGCTCTGCCACGCCGCTCCAGTCGCCACTCTTCTCCTTTTCCTCCGTCTCCTCCTTCCTCTTCTCCAGAGGGGGTGGGTGGGGCAAGCAGCAAGTGCATTGGAGACGATGGGGCGGAGGAAGATGGGTGGTGATGATGAGGGAGGGCTGTGGGTGGCTCCACGTCCTCGCGCGGGGCACGCTTGTTCGTGTTCTTGGGGGAAGATACCGCTCATCATTCTTTCTCCTCTCCGCGTGTGGAGGGCATGGCGCGCTGTAGGGAACCACGCGGGGAAAACGAGCCATCGGAACGTTCTCTGTTCCTTGCCACGCCGACTCGCGCAGTCAGCAGCCAGAGTTGTCCCTCGAGGTCTGAGATGTTAAACCGCACATTCCCGGTCTGCCCTTTGCTGGAGGGTTTGGGGTTCGCAGCCGTCAGCCAAGAAACAGAAATAAAACGCAAGAGGTGATCGATAAAGGTCCTCAGGCCCCCCTCCACCGGGTCACGGGAATCATGAGGCAGTCGGGAAAGCAGCTAGGGGAGGAGAGTTTCCCCCACCGCCCCGGGCACTTTGGAGGCCGGCCGCATCTCCTCGCGTCCAGCGGCGTTTGTCCGGGGCCCAGCTGGAAGAGACAGCTGACTGCCAGGCAGGACGGGCAGAGTCGGAAGTCCAGTTGTCTTGCTATCCCAATCTAGGGTAGGCTCGGGTCTTTCCTCAGTGCGGGGAGGACCTTTGCTTTCAGAAATGAACGCTGCGCGACGGATCTCCACCTAGGCCCCGGTGCAATGCTGGTGGAGAGGTTTCTTTGGGACTAGCTGGCTCGCCTTTCTCCCCTCGACCTTCGTGTCGGTGCTGGCGGTGCCGTCGGTGGTGCTCATGGCATCGTGGATCGCTTCTCCTGTTTGGCACTCGGCGCTTCTCCAGCATACTCCTTGCACCGGAAATGGAGCCCCAGGGAACTTTGCGGATGAGCGTCCTGTCGGGGACACACGGATCCCCGCCTCATTCCTGCCGGACACTCTGCCTAGGAGCACGAGGCCTCCCGAGGGCAGCCACCCATAAAGACCGCCTGCCCATCTTCTCCGCAGACGCTGCTCGACGTTTGGGGCATTTTCGAGAGCCTGGCCGGCCGGAAGGACACGGTTCGTGGACCTGCATCCGCTCTTCCCTGCACCTCCCCCCCCGCCCCCCTACCCCCACCCCACCCCCCCCCCCCCCAGCCCCGAAGGGCTCCGGAGATCGTCTCCTTGCTCGGCTGGCTGTGAGCGTTCTGTGAGGCGTCTCCAGGCCGCGTCACTCACCAGAGGCCAGCGGCGCGGCCAGGGACTGGAGACGGGGGAAGAAAGGCAAAGCCACACCCAAAGTCCCATCCAGAGAGGACTCTCCCAGGCTCGCAGAAGTGGGAGGCCCTCACACTGTGCTCAGACCCGCTCACGCACCCCATTCGCTCCGGCGACTTCCCAGCAGAGCCAGCCCTCGAGAGCTGAGCCGCTCGGGCACGAACCCGTTCCCCGGGAACGCCGAGACCCCGGGCTCACTCCAGGCCCCGCCTTTTCCCCGGAGGCCGCATCGTCCTCACCGCCAGAGAGGAACTCGCTCCTCGTCGGCACTCTTGCTGCGTCGCCCAGGGCGTGCCGCACACAGAGTGTGCCTGGGCGTCTGCACGCACGTGCATCGGAGCCGGCCTACCGCCACAGCCCCAGAGATGGCCGCGGCTTCTTGTTCCTCCCCTTGGTCGCTCTGGCCCTCCCGCTGGCACAAGGGCCCTGGCCGACGTCCGTCGGCCCCGGAGCCGGGGTGTCCGTGCTGGGCCGGTCGAGCCGGTGGTGCTCCTGTGCGGGCGGCGGGCGGTTTCTCCCTCCTCCGTGTCTGGACCGGTGAATCACGACTGCGCCGGCAGGCAGGGCAGCCTGGATCTCGCGGAGCTCCAAGGCCGGCTTCGGTCGGTCGTGTTCTTGCAGGCGTCTCCACTGCTCTAAGCTCATCCCTTCGGCCTCTGTGTCCCCCGGGGACTCCTGCGACCCAGGAGCTCTGCCGCTGGCGTCTCCTGCAGGCTGCCCGGGGTCTGTGGGGTCAGCCCCGAGGGGGGCCGCCGCCCCTCGCCCAGCGCCCCCTTCCCACGCACCCTCCCGGGCGTAGAACAGGACGTAGGCGCCCTGGCTCAGGGCAGCAGTCTCGGCACAGGCGGTCACCTTGGCATCGTCCATCTCATACCATTGGCCGTTGCCCGCTCGGACGTAACAAAAGCAGTGTCCTCGCTCACAGCTCCACCCGGAGTGCACCAGCACGGCATAGAGCACGTAGCCCAGGGGCCCTGCCTTCCGCTCAGACGTGTAGGGCTGCACGTCCAGGCACTGGGGATAGCGCGCCTCCTCAGCCCTTTTGGCCCCGCTCAGCTGTGTGAACCGCTTCAGCACCAGCACCAGGACCTGGGACGTGCTGTGCAAAGTCAACCTCTTGGTGGCAGGCACCTTCCGGAGACAAACGCCACAGTCATAGGCATTTTCCGCCTCCAGCTTCTCGGGCTTGACCAGCTCTCTCAGAGCTTGCTCCACACTCGGAGCCGCCGTGATATCCAGGCTGATGTCCAGATAAGGGTCGAACGTGTCCGAGACACCGAGGCAGTGGAGACACTGGATCCGAGACCTCCACGTCCCGCCGAAGATCTGACGGACGACGCTGGTGTCCTCGGAGGCGTGGCCCGACGGCTGGGATGCACTCAGGCACCCTTGCTGCATGCCATCCAGAGTGAACATCAGAAACTCGTGGGCATCTTCCTGCTGGTGTCTGTGGAAGCCCGCCAGCAGGTCCTTGCGGGGCCGGATCACCTCTCCCGCGTGAAGGAGGGCTCGGGTCACGTGAGCTCGCATGGCACAGAGCGTGCAGCAGCCGCCGGCCGGACAGAGGGTGGCGGGCTGCCGGGACACCAGCCAGCTGGCCAGGGGCGGCGTGTGGCTCAGACACTGCAGCGCCGCATTCACGTAGCACGTGTTCCCCAGATTCTGAAGCCCAGCGCCCACCCCCCACGGCCCCCTCCAACTCAGGGCGACTTTCTGGCCACGCGCCAGCCCCGCTGACCCAGGAGCCAAGTCACCCCGCTGGGGGCGCCCGACCGCCGGCGACGGCCCCTCAGGGACAGAGGGTCCCCGAAGGGCATCCGCACCAGCGGCGCTGGCCCGACAACCTTGCCCTCCGGCTAAGACGTTGAAGGGAGCCGGGCGCACACCTCCCCTGTGCTCAGAAGCAGCTCCCTGGTCTCTGCAAACCAAGCCCAAGTGTTTTTCCATCTCTTACCTGCAGCTGCACGCCGATTCCTCCTTCCCTCAGATGCTGGGCTCCAGAAAGGCCCCGAAACCCGCCCCCTCGGTCCTTTGGGGGCCTCCCCACCGCCCTAACCCCGCACATCCCGCATGCTCCTCATTCGCTCAGGCAATTGAGGCCATGCCCACTCCCACTCCCACCATCCAACCACCAACAGTTTTCTCGGGGAATTCCCCTTGGCAAAGCCCTGCCTGGAGCCACCCCGGAAGATCCCACCCATGACAAGGTCGTGTGGAAGAGAACTGTTAAGCAAGTCTTCAGAACTCAATGGGCTCCCTAGTCTTTCTCGAGCATCCACTCCAAAACCCGAATCTGTCCATTTTTCTATTTCATGACTTTCACCATCTCCTCTGACATTAACTGGTTGCTATTCCTGACCACTTTTCTCTGGAGGAAATCATCTTGGGACTATAGCTTATAAGTCTCCTGTACATGAGAGAAATATTTCCAATCAAACCCCCCTCTTTTAGCATTATATCTTGCTTGGCAAATATATCCAGACTGTTGCAGCTAATCATATGATTATTTACAGCCTCCCTTCTGTGAGAGGCATGGAAAGCCTAAAACATGGAGCCTTTCAAAGAGTTAAAAGTTATTCGAGTAGTACTAGGCATAGGACTTCTTTATTGGGCCAATGCGTGTTGCTAAGTTCCCATATCTCTAATCCACTGTGCACCTGGGAGTGCATTAGTTAACATAGTTGGAGAGTAAGAAAAACAGGTGCAGCCTGAAATTAGCTACAGCAGACTCTTGAGCTGATTGGTCCTTTCTTGTAACTCGCTGCACCTTTGCTCCATGAGAATGTAACTTGTTTAATACTTTGTGAGGCTGATATAGATCAGAAATATAAGAAAAAACATTTCAAGGGAAAATAAGTTTTCTGGTTGAACAGCCTTTATCAAAAGAGGGTCATAAAATGTTCACAGGCCTCCAAGGCCAGAAGATAATGTACACAATATTGTTTTTGGGAAAGGTTTGCAGAAATAATCTTGTTTTCGATAAAGACAAAATAGACGTAATGTTTGGGCTGACTCTGTATGACTTTGCATCTTTCATTTCCCTCTATGTACAAGTAAAGGTATAAAAGACCCTTTTGAAAATAAAAACAATGGGCCTCACTTGAAGAAGCTTGGTAACCCTGTGTTTTTCTTTTTTCTCTGTTTTTCTCTCTTACTTTCTTTTTCAGGCTGATCCTTGGAGCATAGAGGCTCCGTGCGTTCACTTATCTGCCCGGATTTCTAAGACCTGAACGGGAAGAGGTTCTGCATCTTCATTCACTCGGGAGACCCGGAAGGCACCTGTGGCCTCCGTGAAGGGGGCAAACTTCTTGTCTCGAAGTTTTATTGACTTTCTATGGAAACCAAGGAATATCAGCCTCTCTCTCTCCTCTATTTTCTTATCTACAATATTCTTTCCTTATTTCTCTCTCTAAATCATCTGCCGAGGCCACTTTTCCTTCAGGTTCCCCTGGATCCTGCGGGGGCTGGACCCCGGCAAAGCCCCACACGCACTTCTGACCTGGCCGCCTGGGCCAAAGGGCTCTGGATGAGAATGATTCGGGGGCATTGGCCTTCCAGCCTTGCCCGCTAGAGATTCACTGCAGGCCTTCCAAGTTCAGCACACAAATGCGGGCTGCAGAGGAATTCCATGGGCTCACCATTCACATCCTAACACACTTCTGGAAACATGTCTGCCCACCTACCCTCTCCCCTTTAGGGGTCTCCCCACCCCAGACCGCTGCCTGAGGACAATCCCTCCCCAGACAATAAACCCTTGCTTCAACTTTGTTCTCCAGTGAGGTCCACTCCGATTTCAATGCTTCTCACTGGACACTCTTCTAGTGTTCAGGGTCCTAGCACCAAAAGATGCTGGGAGAGTGGCACATATGCTTTTCTCCCTTCAGGACCATTGGTCGAGACCCAAAGCAAGCTCATTTCGAAAGACATAGGCTTGCTGCAACTTTGGATTCATTTCTTCAGCTCCTTTTCTCTCTCCCTGTCTTTTTTATTTTCCTTTTTTTCCTTTCCTTTTTTGTTTTTGCTTTTTGCTTTCTTCTTTTAATCATGCTTATATATTATTTTCTTTTTTTGCTTTTTGTTGCTTGTCTTTTTAAGATAACCAATGTAGGCTTATACATTCACGTCTCGAAATTCTCGTACAGATCACTTAGTATGAAAGTTACAATTTTTTTTCTTCCTGTTGGTTCAGCCTTCTTTCTTTCGTGTAGGGTGTCTTTCTAGTTGTTCAGTTTGTTTTCTTTTCTTTTTCTTTTTTTTTTTTTTAAACATTTACAAAGATGTTTAATAGCATTCTTTTCTATTAAAGAAAAAACAAAGTTCAAATGCCCAACAATAATTATGTTTAATACTTTATATATAAAGGCTGCAGAGTAGACACTGGATTTAAATAAAGGTATTACAGGTATAAGAAATTATAATTTGTATTATGAATAAATAAGAAAAAAGTGGCTAAAAAGAACAGCAGAGGTTTTCCAACATTCTTCAATAATTTGGACACCCCTTCCCAACCGAGCTTACTTCCCATCATTAGACAAAAATGATGACTCTGCCAGGCAATTACAGCACAGAACCAGCCCTGGTTCAGAGGAAGTAGTATTTGGCCTATGGCTCCACAGGTTTTATCCTAACCTGGATCCGACTTCAGAAGCACAAAGTGCCTTTGGTCACTTGAGACTCTTAAAAAAGCATCAACTGATGCATTAGCTGATTTGGACCTTAAATGCCACTACCCACCAGATAAGAGGCTCTCATTAGATTGCAAACTGGTTATTTATTTTTCAAAAATCAAAGGAAGAAGAAACCTGGCTCTCCTAGGAATGGACTTATTATAACCTCCCAAACCAGGTGTGAGGCTTAACCAGCAGCTTCTGAGTTCTGGTCTATACAGTTCAGAAAGAAACTCTGCCTTAAAAGGTCAGACTACTAACACTATAGCCCTAGCAGCCTCTGCAAATGAGGCTTTGCCAACTACCAGCGGTTGGACACATAGTGTCCAGCACCAGTCACTGGGCCTTCCCTCCTCCAGAGTGTCACAAGCAGGATCCATGTGAGGGGAGCAGCCCATACTCCTGGAGGATGGCTGAAGTACTTTCAAGGGCACAACCAGGACGAATGATGCCAAACTTTCCAGGCACAGACAAGTCAACCACAGTTGAGCCTAGTCGACACTCTGGGCTCTGGCCGTCCCCAGTTGGTCCCCCATCAATGATCAAGGACAAGTGAGGCCACAGGTCCTGGAATTCCTCAACATTCAGAGGGCTGGACTGGGAGCTGAGGTTGGCACTGGTGAGAGCGAGTGGCCCCCCAAACACCTGGGCCAAGTCCTGCATGAAGGTGTGGTCAGGAATCCGGACGCCTACAAGAGGAGTGAAAGGATTCAGGTCCTTGTTGAGCTCCTCTGAGCGTTCCATCACCAGGGTCACCGGTCCTGGCAACAGGTCCTTCAGGAGCTCCTCAGGTACTCTCCCATGGCAGTACCTGTAGATGTCGGCCACGCGGCCCAGGCATACGGCCAGCGGCTTGGTCTCGCTGCGGCCCTTGATACGGTACACGGCGCCCAGTGCTTCCGAGCAGCTCGCCAAGCAGGCCAGGCCTTACAGCGCATCGGTGGGGATGGCCACCACGGCGCCTGCGCGCAGCTCGGCCACGGCGGCCCGCAGCGCCTCGGTCCAGCCGCCGCTCTCCGGGTTTGCGGCCCGCACGGCCCCCGCTCCCCGGGAGCCGCAACAGCCGGGCCCCCGGCGTTGGACTTGGCGGGTGAAGGAGGCGCCCGCTCTGGGCTGAGCCCGCCGGCCCCTCGCTCAACCCCATGCTAGCAGCCACCGCGGCCCTCAGCGCCCTGCAGGGGCGTCCAGTTTGTTTTCGTATTTTAAGTTTACCGTTTGTTTTCGTACAACTTCAAAGTCCAAGTTTCAACTACTGTGTTATACCATTTTGTTTCAGCCTTCTTAAATTGTGCTAGTAGCTTTCATTTCATTTTCATCACTTTAGTTTAGTTCTTTTCTCCTAGTTCCCTTAGAGTTTTGTGAATGTTCCATTTCTCCAAATCCCACTTTTAATTGTATTTTAATGAGTGTATGTATTTCTGTCCTAAGAAAATATCTGTACTTTTTTCATGTCCCTCTCTACCCGACCACCTGTTTTATCCAGGTGTTAATTATAGCAGGCCTCACTTTGAGTCCACAGTGCATTCCCCGGCTTTTCTTTTTATATGGTCGTTATTTTCCCGCTATTTTCTCTTTCCCATCCTCCTCTCTCCCCCCGCCCCATTCTATGTAGCCTTTTTCATTATTTTCCCTTGTACTAACTGTAAATGTTTCTTCATCATGTTCTAGATTCCCGCTGTGTCTTTTCCTTTCCTCATTTACTTTCTATGATATAATTGTTCATCCACCTTTACTGCAAGTGACTCAGATGAGTTCTTGTATAGCTATATGTTCGACAGTCTTTTTATATATTCCACATTGATCCCACAGTCATCAATGTCTTTTTCCTTCCTATTTCCTTGGCTGATAAACAGTGCTTGCTGTATATTTACTAGTATATTTTGGATTCATGCCTGTTTCAGTGGTGGTTTTATTATGGTATGCCAGTGCGGGTTAGCTGTTCACTTCCAGTTGTTTGTTTGTTTGTTTGTTTTGAGGACTATCCATGGCCTTTCTCTAGTGTTCTTTAATTCCACCACAGTGAACACTTTCCCCTTTCACCACACTCTCCACACACTATTGTGAGTTTCTGATATTTCCATTGTCTCATGTAGTTTTGCTAAAAGGAGACGTTTATTTTAGCATCTTCATTTTTTATTAGCATCCATATACTTGAAGAGTGTTTTGGTTGTGCCCATTTTTATTGGGCTGTGCATTCTTATTGAGTTATTTAGCGCCCAAATAGTCTTGGAAGTAATCTCCTTTGTCAGTTTATTTTTTTCTTTTTTCATTTTATTCTTTCTTCTCCCTTTCTGAGGTCTTTTTTCAACCTGGTTTATCTGTACAAAGTTTTTAACTTTAATTTATAGGTCTTGTTTTTATTTTCATTTTGTGTGGTAGGATCACAGAAGGTTCTTGCTGAAATAATTAGATAAGATTGCTTGTTATATTTATGTATCATAAATAAGTTTTTAAAAGTTATGGTTTTTACAGGGGACTTTGTAATCATTTTGCATTTTATTTTTGGTGTAGGCACGTGGCTCTCAATTTTTTTACATACTGGCCAGTTTTCCCAGCACCACTTAAAAGATGGTCATTAATATCCACTGTTATCCTCTGGCCTCCATCCATTCTTTAATCTGCTTAGCTGTCTCTGAGTGAACACTCATATTCTTTGACTGGGAATGATTAAAACTTGTGAAAAATTGCCCATGATAATTGTTTGAGGTTATATATAATATTTTTCACAATATTTTATTCTCCCACCCTGGAGCATGGAATTTTCCTCTCTCCCTCACAGCTCCTTTGTCCCTAGCTGTATTATTATGTTGTAATTGGTAATGTGATTTGATTCTTTTTTTTTTTTTTCATTGAGGGGAATTTGGAAAAGAGACTTCTGCTATATTTCTATCCTGGGACATTTTGCTTCATTAACTTAAACACAATTTTGATGGCATCACAGGGGTTTCCTGTCCCACTGTTTCCTTTTTCCAACCTGCATTCATTTCTTCTGATTATTTCTGTAGTTGACTCCAAAAAGTATGTTGAGATTGTTTGAAGGATCTGTGGCCTCTCTTGAGACTTGATTAGTATGTGTATTTGTGGTTTTGCTCTATATTCTTGTTGAATTTGATCTATTTTTATCTGTGTATTGCCTGTAATATTCTAAATTTGTGGCCATTGGCCAGGACAGACTGTGCCTTGTTTTCAGAGGTGTTTTACACGTGCGTTCTAAGAGCTTTCAAAGTGACTTAGAAAATTCACTGTGAAGATCAGCCTTTTTCTTTCAAGAGAGTTCCACCATAGTTGGGGATCTCAGAGCTTGGTAATTTTTGTTACAGTTTCTGGGTGTCTTTCATTCTTTGAGGTTGAACTTATTAAATTCATATCCTTTTCTCCTGAAGTTGTCATTTATGTCAAAATAGTCCTGATTCATTGTGATCTTATTGTTTCTGTAATCTTCAGCTACAGTTTTGTTTATTTACTTTCTTCATTATTGTCTTTATTTTTTATTACCTTTAACTTTAAATCCTTTTCATTTCTTTCTTTGCTCTGAGCTTTTCTCTGGTTATTGAGATTGCTTTATGCGTTGTTAGGGGCTTTTAGTTTCCCTTTAGTCTGTCTATCATCTATGAATTTTTTGATTCCCCTTTTCCCCAGTAATTTTCATCATTGTTTTTGGTGCTTCTTTTCTGTACTTGATGCCTTTGCTCACATGTTAGTCAAAAAGATCTCGATACAAAATGTTATTAAATTTACTAAGTGACCCCCAAATTGACTTCTGAAAATTATGCACTTAATAATTATTCCCATTTGGATGCAATGTACTGAAGATACAATTTACATCCCAGTTTATGTAAAGGGTTTCTCTGTTTTGATCCTTATTGGTGTAGGTGTTTCTTTTTGAGTTACTCCAGTTTCCCCTTTGTGTCTCTGTAGTAATATGCTTTTGAGTGCATATGTTAACAATTTTCTTCTTCAACTGAAATGTCATTTAACTTGCAGCATCGTCTGTTATTTTAAATTTGATATAACAATTTGCCACTCCACCTCTTTTGACTTTCATTGTGTGGGAAAATCTTTCCCTCCTCATTTTTTAGTCTTTATATGTTTAGGTCTGTACTGTTTTTTATGCGGCAAATAGGGCTTGTGCTTCTTCAGCCAGTCCTACAAAGCTATTTCAAATTCTAAAAGATGATAGTGTAAAAGTGCTGCACTCAATATGTCAGCAAATTTGGAAAACTCAGCAGTAGTCACAGGACTGGAAAAGGTCAGTTTTCATTCCAATCCCAAAGAAAGGCAATGCCAAAGAATGCTCATACTACCGCATAATTGCACTCATCTCACACACTAGTAAAGTAATGCTCAAAATTCTCCAAACCAGGCTTCAACAATATGTGAACCATGAACTTCCAGATGTTCAAGATGGTTTGAGAAAAGGCAGAGGAACCAGAGATCAAATTGCCAACATCCACTGGATTATAGAAAAAGCAAGAGAGTTTCAAAAAATCATCTATTTCTGCTTTATTGACTACACCAACACCTTTGACTGTGCGGATCACAATAAACTGTGGAAAATTCTGAAAGAGATGGGAATACCAGACCACCTGCAGCTCAGGAAGCAACAGTTAGAACTGGACATGGAAAAGCAGGCTGGTTCCAAATAGGAAAAGGGGTACGTCAAGGCTGTATATTATCACCCTGCTTATTTGACTTATATGCAGAGTACATCATGAGAAACGCCGAGCTGGATGAAGCACGAAGGTCTCCGTGTAACCTGGAGGGGCTCCTGGCTGAGACTAAATGCCTCCTTGTGGCTGTGGCCCATGGGGGGCCCACTCACCCTACCCCTGAGGGACCCCAGTGTCTTTGGGAGGTTGCCTGGGGGAGGTGGGAGGTGGGGTGGAAGAAGGAGCAGGTTCAGAGTTTAGACACAGAATGGGCATCTGAACTGTGCCTGTGGAGGGGAGGGTGGGGGTGGGAGTGGAGATGCAATTAGACCCTGGGGGGGGGGGCGCGGACCTTTGTGCGCCCCCAGCTCTGCTCCTCGCCCCTCACTGGGTGTGCCAAGGGCAGGAGCGGCTCAGAGTGCCCCAGGAACCTTGGTTCCCCGTGCTCCACCCTCGGTCTGCAGGTCTACATGGCGATCTGCGGGGGAGAGCCAGCTCCCTCCCTGCGGGCGTCGGCCTCCTTCGCAAAGGTCACACCCCCGCAGGTGGCTCTGTCTGCCGCCTGCCTGCTCAGGGCTTCTCCGTGCCAAGGGTGGTCAAGGCGGCCAGAGTGGTCCTAGAGCCCTGGGTTGTCTCTAACAGTGAACACACTGCAACCTCCTTCCTGAGCGCAGCACCACCATCAGCGCTGTGGCCCGGCTCAGCTGCCCGCTGGTCCTGTGGGGCTGGGAGCTTTTCAACATCCCGGGAGCTGAATCCAACCTCGGCTGGCTCTCATTTGTCTGGAAGATGTAGCTTTAAACTTTCCCCAAGTGCAGAACTCCTGGTAAAGAATGTATAGCAAACAAGGGAAGGACCTGCCCCAGTGTAGACATGCCAGCCCTCCTGTAGTCGCGTCTGACCCAGTGTAGACACACCTGCTCCAGTCATGCCTGCCCCCGTGTAGATCACCTGCCCCAGTGGAGATAAGCCTGCCCCAATGTAGACACACTGGTTGGTTATCTCGGAGCTACATTCACATGGAGGTTGGCAGACTTGGCTCCAGCCTCCACAGGTACTTTCTTCTGCTTTGTAAAGAAAATTGTAGTATTTAGGACTAGGAGTAAATTTTTCTAAATTAAATGGATAACTCCTTACCCATGAGGGGTGCTGTAAGTTCCAAAAGTTAATTTGGAGTGTTTAGTTTTAACACAGAACCTGGGAGGCTCATCCGGATGTCAGCACAGTCTCCCCAGCCCCTCAGCTGAGGCCCCACAGAATGCCATCAGAGGGCCTGTTTGTTTACCCTGAGACCCTGTTGGATGTTTTCTTTCCAAGCTTTTGATTTTCAAATATTAAATAGAACTTCATAAATAATAGAGCCTGGTCCAACTGAGAACATATTTTCTGGCTTCTGTCCGAGCACACTGGGCAATGCCAGGCTATGAACAAGACCTTAGGCATGGCACTACACAGTGAGGCAAGGACCCACAGTGTAGGCCATCGTATAGAACATTACCCCCCACGGAGGCAGGGGCTTGGGGACGAGAGCTGCTCAGGTTCTACCCGGATCCAGGGGCTGAGGGGCATGGACTGATGTTCTCCTGGCCTGGCTGTCAGCCAGAGTGCCAGCTGTGGCGGTGGCTGGAGACATGGGTGGGAAGAAGTGTCCTGTGCAAATGCCCACATTTACTGAGAAGTGCTGAGTTATAGCTGAGATAGAGGAACGAAAGGCAAAGAGGAAAGGAAAGATACACCCATCTGTATGCAGAGTTTCGAAGAATGGCAAGGAGAGAGAAAGCCTTCTTAATTGAGCAATGCAAAGAAATAGAGGAAAACAATCGAATGGGAAAGACTAGAGATCTCTTCAAGAAAATTAAAGATGCCAAGGGAACATTTCATGCAAAGATGGGCCCAATAAAAGAAACAGTATGGATCTAACAGAAGCAGAAGGTATTAAGAAGAGGTGGCAAGAATACACAGAAGAACTATACAAAAACTGTCTTAACGACCCAAAGAAACACGATGGTGTGGTCACTCACCTAGAGCCAGACATCCTGGAGTGTGAAGTCAAGTGGGCCTTAGGAAGCATTACTAAATAAACAAAGCTAGTGGAGGTGATGGAATTCCAGTTGAGCTATTTCAAATCTTAAAAGATGATGCTATAAAAGTGCTGCACTCAATATGCCAGCAAATTTAGAAAATTCAGCAGTGAGAAAACTCAGACTGGAAAAGGTCAGTTTTCATTCCAATCACAAAGAAGGGCAATGTTCAAACTACCACACAATTGTACTCATTTCACATGCTAGCAAAGTAATGCTCAAAATCCTCCAAGCTAGGCTTTAACAGTATGTGAACCAAAAACTTTCAGATGTACAAGCTGGATTTAGAAAAGGCAGAGGAACCAGATATCAAATTCCCAAACATCCATTGGACCATTCTCAGCAAGGGAATTCTAGAAAAATATCTGCTTTATTAACTACGCTATAAAAGATGCTTACTCCTTGGAAGAAAAGTTATGACCAACCTACGTAGTATATTCAAAAGCAGAGATTACTTTGCCGACTAAGGTCCGTCTAGTCAAGGCTATGGTTTTTCCTGTGGTCATGTGTGGATGTGAGAGCTGGACTGTGAAGAAGGCTGAGCGTCGAAGAATGGATGCTTTTGAACTGTGGTGTTGGAGAAGACTCTTGAGAGTCCCTTGGACTGCAAGGAGATCCAACCAGTCCATTCTGAAGGAGATCAACCCTGGGATTTCTTTGGAAGGAATGATTCGAAAGCTGAAGCCCCAGTACTTTGGCCACCTCATGCGAAGAGTTGACTCATTGGAAAAGACTTTGATGCTGGGAGGGATTGGAGGCAGGAGGAGAAGGGGAATGACAGAGGATGAGATGGCTGGATGGCATCACGGACTCGATGGCCGTGAGTCTGAGTGAACTGCGGGAGATGGTGATGAACAGGGAGGCCTGGCGTGCTGCGATTCATGGGGTCGCAAAGAGCCAGACACGACTGAGCGACTGAAGTGAACTGAGTCTGCCCCTCCGAGGGACACACCACCTCCCCCCCCGCCCCCCGGTCTGGCCCGGGCCCACGGCTGCAGCGTGTGGGGTCTCAGTGGGACCAGCGGACGTCACAGCAGGGGCACGGGGCCTGAGACGCCAGGTGCCTGGCAGGGCCCACACTGGGTGGCCGCACCCCGCCCCTGCCCACCGCCCTCCCGGGAGGCCCCTCCCCCCTCCTGCGACTGCAGCTTTCCTGGTCGCGGGGTGAGCCTTTCCTCTCTCTCCTCCGCTTCTTTTCTCACCACAAAGGGCGTTCATGTCACATCCCTGAAGCTGAGAGGCCTGAGGGGCGGGACCCAGCCAGCGAGGCCCCCGGAGCCGGCCGCAGGGAGCCGGCCCGCCCCTGCGCTGGGACGCCCGGCGCAGAGCCCTCACGCCGAGACCCCAGGGCGGGCAGAAGCGCCCCCTGGTCTCCCTCCTCGCCCGAAGACGCCGGGGCGGAGCCGGGAGGGGCGGAGCCGGGGCGGCGCGGTGCCAGCAGCGCGGGGAGGGGCGGAGCCGGGAGGGGCGGAGCCGGGGCGGCGCGGGGAGGGGCGGTGCCGGCAGCGCGGGGAGGGGCGGTGCCGGCAGCGCGGGGAGGGGCGGTGCCGGCAGCGCGGGGAGGGGCGGTGCCGGCAGCGCGGGGAGGGGCGGTGCCGGCAGCGCGGGGAGGGGCGGTGCCGGCAGCGCGGGGAGGGGCGAGCGCGGAGGCGGGGCGAGCGCGGAGGCGGGGCGAGCGCGGAGCGGACCGCGGAGAGGCCGCTGCGGCCGGCGGGCCGAGCGCTCGTCGGAGGGAAGCGGGGGCGGGCACAGAGCCCTGACGGACCCCGAGGCTGCCCTCAGGTAGACGGACCCCAGAGACAGAGTTCCCCAAAGCGGACGTTTTCCGGGCGCCTTCCTCCTGCCGGCGGGAGGGGCGGGTGAGCTCAGCCGTGTCTGCGGCGGAGACTCGGAGGTCAGGGGAGAGGGCGCCCGACCGACGGGCCTGTGACCGCCCGCACCTCTTCGCCGGCCGCGTCCCGCCCTCCTGAACACCCTCCGCCCGCCCCGCAAGGACGGTGAGTCGCCTCCGCCAACTGAATCCTCTGCGGGAAAGTGCTCTCTGTACCCATCCACGCTGGGCGCGCACCTGGACCAGTGAAGGAACATTACAAGGCCGGGCAATCCCCAAGCCTGCTTCACCGGCTCACCTGATGCGCCCCCGAAATGCTTCACACAGGGCCTGAAGGCAGGTATTTCTTGAGTAACTGAACCTTACCTACTGTCAGAGTATTTTTCAAAGTAAAAGTCTTCCCCACTAAAGAGGAGCTTGTGTGTCTATGGGGCAGATGAGATCGGAAGGGTTAGGCTTGGGGTCAGAGTCAGAGTCCGGGTCAAAGTCAGGCACTTTCACCATTCCACAGTCAGCGTCTGTTCCTGGGATGACAGATCCAAGGCCACGTCCGCGCCCCTCCACTGCTCTTGTCCGGGCTGGAGTTCTCAGAACCGCACCGCCCCTCGGGCTGATCAGAGGTAACAGAGCTCACTTGGGCAGACGCACCCCCTCGACGAGGGAGGCCGAGGTGTAAACAGGGAAGATCTAGTGATCCCAGGGCAAAGGGGGCAGATGTGGGAATAACGGAGAAGTAGCGTGAACCGCAAATGTTCTTTGCTGTTACAGAAAATCAGGCGGTCCCAAACACCCACAGCTGCGGCTCGCGTGTGGGAGGCAATGGTGGAAGGTGTCCAGTAAATAAACACCAAGGACCTCCAAGATACTCGGAGCGAGGCATCGATGCCTGAAGGGACACTCGTGTGCTGACCCGTGCATAGACGTGTCTGAAAGTGTCATCTCATCCTGCCCACATCTGTGCTCAGTCCCCACAGGTCTGCACTGTACCTCCAGCTCCAACCATCACCACGTGGATCACAAACCCTCTGCTTGGCCTAACAGGAACTTGGCAGAGGCTTCATTCTGGGAGCCCTGGCTTAGTGCAGGGCGCCAGGACATGGCCACTTTGGAGCGGGTCTGCTCGGCCTGTGGGTGCCATCCACACACTAAGCCAGGTCCCAACTCGAGTTCCAAATCCACGTCCTTCCCCAGGAGCTGTAGGCGCAAGTGTTTCAGTCCTCAGGCAGGCCGTGGTTCTGCCCCGGGAGCTCAGCCCCAGAACCGTGGGGGATACCGGTCTCTCACTTTCACACAAAGGCCGCAATGCCTCTGGCTGGCGTGATGCCCAGATTCTGCCCCTCAGACACATGTGTGGCAGCCCTGCCCCCAGCACCTCCCATCGGGCCTGCCTGTGACAGCAAGGTCTTTGAACAGAGAATTGAGTTAAATGAGGCCATTCAGGTGGGCCCTGATCCAATAGACCCGGTGTCCTTGTGGGAAGAGGAGGTCAGGACATAGAGACCCACACACACAGGGTGGCCAAGCGAGGACACGGGCAGGAGATGGCCATCCACAGGCCAAGGGGAGAGGCCTCAGGAGGACCGGTCCTGCCCACACCTGGGTCTTGGGTTCCAGCCTCCACGACGGGAGACGGGAAATGTGTTGTTTGCACTACATCCATAACACTCTGTTATGGCCGCCTGATGGGCAAATGCAACTGCAACCCCAGACTTCACCCCAGACGGCAGGAGTGAGCGGCAAGCAGGGGCCACTCGGCTGACCTGCCTGTGGGGTCGCTGAATTGCAAAGAGGGTGATGGTCTCCAGCACCTTCCCTCTGAATGCCAGCCGTGTGGTACCTCCAGTGTGGACACCAACTTCTCTGTCATTTAAAACCTCCATCGCTGCCTTGATACTTCTCAGGGTGACAGCTATGCTTCTCTCCATCGTGTCTTTCTTTTTCCAAAATGGAGCTAAAAACACACCAGCTGAGAGCTGGGCTCCCCTCCTCTTGCTGCCGTTCAGTTGCTAAGTCACATCGACTCTTTGCAGGGACAGTTGAACCAATTCTACACATTCTAACGGGAATGGGGCCCCAGGGAGAGAGTGGGCTGCACCCCACGATGGGGCAGCTCCAAGTACGAGCGACACAGACGTCATTACTCGTAAACCCCAGTCAACGGGCAGCAGCACCTGATGGATGAGCGCAAACAAGCCAGGATCGTCTCAGTGGCCCAAACAGGCCCTGATTGGCAGAAAACCCCAGGCAGAGCGACCGCAGGGCCACAGGCCTGCTCCAACCCGGACGTCAAGCCCTACCTTGAGTGAGGTAAAGAGTAAAGTCAGAGGAACTTTTCAGAGCACGAAGCAAAGGACACTCCCTCAGAGATGAATCTGGAGAGAACCTGAGAAAAAGTCAACCAGCACGTGAGTGAAACACAGAAGAGGCAAACCTCCCAGATGAAAGAGAGAGAAAAATGGTTAAAATGCCAAAAAGTGGCACCAGAACATGCATTTCACCCTCAACTATCATCAGAACTTGTGTGGGGTCTTGTTACACATGGTCAGGTGGGCGTGTCTGTGATTAAGTGAGAAACACCTCCCACTGGTTCATCCACTTCACCGTGAGGTTTGGTGACACCATGGAGCTGGGAGTGGCAGGGTCATAGGACAGCTGTCCCCGGATTTCAGAGTCACAGTCAGCAGGAGTGTGAGCAGGGGTTGGGCACCTAGGGGTAATGTGGGGTCCTCAGCGGGAGACACAGGAGTGGATGAGCCACCCCGTGAGGGAGACGGTCAGACAGTGATGGGTCAGGGGCGGCCTGGCGCCCCGCAGGGGACGCAGGTGAGGGAGGGGGCGGCCCGGGGTGGGGGACCAGGCCCCCCTGACATCCCCGGGCCCAGAGCTGTGCAGGGTGGAGGCCCGGCCCTGGGGTCTCGGCAGGTGGGAGGGTCCAGGAGGGAAGGACGGGCGAGGGCGGCGGGACTAGAGGAAGGCGGGGCGGGGTGGGGGGAGGAGGGGGCAGGCGTGGGGAGTGTGGGGGGCGTGGGGGCAGCTACAGGAAGGAGGGCGGCTGGACTAGAGGAAGGCGGGGCGGGGCGGGGGGTGGGGAGGAGGGGGCAGGCGTGGGGAGTGTGGGGGGCGTGGGGGCAGCTACAGGAAGGAGGGCGGCTGGATTAGAGGAAGGCAGGGCGGGGCGGGGGGTGGGGAGGAGGGGGCAGGCGTGGGGACTGTGGGGGGCGTGGGGGCAGCTACAGGAAGGAGGGCGGCGGGACTAGAGGAAGGCGGGGCGGGGAGGAGGGGGCAGGCGTGGGGAGTGTGGGGGGCGTGGGGGCAGCTACAGGAAGGAGGGCGGCTGGACTAGAGGAAGGCGGGGTGGGGTGGAGGAGGGGGCAGGCGTGGGGAGTGTGGGGGGCGTGGGGGCAGCTACAGGAAGGAGGGCGGCTGGACTAGAGGAAGGCGGGGCGGGGGGCGGGGAGGAGGGCGCAGGCGTGGGGAGTGTGGGGGGCGTGGGGGCAGCTACAGGAAGGAGGGCGGCTGGACTAGAGGAAGGCGGGGCGGGGCGGGGGGTGGGGAGGAGGGGGCAGGCGTGGGGAGTGTGGGGGGCGTGGGGGCAGCTACAGGAAGGAGGGCGGCTGGATTAGAGGAAGGCAGGGCGGGGCGGGGGGTGGGGAGGAGGGGGCAGGCGTGGGGACTGTGGGGGGCGTGGGGGCAGCTACAGGAAGGAGGGCGGCGGGACTAGAGGAAGGCGGGGCGGGGAGGAGGGGGCAGGCGTGGGGAGTGTGGGGGGCGTGGGGGCAGCTACAGGAAGGAGGGCGGCTGGACTAGAGGAAGGCGGGGCGGGGGGCGGGGAGGAGGGCGCAGGCGTGGGGAGTGTGGGGGGCGTGGGGGCAGCTACAGGAAGGAGGGCGGCGGGACTAGAGGAAGGTGGGGCGGGGAGGAGGGGGCAGGCGTGGGGACTGTGGGGGGCGTGGGGGCAGCTACAGGAAGGAGGGCGGCTGGACTAGAGGAAGGCGGGGCGGGGTGGGGTGTGGGGAGGGGCGGGCAGGCGTGGGGAGTGTGGGGGGCGTGGGGGCAGCTACAGGAAGGAGGGTGGCGGGTTGGCCCTGGGTTGAGGCGAGGAGGCCCCTCGGGTCCCCCCAAGCCCGGCGTCTGCAGTCTGTGGGGAAGAGTGTCCCGAGGCCACTTTTCATTTCCTCACCATGGATGGAGCGGGCCTTCTCTCCGCTGATGGACACCTCGTCTGTGACCTTCCAGTCGGTCAGCAGCTTAATTTGGGAAACACCACCAACAACCCACAGTGACCGCTTTTTAACCCACACTTGGAATTGGAGCATCGATTTCATGTAGGTCACAGCAGCGTCAACACCCACGGGCTCAGTCAGGAAGTGTCCTGACTCGAGAGGCAGAGGCCTGTCGGCTGTGACGCACGTGTAACCCCGTAACGAGCCAGCCCTGCACATATACCTCTCCCAGGTCCTTCTTGATGCCAATGTCCTTGACCTTCACTTACCCGTCTTCCCATCTAGCAATGCTGATTGGTCCACTTCAGTGCTTTTAGGAGAAATGCCACTGGAGGTGATATTTTCGGTTTGGGTCACTCTCATGCCTATTTGGGCTTCCCTGGTGGCTCAGCTGGTAAAGAATCCGCCTGTAATGTGGGGCACCTGGACTCGATCCCCTGGTTGGGAAGATCCCCTGGAGAAGGAAGAGCAACCCACCCCAGGACTCTTGCCTGGAGAATTCCATGGAGTGGGACAGGCTGCAGTCCATGGAAAGCAAAGAGTCAGACATGACTGTGGGACTTTCCCTTTCAATTTCATGCCTATTTACCAGGGTGGGTGGAGATCTGAAGATTATTGTTTGTTCCTCAGTCTTGGACAAACCCTCAAAACCCCCATACTAGGCTTCAGTAAAGCTCTCCAGTGAAACTATGAAGATTTCATATGACTCATATGTGAAGCCATCATTCCTACCAAAACCTGGTGCCATGTAACAATTCCATACCCTGAAATTTCTAATTGAAACTCCAATTAAAGTGTCAGACTTTTAACAGCAGAACCACTGCTTTGCTTGGAAGCTGAAGGGGGAGGGAAACCTAATTGCATTAAAGTGAAGGGCCCCCGAATGCAGACAGCACTATTCTCTCAGTGGGTTGGCTGAGGCTGTTTGTCAACATAAACTGAAAACCATTCAATAGTCATCATTACGCTGCCTGCCGCCAGGAAGCAGACAGGTATAGCCGACCACTCTCACATTCTATGGAATGTGAGCAGCCCAGATGCTGTTACACGGGTGCCCAGAACACTTCGAGGAGACATTTGGCTGTTTGGAGGTCAGGGACCTGTCAGTTTAGCTGGATTCCCCCATGGTGGGGCCAGGAGCCACACCAGACGACTGGTGCCCAGACAGCACCACCTCCAGGAATTTCCAGGCTGCTGAAGACCCTGCATCACAGCATTCTTCCCCTCTGGCCAACCTTGTTGTGGTGACAAAGCAAAAGGCTGCACAGTGTGGGTTCAGGACACTGAGATGCAGCCCCTGGTTTTGCAGGAAAGTATCAACTGCATGTGATGCTCAGAGAAAAAGCTACCGCAACTTAGAGTTCGTGTCAAGGTCCTGCCTGCAACACCTGTACCGAAAGAGCAGGGTGTGTGGTGGGCTTACACAGTGGGGGGCACAGTCGCCACATTTCACATGACACATACAGGAATCCGGAAGAACACATGAACCACGTAAACGTGCATTAGGGACACACTCACATTACTTCTGTTGATTCAGCTCAGTTCAGTCAGTCGTGTTTGACTCTGCACTGCAACCCCAGGGACTGCAGCACGCCAGGCTTCCCTGTCCATCACCAACTCCCGGAGCTTAGTTAAACTCATGTCCATTGAGTCAGTGATGCCATCCAACCATCTCATCCTCTGTCATCCCCTTCTCCTCCTGCCTTCAATCTTTCCCAGCATCAGGGTCTTTTCCAATGAGTCAGTTCTTCACATGAGGTGGCCAAAGTATTGGAGCTTCAGCTTCAGCATCAGTCCTTCCAATGAATATTCAGGACTGATTTCCTTTAGGATGGACTGGTTTGGTCTCCTTGCTGTTCAAGGGATTCTGAAGAGTCTTCTCCAACACCACAGTTCAAAAGCATCAATTCTTCAGCGCTCAGCTTTCTTTATGGTCCAACTCTCACATCCATACATGACTACTGGAAAAATCATAGCTTTGACGATTAGACTTTATCAAAATTAAAATCTTTGCTCATCAAATCACTGCTCTGACTGCAGATATATATAATTCTCAAAAACATATTTGACAAAGGACTGACACCTAGAATAAATAACATCAAAATTCAGTAATACAAACCACTCAAAAAAAATAATAATAACGGTGAAAACATTTGAACAAACACCAAGCCAGACCAGCCATAGGGAGTCAAGCGTAAATACCACACAACAAGAAGAATGGCAGGATTCACACAGCTGACAGCGCCAGTGGGAACATTGAAGACAAGCCGGGGGGAATGCCCAGCAGCTCCAGAAAA
Organism: Budorcas taxicolor; assembly: GCF_023091745.1. NCBI lineage: Eukaryota > Metazoa > Chordata > Mammalia > Artiodactyla > Bovidae > Budorcas > Budorcas taxicolor. The sequence continues at coordinate 163,920,412 of NC_068914.1, forward strand.
CTAAGCCGGTGCCGCCCCTGCAGCCCCGACCCCCAGGGGCAATGGAAACAGACGTTTTCAGGAAGAGAAGAGGCATAGCAGACGCTCAGCAGCCAGACATCCTGCTGCAGAGGAGCCCGCAGGCAGGAGGGGTGGAGAACAGGGAGTGTTCACAGAGGTCCCTCCTGTCCCCACCGCACAGGTGAGTCTCGACAGGTGAGCCTGTCACGCATCCTGTCCTGTGAGGCCACGGGCAGGCCAGCCCTTGGTGGAGACATGTCAGACCCACGATTGCATCAGGGAAATGGCAGGGGACCTGGAGGGGCCCTGGGAACCTTGTCTCTGCAGGGTCCGTCCCACACTGTTCAGGGTAACCCGTGTCAAAGCTCCACGAGTGCTCAAGCACTCACTGTGTGTGAGCTCTGCTCCAGAAGGAGAAACACTGTGAATGGGCATCGACCTAGGATGGACGGAGAATAAAAGGCGGAGAAGTGGAGACAGGCGACTGGTGAGATCTAACTGGCAGTTCCTAGTGAGTCGGACAGGTGTTCACTGTAAAATGCATTCTGTTTGCAATACATCTGGTGTTTTCTTCCCTTTTAATTCTTCCCCACTTCTTCCCAACATTTCTCTGGAAAGCGCATGTGCCTTCTTAAGTGAGAGCTGAAACAGGCATGAAGAGAAAGGCCCAGCGTTCATCCGGTGCTGTTTCTAAGGGGCCCTGTGTCAACAGAGGCATCCGGCTGTGGACTCACAGCTGAACCCAGGTCCCCAGCTGTATCACCAACGCCAGTGATGTCCCCTGCCTGCCACGGTTGGGCGTGATGAGGCCACAGTGCTTCATCCAACACGTGACCAGCTCAGGGGTCAGCACCTGTGGTGCAGTCAGAGAGGAGATACACCCCCTGGACCTAAGGTGGGAGTGGGAAGGAAGGCTATTCAGAATTAAGGTATAGAAGCGGAATCAGGACTGAAAACAGTAAACATTCAAACTTAAAAGGTTGCTTGTCAGCCTGTAAAGAAACATCGTTTGATCTGCACGTGTGTGGTGCAGATCTGACTTGCTTGGGGCTCCGCTGGCCACAGAAATGGGGATGGTCTCCAGACTGAGTCTGCGTTTAACGTGGGTGGCTGCACCGTCGGCTCGAAACCCCAGAGAAGTGAGCTCCGACAGCCCATCTGCCTGGGACCCAACGAATCTGAGGGTCGTGTCTCATCCCCTCCCATGTCCTGGAATCTGTGTGGAGCTTCAGTTCTCTTCCGTTGTGGCTGAGACACATTTTAAACGTTTTTTTTTTTAAAGTTTTACGACTCATTTTCCACCAGGTTGTCCTGTGCCTTCTGTTTTGCTCCAAGAGAGAATTACTTTGTTTGTATGCGGCTGATTTTGCCAAATCCTGACTATGTTCTAGCTGGACCAATCTAAGTGGAGGCTGGAGGACCCAGAAGTCGGGTGGGGGGCCTGTCTGGAAAAGGAACCCTTCCTCAATGGCTTGAAGCTGGAAAGACCCTGCTGCCAGGAAGCATGCCTGAAGGTGAACTCATCACAGAGAAGGCGTCTGCTGCAGAGCACAGAGCCAGGCTGTGAGCCTGGGAGCGGGAGGGTGAGCCATGGGGGAGAGGGCTCTGCCCAGCCCCGGGGGTCTGCAGGTGCTGTTCACCCCAGCGCTGGAGGCCTGGGCACTCAAGGGGCCACCCCCTGGAAGGGCTTCCCCAGTGCGCCCAACCCTCGCCGAAGACGGACCCCTCCCCTCCCCCTCTGCATTCTGGTCCCTGCTATTAGGGTGGGCGGCCCCAGGCCCCAGAGCCCCACCCCACCTGCACGCATCCTCCCCAGGTGCCCAAGCTTCCCCACCTCAGGGTCAGGCCCCTCCTCTGCCCAGCGCCATGGGCTCTGCTGGGAGGGCCACTGCGCAGATGCTCGGGGCCACTCCTGACTGTTCCTCAGTGAGGAGTGACCGATGGAGCCACTGCCGCTCCGGCTCTCTGCACCACCTGGTCTTAGGCAATCAGTCCCCCCACCATCTCAGACACCTTTGGAGATACTGGGTGCTTCCTGACTGGACCAAACAGAACGTGCCACCAAGTTCAAAACCAGAGCGATGAGACCTAGCATCACCCAGCCCTCCCTCCCTCCCGGGGAGCATCTTGGAATCATCCCTGCAAGGCTGGGCCCCGCCCTCTGATCACTGCACACCACACTTTCTCGTGTCTTCTGCAGCCCCCAAACGTGAGAACATTTCCTCCCCTCCCTCGGCATTTCTCCCTGTGCCCTGGGGAGCCCCCCACCACGGCCGCTCTTCTCTGGGTGGGCTTACGGTCTGCCTGCCTCCCCACCACCCCCGACAAAACAGGCCGAGCAGGCAGGAGCCTGAGGGTCGAAGCGGCAGCAAATGACTCTGCTGCTGTTGGCCTTTGTGATATCTCTTCTCTCAAGGCAGGGAGTGCTCAGCTGCTAGAATTTAGGCCGCGTGCTTATAAAGCATTACTTGTCAGAAACACGGTGTGGTCAGGGAGAATAACCCTTGAGGCGCCGCCCATCTGTGACTGCAGACCAGCCCGCAGCGCGAGTAGCAGGGAGAAGCAGCTCTGCGCTCCGGACGCCGCTGCCGACCTCAAATGCGGAAGGAAAGGAACCGATGCTTTTAAGGGCCAGTCATGAACTAGGCCAATCAACAGGGTGATTATTACTAAAATATTCATAATATGGATACTTTACTATGAATCTAGAAGTTGCAGCTCTAGTAATTTAGACACGTTGGATACAATAAGCACATCAAGAAGTCTCTGAAAAAGAGTTAGACATGCACACCCTCTGCCCATCCAACCACCCTCTTCCCTCTACCTACCACCCACCCATCTGCCCACCTAGCCACTCGCCCACCCAGCCAGCCAGCCACCCATCTGCCCACCCATCCACCCAGCCAGCCACCCACCTATCTACCTACCCGCCCACCCAGCCAGCCAGCCAGGCACCCACCTACCCACCTACCCACCTGCCCACCTGCCCACCCAGCCAGCCAGCCAGCCAGCCACCCCCCTGCCCACCCTCCCCTTGCCTGGATCCCTGCCCACCTGAAAGCGCCAGGTGCACAAGAATGATGACTCAATGCAACACAATGATGTCTGGGGAATCTGGGGGAAGGGTTTCCTGGACTTACTTGTACTATTTTGCAAACATTTTTTGTAACTCTAATTATTTTAAAGTTGAACGATTTTTAACAAGCCCTAGAAGCTCACAGCCTCAAGCAGGAGGGCTCCGGTCCATGCCACCCCGGCCCCTGTCTGGATGCCGCAGTCTGAACAGGGGTAGGGGGGCCAGACCAGAAGAGTCAGTGTGGTCACCGTGGCCAACACACCAGTCATCACCAGAACTCCCACCCCAGAGAGCGGCCTACGGCTACTCTGCCACCTGGTGCCCAGGACAGCAGGTGACAGTCAGTGAGGGGCCGTGTGGACCCCAAGCGCTGAGGCCTCTCCTTTCAGAGCAGCTGTCAGAGGCCCACCTTCCGGGCGGAGGTGACCCGTTGGCCCCCAGTCCCCGAGGTCAGGGGTGCTGCACCCTCCACCTCTGCCAGGCCCGGCTAGACCCCACCTGCTCCTTGACTTTGACCCTGACCTCTCTGCTCCCCTGGTGTCTCTCCGCCTGTGTCACGGCAGGTCCTGGGCACCTCACATGGCCGTCCCTACCATGCACACGTTTGCTGCAAAAGACATTTTCCTGGAGCAATAATAACATGTCGGCTTCCAATCCTCCCAGATAAGACCCTGAGCTGAGGGCATGGTGTCTGGGCCTGGCGGGCTGTCCTGGAGAGATGCACAGACGGCCGCTGTGATGCTCCCGGGGCTCCGGGGACCCTGCACACGGCTCCCACAGACCGTCCATCCCCAGGACACGAGCACACCGTCCCAGACAGAGAGCTGGACGCACGAGACACAGAAAGCAGAGTAAGGGGGCCTTCCCGCAGACGCAGGGCGGTGGGCGCCTGGACCACCACCCACAAACGCGGGGCCTCCTCCTCCCGCGGGACTCTCGCTGCCCCTCCACTCCCGGAATGATCCAGCATCCCTGGAGCAAGGATTCCCAAACACCAGCTCAAGGTCAGGTCGGCCACCCCGGCACATGGCACTTCGAGAATTCCGGAGTTGCCTGCAGCAAGGGAGCAGGAGCAGAGGGAGACGGGTGTCTGAAGGGCAGAGTCAGCTTCCATGTGTTGCAATTCGACATTTGAAGCTCAGCTCTTCAGGACACATGCACAGGACCGTAATCCACAGAATTCAACGTGCAGTTTCACAAGGTTAAGCCTGGAGCCCATGATAGACTGCTGACCTCCTCTCTCAGAGACAGTGTTTCCTCTAATTCGATTCCTTTTCCTGTAACTATTGTTATTTCTCCCAGGGCTTGTTTTCCTTGTTGCCTGTGACTGCAATGGTCAGCTTTACCTTTTCTATTAACTTCTGTGTCTCCCCAAAGCTTTATTTCTATACATCATTCCATTTTCTGTTAAAAGCAAGCCGTATTACAGGTGATACATCTCACACACGGACGTGACCCAGCCTCACCGCTGTCTCAGGTGCCCTTAGGGAGGCCCTGAGGGTCTCCAGCCAGCGTCTCAGACCCCCGGCGCCCCTGCCTCTCACTGTCCCCCCCCCCCCCCCGCCAGCCCGGCTCCTCAACAGTCCCTGTGTTGCTGTGACGGGAACCAACCCTCCTGGGAGGCAGCGAAGGTCAGGCCCCGATCTACAGCCGCACAACCCTGCGGGGAGTACACTGGGCCCCCCCGGAGCCAACACGCATGTGTGTGTGCGTGTGTGCACAAGTTCACTGCAGTACGCAGGCACGTAAACAAAGGCCGGCCTCCCGCAGCTGTGAGAGCTGCCGAATCGGACAATGAGGAGGCGCCCTTCAGAGGGCCCTAAGGCCGCCCCTGGGGGCCTCCGCTCTGACGCAGCAGATGGTGGGCGGGCCCCCAGCAAGCACCGCCCACAGCAGCTGGTGGAGTCCCCAGACAGACAGCTAGACCGACAGCTGCTGCTGCTGCGTCGCTTCAGTCGTGTCCAACTCTGTGCGACCCCACAGACGGCAGCCCACCAGGCTCCCCTGTCCCTGGGATTCTCCAGGCAAGAACACTGGAGTGGGCTGCCATTTCCTTCTCCAATGCATAAAAGTGAAAAGTGAAAGTGAAGTCGCTCAGCTGTGTCCGACTCTTCAAGACCCCATGGAATGCAGCCCACCAGGCTCCTTCGTCCATGAGATTTTCCAGGCAAGAGTACTGGAGTTGGGTGCCATCGCTACCAACCCTTAAATCCCGCTAAAGCAAGGCCCAGCCCTCGGCTGCCTCTACGCCAATTAAGGCTTTTTCAGAAAAGTGTTTTCTTTACCAGCAGCTTCTCCCCACGCGCAGGGCTGTGGGGCTGCTGCTCCCTGCTTGGAACTTCGAGGGAGACCCGCACCCTGGGGCTCGTCCGTCTGCCTATCCATCCAAGCTTCTGGAACAGCCCCGGCTTCAACCTGGTGACGTCAAATCTCACAACCTGGAGGTGGAAAGTACCGTCAGAGTGAATGTTCTAGAACCCCAGGGTCCAGTTTGCTGTTTCCCAGGCTTTCTGTCTTGAAATTCATTTGTCTCTATTATTTCAATAAAGCAGTTCACCATTGTCATAAATCACCGAGTCTAATATTGCAGAAATATTGTTCAATATAAAAGAAAAATTTAATGTCTTCCGTTACTATCTGGTCCATAGTTTCAAAGAAATCAGATACCTATTTTACAGTAATCTAAACAGGCATCTCAGTTATGACTTTGCTGGCATTGGGACTTAATTTTGGGAAATACCTAAAAACTATAATAAAATGTGATTCTTCCATGATTGAAATTGAATAAAGTTTGAAATCTTACAACCAAATCACCACACAAGGGCCGCACAGGCATTTAGGCTCAGTTCTTTACAAGCCAGATCAAAGAGGGAAAGCTGTTAAATCAAAGGATAAAATAAAGCCCCTCAGATTTGCTGCAGGTTTAATTATATTGATCCGCATGATGCTTCCTGCTGAAACAACTTCAGGTTAGTAAAGCAACAATGAATGTAACTGGTCTGATCCTTCTGGGGAACTAGTGACCAGCAGACGACTGCCCGCACCTCCCGCCTTCACACCACGGTGTCTGGAAACCAGCCCGCTTCCCAGCCTCTGTGGCCCCAGGGCTGCTGTTCAATAATGCTTAAAGGTTCCTGGCTGTGTCACAGATTTGCACAGCAACTTCCTTCTGGAGCTTCTGTCATCTCGGTAAGAGTCTCCCCTCAGGAGCCAGTCTGCTGGGCTCTTTCTGTTAAATCCCCGGGAGCTCTTTTCCCCTCGGACGCTGTCACTGAGCCTGGACCTGCCTCAGGCTGCCCGCTCTGGCAGCAGCTCAAGCGCATGCATCCGTGGGGCCGTGGGGACTCTGAGCCAGGGAGGCAGAGGGCTGCGGGCTCAGAACACACACGGCTTTTGTCTGCCCTCCAGCGTGATGGCTGCACTCATGCCATGCCAGCCGCAAGTCAGCACGTGAGTTCTTTTCAGCCATTTGGTGAGTGTGCCATGGTGTCACGCTGGGGCTTTACGCCTTACTCCCTAACGAGTAACACTTTAGCCCTTTTGCTATTTACTTGCTGTCTGGATATTTTGCTTTTCTGAAGGGCCTGTGGTAAATACTTTATTTGCTGTGCCTGTATTTGAGCAATTTGTAGTTTTCGTTGGATGAGATGCTTTGATGCATGTACGTATATAGAGATAAACAGGTACAGACAAAGCCTCCTGTTCTGTGACCTGCATTTTCACTTTCTTCGCTGTGTCTGTTGATGAGCAGATGTTCTTAATCACAACGTCGCACAAGTAGCAAGCCGGTTCCTCATGTTTATCGAGTGTGTGCTTCCTGCTTAAGACGCCTTCACCTCCCAGAAAAAGGAAGACATGCTCTTTGCTTTCTGCTTAAATCTTGACTGCTTCCTCATCCACGTGTGGGCCTGCAGTACACCTAGAATGTGAATTTGTTTTTGCATAAAATGTGGAAAGAGTCAAAAATTCACTCTTTCCCACCTTGAACCAACTAGCACACACATTTTATTTTTGAAACGTCCTTTCCCCACAGTGAGGCGCCACCGTGGCCTGGATCAGGGGCGGTTTCTGTGTCGTCTGTTTGGTCCTTTGGCTCCATTTGTCTGCTTTTACATCAGTGTCACGGGTGCCTGTGTGCTTAGTCGCTCAGTCGGGTCCAACTCTTCGCAACCCTGTGGACCGTAGCCCGCCAGACTCCTCTGTCCATTGGATTCTCCAGGAAAGAATACTGGAGGGGGTTGCCACGCCCTCCTCCAGGGAACCTTCCCCAGCCAGGGATTGCACCCACGCCTCTTGCGGCTCCTGCATGGCAGGCTGACTCTTTGCCACTGAGCCACCAGGAAAGCGCACACCGGCATCACGCCGTCTCAGTCACCGTCGCTTCGCAGGAAGTCCTCCAGCTTTGTTCTCACACGTGCTCTGGCTCTTCTAGGCCCTCTGCACTTCTGTATTGTGTTGGTTATTTATGGCTGGGCCCAAAACTCGGCAGTGTAAACACCCTCACTTATTATCTCTGAGCGTAAATCAGGAATCCAGAAGTGGCTTCCTTGAGTGAAGGTAACAGCGCTTCAGAAGTGACACTGTGTCCTCACTGAAGAGGGTCCCTGGGCCAGTCCACTTTGGCGAGGGCGGGGGGTGGGTGGCTACAGGAGGGGAGTTGGGGGTTCCTGGGTCATCTCAGAGGCTGATGACCACACACATTGAGTTCCAAGTAAGAGTGTTGATTTCCAGAAAAGGAATCAGCTAGAATATTGATTAGAATCACAGTGAATATTGATTAGAATCACAATGAATTTATAGCCAGTTTGAGGAAGATTGACATTTAAAAACTGTCAATTTTTGACGCCCCACTCACCTTTCATTGCCTTCAGCTGGGATTGGTTCTCAGTGCACATGGCATCCACATACCGCTGGATGCTGTCTTAGGATTCTGTTGTCTATTTGTCGCTGGTATTGAGAAGTACAAGTGATTTCTTAATATTGATCTGTTTCCATGTTAATTTGGGGAGTTTTAAAATGTATTCTTTCTTTGTCTGTACACAGTCACGTTATGAATTTTGTTTCCTCTTTCCAAATCAGGAGGCGTGCTTTTCTCGCCTAGGGAGCTATGGAGCACACATGGCGGCAGCGTTACTAACTCACGAGGCTGCTTGTGGCTGGGCAGTTACCTGCTCTCTTTATTGGACTGAGGAGGTTCCCTTCAGTTCCTAGTGTCGCTTAAAAGGCTTCACAATGAATGGAGTTTGCATTTTATCAATACTTTTCCTGCATCCATTGAGATGGGGTTTTCTCTTTCACCTGATTAAGTGTTGAGTCACATTGACTTTTTAGCTTTAAACCACCCTTGTTTTCCTGGAATAAACCCACTGCATCATGACATATTAGCATTTCTAGATAATTTGGCTAGTTTTTGTTTAGGATTTTTTTGTTTGCTATCGTGAAAGACATGTTTTCATAATTTTCCTTTATTTAAAGTCTTTGTCAGATTTTGACATCAAGGGTAATGAGGTGCCTCAAGTTTCACCTCCCCATATGGAGACTCGAAGCAGTTTTTCAAAAGCTCAACACTCAATTCTGGTTTCTCAGTATTTCTTAATATCTCCCATATGCTCTGAACAGCTGCTTTTCCAATAAGCAGCTTTCCATTTTTAAAAAAGCTCACATGACATGCACTGCCTAAGAGAATTTAAAGAATGAACTTAAACCTAACAGCAATACACAAAGAGCTTATGAGCCAGATAACCTACTGGTGTGATCACTCACCTAGAGCCAGACATCTTGGAATGCAAACTCAAGTGGGCCTTAGGAAGCATCACAATGAACAAAGCTAGTGGAGGTGATGGAATTCCAGATGAGCTATTTCAAACCCTAAAAGATGACACTGTTAAAGTGCTTCACTCAATATACCACCAAATTTAGAAAACTCAGAAATGGCCACAGGACAGGAAATGTCAGTTTTCATTCCAATCCCAAAATAGGCAGTGCCAAACAATGTTCAAACTACCATACAATTGCACTTATCTCATATTCTAGCAAGGCAACGCTCAAAATTCTCAAAGCCAGGCTTCAACAGTACATGAACCAAGAATACCTAGATGTTCAAGCTGGATTTAGAAAATGCAGAGGAACCAGAGGTCAAATTGCCAATACTCATTGGATCATAGAAAAAGCAAGAGCATTCCAGAAAAATGTCTACTTCTGCTTCATCAACTACATTAAAGACTTTGACTGTGTGGATCACAACAAACAGTGGAAAATTCTTAAAGAGATGGGAATACCAGACCACCTTACCTGCATCCTGAGAAACCTGTATGCAGGTCAAGAAGCAGCAGTTAGAACTAGACATAGAACAACAAACTGGTTCCAAATTGGAAAGGAGTACTTCAAGGCTGTATATCATCACCCTGCTTATTTAACTTATATGCAGAATATATCATGTGAAATGCCAGGCTAAATGAAGCACAAGCTGGAATCAAGATTGTCAGGAGAAATATCAATAACCTCAGCTATGCAGATGACACCACCCTTACGGCAGAAAGTGAAGAGGAACTCAAAAGCCTCTTGATGAAAATGAAAGAGGAGAGTGAAAAAGTTGACTTAAAGCTCAACATTCAGAAAACTAAGATCATGGCATCCAGTCCCATCACTTCATAGCAAATAGATGGGGAAACAATGGAAACAGTGACACTTTATTTTGCGGGGCTCCAAAATCACTGCAGGTGGTGACTGCAGCCATGAAATTAAAAGACGCTTGCTCCTTGAAAGAAAAGCTACAGCCAACCTAGACAGCATATTATAAAGCAGAGACATTGTTTGGCTTACAAAGGTCTGTCTAGTCAAGGCTATGGTTTTTCCAGTAGCCATGTATGGATGTGAGAGTTGGACTAGCAAGAAAGCTGAGTGCCAAAGTATTGATGCTTTTGAACTGTGGTGTTGGAGAAGACCCTTGAGAGGCCCTTGGACTGCAAGGAGATCAAACCAGTGAATCCTAAAGGAAATCAGCCGTGAATATTCATTGGGGGGACTGATGCTGAAGCTGAAACTCCATGTAGGGAGATTCCGTGTAGGGAGAAAAGCCCTCTACCCTGTGCAGTTGGTAATACCTCGTGTGCAGTAAGTCGGGGGCAGACAGTGATGCAGAGCCCCCACATCCCAGAGGGGCTCTGCAACCCACCTGTGGGTCCACCGTGGGGGACACTGACAGACAGCCCAGGGGCAGGATGAAGCTGACGGAGCCACAGTCAGGCCAATCTCCACCCACCAGCCCCCACCCCTAAGAGACGGATCTTAGAATGATTTGGCCAAGTTAACAGAACAGCCGAGTGAACTAAACTAAATCCATGACATCTCCACGGGCCAAGGGGCTTAGAGGACAGGAGTGGGTGCCAGGGTCCAGCCCCAGCAGGATCCAGGGTACCCTCAGGAGAGACGGCATTGGCGAGAGAGAGAGAGAGAGAGAGAGAGAGCAAATGAATGTTGCAGTTAAGAAAGTAGAGGAGAGGAAGAGGTTGCTATTCCTTGGTTTACACAGAAAGCCAATAAAGCCCCTGCAAGGGACTTCCTCTGTTCACGAAGACCTCAGGTGCCTTCTCGATGGGATGAAGGTGCAGAGCACCTTCTTGAGAGGGTCTTAGAAGCCCGGGCAGGAAAGTGAACTCAGAGGGCCTCTGTGCTCCAGGGGATCAACCTGAAAAAGAAAGAGAAAGAGAAAGAAGGAAACAATGACACGGGGAGACCAAGCTTCGGTGAGCAAGGCCCACAACTTTAGTTTCAAAAGGAGGTTTTATACCTTAAGTTGCACATAGAGAATAATGGAAGATGCAAAGTCATGCAGGGTCAGCAGTCCTGACCCTTATCGAGACCAGGCTTTCTTTCTGCATACCTTTCCATTTACAAAGGTATTAGATGATTTACATCATCTTCTGGCCAGGAGGCCTGATAACATTTTATGACTCTTTCTTCTGATAAAGGTTAATCAACCAAAAAGCTTATTTTCTCTAACGGTGATTTTTCTAAAGTCTAGCACCATTCTCCTAAACCACTAGATAAAGTTGCATTTCTATAGGGCAAAGGTGCAGTGGGCTATAACAAAGAAAGAATTTATTAACTTAAGGTTTAATGTTGTTAATACCAAGGCTATTACTTATATTTCTATATATCAACTATATTAATTAATGCACTCCCAGGCACACAATGAAAGATATGAAAGCTTCGCAGCAAGCATTGGTTCAACAATGAAACCCTCCACCAGTACTACTCTAATAACTTTAACTCCTCAAAAGGCTCTGTATTTTTAGAATGTTTTAAGCTTCCCGTGCCTCTCGTGGTTGGGAGGCTGTGAACAATCACAGGCGTGGTTGTAAAAGTCCAGATAAACCTGTCAGGCAAGTTAGAAAGCCATCAGAGGGGTTTGAATGGAAACACTCCAATTATGCCCAGGAGACTTATTAACTAGAGCTCTAAGTTGATTTCCTTTAGAGAAAGGTGGTCGGGAATAGCCCCCTGTTAATGTTAGAGGAGTTGGTGAAAGGCATAAGATAGCGAGACAGACAGATTCTGGTTTTGGGGTAGATGCTGAGCAGGTCCAGGGGGTCCCTCAAGTCCTGATCCACCTTGCCCGTTAGGTCTCTTCTGCATGACCTTGTCATGGTGGGGTCTCCCGTGTTGGCTCCCGGCAGGTGGGGGTTGGAGGAACGTTGTCGAAACCCACTAACCAACATGGGCATCTGAGCGTGAAGAAGGGGGGGTGTCGCACAAATATTAGAAAGCATGAATGACACGTATTTCATTTCCCAGCTTCTTTTGGAACCAAACACTGTTTGTCAAATAGTCACCCAGGAAGGGGAGAAATGAACCACTGTTTCCAAGCTGTTGGGCCATTTTTGAAGTACATTTGACTTACAGAACTGTATCAGTTTCAGGTGTACAAGATGATTTGACCCTTGTGGACATTATCAAATGACTAATGCGGTAAGTCGAGTTGCCATCTGTCTTCACACGAGGCTGTTACAATGCCGGCGCCCACACGAGACCTAGTCACTTTACCCCTGGAGGCCTGAGCCTCTGATCCATCACCCGTGTCACTTGGTGCCCCAGCTTCTCCCCTGTGGCAACCACTGTACATCCTCTGAGTCTGCGGGTCTGTTTCCATTTCTGTTTGCTTGCTGTGTTTTTTAGATTCCACATATAAGTGAAATCATAGACGATTTGTCTTTCTCTAATACTTCACTTAGCATAGAACCCTCCCGGTCCATCCATGTTGTCGCAGGTGGTAAGGTTTTATTCTTTTCATGGGTTAGTAATATTCTACTATGCTCATGTACTGCAGCTTCTCTATCTGTTCACCTATCAGTGGCACTTAGGTCAGTTCCTCATCTTCACTGTTGTAAATAGTGCTACAAAGAACATAAGAAAGCATGTGTCTTTTCAAGTTAGTGTGTTTGTTTTCCTCAGAAAAACACCCAGAAGTGAAGTTGCTAGATCCTAAGGTCACCCTATTTTTAATATTTTGAGGAACCACCATAATTTTTTCATAGTGGTTGCATCAATTTACATTCCCACCAACACACACTTTTTAACATTTAAATTTAGGGTATCTTTATTTTTACAACATAAAAGTGTTTCTTTTATGTAATCTACAGTGGAAATGGTTCTTGATATACCTTATATCAGTCATGTCCAGCTCTTTGACCCCAGAGACTATACAGTCCATGGGATTCTCTAGGCCAGAATACTGCAGTAGGCAGCCTTTCCCTTCTCCAGGGGACCTCCCCATCCCAGGGATCGAACCCAGGTCTCCTGCATTGCAGGCGGATTCTTTAACAGCAGAGCCACAAGGGAAGCCCAAGAGTACTGGAGTGGGTAGCCTATCCCTTCTCCAGTGGATCTTCCCAACCCAGGAATGAAACTGGGCCCCCTGCATTGCAGGCGGATTCTTTACCAGCTGATGGGAGGGACTGCATCACCCCGTGAGGCGCGTGGGACGCAGGCAGAGGAAGGAGAGCCCCCAGAGGACCGCCAGGGAAGAGCACTCCTCAGTGCACCTGGCGGGGGCACTGCCCTCGGGTCTGGAGGGTGGGGGGCATTGGATCCACCCATGTTCCTCACTCACCCTTTGCTTGGATGAGGCTCTGGGTCCAGGGGACGACGTCCTTGCCTGAGGGTCCCATGCAGGGAGCCGGGGTTACTATGGAAACCTGAAGGCACTGACATCAGCCTTCACCGTGTGCTTCAGAGGTTCCCTGAGCAAGCGCTGCACCTCCTGGAACAAACCTCACCCCATCCCCAAAGGAGAACTTCTTAGGCCCTCGAGGTGCACAAAACAGGCACTTTTAGGGGCACCCAGCCACACAGAGAAGTGATTGAAATGTTCGGCCTGCAGATGAGTAAAACATCAAATTGGAACAATTTCTACCACTTAAACTTTTAAACTTTTCATTGTTAGAAAATTGGATGCAAAGCCACACTGTTAATAAAATAATGAGACTAAAAATATGTTGTAACAAAATATATTCATAAAATATATGACCATTTCAAATACTCAGTACTTTAAATACCTACCTCTTAACGTCCACTTTGCAGGGACTTGGCAGAGAATGAAAACTAAGGTACTGTCTGGGGAGTCCAGGAGAACCACAGTGAACAACAGAAGAAAACTCAGATTTACAGATCATTGCAATGCCAGCATGCGACCTGGTAAAACCTGTATGTTTGTCTCCAGACCTTCCGATTCAGCACAACGTTTACCGAGCTCGGGTTCAAAGTCTGAGTTAATCGTTAATGCGAAGCTGTCGTCCTGGACAGCAGGCACCCTCGCCGTGCGCACAGGGCTGGCGGTACCACGGGGAGCATCTGCTGGCTGCACGGCCTCCTTCCCAGCAGGGCTCTGCTGGGGTCTCCGCAGGGCTAAGGCCACTTACAGGCCAGGGCCACCCGGGCCTTCCTGGGAAGACGTCATCCCAGTGGTCCACGTGCCTGGGGGCAGAAATCCCCTGTGACAGCTGGGGCACATTGCCTGGATGGCCTCGCGGAAGAGGCTGCCAGAGGCTGAAGATTGAGGCCATCCTGCAGGAGTGAGAACAGGAGAGGAGGCTGGGAAACTCCTGGATCCATCATCCCAGAATATTCCAAATGGCTGACTTTCAAAGCCAATAAACATTCAGTTCAGTTCAGTTCAGTCACTCAGTCGTGTCCGACTCTTTGCGACCCCATGAATCACAGCAGGTCAAGCCTCCCTGTCCATCACCATCTCCCGGTGTTCACTTAGACTCACGTCCATCGAGTCCATGATGCCATCCATTAGGTCCTATAATAAGGTCATAATATACAGGAATTGAGCATGAAGCTCCTGGCCATCAGAGTCTGCACAGGAAGGAAGTGTTGCCAGGCTCACACTGCATCTGGGACTCAGAGCATCTCCCGCACTTAGCCGGAGCCTCTTGAAAACCTGACTTGCTTCAGCAATCAGGCACCGACCTTGGTGGTTCTGAAACAGTCACCCTCCCAACCTCATGGATGAGGATGCCCCAGGACATAATGAAGTAGGGAGCAGCCCTGCCCTCTGGGACACCTGGTCAATCCTGGCCTGGGACAGTTCCCTTGCAAAAGCATGTACAGAGTTGCAGCTCAACCCCTCCGTCCCCAACTGGGTACCTGCCCCCTGGAAAGGGAAGGGGCAGGAAGCAGCTGCTTTCAGTGTGGCATTGCCCACAGCGCCCAGCAGGATCCAAAGGACACAGCAAGGCATCAGGATTCCTGCTCTAACAGAAGCTCCGAGATCAGAGGAGAGGCCTGGGCTTCAGGAGTCAGCTCCTGAAGTTTGTTCATCCTCAGATTTTTATCAGCATTTCACAACTCTGCTAAGAAGGGCTGCAGGGATTAGTGTATATAAAATTCAGGTGTGACCAGAGCAGAAGGAAGCAAGGGTGCTTGCTGGACCTGGCCCCCTTTTCCTCCCTGCCCAGGTAGACAGATGGGGTCACTGGTCCTGTCCCGTCTGCCTCTGTGAGAGGACTTGTGCACACACCCTTTGTCATATGACATGCCTGTGCTCCCCCAGACGCGATTCCAGTGTGTTTTCTGCCCCATCGATGAGATTTCCATCAGTCAATCAAGTGCTGTGAGATGCCCGAGAACAAATGCGCTAGCACATGTGCATGTGGCCCTGTCTCTCATGCTCCGTCATGGGGAGGAGCAAGGCCAGGGAGCCAGAGGACAAGGAGGGCGAGACACACGCGGTAGAGTCAGTGCATGCATGTGGGAATGAGTGCCTCTTGTCAGCCAGAGTATCCGGGCAGCGTGTCACACGGTGTTGCTTCCTCAGTGCTGACTGACACACCTGCCTAATGCCACCTGTAAACAGTGACTGACTCAGCGGACAGGCATCCGTGGGACTCCAGACGCCCCCTTGGTCCCGTGAGAGCATCTGAGATGCTGGGGCACAACGTGCACTCTCAGAGCTTCCATCCCAACCTGGGAGGACCTGGGTGTGATGGACCCACCTGGAGAGGTGGTAAGATTCAAGTCCGTGGCCTGGATCGTAAGGCCAGCAAGGGCTTAGCCAAATATAAGAGAGGCCTCACACAGCATCCAAAGGCCACATCATTAGGCAGGGCAGGTGGTTCCCAGGCATCCTGAGTCTGCCAGGCAGTAACGGGCAGGAGGATGGGCCTTCAGTCACCGCTCCCCCTTCCCGTCAGACCACCAAGGCCCCCAGACACGGGTTGCTCCCCCACTGTCAGGAGCAGATGGCTTCCCACCATTCAGACCAGGGAGAGTCTGTCTCCCCCCAGACCGGGACAAGCCCAAGCCCCACACCCTGTGGGATCAGGCAGCCCCACACCCAGAGCCTTCTGTGCGCAGAGTGTCTAAGACGAGCGAGCCACAAGTGAGCGCTCCAAGAATCTCCCTGCACCTGGGAGGCCAGAGCTCATTCTGGTTTCCCACCTCCCATCCTGTTTGTTTAACAACAAACAGCTCCTGAGAAGGGCTTTGTCCCAAAACCTTGAAAATATTGCCCTTGGTGGCTCCTTGTTCTCCAAAAACTGACTGACTTCACTTAAGATTTTTAGGCTAAAAATCCAGAGGGAGAGAGAATGAAATCTAGACGCAAGAAGGCATGCACTGCACAAAGTGGGTCCGTTTATTCAGTCAAGGATGATTACCAGTCATTGTTCTGTAAAAGGTGAGGCTGATTGGCTCTTATTTCGAGAAATGGTTGGAAAATGGTAGACTAAGGTTTATATTCGGTCACAGTGAAGCGAATTCTGTTTTCCGCTGACATCCATGGAAGTCAGAGTGGCTTCTGTTAGAGACGGAGCCCACAGTGAACTTCACCCAGGAGACCGAAGCCCAGAATCTAAGTCATCATCCTGAAGGAGCAGCGGTTCAGCCAGTTCAGCCAGCTGGCTGAGCTCTTAGCACCAAGTGACAGACATAAGCTTAAAAAGCCTTTGTCACCGCCGCAAACATTAAGGACCCAGCAGAGTAAGCTCCTGCCCATGTCGCCCAAGTCTTCCGCTTAGCCAAGAGGCCTGTGTCCTCCCCAGGTCCTCATCCCTCTCCAGCCCTGGAGAGCGGCTGCAGCCCCTCAGGGCCCAGGAGCGGCCCCTGAGGGAGGAAGGGCCCAGCCTCCAGGAGCCCCCAGTCCTGGCACGAACAAGCTGTCCTTTCCAGCTTGTGAGCTGGTCTGTGGGGTCGAGCCAGCCATCTGCAGATAGCCAGCGAGCTGTTCTTTGTTCTCCCCACAGATGCTCTCGGTGGGTGTGCGCTTGATTCACTGGACATCACCCTGTTTATGGGCCTCCGATCTGCCGACAGGCCCACTCCACGTCCCAATCCTTGGACCTGTGGATATGTCCCCTCTCAGGGCCAAAGGACCCTGGGGAAGTGGCTAAGACCAGAGACCTGAGGTTGGCACTGTATCCCAGACGGTCCAGTGGGTCTGACCTGTGACACAGACCCTGGCAGACAAGGAGCACTGTCTCCTCTGCCCTCTGAAAGGGGTCAGAGAGGCTGGATGGTGAGAAGGACTCTGCCCACCATCGCTGGTTTGAAGGGACAGAGGCTGGACAGCCAGGAAGCCACCTCAGTCCCGTGACAGCGAGGAGCTGAGCTGCACCCACGGTGGGGGAGCCTGCAGATGGAGGGGACTCTCCCCAGACCTCGGATCAGAGCCCATGCCTCCCTGTCACCCACGCAAGGCCCTGGCCAGAGGGCCCAACTGCGCTTGACCTGTGACTCGCAGGAAGAGCTCACAGATGTGGGCGTTGACCTACATCGTGCAGGGCACCTGTTAGCGGTCTCCAGAGACTGTGCAGGGATGTGGGCACATTTGACCCAGAAAAGCGCTGCCCACATGGCCACCCTGGCCCACGGCCACCCCATGGCCACCCCGGCCCATGGCCACCCCACGGCCACCCCGGCCCACGTGGCTGCCCCTGCCCACGGCCACCACGCGGCCACCCTGGCCCACGTGGCTGCCCCTGCCCACGGCCACCCCACGGCCACCCTGGCCCACGCGGCTGCCCCTGCCCACGGCCACCCCATGGTCACCCCGGCCCATGTGGCTGCCCCGGCCCATGGCCACCCCATGGTCACCCCGGCCCACGCGGCTGCCCCTGCCCACGGCCACCCCATGGTCACCCCGGCCCATGTGGCTGCCCCGGCCCATGGCCACCCCATGGCCACCCCAGCCCACGCAGCTGCCCCAGCCCATGGGGCAAGGAGCAGATGCCCCAGATGCCCTGTTGCCGCCTCTCGCTGAACCTCCTGATCCACCCCTGGAACCAAAGTAACAGAGAATGAGGGGAACAGCCAGCTTTCCAAAATAACAAGGCAAGCCAGAGAGAGTAGACAGATCTGTTTTCAAAAAAATGGCGGTGCAGTGGTACAAGTCCAAGACCCGAAATGAACGTGTGTTAGAAAAAGAAAGTGAAGTCACTCAGTCATGTCCGACCCTGCAACCCTGTGGACTATATGGTCTATGGGATTCTGCAGGCCAGCATACTGGAGTGGGTTGCCATTTCCTTCTCCAGGGCATCTTCTGAACCCAGGGATCGAACCCAGGGATCAAACCCAGGTCTCCTGCATTGCAGGCAAATGCTTTACCCTCTGAACCACCAGGGAAGCTTGTGTTAGGAATTCCTAAAAGGGGAGTCACGAGCCCTGAGACACCATCAAGTCAGCCTCCTTCAGCCGCAAGCCCCCCAAGAAACCCCGAGTCTGCTGCCTTTAGCCACATCCGGGTGACCTTTGGGGAGGACCGGGTGAGGTCTGGGATGAGGCTGGCTGGGGTCCCACACAGAGCTCGGCATGGGGCAGACAGCACAATCCATGCACCCGCCTGGGAGGGAGCAGGCCAAGGGGAAGCAGGGTGCTGACTGAGCCCCCCCCACCCCCGGGCCCGCAGTGAGGAGCCCCTTCCCTCCTGGTTCCTCCTGTCGTTCCAGACAACTGAGCAGCCCAGACTTCTGCCCCAGGCCGCCTTGCCCATCCTCCAGTGTCCACTCTCGGACACTCCCTACTGCTCACCACCCCCCCCCCCCCCCACACACACACACAATGGAAGTGGTAAATTGACCTCTAGTTTGCAAGACAGCAGTAACAGCACTGACTGGGGCAGACGGTCCTGTGGGACAAGCAGAGAAGAAAAACATGGGGGGACACCTCCTCATCCCACCACTCCACATGGGAGCACAGGCCAAATGGAATTTACAGCCTCTCCTTGTTGAGCTGGCCGAGAACACACTTCATGCTTCCCTTGGGTGATTCAGTCATGACATCTCCCTTTTATTTCAAGTTGGATCTTCTCTGTCCACATCTGCCTCACATTTCACTTTGGCCTCGATTCTACACTTTCGTGGGCAAACATGTGGCTCAGTGGGCAGAGCTGACCGCTGTGGTGATGAAGGCCTGACACTGAGGCTTAATGTATTTTCATATTCAGTTCAGTTCAGTTGCTCAGTCGTGTCTGAGTCTTTGCAACCCCATGAATTGCAGCACGCCAGGCCTCCCTGTCCATCACCAACTCCCAGAGTTCACCGAAACTCATGTGCATTGAGCCAGTGATGCCATCCAGCCATCTCATCCTCTGTCGTCCTTCTCCTGCCCCAGCATCAGGGAGGGTCTTTTCCAATGAGTCAACTCTTCACATGAGATGGCCAAAGTATTGGAGTCTCAGCCTCAGCATCAGTCCTTCCGATGAACACCTAGGACTGGTCTCTTTTACGATGAACGGGTTGGATCTCCTTGCAGTCCAAGGTGCTGGGGGCCAGTGTGAGGAACTCCGCCCATGGCAAAGGTCATGAGGAAGGAAGCTTGTCATACGCAAAGGCGTGATCAAGCCTCAGGAAACCCACTGTTCCCGAGCATCTACCCCAAAACCAGAGTCTGTTTTATGCTCTCACCTACACCTCTGACTTTACGGGGGGCTCTCCCCCATAACCGTTTTCTCTTGGAGAAGGAGTAAACGTGCAGCTCCAAGGCAACAAAAATTCCTGGGCATGACAAGAGTGTTTCAGCTTACGGACTCCTCTGAAGGTTATCTAGCCTGCCTGTATAGGTTCGTCCGGCCGCATGTGATTGTTTACAGCCTCCCAATCTGAGAGGCACGAGATGTTTTAGACTTACTAAAGGCAAATTCTTCTGGGAAAATGTCAGTATAGTGGGTTGGTTAGGAATTATATTGGTGAAGGGTTTTTCATTTGTTGTGTCAATAATTGCTGCTAATTCCCTGCTCTGGGTGGGACAAGGATGTCTCAGGTCAAACCTCTCTGCTGACAGACTAGCTTGTGTAACAGGATTATCCATACTCCTGCCACATGATTGTTGACTACCTCTCAACCATAAACAGCACAGAGAGTTTTTGAGTATTTTGAGAGTCTTAAGTAGCATAGGGCTTTTTTCATTGTTGAGTCAATGATTGCCTCCAGGCCTCCATATCCTCAGGCACCTGGGAATATATTAATCAATGTATTTGGAATTCAGAAAAGGAAATAGAATAGTTTTTGATGTTAGCAATACTAGACTTCTTGAGCTAATGAATTTTCTCTTTTGTAATAGATCACTGTACTTTGTTATAAATCACTGTGTCCTTGCTATGTAAAAAGGTAACTTGATCACTATCTTAAGACTAAATAGATCTTAAGGGGAACATTGGTGAAAGGATTTTCATTTGTTGGGCTGATGTTTGCTGCTAAATCTCCATATTCCCTGCCCTTATAATGAATATAACTAGCATATAGGAGAAATAAGAATTAACCTTTAAGATTAATCATGTGAACCTTGGGTTAAATAAATTCCTTTCTTGATTGTAACTCACTACACCCTCACCCTATAGGAATGCAACTTTATTTGGAGGGTGGTGCCTGGTTTAAGAAAAAACAACCTTCGAAAAAGTAAGATTTTTGGTTATCAGGAAGAAAGGATCATAAAATATCAACAGGTCTAATGGCCAGAAGATGATGTAAAATCCCTAAGACCTTTTTATGTGAAGCACCTGATTTTGATAAAGGTCAGGACTGCTGACCCCCACGTGACTGTGTATTCATCCCAATGTGTAACAAAACGTATATAAGCAAACCCCAAAATAAAGAAATCAGATCAGTTTCCAGAAAGACTGATTCCCTCATGTCGTTCTTTTCTGCTCCCCATTTCTCTGGCTCAATTCCCATCTGGAGCGTGGGTGCTCGCCACGTCTACTTACTTGCCCCGGTTTTCAAGCCCATGCCAGAAGGAGCCCAAGGAGGGGCACCTTCCGATATTCAAGTGGCACCGGTGGCCCAACGTAGATGGTGCAAATTCCTTGTCTTGGAATTTTATTGGTATCCCACATAAACCAAGTTATTCAGCCTCTTTTTTTCTCCTACTATTTTCTGGCCGAATTCCCATCTGGTGCATGGGTACCCACCAAGCCTATTAATTTTGCCTGGGCTTCTAAGATCAGACCGGGGGGGGGGGGGGGGAAGCTCAGTGCCTCCTCTCCTTCGGGAGAATGGGAAGACGCCTGCGGCCTATGTAGGTGGTGATTGGTATTCCATGTGAACCAAGTTATTCAGCCTCTTTTTCTCGGCTAATTTTCTAATCCCTCTCTGTCTGTAATTAAATAAGTTATTTCCAAGGATGCCGACTCTGTCCCCACCTTTGAATTCCCTGGATCCACCGGGGCTGGACCCCGGCACCAAGGGACCCACAAGAGTCTTCTCCAGTACCACACTTCAAAAGCATCAATTCTTCAGTACTCAGCCTTCTTCACAGTCCAACTCACATCCATACATGACCACTGGAAAAACCATAGCCTTGACTAGACAGGTGTTTGTTGGCAAAGTAATACCTCTGCTTTTTAATATTTAGGTTGGTCATAAAATGGAGGAAAACAATAGAATGGGAAAGACTAGAGATCTCTTCAAGAAAATTAGAGATACCAAAGGAACATTTCATGCAAAGATAGGCTTGATAAAGGACAGAAATGGTATGGACCTAACAGAAGCAGAAGATGTTAAGAGGTGGCAAGAATACACGGAAGAACTATACAAAAAAGATCTTCACGACCAAAATAATCACGATAGTGTGATCACTCACCTAGAGCCAGACATCCTAGAATGTGGAAATCAAGTGGGCCTTAGAAAGCATCACTGCGAACAAAGCTAGTGGAGGTGATGGAATTCCAGTGGAGCTATTTCAAATCCTGGACAATGCTGTGAAAGTTCTGCACTCAATATGCCAGCAAATTTGGAAAACTCAGCAGTGGCCACAGGACTGGAAAGTGTCAGCTTTCATTCCAAGCCCGAAGAAAGGCAATGCCAAAGGATGTTCAAATTACCTCACAGTTGTACTCATCTCACACGCTAGTAAAATAATGCTCAAAATTCTCCAAGCCAGGCTTCAGCAACATGTGAACCATGAACTTCAGATGTTCAAACTGATTTTAGAAAAGGCAGAGGAAGCAGAGATCAAATTGCCAACATCTGCGGGATCAGCGAAAAAGCAAGAGAGTTCCAGAAAAACATCTATTTCTGCTTTATTGACTATGCCAAAGCCTTTGACTCTGTGGATCACAATAAACTGGAAAATTCAAGAGATGGGAATACCAGACCACCTGACCTGCTTCTTGAGAAACCTGTATGCAGATCAGGAAGCAAAAATTAGAACTGGACATGGAACAACAGACTGGTTCCAAATAGGAAAAGGACATCATCTGAGTAATCTGGTTCTAAATATAGGTTTTTAATTTTGAAATAACGCAGCTTATTTCACACCAAAAATGTACCTTTGAAGCCAATGCTCAAATCTGCCAGTGACTTCACCAGTTTCTTTACATTTTGAGAGACCCCATCAGAAAGTTTGCTGGAGGTTAGGGGAGCGTTTCCTGGGTCACAGGCACCCTTGGGCGCTGCTGATCAGCGTGGGTGTTTACTATAAACACTGGTTCTGAGAGCTGGCAGAGGGACTTTGGTCCTACAGACACAGGAGCGGCTTGTCACCAGCAGCATCTGTGGCAGGTGCAGTCACTCCATGGACACAGCCCCCGGCCCGGCCCCCACACCGGGCGAGGTGCCCTGCCAGCTCTCCTCCCTGGCTGCTCCCATCCCTGGGGTCAGCGAGCCTGGGACCCTCTGGGCCACTCACCCACTCCCTTCCCCCCTCACAGGTATGGACAAGTCATCTTGGGGCTGGTTCCCAGAGGAAGGCAGCTCAGTCCCAGTCCCAAGTACTGGGAAAGAGCGTGCATGAAAAATTTATATTCTCCAGTTTCAGAGTGGAGTCTTTGCCAAGAACTTTTAAGTCCAGAAATCATGTGAGAGCTGAATTAAACGACTGCATACTGACCTTCACATGTGTCCCGAAGTCCAGTGGTAAGCATCTGGAGAGCACTCGTGCAAATGTGCACGCCTAGTAAAGAACTGAGCTCAACTTCGCTTCATGTGAAAGCAAAGGGTTTGGAAAAACGACTAGTAACAGGAGCTAGGTTGGTAAGTTCTAGTACCGTTACACAAGGCGGTCTCATCGATCTGCGTTTGAGCGCTGGTGTATATTAGACGACGCAGATCTATAGGCACTGCAAAGACTGACAGTGGGACTGTTCAGCGAAACTAAGCTGGAGCTTCCAGTGGTGCTCTTCAAGATAGTGTGCATCAGCTGCTGAAGAAACTCAGATGGAAAGCCAAAGAGAGTAAGCAAAGGAATTTTGAAAAACAAACAATCAAACAAAACCGCTCAGGAAACAGGCTTCCCTGTGACTTGGACTCTGGAGTCAGAAAGATAAGCGTCTCTAGAAATAAAGATGGGCCACACCTGCTGCTACAGCCTCCCGGCTGCCCGCTGGCGTCCCAGCCTCGAAACGTCTGTTTCGCGTAGATCCAGAGCCAGATGTGTCTGGTGTGTGTGGGTAACCTCCACTCTGCAGCCCTGGCCTCCCTGACCTCTTTCCTTAACCTGGGAGACCCGCACGGCAGCCACACGGATTCATGATTGCCCTGTGCAGTCGTATTAGGAATTACCCACCTAGCTCCTTTTAATGGTTGTTTTCCAAATACTATGCTTCTATATTAGGCAATACTCATACCACTCCTCCCCATCAAGGGCTCCTGGCCCCACCTTCCATGGGTGCGGCCCTTCTCTCCATGAGCTTTGAGCTGTTTTCCCCAGGAAAGGGCATGCCTTTCCCACAAAATGCAGTACTGGGGGGCAATCTCCAAACATGACAGAATGATCTCCGTTCGTCTCCAAGGCAAACCATTCAATATCACGGTAAACCAAGTCTAGGCCCCTACTACTAATGCTAAAGAAGCTGAAGATGAACTGTTCTGTGAAGACTACAAGGCCTTCTGGAACTGACGCCCCCAAAGTGCTCTTTCCATCACAGGGGACCGGCATGCAGAAGTAGAAGACTAGACACAGGGAGCGGCGGGCAGGTCTGGGCCTTGGGGCACAAAACGCAGCCGGGCAGAGCCTCACAGTTTCGCTAAGAGGATGCGCTGGTCACAGCAAACACCCTATTCCAAAAAGCGCAAGAGAAGTTTCCAGACATGGACAGCACCAGATGGGCAATACTGAAATCAGACTGATTATATTCCTTGCAGTCAAAGACAGACAAGCTCTATACAGTCACCAAAAAGACCAGGAGCTGACTGTGGCTCAGATCATGAACACCTTATTGCCAAATTCAGACTTAAATGGAAGGAAGTAGGGAAAACCACTAGGCAATTCACGTATGACTTAAATCCCCTGTGATTATACAGTGTGGCAGATTCAAAGGATTAGATCTGATAGGGTGCCTGAAGAAACTATGGATTGAAGTTTGTAACACTATACAAGCAGTGGTGATCAAAATCATTCCCAAGAAAAAGAAATGCAAGAAGACAAGATGGTTGTCTGAGTAGGCCTTAAAAATAGCTGTGAAAAGAAGAGAGGCTAAAGGCAAAGGAAAAAAGGAAAATACACCCATCTGAATGCAGAGTTCCAAAGAGTAGCAAGGAGAGAATAAAGCCTTTCTCAGTGATCAGTGAAAAAAATAGAGGAAAGCAATTAGAATGGCAAAGAGTAGAGATCTCTTCAAGAAAATAAGGGATACCCAGGGTACATTTCATGCAAAGATAGGCCTGAAAAAAGACAGAAATGGTATGGACCTCACAGACCAGAGAATATTAAGAAGCGGTGGCAAGAAGAGCAGTAAGTGGGAAACTTTTCAGTGTTCGTCCCCGAAACCTGAATTAGAAGGTACTTGTGTGAGCTGTGGCTTATCCACTTAGACATAAGGTTGCTGATAGGAAATACACCAACTGGTCCTGAAGGATACACACACTCCTATCCCAGCTCTGACCTCCCCATCAGTGAGGAACAGGCTGTGTAACCATTCTACCCTCACTTCTGCCAAAGCAGAGATGGCAACGTTATCACATCGCATCACTATGTGGAGAATCGCATGAGATAATAAATTTACCAGTGCATAATACGCAGTCACATAGCAATCCTAGCAATCCCAATACGTGATTTGAGGTTATGTCAATTGTCTAAATGGGCCCCAGAGTGGGCCTTCATTGTGTCGGGTTATGGTCCTGCGTTTGGATCCTTTTCATCACTCATGGCCTGTTTCTATTTCTCCATGCTCCTCAATCCACACAGACCCAGTGATTCCAAATGAAACTGCACCTTCCCTTGTGCGGGGTTGGGGTTGGGGTTGGGGTTGTGGGGGGGAAGCAGCTTTCTTCTGTGCCCACCCCCACAGCCCTTCAATTCAAGATCTTATTTAACCCTCAGAATAATTTGCAATATTTCAGTATTTTGACATTTATTGAGCTTTTCTGTGGGCCAGAATATCTTCGTAAACTTTTCATGTTTAGTAGGAAAGAAGTGTTACTTTACTCTGTAGTTCTTGGAGTTCTTTATAAATGTTCACTACATGAAGATGAATAGTGTCACTCAGATCTTCTACATGCTTAACAGATTTCTTTTTTTGGTCTAAATGCTATAACAACAACGTTGCTATAGTTCATAATTATATATTTTTATTTTTTCAAAGTCTCTGTCTACTGTACAGATTTCTATTACATACTAGAAGCTTACTGAGGTTATATAAACTCATGTAAAGGATTTCACAGGCAATTATAAATGCTTATTAAAATACATAGAATATATTGAAAATATTGAAAATTTTATTAAGTTTATTAACTAATTCATAAAGTCCATTATTTAATATTTTAAAATTAAACATGCTAATTCTTCAAGGAAGATATTTTGGAGAGTTTGAAATGTTCATATTTTAGTCCCAAGGTAAATATTACTTAAAATACAATTAATTATATAAAGTTTCAAGGATGCAGGGGAGAAAAGAGTAAGATGGGAGAAAGTGGGCTTAGTCTGAATTCAGGCATATTTGTAAACGTTGTGACAATGTGAACTGAAGAATTTCCTCAAATTATCTGATTCACCTGTGCAGTAGAAGGTGATTCCTTTTGTGGAAAGTACTGAGAATGTTTGAAGATACGCAGAAAAAGTCTGAAATATTTGTGAAGCATAGAATAAGATTTAATTATCCAGATATAGTACAGTGGCAAGAGATGTTTGAAAGGTGGTGGGAGGTTTGTGAGCCTCCCCAGGTTTAAAATGCTAGTTAGATTCAGCCATGGAAAAGCAGGCATGTGAAGTCATCCAGGACTGGAATCTTGATAGCAGATGTGATAAAAGGTCAGAAGTATATGAAAAGTGTTGGTCTTCATAACTATATGTAGAAATGACTTGATTTGATGAATATGACATAAAAATAATGATAGGTTGACACAGATATTGAGGGAGTGGAGTCAATTCAATGGAGGTTTTCCAAGCACTTGGGGTCAGGAAAGAAACTGAGTAAGAATTTCAAGGAGCTTTAATTACTTTTCTAAAAACTCTTTGATTTTTGTTTCCTCATACATAGATTTGGTTCTTTCTTTCCCTTGTGAGGAGCAGCAGCCAAACCCTCCTCAGTGTTAACTCTGGGAAACGAGGTTCCCCCCCTTTGCTGTTGAACATGTCGCATTTACTGGTGCCCCGCTGGCAGTTCCTGCCCAGGGGGAGGTCTGGGAATTCACGGCGAGGCCTGGGCTTTACAGATAGGACTCCAGTCTCATGGTTCTCTTCTGTGTCCTCAGGCTCGCTTGCTTAGAGAACGTGCTGACTCTGAGATAAAATTAGGGGGAAACAGCCGACAGCTGAGCTCTTGGCGATGCATCTCTGTGTGACTGGGGACTTGCTCTTTCTCCTGAAATAACTCTCTTCTCAGTGGGTAGAATGGTATCTTCACTTGTACTGAGTCTTCTAATTGTATCCAGGAGGCATTCCAGGCTCTGACCACTAGTTCACATTCAGCATTTCTGGGAGGATTGTGGGGTGGGCAAGCGCTAATGCAGAAAATGCCTCCTTTCCGGCATTAACACTGAGAGGCCTGAACCGACTAGAATCTCCGAGTAGGGAGATGGGGAAGCGGCAGGAGGAAAAGGATCATCAGAGCTGTGAGGTTCCAGAGAAATCAGAAGGAAAAGAGCCCTCAGCTCACGGGAGAGGGCAGGCTGGGACCCTCCTTCAGTTCTGCAGCCCCAGGGTCACTGGCTTGAGGAGGAAAATCTGCCTGTTGTAGCTTGTGAAGAATGACTGATGTGTGTTGAGGTGATAAGGTCAGTGCTTCCTAGGCCCAGGCCCACAGAAAGCCGGCTCCATCCTGCAGAGCACTAGACGCCTCGCCGAGGCTCTCGGAGAACCTCAAGGCTAGTGTTCCCGTGGCTTTACCTGGGTTTTTTTGTGTGTGAGAAGCTCTTACTTATTAGATCATTCGGTCACTCTAATGTCTCAAGAGGTTATGAAACTATTGCACACTTGAGAATTCTGAGGTTTATACTGAGGAATTTTGCTCACAGTCACAGCTAAGTGGCAGAACATGGATATTGTTTGCCTCATGCTTAGTCTGTGAATTTAATTAAACTTTGTGGGGAATAGAGCATGTTTATGAACTCCCAGGTACCAGTTTTATAATCACCAGTCAGGAAGTTAAAATTATCGTTCTGTTGTGGAATTTCCAGATGTTTCAAACTACTCCTCACGTGATGTTCCTTCTTCATGAAAGTTATTGTGGATTCAGAATGTGCCCATCTCTGGGAGGTATCTGAAAGGCATATGAGCAGTCACCCCAGCGATATATTGGACTTGGCCTCAGAGTTTAGTTTTGACCCACACAGCTCTGTTTCCCCGGTGCTGTCGCCCTCAACCGTCACCTCTGCACACTGTGAGTAATGGTGCCACTCAAGCCAGAACGTCCACCGTGTTTGTAGGAATCAGTGACCTTCAAGGATGAGGCTGTGAACTCATCCAACGAGGGAGGCTTTGCCAGATGCATCCCAGAGGAAACTGCAGGGATGTGATGCTTCTCAGAAGTATCTGGCAGTTTCTATGAGTACATGAGTGCTCAGTTGCTTCAGTCATGGCCAACTCTTTGAGATCCTATGGACTTTAACCCTCCAGGCTCCTCTGTCCATGGGATTCCCCAGGCAAGAATACTGGCGTGGGTTGCAGTGTCTTCCTGCAGGGGATCTTCCTGACCCAGGGACTGAATCTGCGCCTCCTGCAGTTCTCACACTGCAGACAGATGCTTTACCACTGCGCCACCAGGGAAGCCTCGACAGTGTCCACAGCTGATGCCGAGTCAGATGGGGCTGTGATCCAGGTACAGGAGTCTGCCATTATGAACGGAGCAGGAGCCTATGGTCCTTGCCCCCCACCCACCATGTGCTCTGCCTGCCTTTTGTCTGTGGAAAACTTTAATCAAAGAATAAGTTTAGCTAGAGAAGTGAGAAATGCTGAAACAAAGGAATACAGTTAAAGGAGACTAAATGTAGTCCTTAAGCATAGTCGAGGATCTTGACTTCTTTCCCAAGGGCTAGAGATAACATTCTGAGCCACGTCCTGTGTGCTGTCTTCTAGATACTAAAACACCAGGTGGGAGAAGTTAGCTACATGGTGCCTAGACTGTACCCAGGACATGAGCTGCCACAATTCCAAGAACTGGCTGCAAAGAAATGGGAATAAATGGACTCCAGAACTGAAGATTAACTGTACGTAAAACAACCATGATGA
The DNA here is from genome assembly GCF_023091745.1 of Budorcas taxicolor. Classification (NCBI taxonomy): domain Eukaryota; kingdom Metazoa; phylum Chordata; class Mammalia; order Artiodactyla; family Bovidae; genus Budorcas; species Budorcas taxicolor. The sequence continues at coordinate 163,949,090 of NC_068914.1, forward strand.
CGCTGGTCAGCCCAGTAATGACCAACTCGAATATGCCTGTTGGAGACGGCCGTGGTGTTTCTGCTTGTAGTCCCACCCCGTTCTGTCTATAAGAGTTCCGACCCCCTGCTTGGTGTGAGTGGGTGGAGTCAGCCTTTGGACAGTTGCCTGCCAAATTCTCTCCATCCCAGTTGCCAGATCTGAAATAGAGAAACTTTCCTTTCCGTGAACCTGTGCTGTTTATTGGCTTTTGACGGGCGAGCAACCAGCCTCGCTCTTTTGTCACCGATTTCGGCCCCCAGGGCGGGGCTGGCTGCTGCTGGCTCCTGTGCTCTCATGGCACCTGGCTCTCCTGGGCTTTCTCGGGGAGCTCCGTGGCCATGACAGTGCACGAGCCTGCTGCCTGTGGTTAGCTAGCCCCTAGTAGGGGATTTGGGAAATGTTCCTAGCAGCTATGGAAACCGCTTGTTTTGAGAATCCTCTCTGTTTCTCCCCTGCTAGGCACTGCCTGCCAGCTTTTGCTTTTTATTGGCGGAATGGAAACTTGCATTGGGAGGAGCTGACAAGCTCCAAGAGTGGGTTAGTCCACTGTGCACTGGCGTGCACGCAGCAGCCTTCCCACGTGTGAGTGTTGGTGCTATTTGGCATTCTTGCCAGTTGGTTCTGGTGTGTGCCTGATGTTGAGGATCATTTGTGAGCATGGACTGCTATTTAGGCATTTTTACCAATTTGTTTTGACTCCTGACTAACAGAACAGGATGGGTGCAGCCCTTACCAGGTGGCCATTGCTCTGTCTCATTACTCTGCAACAGGTCTTGCGCGCCCATTGGTCGGCACCTCAGTGGGCCCCGCCCAGAAGCAACCAACTGTCGACGACGAGTGTTAGTTGTCCTGTTCAGCTATTGGTCAGCACCACAGAGGGCCCTGCCCACTGGTAACTGTCAGTGAGGGACCACTGGGGAAGCGATTGAGCCAGGGGTCAGTGGGGTCCTGGTCACCCAGTGGAGAGTGAGGTAAGAGGCAGACTCAGGCCTTCTCCGGGAGGCCCTCCAGGTTCCCCAGCCTTCGGCCCGTGGGTGAGTGGAGGGCCCATGGGGCAGACTGGGGCTCCATCCTGCAGGGCTCCAGAGCCCTCATAGGGCCTCCACTGGCCTTGGCCCAGCCTTGAGGCAGCGGTGAACCTCTCTCTTACCCCTGTCTCTGTGGCCTAATAGCAGCGGCCGTCTGTATGAGCCACAGTTTGTAGGACCCGGTCTCCCCATTTGGGCAGCTGAGGAGACTGAGGGCCAGTTGAGTTGGGTGCCTGGCTCCCTCAAGGATGACAGCTAGGCAGGCTGTGGAAACCTGGCCCTGAAGGAGCTGCCAAATGAGATCTGCTTCATCTCAATGAGGACTGGGACCTTGGAGGGTGAAAGGTGTGCCTTGGGACCTTGCCCTTTCCTGTCAGGACAGAGCGTAACATTCATCTGGTAGAGATTTACAGGAAGATCATTACCAGACCTCAGAAACAAACGTTCTGACCCCGAGAAGTCTGCAACAACGAACCACACCCATCCCTCAATTTTTACTTTTGAGGGGGCTTGCTGAAAGGATTCAGTAATGTTGGAGTTCTTAGGGAATGAGCAACCGATCTCCTTGTATGGATCTGTAATAAGTCTTTCTCTGTTCCAAGCTCATTATAATGTTTAGCATTGATAGGCCTCACTGTGTGCCGGGCACATGGGCTTGCGAATTCAGTAACATAACCACCCGTGAGGACTGTCTGTGTCAGGGAAGTGTTCCTTTGGGACTCCGTACTGGTCACCCTCGGAGAGGGTTTGTGACTGATCTGTTATTCAGTGTGTGAGACTGTATTCCATTTGCGTGATTGGTATTCTTGCTGCCTTGTATAAAATGACAACTCATTAAGGTTCAATTAATTAAGAAAAATTTTAGCTATAAAATTATAACTAAGACAAAGACAGATGACTCTTTTTTTTTTTTTTTTTTGAATAATGTATGGCAGCAGCAGATAGTGAAGGACAGGGAATCCGGGCACGCTGCAGTCCGTGGGGGCACAAAGAGTCGGACACAGCTGAGTAACTGAGCAACAACAAAATGGCAACATCATTTTTTAAACTTCAGAGGGAATTGGTTAAGATGAAACTCTTGAAATCACAAAAACGGGTTCTTTTGGTATATGCAGTTAGGGAAAGCTAGCTTGATAAAACAGGTTTCCAAGCTCCTGAGGAAACAAAAATATGCCTAGGAGAAAGCTTGAAGTTAACTGTCATCAAGTCCTTGACATACAAACACAGTCCACTTTGCCTGTGACTTTGGTCTTTGGTTAATTGGGTAAAAAAAAAAGGAAAAAGGAAAGAAGCCTTTTAAGAATAAGTATGTAAAGTTGGCTATTCTATTACCCATAAACTGATCAGTTTAATTGCAATGCCTAATTCATGAAATGTAAAAAGATGAAACAGTGAGATCTCTGTCTGAATGTTTGTGTGTCTCAGCACGTGTGTTTGTCTTTGTATAATATTGCTGATGTTAACTTGTAAAGAAGCTCTATTTAATTGGCCTTGAAAATATGGTCACTTACAAGTCAAAGAAATCTAAATTTACTTACTTTTGTCTTGTAAGACCAGAGGGAAACTAAAGATGTTTTGGTTTATTAAACCTGTATGTTGTACTACTGAAGAAAAATTATGCTGTGAAAAGTGTGTATGCTTTTAGGGGTTATAGAATATGTTCTTGAGTTTGCCAATCAAAAAATGCTGGTATAATATTTGACTCACTGAGTTTCATTAAGGCTTCAAGGGGTAAAAATTGTGATATGTAAAAATAATAAGGGAAACATTTCTGTGTGTAAAACAAGGAGGATATGTGTTGTTGTGAAAGAGAAGATATTTTTGTTGAAGAAAAATGATAGTTTTTTCCTACAGTTCTTTGTATTTTGATGAAGAAATACAGGACAAATTTGTTTGGATCTAAAAAATAATAAAAGGTTTGTGAAAAAGAAACTTAGAGAAAAGACTTTTGTATGTTGTCAGGATTAATATTGGACTGAATTTAATTAGGTATATATTAGGTAACACCCAGGGGGTGGATATAAAGCCCAGCAGTGTGGGTGGAGGGAGTCACATGAGAAGAGAGAGGTGGAGAGGACAGGGGAGGGGCGCTCGGACAGCACAGGGCAGGCCAGGGTCCCGGCCAAGGACACTGCGGCCCCAGTCGGTCTGCCTCCGGGGGGTCGGGGAGGCTCCTGTAGTTGTAGAGTCTGGCCGCATGCAGCTTACTGGTGTGAACTCCTCAGGGGCTTCTTCCCGCGAGGCTCAGTGCTGAAGAATCTGCCTGCCAGTGCAGGAGAGGTGTGTTCAACCCCTGAGTCTGGAAGATCCCCTTGGAAAGAAATGGCAAGCCTGGGAAATCTCATGGACAGAGGAGCCTGGTGGGCTACAGTCCATAGGGTCACAAAAGACTCAGACATGACTTAGCGACTAAACAAGTCCTGGGCTGCAATCCTAGCAAGTCTGAACAAAGGCCTTTTCATTTCAACAAGGCCTGTGTTCTGGGAATTCATGGTTAGCATGGACAGCTTTTCCGTCTGCTTCCTGTGTTCTGGTCATCATTCCACGGGAGGCCAAGCTCATATTCCATTTTTTCCCAGGATTTGTGCTGAGCCTTTACGCGTGCAAAACTGCTGCAGCAGATTAATTTACACTTAACCTGGAATTTTTTTGGTTTTGTTTTTTACAGATTTTTTCCCTCGCATGTACTTATATAACAATGGTTTGTACATTTAGAAATAATTTGAATATTTTCAAGCTGTTAAAAAAGGAAATTCAACTCAGTAAATTTTAAAGATCTTGGCTTTCTTCAGTGATTCATGAGTCTGGCACCATCCTGTCTAGCAGACAGAGAGAAGCTTCAAGAGCTAAAGAAGGTAAGACACTTTACAGGCAAACGGAGCAGGAGCAAGGAAGCCACACTAGGCAGCAGGGTGAGTAATTCAGGTTCACTTTCCTCTAGGGGAGGGAAGCAGCCGCTCAAATAACCTGATCAGGAGATTGCTGATTGAGTGGTTAAAGATTTTATTTCTGAGAGAACTGAATCTCTGCGTAAGTTTAGTCTCAGATTGTTGACATGGGGCTTAACATAAGCCCATTTGGGGTCCATTTTCTCATTTTAACAGAGGGCAGTCAGCTAAATAGGAGATACATTTTCAAACTACAGAAATGACATTCAGAAATGAACCGTTTAAACTTGGTGACTATGCCAGAACAAATACTTACAGCAGACTTTTATAGAGTGCTGTGATTGCCTTCCGGGAGATTTCAGACCCCTCTCTGTTGACCTTTAAGTCGACCATCAGTGTGTTCTCCGTCTCACTGCGTCAAAGCCCCCGCTCCCGTTATAACCTCACTGAGATCTGCGATTTCCACCCAATGGACAGAGTCATCACATGCTTAGCTCCACCCAGCTCGTCACACAACAGCGTGGACGGGCACGTCCGTGGGTGGGTGCGTGGACACGTGCGTGCGAGGGCACGTGGGCAGGTGGGTGGGTGGGTGCGTGGCTGGGTGCCTGCGTGCGTGCGTGGGTGGGTGGTTGCGTGCGTGGGTGGTTGCGTGCGTGCGTGGGTGGGTGGGTGCGTCCGTGCGTGCGCCCGTGCGGTGGGGGGCGGGGCGGGGCGGGGGCTTTGTGCGCCTGGGTGCGCGTGCGGGTGCCTGGGTGTGCGCCTGCGTGCTTTGTGTGCGTGGGTGGGTGCGTGGGTGAGTGCGTCCGTCTGTGCCTCCCTGTGCCTTTCACCTTTCAGATTATGAACCCCGCACCCCCGCCCCACCTCCCACACACACACACTGCCTTGTCCTTTGCCTAGCTGTGTCTCTATGCCACTCCTGCCCCCCTGGGACACCCACAACCACAGGTGCACCGCACACACCACACGCATACCTGTACACACACCCCGCCTGCACACTGTGCACACACACATCCCGACCCCAGACACACACACACCCAGCCGGTTCGCACCACACACCAGACACCACACACCACACACCACACACTCCTCCCCTCCCCCGCCTCCAACCCCCGCACAATGCGTTGTCCTTGGCCTGGCTGTGACTCTCCCCATCTCCTCTGTCTGCCCACACACCACATGCGTAGACACACACACCCCTCCCGCCCCCAACGCCACACACACCCCCCTGCCCATAAACATCCCAACCCCCCGCACACACCGCGGCCCCACACATACCCCGCACCCCCAACTCTCTCGCAACCTCCTACCCCCACACACACTGCATTGTCCTTTGCCTAGCTGTGTCTCTGCGCCAACCCCCCTCCACCACAACCACAGGCGCAGCCTACGCACCGCACGCATACCGGCACACACACGCTCAGCCCGTTCGCACCCCGCCCGCACACGCCACACACCACACACTCCCCCCCATCCACCATACACACACACACACACACACACACACACACACTGCTTTGTCCTTGGCCTGGCTGTGACGCTCCCCCTCTCCTCTTCCCTCGCTCTGCCCACACACCACATGCTGAGGCCACACGCACCCAGCCCTGCTTCCAACGCCACACCCACCCCCCCGCCCATAAACACCCCGAGACGACGGCACACGACACGCCCTCGCACACATCCCGCTCCCCCACCCCTCCCGCGCGCCCCCCCCCCCCCCCCCGCCCATACTTCATTTCTGCCATAAGGGTGGTGTCATGTGCGTATCTGAGGTGATTGATATTTCTCCCGGCAGTCTTGACTCCAGCTTGCGCTTCATCCAGCCCAGCGTTTCTCATGATGTGTACTCAGCCTGTAGGTTAAATAAGCAGGGTGGCGATAGACAGCCTTGATGGACTCCTGTCCCTATTTGGAACCAGCCCGTTGGGTTTCCGTGTCTAGTTCTAACTGTAGCTTCCTGACCTGCAGACATACAGATTCCTCCTTTTTTTTTTTTTTTAAATTCCCTGACCTGAGTGAAAAGCGACAGAGACAGAGAGAAGACAGAGGGAGGGACGGACGGACGGACGGACGGGCGGGCGGGCGGGCGGGCGGGAAAAAGACAGAAAGAAAAATAAAATAATGAAAGGGCCTATACCGTTCCACCTGTTGCTTTCCAGATACAAAGAGAACACAGAGGACCGAAAGGACACAATGTTGACAATGCGAATTTGGAAAGACGGACATCCCCTTGGCCCCTTCGTACAACACCCCTGTCGGCAGAAGGGAATCCTTTCTCTTTTTCTCTCCATCTGGTCCTTCCAGACTTCGGAAACTCTCGGTGCAGGATTCTTATCTCCTTGGCGATCGTGATTGCCACAGGTTCCTTAGGGGCCCAGAGGGTGTTTCTGAGAAACGCGGGTACACACTCCTGGAGACCCGGCTTCCATCCCTGGGCCGGGAAGGCCTCCTGGAGTAGGACATGGCAACCCGCTCCAGGACCCGACCCTGACGTCTAGAAATCAGTCTCCTGGACTGCCTCTCCCTCCGCCGACTGGTGTCTCGAATCCGCTCCAGGGATGAACCTGTGTGTTTCCTTGGTTTCCCTACAAGTGCCTCTGAGGGGAAAGAAAATACCCGATTGCGTGCACCCCAGGCCTGCTTTCCCGGACCCGTCCATCGACATCACGGCCTCCTGTAGAGGAGATACGATCGCTGAGTCAATGAACGGAGGATCTGTGCTCAGAAACTCTTTCCACGACATGGAGGCCCTACTAACTAACCTATTTCGTCCTTCCCTCCTTCTGGGTTTTTTTTTTTTTTTTTTTTCCCCTCCTTTCTTTCCTTTTTTTCCCCTTTTCCTCTCACGTCCATGCACAGGCACACGCACATGCACAACGTGCCGTCTCTCACGTACACGTGTACGTGCACGCACTCACGCACACAGACACCAGCTCAGCTTTTCCTAGGTTCCAGGCAAGTGACAGAGGAGGGAACACTGCTAGGGTTCGGAGTAGGCCGCCGTCCCCACCCCGCTCCAGCCCACCGCACGTGAACCTCCGTGCCCGATGGAGTGTTTTGGATTCAAGTGACTACAGAGCCGGCCGGCGCCAGAGGAACGCTCTGCCCCTCCCTCCTTTTCTGTCTCTCTGAAGGCTGAAAGAGATGGGAATCCCAGACCGCCTGCCCTGCCTCTTGAGAAATCCGTATGCAGGTCAGGAAGCAACAGTTAGAACTGGACATGGAGCGACAGACTGGGTTCCAGATTGGGAAAGGAGGACGTCGAGGCTGTATATTGTCACCCTGCTTATTTCACTTCTATGCAGAGGACATCATGAGAAACGCTGGGCTGGAAGAAACACAAGCTGGACTCAAGATGGCCGGGAGAAATATCGATCACCTCAGATATGCAGATGACACCACCCTTATGGCAGAGAGGGAAGAGGAGCTCAAAAGCCTCTTGAGGAAAGTGAAAGAGGAGAGTGCAAACGTTGGCCTCAAGCTCAACATTCAGAAAACGAAGATCATGGCATCCGGTCCCATCATTTCGTGGGAAATAGATGGGGAACCAGTGGAAACAGGGTCAGACTTTATTTTGGGGGGGGAGGGGGGGGGCTCCAGAATCACTGCAGATGGTGACTGTAGCCATGACATTAAAAGACGCTGACTCCTTGGAAGAAAAGTGATGACCGACCTAGATAGCATCTTCAAAAGCAGTGACGAGACTTTGCCGACTAAGGTCCGTTTAGTCGAGGCGATGGTTTTCCCTTGCTCGTGTATGGATGTGAGAGCTGGACTGTGAAGGAGGCTGAGCGCCGAAGAATGGAGGCTTTTGAACTGTGGTGTTGGAGAAGACTCTTGAGAGTCCCGTGGACTGCAAGGAGACCCAACCGGTCCATTCTGAAGGAGTTCAGCCCTGGGATTTCTTTGGAAGGAATGACGCGAACGCTGACACTCCAGGACTTCGGCCACCTCCTGAGAAGAGTGGACTCGTTGGAAAAAAAGCTCTGATGCTGGGAGGGATCGGGCGCAGGAGGAGAAGGGGACGACAGAGGATGAGATGGCTGGATGGCATCACGGACTCGATGGCCGTGAGTCTGAGTGAACTCCGGGAGATGGTGATGAACAGGGAGGCCTGGCGTGCTGCGATTCGTGGGGTCGCAAAGAGTCGGACACGACTGAGCGACTGAACGGAACGGAACTGGAGGCAGGCAGGAATGAAAACCTCCTCCCACGGAGGGGAAGCTGTCAAGGGACGATGGCTGCTTCGACGCGCGTCCGTGATCCTCGCACGCGTGAGCGGGGTTTCCTGGGTGACAAAAAAGGAGGAGACTCCTTTGGCCTGACGCGAGGCGAGTTTGTCCCTCGGCCTCCCTCCCCACCCCCCAGCCCCCTTCCTCCGCACGGTGCCCAAAGGGGCAGTCTCAAGGTGGAGAAATGGAATGGGGGGATGGGGATGGGGATGGGGATGGGGACGGGAGGAGGGGTGGGTGGGGCGGATCACCATTCAATGGCGAGAAGCTCGAGGCGAAGTCAAAGGCTCTGACTTGACTGGAACGCTTTCTGCATTTGAATGAAGCTATCGGACGAGGCCCTGCAGGGGGAGGGTGGGGGAGGGTGGCGGTGGGGCCCACAGACAATAGCCCCTGCCTGCCTGCCTGCCTGCCTGCCTGCCTGCCTGCCTTGCCTGCAGGCCGGCCTGCGGGGCTGAGGAGGCCGTCTGGCGGCGGCGGGGTCACGCTCCCGACTCCTGCAGCTCAACTCGATCCCTTCAAGGAAACTCCTGGGGTGACTCCTGTCCAGGGACTCATCCAAATGGGCCTGTTTCTGAAAAAGGCCCGAGTCACAGCTGTGACCGATTCTGTGGATCTCTTGACCCATGGATTGACCTGCACCCTCCCTCCCATCCTGTCAGATCCTTTGGACACGCTTGAAGAGGTCTTTGGCCTCGGCCCAGAAAACAGGCCAAGATAAACAAAAACGTTTTGGTCTTTGTGGGTTTTTTTTTTTTTTTTTTTTTTTGAACAGGGCGAACACGATGCATGGCCGTGGATTGGAGAGAAACCTGCACCCCTTGCTCGCGCGCGCCTGAAGGCAGGGAGTACTCAGCGGGACAGAAATGACATTCAGAAATGAACCATTTACACTTGGCGACTGTGCCAGAACAAATAGTTACACCGAACTTTTACAAAGTGCTGTGATTTCCTTCTGGGAGCTTTCAGACCCCTCTCTATTGACCTTTAAGTCGACCATCAGTGTGTTCTCCTTCTCACTGCGTCAAAGCCCCTGCTCCCATCAGAACCTCACTGAGATCTGCGATTTCCACCCAGTGGACAGAGTCATCACACGCTTAGCTCCACCCAGCTCGTCACACAACAGCGTGGACGGGCACGTGCGTGGGTGGGTGCGTGGACGCGAGCGTGCGTGGGCGCGTGGGCAGGTGGGTGGGTGGGTGCGTGGCTGGGTGCCTGCGTGCGTGCGTGCGTACGTGCGTGCATGCGTGGGTGGGTGCGTCCGTGCGTGCGTGCGTGCGTCCCTGTGCCTTTCACCTTTCAGATGATGAACCCCGCCCCCTCACCTCTCCCGCCCCCCCGCCCCCCCCCCACACACTGCCTTGTCCTTTGCCTAGCTGTGTCTCTGCGCCACCCACCCTCCACCACACCCACACCCACAGGCGCACCGCACACCACACGCATACCCGCACACACACCCCGCCTGCACACAGTGCACACACACGTCCCGACCCCAGACACACGCACACCCAGCCCGTTTGCACCCCGCCCACGCTTGCCACACACCGCACACTCCTCCCTTCCCGCCCCAGCCACCCCCCTCCCCCCCCACTGCGTTCTCCTTGGCCTGGCTGTGACTCTCCCCCTCTCCTCTGTCTCTGCCCACACACCACATGCGTAGACACACACACCCCGCCCCGCCCCCAGCGCCACACACACCTGCCCGCCCGCCCATAAAACCCCCCACCCCCGCACACACCACGCCCCCACACATACCCCGCCCCCCCACCTCTCCCGCACACCCCCCCCCCCCCCCCCCACACACACGCTGCACTGTCCTTTGCCTAGCTGTGTCTCTGGGCCTCTGTCTCTGCGCCACCACCCCTCGCACCCACAGGCCACACCCACACCCACACCCACAGCGGCAGCCTACACACCACACGCATGCCCGCACACACACCCCGCCTGCACACCGCGCACACACACATCCCGACCCCAGACACACACACACACACACGCAGCCCGTTCACACCCCGCTCGCACAGGCCACACACCACACACTCCCCCCTACCCCCTGCACACACACACACTGCGCTGTCCTTTGCCTGGCTGTGTCTCTGGGCCACTGTCTCTGCACGCCCCACCCCCTTCCGGCCACGCCCACACCCACTGGCGCATCCCACACGCACACACCCATGGTGCCCACCCGACACACACTCGGCCTCACGTGGAACCTATACACACACCACACTCATGACCCACCCCACCCCACCCCCCACCCCCCCCCCCCCCCCCCACACACACCCACACCCACGCAGCACCACCTGGGCATGCCCCAGACACACCACCACACACCGCCTCCTGCCGGGGTCCAGCCCCGTTGGATCCAGGGAATTCGAAGGCGGGGAAGGCGTTGGCGTCCTTGGATAAATACATATTTAACGACAGAGATACAGAGAGATTAGAAACGGATCGTGTCGTAGGAAAATGAGTGGAGGAAAAGAGGCTGAAGAACTTGGAATTCAGCCAGAGAAACGGGGAGCAAGAAAGAAGCGACATGGGGGTATCGGTCTTTCCGGAGACGGATCCGATGTCTTTCGTGTTGGGTTTGCTTCTATCCCTTTTGTGACATACAGGGATGACTACAGAGTCACGTGGGGGTCAGGAGTCCCGACCTTTCTCAAAATCAGGTGCTTCACATAAATGTACGGAAAAGAAGAAGGTCTTAGGGATATGACATCATCTTCTGGCCGTGAGGCCTGCTGACACGTGACGATCCTTTCTTTCTGATCCCCAAAACACTTCTGTGTTCCAAGGGTGTTTTTCCTTAAACCAGGCACCACCCTCCAGATAAAGTGACATTCCTGTAGGCTGAGGGTGTCGTGAGTTCCAATCGAGAAAGGAATGGATCGAACCCAAAGTTCACGTGATTCGTCTGAAAGGTGAATCCTTATGTCTCCTCTATGCTAGTTATATTCACTCGAAGGGCAGGGAATATGGAGATGCAGCAGCAACCCTCAGCCCAACACAGGAAAATCCTTTCCCCAATGTTGCCCTGAAGGTCTCTTGAGTCTGAAGAGAGTGATCGAGGGACATGTGTGCCTAGCAAGGACGCAGGGATTGATCACAGAGGACAGGGATCTATTCCAAAAGAGAACCTGCGTTCACTCGAAAAGTCTAGTATTGCTCCCCTGAAAAACGACTCGACTTCCTTTTCTATATTCCGACGACGTGGACCCATAGATTCCCAGGCGCCTAAGGATATGGAGGCCTGGCGGCAATCGTGGACTCGACCGTGAGAAAAGCCCTGTGCTCGTGAAGACTCTCCAAAGACTCCCAGAGAGGTTTGACCTGAGACGCCCTTGTCACACCCGGGGCCGGGAAGGAGCCGTCACGATCGGCCCGACACGTGAAAAACCCTTCACCCACGGCATTCCTAACCAACCCACTAGACTCGTCATTTCTAGGTAGACTCTGGCTTTGGGGGTAGATGCTCGGGAACAGGGGGTTTCCTGAGGCTTGATCACGCCTTGGCGTACGCCAAGCCTCCTTCCTCATGACCTTTGCCATGGGCGGAGTTCCTCACGCTGGCCCCGGCAATCACAAGCAGACATGTTGTGTCTAACTGTGTGATACTTTTTGTCTGGAAACTTTTTCAAAACCGTTTCCTAAATGGATTGGAGAGAAACCTGCTCCCCTCGCGCGCCTGAAGGCAGGGAGTTCTCAGCGGGACAGAACCTGCCTTCACGTCTCAGGGGGACCGGGACGGTCCCCTCACCTCGTGCACCCCCAACCCCGAGCCCAGTCCCGTCCCCTCCCCACCCCACCCACCCACCCGCCCACACACACACACACACACACGCGCGCGCGCGCGCGCGCACCCGGAACCGGCTCCCACCCCCATCTCCCCCACCTCACACCCCCCACCCCCACCCCACCCCACCCCTCCCCGGCGACGAGGGGGGCCCGGGGAGGGATGGCTGTCTCAGCCCTGGTGCTGGGATGTCATTTGGGGAACCGCTCTAGGCCGAGATGCCAGCTTGCTGCCCTGCTGCTTGGTGTCCGTCTCCATCAGCCATGTCCCCGAAAGGCACGTGAGCTCATGGACAACAGAGAGCGCACCCAGAAAACACCAAAGGGTCCTCCTGAACCCAACACGGCCATGGGTATGGATCCACGTAGAGGTCGTCGATCTCCCCATGGGATGCGTGAATAGGATCCACACAGACTCGATCGTGCCTCCGCTTCGATGGGCTGCCCTATCCGGAGAGATCGTGTGGGTCAGCGAGCGAGCAAACACGGAAGGGAACAAAACCAAAAACCGCAGCCAAGTCGAGGGAGTGCTGAGCCCGAGGAACTCGCCTCCCGTGGCGTCATTTGCCGTACCCAGCCTTTCTCGATGGCAGAGAGAGATGTGGCGTGGATCCCCGTGTGGGTCGTTCGTGCCCGGAACCACGCAACGGATAGTGATCATGTCTCATTCGAATCCTCTCTCAAAAGATAAACCAGGTCTCTTGTTCCCATGATGGAATGGTATCTTTGAATGCAAAAGGGGATGACATGTGACAGGAAAATCAAAGTGGAATCGGCATCGCCAAGAGAGCGCCCCAAAATAGAGAAGGGGAAGGCCATGGAGGAAGAGGTCTGTGTCTCAGTCTGGAAACTCGGAGCACCTCCTGGGGAACAGAGTCCTCCGGATCCTCGAGACAGTGTTCCCGACATTCGAGACCCCTATCACACACACCCTCCCCTTTCCCTACCTCACTTGTGACAGCCTATCGACCCTGGAAGAAGAGACAGTTCCTTGTTTGCATGACAGTCCATCATCATTGCTCTCGGGTCGCTTTACAACCTCACGGAGTTTCAGCTTTCTAAGCCCCCGACTCTTTCCTGGGGAACGTTCCCCCGGTTTTTATTCAAACCTGTGTCCCTGCATGGCCATATCGAAGACCCCCAAATAAAGCTTTCTTTTTCTTTCTTTCTTTCTTTCTCCTTTTTTTTTTTTTTTTTTTTTGGCGCAGCCGATACTGACTCTTCACGGAAAGACAAGAAAACTAGGGGATTTTATGTGTTTAATTTCCAGGCGTATTGAAATATCATTTCCTTCGTGAAGGACATATGACATCCTTCGTTCTCATGTGTACAGAATGGGGACAAGAGGCACCTGTACGTTGCGAAAGAATAATGACCGCCCAGGCGGTAGCTCATAGCTTTCTCACAGCCCACGCAGATCACGACTGGACGTGAAAGAGAGCGGAGTCACTCGGTCGTGTTCGACTCTTTGCGACCCCACGGACTGTCGCCTACCAGGCTCCTCCATCCGTGGACAGTTCCAGGCAAGAATCCTAGAGTGGGTTGCCATTTCCTTCTGCCATTGGACGGGAGGAGAATGATTCATGTCCACTGTCATGGCAACTTTCTCAGATGATCATGCTGCTGCTGCTGCTGCTGCTGCTGCTGCTGCTGCTGCTGCTGCTGCTGCTGCGTCGCTTCAGTCGTGTCCGAATCTGTGCGACCCCACAGACGGTAGCCCACCGGGCACCCCCGTCCCTGGGATTCTCCAGGCAAGAACACTGCAGCGGGTTGCCATGTCCTTCTCCAAGGCGTGAAAGTGAAAAGTGGAAGGGAAGTCGCTCAGTCGCGTCCAACTGTGAGCGACCCCCGTGGACTGCGGCCCACCAGGCTCCTCCCGTCCATGGGATTTTCCGGGCAAGAGGACTGCAGTGGGGCGCCATGGCCTTCTCCGAATAGTATCATACGATAAGAATAATGCTGTTCATTAGAATCACCGTGCTCGTTGTGACGTGTGCAGTATAGATGTACCTTATCCGTGAAGTCGTTTTTTTTTTTTTTTTCTCTCCCCCTTCCATCAATGCAATATCTTCCCATGCCTCCCTCCCCCAGCCGCTCTGTGATGATTGTTTTCTTTCTTTCTTTCTTTCTTTTTTTTTTTTGATGGCCATCATGGCATGTAAGTGGCATGAGAAAGTCTTTTTCTTTCTCTACCTGACTCATTCATTGGGCATCACGCCCTAAGTCACATCCATGCTCTCACCAGAGAAGAATGTGTTCGTTCCTGTGGCTCCGTGGGACATCTATGTCTACCTATCGATCGATCTCTCTCTGGATCGTGTGTCTTCTTTCCCTCTTCTTCCCTTGATGGACACTCGGGCTGTTTCCCTCTCTTGACCCGTGTGACGGATGCTGCCGTGGACGTGGGAGCGCAGATCTCTCTCTGAGGGTTAGATCCGGTGTCTCTTTTCTTTAGATGTCTCCCCAGAAGTGAGAGTGTAGGAAAGATCGATCACGTCTCGCCCACGACTCTTTTCGAAGTCCTTCTGAGGGGATCCGGGGAATGAGCCTTTCTCTTCCGATAGACGCCGTTGGCATCCAGTGCGACCGCACACGTCTTAGGGAATACGGCGGCGACCGCGACGACAACCCAAACGCTCCCGCGAACGCGATGGTGCCCGAGGGTGTGTCCGCAGGACGACTCCCCGGTGCCAGCTTTCCACGTCGTCCACAAGCCCCCTGCGGTCGTCGGCAAGTCGTTCCCTCCACACGGAACCAGGGTTTTCGTGGGCCGGGGTTGCCCGGGTGCCAGTCGATCCCCAGATGAATGGAGCGATGCCAGACTCCTTGGGGCACAGAGCAGAGATACGTGGAATTCTTTCCACGAGACGAGTGCGATGAGAAGAGAAGAACGATGCGAAGTGGTGCCTGGGGAGCCAGAAAGAGTCGAACAGGAAAGAAAACACGTCAGACGAGAGGGGAGAAGGATTCAAAGCGAGTGGAGCACAATGGGGGAGACGGGCCCAGAAGAGGCGAGCAGATGCTGGGGGCACAGCACGCCCGGACCCGCGAGCCTGCAGGGAGCCCCGAGAGGGATGGCCGTCCACTGTCTGCAGGTCCGCGTGGGCCGATCTCCAGAGCCCGGACTGGGAAGGACTTCTTCACGAGAACGGGCATGCTCACGGTCCCCACGGGTCACGTCTCCACTGGGCTCTCCGCACTGTAGGGAGAGCTTCCCACCCTTCCGATGGCACGGTGAGCTGCGGTTTCTCGATCTCATCGACCGCAGAGTCAGCGAGCTTCCCGAGGGATAGGACGAGGTATTGGCCGACGGCATCCCACCCTAGACCCCGTATTGCTTTCCAATCACGGGATGTCTTTGACTTCTGTGGGGGTGTGCTGTGTCTTCACTGCTGTGCGAGCCGTTCTCTCTCCGTGGAGGAGGGGGCCGCTCTGCGCCTGTGTGTCTGGGCTTCTCGTGGCTGTGGTTCCTCTTGGGGAGCGTGGGCACTGGGGCACGTGGGCTTCGGTGGCTGCTGGGTGTGGGCTCAGCGCTCGCAGTGGCCAGGATCGAGAGCACAGATTCCATCGGCGAGGCCTATGGGCTTCGTGGCTCTGTAGCACGTGGGATCTTCCCGGGCCGGGGATGAAACCCGTGTTTCCTGCGTGGGCACGGGACGGTTTCCTACGGAGCCGCCGGGGAAGCCCCAGTCCCAAACTCGAGATGGATATCCTGACGTCCCCCGCTTGGGATGGGAGAGTTTCTGAACGATCAGGCCCGGAAAAGGGATCGCATCGTGACGGGTTGACCTTCGTTTCTCACAAACCGGCAGGCACCCTTGCTGCTTCTTGAAGTGTCCTAGAGAAGAAGACATCGGATTCCACATGAGATCAGCTTCTTTGACTAGCGATGGCACAACGGCCACGACAAGGGGGATGGATACACACAACAGTTGGTTTCTTTTGGACGATGAGCCCCCCTCTGTGTGTGTGTGTGTGTGTGTGTGTGTGTGTGTGTGTGAGAGAGAGAGAGAGAGAGAGAGAGAGAGAGAGAGAGAGAGAGAGAGAGAGAGATGCCTTCGTGGTTCTAAAGCAAGAAGCACTGAGGAGTGAAGACATTCTTGAACTCACATAGTTTCCTTCATTTCAGTCGTGATGGTCCAGTGATTTTGGAGGACGACATGGAATGTTTCAGGGTAGATGCTTTTCGAAGGCTGTGAGGGGACCTCCCTGGCTGGTGGTCCAGTGGTGAAGGATCCACCTGCCGATGAGGCGGGGGGACGGGGTGTTTTCCACCGAACCCCTGATCCGGGACGATGCCACAGGGCTCCGGGCAGGTTCGACACAAACCTACAGAACGGACGGTGCCAGGCGTGAAGGCGAGGGCACACGGCCCGGGGACTCTGGACGAGGATGACTGACGCGGACGGACACTGCCGTCTCCGTCTCCGTGGAGGTGGGTTGTGGCCAGCCAGCACGCTCCTCTGGGGCAGGCTGTTCCTAGGACTGTTGGGGAGCGTGCGCGTGCATGGGAGGAGCAGGGGAGCTGAGGGAACTCTCTATCCTCTCTGCTCCACGGGGCCCCCGGAACCCTCATCGGCTCAAAGAGAGGATTCGTCCCGTGGAAAGACAGACCCGCACGCGAGTGAACCTCATTTCTGCTTCCCTTGGCTTCCGAAAGCGTGACGGTCAGGTTCATGCAACTCTCTGGATGTCTGTTCTTCCCGAGATCCCGGCCTACTCGCTGGAAGGACACGAGGAGCCGGATGAGATCTCCCTCTGCACGGCGGCGGCTCCAGCGTGCGCACGTTTCGGTGGCTACGGCTTGTGGACATCGCACCGAGAGCCGAAGCCCCGGTGTGACAGACGCCTGTTTCCACGATGGGTGAACGGTTCTCAGTGCGGGAAGCCCAATTCTTGCCCCTGCCTGTTCGATCTGCAGGGCCTCTGCAGAGAACAAACGTGCCCCATCTCATGACCGATCCCCTTTTCGGAGCCAGCCCGGTGCGTCCTCTGTTTCCCGGGCCACAGGCACACACTGGCACTGGGGAGTTGTGTCGTTGTTCCTCCTCCTCCTCCTCCTCCTCCTCCTCCCCCTCCCTGCCCCCACCCTTCCCCCCCGCACGCAGGCTCCCCCACACCCCCGCCTGGCCCCGGCCCGTCCGGGTCTCCCCCACCCGCAGAAAAGGCCAGGAAACACATGGTCCCAGGACGACGCAGTCGAGAGACAGCGGCGGTCCCCTGGCATGCGGGGAGGAGACGCCTGAGCGTACCTGGGCCGACACCGCCACCGTGTGGGGCGAGAGGCCGGTGCGAGGAGAGCTCACGGGTTCCGAGGAGGAGGAAGAGGAGCAGGGGGGAGAGAGGGAGGCGGGGGTGGAGGGGAGGGCCGGGCTGAAGCTGTCTCAGGGCGAGGACGCGGAAGACAACGTTCCCCTTCAGAAGGGCGCTCCGAAGAGAGCGTTCCGGCCGGACCTCGAGAGCACCTTCAAGCTGGGAGCGGGGTGGGGTGGGGGAGGGAGTCATCCGGACGCAGGCAAGACACCGGGCGCAGAAGGCGAGGCCGACTCTTGGCCAAAGGGAATCGGATGCTTTTCTGTCCATGGGTTCCACCCTCAGACTCTCACGGGAATCCAGCCAGCCAGCCAGCCAGCCACCATCGTGTCGCTCCTTTTCTGTTCTCTACGTGTTTCATGGCGAGTGAGTGAGAGAGTCTTTCGATGGTTTGCTAGGATGTGGGAATGTCGTGGGACCGTGGTCCTTGTCAGCCGTGGATGAACAGAACGGCTTCAGCTTTCGGGGTGATCCTGAACTCCCACGCCGAGGCAGGCAGGCCCGTGTGTCCCTGTGTGCCGGAGGACACCGTGCTACCTACCCACAGCTTGATCTCGGACTGAACGCGAGCACCGTGGGGAGGGTGTTCGTGGGTTGGCTTCATTTCCTTTCCCGATGGCGCTCACCTGACCGTCCTGTCCACTCTTTGGATCCTTGATCTCCCCCTCCCCCTCGAGGCCGTCGGTCCTTTTCTTTCTCCTCCTCCTGCTCCCCGTCCTCCTACTCACCCTAGTTTCTCTCCCCGCCTCCCCACTCCCCGCCCCTCCACACACACACGCGAGTCCCACTCTTCTCAAATGGACCTCTGACTGACTGCCAACGTTTTCTTTCGCCTTCTTTCCTTCCTCCCGTCCTGCTTCCTTTCCTTTTTTTTTTTTTTTCCTTCCCCCTTCGTGTTTTGTTCCCCCGTTCCTTTTCAGCTGTACCGACGACGGTTTCGAGTGTAGCGCGTGACACAGCGATCACCAGGATACATCTAGTGAGGGACCGTCCGTCACCACTGGGCGTCACGGCAGATGACATCCGGGGTCATGGCGTGCCCGCGACTCACGGCTTTCCTGAGGGGAAGGTGGCGCCGCGTCATCCGTCTCCCTCATTCTCTCCCCCACCCCACCCCCCGCCACCGTGTCCCCCGCTCCTTCCTCCGGCCACCCCTCACGTGTTCCGTGGTGGTATCTTAGGAGCCTGTTTCTCTTTGGTTCTGTTGTGTTCACGGTGCATCGTTTGGTAGGTGCTGCGTGGAAACGACGGCTCTGAGGTATTTCGTGGAGCATAATCCCCTCTAAAGGTCTCTCCAAGTTCCTGCAGACTGCGAGATTTCATTCCCTTCTGGTGGTTGAGTCCCATTCCTCTGTGTGTGTGTGTGTGTGTGTGTGTGTGTGTGTGTGTGTGTGTGTGTGTGAGTGAATAGACACAGGCGTAGGCACACAGACAGAGAGCTCTCTCCTTCTGTGTGTACGGATGTCTACCTAGGTATGGGGGTCGATCCCACACATACACACGTCCGTATCTTCTTTGTCCCCTCCGTGGGCACTCCGTGGAGTGGCTGGGTTGGGTCGAAGGGGGACTCTTTGGTGGAGTGTTCTGAGGGAATCGCAGGACTCTTTTCCCTAGGGATGTGGTTTCTCTCTCTGGGAGGCCCCAGGGGATGAGATGTGATCTCTCCGAGTCCGCCCACGTGTTCCTCAGCGGCAGCAAAGACGCGTTCGATCGATCAGGAGCCACTGTCTTCTGATGTGTCGAACTTGCTGTCGCGATTGCGATTCCAGCTCCTGGGCCTTTCCCCTCCGAATGAGAAGGATCATTGTCCAGACAGACGCCCCGGGATGCTTCCGTGAGCCCGCCCCCACCCCCGGCAGCCCCAGCCCAGCCCGGCCCAGCCCAGCCCTGCCGCTGATGTGTTTTCTACCTTGTGCTTCTGGGTGTCTGTCTGTTCTCCCTTTCTTTGGAAGGAAGGTGTCTGCTCGGGCCCCCTGCCTGCCTGCCCACTTCGCTCATCGGGGGTCGTTTCCCTTTGGGAGGCTGAGTTGTCTGACGCCTTGATCCGTTGTGGACAGAAAAGCCCCTTTTGCAATATGCTTGCGCTTTCCCCGTATATACCACACACACACACACACACACACACACACACACACACACACACGGATGTGTGTTTCCGTCCGTGTGTGTCTGTGAGTATCTATATGTACATAGATACACCTATAGATACTCACACGCGCGCACGTACACATCTACACAGACACGTGGGTATCTGTGCACAGAGGCACATGGACACGGACTTCTAGGGACGTGTGTGTATACACACGCACGTTCGCGTATGCGTTGACGTGTGTGCGCATCTATGCCCATGCCTCTGCGTAGAGGCACTCTAGACGCACCCGTGCACCTGTACGTGCGTACGTGCACGCATGTCTACTTCTACAGACCTGTGTGTATATCGACACATAGACACTCGCACGTCTGTGCGGACCTCTGTACGCGAGACGTAGACGTCTGTGGATGTGTCCGTATGTGCGTATGCATGTGTGCATACACACACGCGGAGAGATGCGTCTAGGGAAGCATGCACGGACGTGTACGCATATACGTGCACCCACACCTGTGTGTCTACATCACACGTACACACACGTGTGCATCTGTATGTGTTGACACGTCCGCCTTTCTTTGTATGTATGTGTCTATGGATACCGACGTCTCGGCACATATGAGCGTGTGTATTCGTGCCTGTGTGTATCCGTGTACGTCTGTGTATATATGCCTGTGTCTACGTGTAGACACGCAAGCATACACGCACAGTAGAGACGCCTAGGCATCCACGTGCGCACACAGACACATGCGTGTATGTGAGCATGCCCTTCGAACGTGTTTGTTGATACCCATGTGTGCGCGTATATATAGACGCGAATACGCGTGCGTATACATATGGACACGCGTCTAGGCACATGTGCATGCGTTCTCGCTCTCTCGCCCCCCTCCCCCTCCCCTCCCCTCCCCTCCCCCTCCCCTCCCCTCCCCTCCCCTCCCCTCCCCTCCCCTCCCCCTCCCCCTCCCCCTCCCCCTCCCCTCCCCTCCCCTCCCCTCCCCTCCCCTCCCCTCCCCCTCCCCCTCCCCCTCCCCCTCTCTCTGACTTTTCAGCAGCCGGAGCAGTTCTATGACTTGACTTTGCTGCCTGGTGGTTTTGTTTCATTTCCTTTCTGATCTACTTCAAAAAGTTATTGATTCATGTAACTGGCTGTTGTCCTGGAACACGGGGTTTATTTAGTGGATCCCTATTGACTCGGTCCGGTCCTCCTCAGCTCCACGCCCCCCAGCCCCACCCCCCACCCCCCACCCCCGCCCCTCCCAACCCCCACTCCTGCAGCCCTGCCACCCCAGACCTCCCGCCCGCCCTCCCGCCCGCCTGCCATTCTGGTGTTTGTGGCCAGTTCAGTTCTTTGGAAATCCATGTTCTCCTGACCTCAGGGGCACTTTCCCCACCCACCGGCGCGTGCTCGGGTGTGTGGTCTTCGGACTCTGTCGCGGTCTCTACCCAGGTTGAGTTGTGTCTTCTCTTGTTGGGGGTTCCGAGTGTGTCTCCTCCTTTTTCTTTGTTGCTCCTGGGCTTGCGTGTCTGTGTCTGCTTTCCAAAGTCCTGCTTTGTTCTCCGAGCAGCGCTCGCCTGGTTTCGCTTTGCCGGCCCCTCCCTCCCTCCCTCCCTCCCTCCCTCTCTCTCTCTTGCGGGGGAGGGGGGCCGGGGGAGTCTGCGATGCCGCTGGTGCCCCTCTCTCCGCCGAGCCCCCACCGCCCGCCGGCGTCTCCGTGGAATGTCCCCCCCAGCACCCCGGAATCGCGTGGGGGAGTGAGTCTCCTCCGTGGCAGCCTCCTGAGGAGACCCTTCCCAGCGTCTCTCCCTTCCTCTGCGGCCGGGGTCGCGTCGCGTCGCGTCGCTCGGCGGCGGAGGCTCCGGGCCGAGCTCGGGCGTCTGGGCGGCCGGCGCGGTGGCGTCCCCGGCGGCCGGCGACAGCGACACGTCCTCGGGACGTTCGAGTCGCTTGTCGGGAGCCACCTGGCGGCCGCTTGGATATTGTCCCTCCCCTCTGGAGCTTCGGCGAGGCCTTTCAGGAGGATTGTGACTCAGCCTCTGGGCCCGAGGCAGAGCTCTCAGACACCGGCGACGCTGGCGGCGACAGTCCCGGTGGCGCCGAGGCCTGGGGACAGTCCCGCTGTCGCCGGAGATTGGTTCTCTAGGTTTCCGAGGAGGGTGACCGTCGCGGCGCACCGGAGCCGGCTTGCGGGGCGGCCTGACCGGGTCGACCAGCATCTCCCCGTGCCCCCGTGCCCCTGCGGCCGCGGAGACGGACCGCCCGGACCCTGCCTGGGCCGGGCCGCCGCGGTGGGCGGGGAGAGGGTCTTCCCTGCCCGGAGCGCCTGGACTCGGGCTCGGCGGTCCGGACTCCTCCTGGGCCGCCCTCAGGAGCGTGTGCTTCGCCCTCGGCCCCGCTCCGGAGGTGGGGACCGGCCCAGACGGTGGCTTGGAGGTCGCCGGAGGGCGCGCCTGGGTCCGGGCCCTCGGGTCCCTTCTGCCCGGGGTGTTTTCCGCGTCGCACTCCGGAGGCGGGGACCCGAGGGTTGACCGGGGGAGGCGCGTGTGCGGTCCCCCCCGTGGGGTCCGGTCGCCCGAGGCGTCTCCCGGCACACGTGCTTTTTCTCTGTCAAAGTCCTGACGGGTCCGGAGACGTGGATGGACCGGACCCTGCTTCCGCGGGTGGCCGGGGAGGGCGCGCTCGACCCTTCAGCGTGCCCTCGTGGGTCTCGGTCGTCGGACGCGACTTTGGCTCACCCCTCTCCGACTCTCTGAATCCCAGTCGGGAGGTGGGGACCGGCTCGGGCCGTCCTGGATGCCCCGTCTGGGACGGTCTGGGCCCCGGGCGCGGTCCCTGGTCGGGGCCCGCTCGTCTCGTGGGAAGCGCCTCGCTGACGGTTCTGTCTTCTGTTTTCCTTTGGCACATCGAAGCCAAATCCCCGTTCGGAGACTCGGACGGACCGGTACCCCTACCCGGGTGGACGGAGCGGGGAGGGCGTCCTCGGCCAGCTCCCCTCCCCCCCCCCCCCCCCACCTTGGTGTCCGCGGCCCCGCTTTGGCCACCACGCGCCCCCTCCCCCCTCCCGGTCGACCAGATGACCCCCCCCGCCCCCAAGAGAGCTCGGGGCCTGGTGTTTATGGGGCAGCGTTGGGGACAGGTGGCCGGGACAAGGTTCCGGGGGCCCTCTCTGCGAGTCGTAGATGGGCTCCGCTGTCGGCTGGTGTCATTTCGTCGCCCTTAATAGGCCTTTTTTGCCACCAGGTAAGTGCTGACACGGTCTCCTTTGGTGTCTGCCACCGAGGACTGTGGGTCTCTGGACGCACGCGGGGCTCTGGGTTTCTGGGCCGCCAGCTGGTGCCCGGTTCGGCCCTTGCCGCTGGAGCCGCCCGCCTGGGCCTGTGCGCCGGCTCCTGTGTGGTGTCGTCTGGCTGACCCGACCCTTGGTGCCACCTCCGGTCTCTGGGCGACCCGAGGGTGGCGGGGTGGGGTGGCGCGGCGCGTGGGTCTTCTACCCTGGGCGTCCCTCACCCCCGCTGTGGGCACCTGGTGGCGGCTGGGACGACCCCCGCCCTGTGGGCTCCGTGCCACGTGTCAGGCGTTCTCCTCTCGGGGTCGTCGGCTGCTCTCGCCTGAGGCGAGGTGGGGGGGGGACGGAGGTTGCCGGCGAGGCTGAAAGCGGGCCCCTCTGGTGACTGTCCTCACCGTGCCTCCCCCCGCTCCACCTTGGCTCAATGGATCGATGTGGTGTGGTCGTGTTCTCCCGGGCCGAGCCTAAGCCGTGCCAGACGAGGGACGGGCGTTCCCAGTGAGCGCGTCCGCTCTTCTCGGTCTGTCCGCGGGGCCCCTCGCTTGTCTTCTCCCCCCCACCCCCCCCCCGCTGCCCATCAGGGAGGGTGAGGAGGAAGGCAGGGGTTGGGTGTGGCCTCTGGCCCTGATCTTCGGTCTCCTGTCCTTTGCCTCGGGGCGTCAGTGGGGGCCGTTGGTCTTCTGACACCGCAGATTGCTCTCGCTTCGCCTTCTCGGCGTGTGCCCGGCGAGCGGCCCTCCCTGTGGCGGGGAGGGCTGTGCCGCCGCCGCCACGCTGCGCACCCCACGCGGGTGTGTGAGCGTGCCTCGCGTGACCCTCGGTGGTGCCCCTGGAGCGCTCCAGGTCGTCCCTCAGGTGCCTGAGGCCGAGTGGTGGTGTCGTTTCCCTTAACCCGGTGTCCCCCTCGGGTCCGCGCCACGGTGGCGTGTGTGTCCCGTTGAGTGGCTCTCTTCGGGGGACGGGGGGTCGAGGCGGTAGGGAGAGGCGTGCCTGTTCCCCTCGTCGTGGAGGCCTTCCTTGGCGGATGAGGCCTCGCAGGGGGCGGGACGCGGGCTCTGCTCTGGCCCTGACCGCGCACACGCTCCTGCGCGGTGGTCCGCTTCCCTGTACCGCAGACCCCTCCCGCCCAGCTGAGGACTGGTGGCTGGTGGGAGCGCCTCCGTGGGCCCGAAGGCGACACGGTCCGGGTGAGGGACGGCGCGCCCTCGGTGAGAACGCCTTCTCTAGCGATCCGAGAGGGAGCCTTGGGGTACCGGACCCCCCAGCCGCTGCCCCTCCCGAGTGCGCAGTGGCCACCGTGGCGACTGCCAGAGCACGTGGGCAGAGCAGAACTCCCCCGCCCTCCGTGGGAGGGGAGGGAGTTGGGTGCGCCGGCCCCGCGGTGGGGCCGTGTGCCGCTCGTTGCCTACCGCGGCCCGCGCCTCCCCCCTCCGAGTCGGGGGAGGGTCCCGCTGGGCCCCGCCGGGCGTCCGGCAGGTGGGGGGCCGTGTGCGTGCGGCCGGCCCCCCCGTGGTGTGAGCCCTGGGGGAAGGGGGGCCGGGTCGGGGCGCGACGCCCGGTCGGCCTCGGCTTCCCCGGCCCCGCGGCTGGTGGTGAGGGGGAGCCCGTCGCGCCCGCCCCCGCCCCCTGAGCCGCAGCTGGTGGCGGCGTGCGGTCACGGTCCGGGCCGCCTCGCTCGAGAGCGTTGTGCCCGGGGTGTCGCGCCTCGGGGTTCAGACTCAGACGGAAGACGGACCTGTCGCGGATGGATGGCGGAAGACGGGTGGACGGCTCGCCGGCCCTGGCGGCGGGGCCGGGTCGTGGGCCACGCTCCGGGGATGGCCGGGGCCGGCCGGCGCCCCGGGCGTCGCGGGACCGCCCTCGCGTGCGGGTGGCGGTGGGATCCCGCGCTGGTGTTCCTGGGGGCCCGGCCGCGTGCCCGGTCTCTTTCCTCTGGTCCCCGGACGGCGCCCGCGTCCCTGTCCCGCGGCCCCCGCCGTGCGTGCTTGCCGGCCCCTCCCCGCCGCCGCCGCCGGCCTCGCCTCTCCTCGTCCCGCGCGTGCGACCGCCCGCGTTCCAGTCCCCTGTCTGGGCCCGAGCCGGCCTCGCCTCGCCTCACGTGGGTGTCGTCCCCCGGCCTCTGCCGGGCCGGTGGCGTCCCCGGGCGGAGCAGTGCCCTCGGAGCCCTGAGCGAGGGGGGCGGGGCGGGGGGGCCCCGCGCGCGTCAGGGCCGTGAGGGGGGAGGAGGGGGCGCCGGTGTGCGGCGGGAGAGTGTTCTCCCCGGGCCGGCTGCGGCTCCGGGGGTGGCGGTGGGCGTGAGCCCCGCGAGGGTGGGGGCGCCAGGCGGTCGTCCCCGGGTGGTGCCGCGGGACCGCCCCTGTGCCGGGAGGGCCTGTGGCGGTGAGATCCCGCGGTGGGCCCCGGCGGCCGACTCGCGTCCCCTCCCCCGGGTCGCTTTGGGCCGTTCCCCTCGCGGTGGCGCGCGGCCACCCCACCTCCGCCGCCGGTCGCGTGGTGTCGGCCCCGCGTGGCCGCATCCCGTCGGTGCCCCTCTCCGTCCGTCCGTCCGCCTCGGTCCCCTCGCCGTCTGCTGCTCCCCGGGGCCGTGCCCCGGTGTGCCTCGCTTCCCGGGCCCGCCGCGGCCCCGATCCGT